>NC_053436.1:77026520-77775189 GCF_007990345.1 Gossypium hirsutum
GCCAAACCATAATGACACAAAATAATAAAGTCTAAGTCCTATACATGCCATATTCAAAAATATAAATCCAACTATACCGAATGCTTCGGTTGATAGTGTGATCGATATCTTTAACTTTCGGTGATACTTGAGCTAGTTGGGCAGCATTGTAAGGAAATGGGAAGGGAAGGGAGTAAGCATAGTAGCTTAGTAAGTTGCATAAAAGTAAGTATACAACAACAATTTATCAATAATCAACATGCTCATAACACCAAGGTAGGCATAAGCATAACTTAATCATTACCATCAATACAAGTCACATATTATATATTGAGCTCATATCTCATACGTACCAATTAGGTACCTGTACCACTAACAACACTACTATACTTTCCTCGTTAGCTTAAGAACATAACTTTTACCGTTGAACCATTCAGAATACTACCGGATATTACATAAGCCTCAAGCATAAGGTAAAGTGCCAATGCCATGTCCTAGACACAGTCTTATACTGGCTCATATCTCAAGTCGATGCTGTGTCCCAAACATGGTCTTACACTGACTATCATCTCACACCCGATGCATGTCCCAGACATGTCTTACATTGGCTTACGTCTTGAGGTCTTTGCATGTCCCAGACATGTCTTACACTAGCCCTCGTCTCAATGCCGATGCCATGTCCCAGACATGGTCTTACTCTCATAATGTGGCCGATGCATGTCCCAAACATGTCTTACACTAGCCCTTGTCTCAATGCCGATGCCATGTCCCAGACATGGTCTTACATTGGCTCTCATAATGTGGCCGATGCATGTCCCAGACATGTCTTACACTAGCTCACACACGAATGACTCAAATGTCATGGCATGAATATCCGATTTACTTCCTGAGGTTCTAACGAAAATTCTACTATCTCATTTATCATTATACATTCTCAATTTCATAATCAAGCAATTTATGCTGTAATAATTCAAGCACATATAATTAACAATGTAGTTGTATTATTTATATACAACTTACCTCGGATTACAAAATGTGGCGACTAGCCGATTTAGTCAGTATGCTTGGCTTTCCCTCGGTCTAGGTTCGACTTAGTATTTCTTGATCTATAATAAAAAAATGCACTTATTAAGTCACTTTATCAACCTAAGCACTCAAAAATTTATAATTGGGCTAAATGACCATTTTGCCCCTAGACTTTTACAAAATGACTATTTTACCCCTCAGCCCGAAAATCAATTTTTATCGAATTTATTTATTTCTCAAGACTAGCCAAACCTCTCTGACTCTTATAGCAACTCCAAATTCTCACTACTTTACACATTTTTCATCTATTTTACAACTTATGCAAAATGGTCCCTTTAGGTGTTTTCATACTAACACCTTTCACAAAAGTTGTTTATGTCACACCCAAGACTCATATTCTTCCATAAAATTTCAGAAAACACCCTAGATGTTCTCATGGAAAAACCCTAGACTTTCAACCATTTTGCAAAATAGACCTCTCATTTGAAACCTCATGCTTCAAGGGTCTCAAAAGTACAAAAATCATCAACAAAGGACATGGAAGTCACTTACTTGTGAGTGCTTCAAGTTGCTGAAAATTTTAAGCTTTCAAACCCCCTTTAATGGCTGATTTTTAGTAGAGAAAAAAAATATGAAAATGGGATGATATCATCCTTCCTTTATTTATTTCTATTTTAGTCAAAAAAATAAGCTACCTAACTCACCAAATTTGAAATTTTTGTCTCCTCTTTGACTCTATGGCCAGCTATGCTTTCTTTTAAGGGTCTAATTTCCCTTTAAAATCCCCCAATTTTGATTCTCTAATAAAATATCACCTTTAGCTATCAAATTAGGACTTTTGCACTTTATGCGTTTAGTCTTTTTTTTTTGCAATTGGGCACACGAATGTCAAAATTAACTCACCAATTTTTTTCATACACTAATATGAACATGCAATGATTCCAAAATAATGATAAAATATTTTAGTCAAATCCAGATTTGTGGTCCCGAGACCACTATTCTGACTAGTCCCAAAAATCGGGTTGTTACAGCCGGGCATGTTTCAAGTGTGGTTCACATGATCATTTTATCAAGGATTGTCCTGAGACGGTTGAAGAGGAAAAATTTTAGAGTGCAAGGTCGGGCAATACTACCTCTAGAGGGAGACCATAAAAGAATTCAAGAAGTGGGACGAGTAGTAAGAGTGCACCAAAGGAACTAGCTGTGAAGCTTGAGGGTAGAGCACCTGTGAGGACTTACGCCATTCACGCTTGCGAAGAGGCTTCATCCCCTGATGTGATTACAAGTACTTTTTCTCTCTATGATACTTATATTGTTGCTTTGATTAATCCAGGATCTACCCATTCGTATGTATGTGTGAAATTGGTGTCTAGTATGAATATACCTGTTGAGTCTATAGAATTCGTGGTAAAAGTGTCAAACCCCCTAGACAAGCATGTGATAGTTGACAATGTATGTAAGAATTGCCCTTTAATAATTAGAGGTAATTGTTTTCCGGCTAATCTCATGCTTTTTCTATTTGATGAATTTGATATAATATTTGGCATGGATTGGTTGACCATGCATGATATAGTAGTAAACTGTGGAAGGAAAATCATTGAATTGAAATGTGAAAGTGGTGATACTCTTCGGGTTGAATCTGATGAATCAGATAGCTTGTCTGTAGTGATTTCTTCTATGACTGCTCAGAGATGTCTAAAAAAAGGTTATGAAGCTTATCTTTCCTTTTTATTGAATACAAAGGAGTCTGAGTCGAGAATTGAGTCAGTGCCGGTAGTATGCGAATATCCAGATGTATTCTCGGAAGAATTGACTGGATTACCTCCAATTAGGGAAGTTGAATTTGGTATCGATCTAGTTCCAGGTACGGTGCCCATTTCTATTGTTCCGTATAGGATGGCTCTGACGGAGTTAAAGGAGTTAAAATTCCAGTTACAAGAGTTAAAGGATAAAGGTTTCGTGAGACCCAGTCATTCTCCGTAGGATACACCGGTGCTATTTGTGAAAAAGAAAGATGGTTCAATGAGATTGTGCATAGACTACCGACGGCTCAAAAAGGTAACCATAAAGAACAAGTACCCCTTACCCAGACTCGATGACTTGTTTGAACAATTGAAGGGAGGCACAATATTTTCAAAGATAGACTTAGGGTTCGGTTACTACCAATTGAGAGTTAAAGATTCAGACATACCGAAGACTGCCTTTCGAACGAGATATGGTCACTATGAATTTTTGGTTATGCCTTTTGGTTTAACGAATTCTCTTGCGTTTTTTATGGATCTAATGAACCGTATTTTCCGACCATACTTGGATAAATTTGTGGTTGTTTTTATTGATGATATATGGACTTATTCTCGTGATGAGGCTGAGCATGCCAAACATTTGAGAACGGTTTTGCAAACCTTGAGAGACAAGCAGTTGTATGCTAAGTTTAGTATGAGTGAGTTTTGGCTTCAATAAGTCAGATTCTTGGGGCATATTTTTTCAGGTGATGGCATTTAACTAGATCATAGTAAGGTTTCAGCTATTATTGAATGGAAACTGCCAAGGAATGTGTCAGAGGTTAGAAGCTTCCTAGGCTTAGCCAGTTATTATAGACGGTTTGTTAAAGGATTTTCCATGATTGCTATTCTGATGGTGAGACTGTTACAGGAAGATGTTAAGTTTGAATGGACGAAAAAGTACCAACAGAGTTTTGAGAAACTAAAGGCATTGTTGATTGAAGCACAATTTTAGTACAACCTGAACTGGGAAAAGAATTTGTAATTTATAGTGATGCATCCTTGAATGGATTGGGTTGTGTGCTTATGCAAGAAGGCAATGTGATAGCGTATGCCTCGAGGTAGCTGAAACCGCATGAGAAGAATTATTCGACGCACGATTTGGAATTAGTTGCCATTGTGTTTGTATTGAAGATTTGGAGACATCATTTGTATAGTGAGAAATGTCGTATGTATACCGACCATAAAAGTCTAAAGTACTTGATGACTCAAAAAGATTTGAACTTACGACAACGGAGATGGTTAGAGCTGATAAAGGATTATGAGCTAGTGATCGATTATCACTAGGGAAAGGCGAATGTGGTCCCCGATGCCTTGAGTAGGAAATCCCTATTTGCACTGAGGGCTATGAACACTCGGTTGGCCTTGTCGGATGATGGTTCGATTCTAGCTGAGTTAAGAGCTAGACCGATGTTTCTTCAAGAGATTTATGAAGCTTAGCAAAGTAACGGTGATTTGCAAGCTAAAAGAGTCCAATGTGAATCAGGTATGGAATCAGATTTTTGGATTAGTTCTGATGGTTTCTTGATGTTTCGAGATAGGATTTGTATTCCTAAAAATACCGAGTTGATTCAGAAGATTTTGCTTGAGGCCCATAGTGGGCGTATTGGTGGCCGAGTATGAAAAGAGATATTTCTGAGTCGTTTTGATATACCTGATTTGTCAACGAGTGAAAGCTGAACACCAAATACCTTTAAGCTTAATTCAGCCTGTGATGGTTCCTGAGTGGAAATGAGACTGTATTACTATGGACTTCGTGACGGCTTTGCCTTTGACACCAAGAAAGAAAGATGTTGTATGGGTTGTTGTTGATCGATTGACAAAGTTGGCTCATTTTATACCAGTACGTATTAACTATTCACTTGACAAGCTAGCTGAGTTGTATATTTTTGAAATAGTAAGGTTGCACGGAGTACATTTATCAATTATATCGGATAAAGACCCAAGGTTCACTTCGCGGTTTTGGAAGAAGTTGCAGGACGCTTTAGGTACAAAATTGAATTTTAGTACCACTTTTCATCCACAGACTGACGGTCAATCTAAGCGAGTGATTCAAATTCTTGAAGATATGTTACGGTGTTGTGTCCTTGAGTTTTAAGGTAATTGGGAAAAGTATTTATTGTTGGTAGAGTTTGCCTACAACAATAGGTTTCAGTCGAGTTTGAAAATGGTGCCTTATGAGGCATTGTATGGACGTAAGTGTCGAATGCCTTTGTATTGGACAGAACTCAGAGAGAATCATATTCATGGAGTTGATTTGGTTGAAGAAACCGAAGAAAAGGTAAAATTGATTTGAGATTGTCTGAAAGCTGCTTCGGATAGACAAAAATCCTACATAGATTTAAAAAGGAAGGAAATTGAGTATCAAGTCAGTGATAAAGTATTTCTGAAAGTATTTCCATGGAAAAAGGTTTTGAGGTTTGGTAGGAAAGGTAAATTAAGTCCACGCTTTATTAGACCGTATGAAATCACCAAGAGAGTAGGCCGATTGCCTATCGGTTAGCCTTACCATTCGAATTGGAAAAGATTCATGATGTGTTCCATGTGTCTATGTTGCGCCGATACCGATCTAACCCTTCCCATGTGATTTCACCGATAGAGGTTGAGATCCAACCGGATATGACTTATGGAGAAGAGCCGATTAAGATTTTGGCCTGGGAAGTCAAAAAATTGAGAAACAAAAGTATTGCCCTTGTAAAAAGTTTTATGGCAAAGACATGGGGTTGAAGAGGCTACATGGGAGACCAAGGAAAACATGAGAAATCAATACCCGAACCTTTTCACAGGTAAGATTTTTGGGGACGAAAATCCCTAAGGGGGAGAATTGTAACATCTCGAATTAGGGTCTAGTTGAAATAGTAGTTTCGAGACCACAAATCTGAAATAGAAATAATTGTTTCATGATTATTTTATGATCCATGACATGATTGCATGTTTGTGTGAAATTTTCATGAAGAAATTATATGCCTGAGGAGTAACACCTCTTACTTGTATCTATCATCAGAACAGGGTACGAGGCATTACCAGAGCTTATCGAATCATTATTAATTAGGGGAAAGAGTAAAAATAAATAAACAAGTAATATTTAATAAATTCGTAAAACATGGTAATTAACTTACCGCTTCTCTATATTCAACATAATTATGCAAAGCATAATTATTCGAATTGGTCATGAGCCCTAATACCTATTCTTAGCACATTGTTAGTCATATAATTCATATAAATATCAAGAAACATGTATGGGCTCAACTTTCATTAAATTTCTCATATGCATATACTTTTACACATCATTTATTCACATAACTTGTAACAATCATATCTATGTATTTTAAATACGTTTTCATGACAATTTGTCTTGATTTCAGACTATCTCACATTGGAGCTTTACTCATCAAATCATTTGAAATACTATCTTTATACAAATAATACACTTGAGTTGCACAATTCTATAATTATGAACGAACACATTATAAAATATATTCCATGTTCATATATCATGTCTCCATATATTAAATATATAACCATCGTTTTCTTGTGTTTCAGATAAATACATATAACCATACATAAGCATGCCATTCACTATTTCTTCCTGTCTATCACAATTTCAAATGACAGATTCATGTGAATGAGTTCAATAAAAACCATGAAAATACTTACCACATTCTTTCACACATATTACACTTATAACATATTTTTTTTTATATTTGGCTTGACATTTACTAAGCAATATCGGATATTCATTTATTAGGCAATATCAAATATTCAAATTATTCTTTAACATATATAACATTTAATTCAAACATGAATTTATAACATTTTTCATTTTAACTAAGTTTAACATTTACCAAATATAATCGAGCATGTGATCAATTTATGCATAAGTCACTCACATATTTTCCTCCCGCCAGTTCCAATACCCGTAAAGAAAGATATTTTATCCTTTCCTTATTTTTGGATAACCCTCAAGTGAGTGCCTTAAAAAAGTAAGCCCGGTCTAATAGCTTTCGTTTCGAGAATCTAGTGCCAGCGAGGGTAGCCTTCTTTTCATGTGCCCTTTTTTATGTCCCCAGCGAAAGTCATAAAGAAAATATAACACACTTGTAAGTAACATTATCTATAATTTTACTATTTACTTATATGAATATTCAAGCTGTCCATCTGCGTTATAGTCACTAAATTATTTTTATCTTGAGTTAAAAAATTCTGAATTAAGATCCGCTAATTTTTCCTAAAATTAGACTCACGTATAATCTTAACATAAAATTTTCAGAATTTTTGGTTTAACCAATAAGTACAGTTTATTCTTTAAAGTCACCCCATATTCTACTATCTGACAGTTCCAACCCTTCTTCACTAAAAATTAACTATCTCCTCGTACAAGATTCGAATAATGTTTCTGTTTATTTTTCCTGAAAATAGACTCATTCAGGAATCTAAACATATAAATTTAAGAACCTAATTATTTTTATTCAATTTTTTATGATTTTCCAAATTCAGAAAAGGGGAACCCAAAATCATTCTGACCTTGTGTCATAAAATTTATTATATCTCATGATTTACAATTTCATTTCTTACATCGTTTCTTATATAAGAAACTAGACTCAATAAGATTTAATTTCATATTTTATTCATCCTCTAATTATATTTTTACAATTTTTGGTGATTTTTCAAAGTTAGACTACTGCTGCCGTCCAAAACAGTTTTAATGCAAAATGTTGATTTCCATTTTACCCCAAATTTCACAGTTCATACAATTCAGCCCTTACTCAATTAACCCCTCAATTGAGCTAATTTTTTTCAATTAATACTTTAGTATATCATTTTAAACTACTTCATAACCCCTAAAAATCAGAACTTTAGCACTAGACCTTAATTCCAAACTCTTTCATAATTAGGTCCTAAAATCAATTTCCATCAATTTTACTTGATAAAATCATCATACATCAAAATTAAAGCTTCAATTCTATATTTATTCATCATATGCTTCCAGCACTCATCCATAGAAACTTTAAAAATTAGCCATGGAATCAAAAACTAATGACATAGTAAGTTGGACCCAATTGTAAAAGTCCAAAATCTTAGAAATTTCAAGAAGAAAGCAAGAATTAAACTTACATGAATCTAGAGTATGAAAACCAGCTTGAAACCACTTCCATGGCTGTTTTTCAGCTGATGAAAATGAAGAGAAATGAAGAGAATTCTATATATTCCATTCTAGTCCCCTTTTTATTTAGTAAATTTTGTTATTTTCCCATTTTGCCCTTATTCCCTCAATTTTCCTAATTTTTTCTTTTCTTGTGCCACCCAAAGTATCTCCTTTAGGCTTATTTGCACTTTAGGTCCTTCCTCATTTAACAATTGAGCTATTTAATCCTTCTAGCAACTTTTACACCTTTTTCAATTTAGTACTTTTTATTTAATTAATCACCCAAACGTCAAAATTTTCTAATGAAATTTTAATACTACCTTACTGACACTCCATAAATATTTATAAAAATATTTATGTCTCGGTTTATAACACCGTGATCTCAATAATTTTTTTTTGTTAATTTCTTGACCAAATAAATCTTTATAAAACACAATTTACTATTTCAAAAATCTTTTAAAAGCTACATTTGGCTCATAAATATTAAATAATATAATCTATGAGTTTATTTTTTGGATTTGGTGGTCTCGAACCACTATTTCTGACCTCGCTGAAATTTGGGCTATTACATAAGATGTCCAATTTGACTTTAAGGACTAAATTGAATAAGTTGTAAAACTTGTGTTCTAGAAGCTAAAAGCATGAAATTTCATTGGATTATTCATTAGAGGTCCGTAGATAGAAATTTAACGAAGTTTTAAAATTTTGGACAAAAATGGGTATGAATAGGAAAATTTTAAAAGAAATGCCATAAGGACATTTTTGTCTTTTGGTAAATAAAAGAATAAAAAGGGAAAAAGAAATAAAAATATTTCTATCTTCTTCTTTCTTGTGCCGAAATTCCAAGGGTCACCATAGCTAGGGTTTGTTCATCTTTTCAAGATTGATTATCAGGAAAAACGGAGTCCGGACCTAGACCAGGGAAAGAACAAGATTTTGGACTAAATCGAATTAATTGTCTATATTTTGTACTGAGGTAAGTTCATATGTAAATAATGCAATGCTGTATCAAGTTTTAATTTTTTATTATTATATGTATGAATTTCTGTATTTAATTAATATAATAAGTGTATGAATGGTATTGTGGTCAATGTGAATGACATTATGAACGAGTTCGACGAATATGTGACATCGAGAGAATCCCGTTAGAACCTTAGGACTAATGTAGGATACAATGTGACATGTCACTAGGAACTATGTGATTATGAGATCATGAGATTATGTGCATATGTGATTTTGTGAATCCAGGTGCTAGTCTTGTACGTTCTACCAGTGGCTGGGTAGACCGGCATGTGTTGCGGGTACCTGTCAGCTTGTGTGAGGAGATCGAGTAGTTACATCCTAACTTTCAGCTTGTGTGAGCAAGCCTGTGATTAGCTCGAGAGCGAGCAATGTGTGATAGTGATATGAGGTAGCATGTGGCTACGTTGGAAGCATTATGTGC
The DNA here is from genome assembly GCF_007990345.1 of Gossypium hirsutum. NCBI lineage: Eukaryota > Viridiplantae > Streptophyta > Magnoliopsida > Malvales > Malvaceae > Gossypium > Gossypium hirsutum. The sequence goes on from NC_053436.1 coordinate 77,035,897, forward strand.
AAATCTTCCGTGTATCCAATAGTATTTCGAGTGTTCAACGGGTAAACTTGTGAGTTAATCAACAAGTAAGTTAATGATGAGGAAATATGACAATTTCGAGTTGGTACAGGTATGTACAAAAAATTCATATGTATGAGCTCGGTATGTGATGAATTTTCGGTAAGGTTGAAAATGTGTAAGTTATGTCTACAAATTTGAGTTATGCCTATGAATTTATGATAACACATAAGTAAACTATGTTATGTCATTGGTATATATATATTTATGATCATGTTGCTATTTATTTACATGTGAACTTACGAAGCTTTATGCTTACTCCCCTCTCTTTTCCCATTTTCTTATAGTATCACCAAGCTAGCTCGGGAATCGAAGGATGTCGGAGGCTCGATCACACTATCAACTTGACATTTGGGTATAGTTAGCCTCAACATTTGAGTATGGCATGTATAGGGACTTGGTCTTTTTATTATATGTCATATTGATCTAGTCAAATGTGTTAGCTTATGGAAATATTTGATTCATTTTGTATATGGCCATGTGATATGGTTCATATTGATTATTTGGGTTATAACCCTAATCAATTATGCATGCATACAATGTATTGTGCTTGATGTGATTGCTTGTGGATGAGACGTGTGGTGAATGGCACATGCTCTAAATGAATGAATCATGGCTAATAAGTATGACCAAAACTATGGTATAATTGAGTAATATAAAAGTAGGTTTAGCATGATGAATGAATATAAAATTGGTATGGAATGCCATCAAAGATGAATGAGTGAATGAGCATCTAAGGGTGACAAATGGCTTGGAAAATAGCTTTAGAGTTGTCCATACGGGTAGACACAAGGGCGTGTGTCTAAACCTTGTGTGACACACGATTTTTCCCATGGGCGTGGGATCCGACCGTCTGTCCCCTACATCTTAATTAATGCAAATAGAATGTCCAGTAGTAAACACACGGGCAGAGACACGGGTGTGTATCTCCGCCGTGTGAAGGGCACGGCCTTAGGACTTGGGCGTGTGCCCAGGCTGTGTGAAGCCTGCACCTGATTTTAAAATTTAATTCACCACACAGTCTAAGCACACAAGTGTGTGATCCTATTTTAGTTGATGATGTCATAGTCAGAGAGTTACACAGGTAGAGGACACGAGCGTTTCCTAAGCCACACGGGCGTGTATGACCACACGGCCTACTCACACAGACGTGTGACTCTCCAAAATAAGAAAATTTCCTATGTTTTCTCAAAGTTTTCTAAAGTTCTGGGTTTAGTGCTGAGTCGCTTCCGAAGTATGTTTTGGGCCTCGTAGGCCCTTGTAAGGGACAATTTGCATGTAATTGAATTTTTTTAAAATTGGAACGAAATTTTATGGCCCAACTTTGTGTGAATGTTTATGTTTTAGTCTGGTAATGCCTCGAACCCTGTCCTGGCATCAGATACAGGCAAGGGGTGTTACAAGCTGTCACACGGCCGTGTGCCACACATGGTCACACCACACAGGCGTGTGTCTTATTAAGTTCAGGTGCAAGATCTAGACAGTCTGAGACAAGGCCAGTGACACGACCATGTGTCTCAAATCAATATGTAACACGGTTTGGCACACGGTCTATGGCACGACCGTGTGACTCAACATCAAATGCACACATGGTTTGGCACACGGCCTGCGACATGGTCATGTGACCCTGTTTCAAATAGCCACATAGGTCGACATGTGGGCGAGGATACGACCGTGTGTCCTTAATTCGAATGTCCACACGACCTGGACTATGTCACATGGTCGTGTGACCCTTGTTTCTCAAATTTTTTATTTTTTTTTTAAATTTGGTCCCTCAGTGTTCCCAAGTTACTTTTAGGGCCTCTTAAACTCGGTTTAAGGCTTATAAGAGTATTATGCTATGATTAAATTAAGTTTTTTATTGTTAAATTTTAAATTACATATTAGTTTCTGTTTAGATGTTAAATGTTTTGATTTGTACAGTAATCATCTGTAACCCTAATCTGGTGACAGAGACAAGTTAGGAGTGTTACATTTTTTTTGTAAATAAATTACCACTGCAGAATAAAGATGCTCAATCAATTGTGTCTTTTTTATTTTTTGGTCATTCCATAATTCCTATTTATAAAAAAATAGTACAAGAATTTGGCATGCTTATAACATTTTCCTTAATCATTTACATACATTAGTTATAAGCATAAACATTCAATTCCATTTCATTCACTTCAATCAATTTTGAGTTTATTAGGTCAATTACTCGATTGGCCCTAAGAGTTTTCGGCTCATTTTGCATGTTTTCGTATTTTGTATTTCATTTCATTATTTGCATACTATTAAGCAACCTGCATCATAATTTGGTACCTCAGTGCATCATCGAAAAAACCCCAAAAAATATATTGGCACACATAGTGCATCATTGGACAAACCAAAGCATTTATATTGGCACACATAGTACATCATCGGATAAATTGAAACAATTATACTAGCATATACAGTGCATCATTGGATATACCGAAGTAATTATACTAGCATACATAGTGCATCATTGGATATACCAAAGTAATTATACTAGCATAGATAGTTCATCATCGGATATACCGAAAAAATTATATTGGCACACATTGTGCATCATCGGATAAACTAAAGTATAACATGTACATTTAGTAAGCAACCAATTTCCAATTTCATTATATGTGCAATTCACAATTTATCAATCTCAATTCATCATCATTTCACCATTCCAGTATCCTATATAACATATCTCAACCCAATTTCATATATTATATAAGCCATGCAACTTTCTATCCTATTCTATTTAGTTCTTTATCTCGACTTGTACAAGAATTATATACTTACCTCATAACTGAATCATGTAATTTAACATGAATAAGAAATAATTAAATTGAATCAGATCAACAAAATACAAATCGAGAACTCTGAGCTATTAGTCGAAAGTTTGGATTTTCCTTTCCTTCTCGATGAATTCGGGTCTATGTTAGATGCAAATTGACATAATATATATATCATTATTAATTATCACCCAATTCACAGTCAATTATCAGTTTGTACAAAATTTTCAATTTATTCAATTTAATCCTTAAAATCGAGACTGGCATAAATTTCAATTTAAAACTCCAAATTGAAATCTGATTTCACTATTGTCCATTAGGGACCTCGTATTTCTTATTTCTACAGTAAGTTTTACAATTTATTTAGTTTAGTTCTTAATGTACGAAACTATTAATTAGCTTTACAATTTAGTCTTTTTTTTCACATCTAAGCTTAAAATCTATTAATTTAACATCTAAAACTTCAAGAAATCATCAATGAAAACTTTCTAAAACTTTAAAAGTTTTACAAATTAGTACATGGGCTAGCTAAATTAAGCTCCTGGGACCTCAAAAACATATAATTTACAAGAAACGAACTTGAAATCACTTACCAATTGAAGGACCAAAGATTGAAAGCTTCAAACCCTACCTTTCCTTCTTTTGTGCCGTGAGAAAGATAAAGAAGACAAGAAATGGCTTTCATTTCTTTTAATTTTGCTTATATATTTTAATTAGTTATTAGTTAATTATAATTAACTTAATTAACCTAAGCTTAGTTAAACTTAAGCTTAATTAACAATTTTGGTGGGTTACAACTATTCCCCACCACCGTTTAACATGATTGGAAGGGTTCAGTTGCTTAATTAGTCTTTCAATTAATTAAAAATCCATAGCAATTAACTTTTACCACTTTTATAATTTAGTCCTTGGAGCTTAATTAGCCATCCATTTAACAAAATTAAGAAACCAAATTTCAACTAACATTATAAATATTATTATTTAATATCTATGGACTCAAACATCGCAAATGGTGTTCCGAAACTATCATTTTCGACACTATTAAAAAACAAGCTGTTACAAACAGCATAAGAAACCTCACCTTATTGGACACGTTTTCTTGCAAAGCCACCTGAAAATGCATCCAATTGAATGCATTTTCGCATTCTCTCTCTAAATTGGCCTATTTTGATAAATATCATAAAAATTGGCCTATTTTGTTATTTTTTTAAAACTAGCATTTTTCACTAATTTAGCCTAATTAATTTGATTCCCAATGCTTGGAAATAGCAAAGTGAAAGAGAAAGTAAAGTTCCCTTTCATTAAGTAATAACAAATAATAATAAGAGAAACAAAGAAACTTCAAGAAAAAAAAAAGAAAGAGATTTAAACGTTGGCGTGTTGCAGTTGCATGCTCACCTTATGGAGTTTGTGATAGGTGCCGACAACTTGAGGAAGGTGAGATGTAACACCCCAAACCCGGCCCAGACGTTACAACCGAATCCGGCGTGTCACATTGAAGCGTTACTAGAAAAGTCATGTTTTATCTAAAGTCTTTCTTAGTGTTTAAAGAAAATCTTCGTTATAGATTAAAGTGAATGGAAGCTGTGCACCAGGTAGGATGCCAGAAAAGTGGAGGTGAGTCAATTAGACTGCTTAAGTACCTAGCTCTCCACAGATCCAATCCTAGACATGCCCACAACCAATGCCACACTTTAACTGAGTGATTGTTCAGGGGTAAAACCAGTTCGTTTAAAACCATTAGAGTAAGGTTATTAATTTTGAAAACGTTTTCGTTGCGGAAGCTTTGCTTTGTTATCACGATATTTTGAAATCAAGTAACCTTTTTAAAAAGCGCTCTAGAGCTATTCATTTTCAAACAATTAAAGCAATATCATGCCTAAGCTAGCAAAACATACTAAAACAATTAAAAATAATTAAAGCGGCCTTATTACAACTTAAACCCAAAATAATTAAAGTAAATAAGTGCTGATCAAAACACATGAAGAAAACCAAATTTGCAGAATGTGGCCACTCTGAATCCTTCACGGCTCCAAGTCCACTATGGTTGGGGATTTCCTGCATGGATGAAATTAAGGGGTGAGTTTGGAAACTCAGTGTGTAAAATAACCCAACCATAGTCCAAATCAGGTTAAACTACAGAAATAGATTAAGTTGGGCCTTAGCCTTATACAGAATTCAGAATGAAGCCCATAGGCCTATAATAGATACAGAACAGATATATCATGTATGCAGAAAACCCAACCCATATCCATCCGTATACACCCCCGTACCAACCTTACACCATGTGGGGAGACTACTCGACCCACCCATCCGCTACACGCCACAGAATTTGCAACATGGCTGCCAGAACAGATATTGTGACAGAGTCACCAGATACAGATATTATGGCAAAGCCACTAGAACAGATATTTGTGGCGTAGCCACCAAAAATAGATATTTGTGGCATAGCCACCAGAACACTTCCTCTATCAATATAACCCACATCCCATGCAACAGATATACATGTTATGGCATACAACAAACAGAATCAGAATATCATGCATTTCAGTCAAAATTAACCCTAGGGGTATAATGGTCATTTTGCACCTAGGGGTATAATAGTAATTTTTATTCTTAGGGGTATTTTAGTAAATTTACTATTTTAGGGTTTTCATGCATGTTACAGCCATTAACGTATTAACAGAAACACTTACCTAGCGTTTTTATCGAATTGGGCCCGTTGGGCCATTAACCCGATTTCAGCCTATTAAGCCCAAATACCGAAGTGCACGAAATTGCGCACTCTGCAATCTGACCACTTGAGATTACCAGGATTAACAAACAAACTATCTCACAAGCGCTCGCACGCTCGCAAGTTCGCAAGATGTCGGCTCTTCGGCATTTCGGCTTTTCGGCTTTTGTCGATCTAGTCTACAAGTGGGTGTCGTTTACACACCTGATTTGTAACAATACGTTGGCGAGATCCACACACAAGTTTCCTACAATCGAGTTACTAAAATGTCAATCTACATATCAAAAACAAACTACGTACTAGTCCCTACCATATTCGGCCAACATAGCCTTAGACCCTAAAGTTCTTACCTTTATGCCGAAATATGGACCAGATCTAGATGTCCAACCGAGTTAGCCTTCAAGCCCTTAGCTATACGCCCCCTTGTCCACGCTAGTGCATACAAAACCAAAAAAAAGAGGCAAAAATGCCCTTAGTCCCAATGTTAGCCACCCTTAAGGGGTTTTTTGCTTTTCCTTAAAACATAAGTAACTAGCGAAAGTTGTTCGAATACTTACCAATCATTGTTCTGCCCAAAAGAGTGTTCTTATCTATGGTATTAATCCCGATCTACCATAGTTAGAAGAAATAGGTTCAAGTAGCCAAAGATTCGACTTCCTACACCACAGGTATGAAGGTTTCGGCTTTTTAAAGAAAAAGGGAAAGGGTTCGGCTATAGCAAGATTCGGCCTCCTAGATGTGAGGGAAATACATGAAGAGAAGAAGAGAAGGAATATGAAAGATTTAGGTTCGGCCAAGGGGTAATCGGCAGCAGGTACTTGGTTTTGAGAGGAAACAGAGATAAAGAAGATGAGAGTCGACAAGAAAAGAAAAGAGAAAAGAAGAGGGGAGAAGATGAGAGAATTCGGTTCTTGAAGAAGAGAAGTCGGCACAGGTGTAGGGTGTAGGTTTGGCTTCTAGCAAAAGAAAGAAAAAGAGAAAACCCTAGATACACCACCCTATTTCGGCAAAACAGCAGAATGACCAACCTAGTCCCGAAAATACAAAAAGAATTCGGTAGCCACAAGTCCAAATGCCGAAATTCCCCATACTAAATGACCTAGCTGAATTTGCGTATACTAAAGACCCTTGGTCGGCCAACTCTTGCTCCTCAAGAGTCCAACATTCGGCCAACACCAAGCTCCTTGATTAGCTCCTAAATTTCCTCCCCCATCTCTCCCTTACCCAATCCCCTGAACAGCTCAAACTCTTCCTAACAGAGTTCCACCTAAGTTCCAATACCTACCTTACCTGTTCACAAAAATAAATACCCTATATAACTTACTTTGCGACTTGAACCTTGGCTCCCCCTAAACCTCCACACGCCACTTCCCAAACACCTATGTGGCGTCACATGCCACTTTACCACTGATCTTCTTGTGTCTTATTTTACCACCTTTAATTTAAAAGCCCACAACGCCAGAACCCTCTCTCTCTGAGATTGAAAATTCAGAAATTGCATCGAACTAAATTTACTCTTGGGCCTTCTAAAGGCCCACTAACACACTCAGACCTACATCAAACAGTCAAAACACAGAAATTCTAAAGTTCATTGAAAAAAATCACAGAAATCTCGAAAATCCCAAAAATTGGGGCGTTACATGAGAAGCTAAAAAGGACAAGCAACAACCAACAACCGGAGGCCAAGAAACTTTTTTCTAAATTCAAACTGATGCTGCTTGACACTTTGGAAGCACACCTTAAAAAATATTTTTTTCTTTACTGATACCATATTTGGTCTATATGTAGGGGTATTTTTTTTGGTGTTGCCTTACACGTTTGTGGCACCACTTAAAAATTTTTTTACCTTAGCTAATTCATTGGTAGAAGGTGGGGGGAATTTTAGAGTGGTGTCGCTTGACACATTGGCGACACTCGAAAACATTGTAGAAAACAACCCATTTTTAATTATTCTACATCTTATACCATTTTTGTAATTAATATTTTTGTATTATTTTAATAAAAAAACCCTTATTTGGTTAGTTAATTACCTTATATATCCTTACATATTTTTTCTTTTGTAAAGTATACAATTTTCTTATAGTTCATGAAAACTAATCTTTTTGGGATTCATGGATGCTCCTCCAACAATGTCATCTCCAATGTTTAAATTCTCTCCTTACAAGTACAATATGTCTTACTGCTACATTAAACACTTGTGCCTTATTTGGTTATCATGAGGAAATAGCTTATTTTTTACATATGTATTACAATAATTAGACATAAAAGAAAATAGTTAGTACAGTTTTAAACTTAAAACTAGAAATATGAGAAATTTTTTGTGAAAAAATAAGACGTCTTCAAAATAAGAAAAAACAAATTTCATTATCTTTTCTCAAAACAAGTCATATGAGTAGCTAAAAATTACTAATTAAAATTAGTTTATTGCTAACTTATACACTAAAAATAGTAGCATTATTTAATATATTTTATTTATTAAGAAGGATGAACAGGGAAAAAGGAAGAAAAAAAATTGTTCCTTAAGTTAGAGAATAGCAAATATGGTTATGATTAATCTTCCGAATATTGGATAGGATAAGAATATAATAAAAATACATGTATTGTATATCCAATCTCTATAGATTAAATAAAATTCCCATTGTGTTTCTCCCTCAAATCAAATGTAGCGCCAGTGTAGCATAAAATTAGACTTCAAATGAATCAAGCATGGCTTTTAAAGTTTTCTGGGATGTGGACCACTGTTTATCATTAGCACTAGCCACGAACAACACAACAGTGCTTCCTTTTGCAGTTGCCTTTGCAAGATTGTGGGAACCCGTTAGAGCAAATGGAGTCTCAAGAACGTATTTGTAGTACTGCAAAAATAAATGCATCCAAGTTTAATATTGGGTTACACCAACAATATAAATTTACATATTGTTACAGCACCCCATTGAAAATAGACAAAAAAAAAATTAAAACATCTTAATAGGTTTAATTCATAATTGATATCTAAATTTTTTTACCCAATTCTATCTCCATAAATTAAGCATATTAATGAAGGAATATAATATTCACTATTTATTTATTCATTTATATGTATTATAAATCTCATGTTTGATTGATTTAGTGTCACATGTTAATTAAGCACTATCTTAATTGGGAAAAGATTAATATAGCATTTATTTTAAATGATAACTATTATTGTTATGATGATGTTTTTATCTTTTTCTTTCTTTTATATAAATCTTTAAATAAAACATATAAGACTCACATATCAAAGGATGGGACATGTGTTTAATAAGAGTTATATACAAATTCTTTATCACTCCACCTATAATCATTATTAAATAAATGCTAAAAGAAAATATTTTTTACATAAAAGGTTTTCTTTCACCCACCTCATTAGTGGGACATGATCTAAGATAACATAAAATAAGAACTAAAATTGTCTATTAAAGTTGTGTTTTCTATTAAAACCAAACTATCTGGTTAAACTAAAATTTTCCAATTAAACGGTTGGCCACTAATCAAATTTTGAGCAACTATCGACAATTTTTCTTTTAAAAATTTGAGTTTTTGGTTAATTTAGTTTGTTTAAGGTTAATCAACTAAACTAATTGTTTGATCAATATTAACCAAAATGACATATTTTCTCAATTTTAGATGGACCTTGTTATTTAATTTCCAATAAAAAATTTCAGTGATGAAGATATCTTCTTTTTTTTTTGTATTTGTATCATTTTTTTCCATAGTACTATACATACAAATTGTTCATGTAGATTGATAGTGGTAGAAAAGCTTAAATGCTATAGATGCTCCATTGTAACGGAATGCTGTAAAAAATAGAGGGAATAAAAAACATAGAATTTAGTGTATAGCCTGGTGCTCTTAGAAATTAATTATACATCTTATTTTTATTGTGTCACTATATAAATTTTACACTTTGAGATGTATTACCAATTCTATAAATTATAATTTGACTCGTTGTACAAATTCGAATTATTTTTTAACCAAGTTGCAATAAGGTTATTCTTTAGAATTCTTTTTTCTTATGCCAAAGAAAATTTGAAGAGTCAATTAACATCTGTATTCCTTTCCAATAATTTTATGCCACATCAGTACTCTTATCCTGAATTTCAGGATTTTATCCTGAAAAAAATCAAATTCAAATTAAAATACTAAAATTTTGGATAAAATCCTGAAATTCAGGATAAGAATACTGATGTGGCATAAAACTATTGGAAAGAGATACAGATGACGTGGCATTACTGTTTCATACAATCCTTTCTCATTCCTTAGACTTCTTTTTCTTATGCCAAAGAAAATTTTAAGAGTCAATTAACATTTGAATCATGTTTAGACAAGTTGAAAAATAAGATATTATTCCAATAAGTACTAAAGAGGCTATTCAATTTTAGTAAGTTCATTTTGCTACACTCCTTTACTATCTAATGTTAATGAATTTTCATAAAAATTAATGTCAATGAATTTGATACACAGTTATTGTCTTTGAAATTTTTTTAGAGAGTTAAATGTTGATAGCTTTTGTTTACGGTTCAAGGTTTTTTAACCATTAGTATCATTTTAATTTTTTTGTAGATGTTCATTGGAGCAACAATTTTTTGTGGTAGTGATACACCTCCTAATTCAACTAAGCTTGAAAATTCATCATATGACGCTTCAGGCCAAACCGAACAAATAATTGGGATTACTCGAGGCCAACTAGAATTACATAGTAAGGGTCTTAAAAGGGAATCAAATCTTACAACTTGGAAACTTGATCAATATGTAACTAGGAAAGATTTAGCACAAATGGTTAGATTGATGAATTACCTTTCAAGTTTGTAGAAAGTGAAGGCTTTAGGAAGTTTATGCATATGGCATGTCCTAGGTTCCATATTTCTTCACGAATTACATGAAAAGGGATGCATGTTTATCTACTTTACTTAGATGAAAGTGTCAAACTAAAATAATTTTTGAGATGCAAATTTTTTTTTAACTACTAACGCATAGACTTGTTTGTAAATATCCAATTATCTATCTTACAACCTATTTTATTGATAATGATTGGAAATTGAATAAAAATTATAAACTTTTGTCCAATTTCTATTCATAAAGGCTAGGCTAGTGGTAACTTGAGTAAGAAATGCTTGTTCAATTAGGGATTAATACATTGTTCAATGTAATAGTTGATAATGCAAGTGCAAATTATGTTGTTATCTAGTTAGTTGAGAAAGAAAAGTTATGAGATGAATTGCATGCATTGTGAAATTAACTGTAGTTGAAGGTTTAAAAGAAATACATAAATCTATTCTATGTGTTAGGGGTTGTAATATATATGAAGCAATCTCTAACTAGAATCGAACAGTTTAAGGAGTATGTTGATATGGAAAATTTAGAGAACAAAAGAAATGTTTTATCTTGATGCTTGTACTAGGTGAAACTCTATCTACTTTATGTTAAACTCTGCTTAGAATTTTAAAAGAGCTTTTAAGAGCTTTGAGGAGTAAGATAACAACTTTAAAGCTGAACTTAGATTATGAACAAAATAAGCAACACAAGATCAACCTAAATTTAGCCATAGTCACAAGAGGCACTATTTAATGTGGTTTGACCCTCTAGCCTCATAAATTTTGCACAAATAAAACTACAATTCCTTTTCATAAAATATCGTGTAAAGATTACATCTCTCTTTTACTTGATAATTCTAAAGGCTAAACCCTACTCTTTATTTACATAACCCAATTCTTGACCACTAAGAAACCTTATTTACCATGATTTCCTCTATATTATTTTATTAGATAAACTTTATAATCAATTAATCCCTAAATAAACAAGAATCTCACTTGAATATTGCCTTGGGTCAATATCTAACAATCTCCACCTTGCATAAATTCAATAAAAAAATTGGCCCTCAATCTTTAATATCAGATTGCTTCTAAATCTAAAAATTTTAGTTGAAGCACCACTAGATGAATTGAGATCTCCATCTACATCTGAAACCTTCAATAACAAGTATTCTCTTGCATGTCTTTGATCTTGCAACCACTATCTATAGCAACAAATTTTCTCAAAACCAAATAAACGATTCATGCGCACACCATTATGAAATTTGAACCTTAGCTTTGATATCAATTGTTGGAAATTTATGAGTGGAACTGTAATAAACACGAGGTCGACACAAAATTAATCATTCTCATAGGAAACAATATTTAACATAATTAGGTTACTTTGGCCTACATCCATAATACCAAAAGAAAAAAAGATCACTCCCTAAACTTGTAGCTTTTGCATGGATAAAGCTACAAACAATCCTCACAAGCGTAATTTTTACTCAAGGTAAAGTTAAAAATCTTCCTCACAAAAGATCTTATAACACTAACATCACTCTTTTACTTCATAATTCTAAATGCTAAATCTATTCTTTATTTATAAAGCCTATTACCTACTTATTAAGAAGAAATATTCTTCACTAATATTTCCTAGATATTACTAATATGCACATCATAAAATAAATTTAATTATAAAACAAATCCCAATTTAATATTGTCAAAATTTTAAATTAAAATGTAACAACACTTGAATAATAGATAAAAAAATAAAGTTACATTCAAACCCACAAAGTATATGAAAATTGGGTATAAGAATAAAAAATATGCATTTGAATTGATAATGGTAAATCTAAAAAAACTCGTGAAAAAAATTTAATTAGAATTGATAGAGTAGTAGTGAAGAAAGGTATAGCAATATTGATTGAAAAAGACATTGATGGGTAAATTGCTTATAAGTCAATTGGTTATAATATGATCGAAAAGAGCTATGCATTTATTGCATGTTATGTTATTTAAGTATTTGTCAAACTTCATAAATATATATAAAAGGAAGATCCTAAACCTTCCTTTTATCCACACACGCACCTCATGCCTCTCCTTTTTCTTCGACTAGTGGTTAAATTTTAATTTTGTTTCCTTTATTATTCTTAAATTTATGATTTAATTACTATATTTTTATAATGTTATTAATTAATTCAAATAATTAATATTATTAACTTTTTTTTATTAAGTTATTAGGTGGTTATATATAATTAGAATATCTTTAAAATCTTAGAGACTGACGAGTGACTTCTCATTTCTTTTGAGTTTGACTTTTTTCCATTTCTACATTACAAGGTAATGGTCAAATTTTAATTTTAACTCCTTCTATACTATGCTGAAACTTGAAATTATATATATATATATGCTTCCTCTATTTTATAAGTTTCATTAGTTAGCTTAAATAGCTAATATTTTTAATTTTTGCAATCAAATGTTGACTTCAATTTTTTTTTTAAATACTACACAAAAAATTTATTTATCATGATGGGTTTAAAAGAGTGTTTTTTAAGAAAAGAAGTCCTAATTGGTATGTTCAACGCTATTTTTATTATTGCATGACTACCGTGTGAATATATATTTTCTAATTTTAAAATATCTCTTCAATAAGTTTAATAGAAGAATTTTAATAGTGAAAACAACTTATCTTGAATTTTTAAATTAAAAAAATAGAAAAATTAAAAGAAGGGACTCAATCCTAAATATACAAAGTGTATAAAAACTTAAAACAAATTTTATCTTTTAAATTTTTATTACGCATAAATAAATAATTAACTCAATTCACTAACCATCTATGTATCTATTATCAATGAATATGAAAATATTTCATTACAACTTTTTCTTTAAATATACATAATTTTAATTAAATGAGGTTACCTTTATTAAAGTATATATACTGTTAGAATCAAATAAAATCATATATATTTATACTGAGTAAGAATTTATAATCCCTGTTATCTAAAACACACTCATGAGTACTTTTCAATATATTTTTTTTTGTTTAATTTTTTCCCTTTAATATTATATTTCTATATGAATATGCTTTTCAAATTAACAAAAATCATTTACTTGAGCATCAAATGTTTGTTTTTTTCCCATTACTTGCCAAAAAATATATACAAGCATATAATTATGGATATATATATATAGAGATTATATTTGAGACACTATCAATACATAAGCTTATGCATAATTAATACATTGTAATTTTTCATATCATTAATGAGAAAAAAAAAGTTGGATAACTTTCTAATAAATACTTAAAAATTTATTTAAACCTAAATAAAATTAATTATAATTTCTAATTTTATCTCTTCGTAACGAGAAAAAATCCAAACAAAGACAATTCTTTTTTTTCTTTATCTTTATCAAGACACAAGTTGCAGAACTTCTCTACTATAAATATATATTGGTATAAAATTGGGTATTTTTATCAGTTTTACAATTCGAGACCAATTATATATGGATTGAGATAATATTTAGGTAAAGTCCTTTTAATAATGATTCGAATGTCCGGAGAAAAAATCTACTTCCACCCATAATCATTTGTTGATATTATAAATTTATATTTAACGTAATATGGTTAATAATAAATTATATGATTTCAGCTATTAAAAAAATAATTGTATATTAGAAACATTAATTATCTATACTTTTTTTTTAGAAAAAGTTTTAGCATATGTTCCACTGTCATCATAAAATTTTTTATATTGATCCATACGTTTAAAAAAATTATTTCGATTATAAAAAGGCATACAATTTTTTTTTTCTGTTCTTTCTTTTAATTTAATTTTGATTTTCGCTTTCTTCCATTTCCCTACATCGTTATCGTTTTTTATGGAGATCCCTACTACGTCTACTTAACCTGACATAAGAATGCATAAACATAAAGTAGGAAAAACGAATTGGTTGTAGACTTGTAGTAGTAGTGAAACGTACCGTCTGTTGCCCACGTTTTTCGACAGATGTTTCAAGGAGTTCATCTGGGTCATAGGAATTTCCAGTGACAAAAGGACCAAGTGATGCAATCACTTTCTCGGGGTTCCCAATTTCTTCGATCGATGCATTCGGCTTGTTTGTTAGACGTATCAAAGGAGATGCCACCACTTGGATTTTCCCCTGTTTTTCATCTTCAAACTTCACTTCTACCCATGGTTCTGCACACTTGGGCTGGCAGTAATTTCCCGACAAGATGTTGGCCACTCGGCTTTGCTTCCATGTGGGTGGGATAAGAAACTGGTATGGCTGCACATTTCCTGCAATTAAACTAGAACTAAATATTCAAGTATTATCAGCAAACACATACCAAATTGGTTTGATGCTTTACAATTACAAACCACACAAATAACTATTGATGGTTGGACTAGGTGATGGACATGGGTACCTGCGCGTAGAGCTGGGGTGTCTTTTGTGGAGGCCTTGAAGACGACGAAAGAAGGGTCGCTGGGGGATGGCGGAAGGTACGACCCCACCTCTACTTCTCTTGCTTCTGAAATGGTAGTTCCTCCGAATACCACCAGCGGCAGCAGTGCCAGCCCTTTAATCAATGTTTCTCTCCTCTGACTCACGCTGACTCCTCTTTTACTATCGATACAGATGAGGTTGAGGTTTTCTTGAATTGATGTTTGATTTGCATTATTTGCATTAGAGATTCCAAGTTTTAATGAAGATTTCGAAGAATTTGAGAATAGGGGTGATAGGAGAGTTAGTGAAACAGTGGCCATTTGTAATGGTGTTTCTTTTCTTTCCAGGAAGGAAAATAGAGAGCTCTTCTTATCTACTCTCGTGCTTTTTGATAAGGAAATGCCCCATTGCTGGCCACCCATTTATTTACCGGAATAGGTTTATCACTGTTCTTTATAAAGAAGCAATTGATAACCCTCTTCTCAAGGTTTCTTCTTTTAATTATATATATATATAAAATAATAATTCTTAGTTTTCTAATTGGGTTTTAATAAAAGTGGTTAGAAAACTAAATCAGTACGCATAATAAACATAAACTAGTAAACAGGATCAATATAGTGTCATATTTTGAGTTAAATGGATTTAATTTTATGCTTTTTCTATATTTCTTTATGGTAATTAAAGAAAGTAATGTAAATTTGGTTGAGTTACTGGATATCAAGGATGGTCCAAGCAAAATCTAGGCAATGACAGTTCAACAACTCAGAACTGCATTGAGGTAAAGAACAAATTAAGGACAAACTGTTGATGTTAATGCTAAATTTGTGGCCACCGAGAAGAACAAAACTGCTTGTGCTTCAGGTAGTGCAGAAAATTTAGACATATGTAGCAGTAGTGCTTATACCGATGTTGTGATTTATAGAACTATTCCTTCTTTCTCTCTTTAATTTGTTTTAGTTGTGTATGTAATTTGACTAGAGGGATGGGTTATATTGTGTTTGAACCTTGATTTGGCCAGGTAGGACGACTTCTCTAACGAAGATGAAAGCAAATATGTGAATGCCAAAAAATGGAGTAACTCTTCCTTCGAATCAAGGCGAACCGTGGACTATTTTGGCCCATAAGAAGCCACAAAAAGTGTGGATAGCATATAACCCTAGAATCATGAGACGTTTCACTTCCTATAGAGAATACAAAGTTTGTGAAGATTCTTTCTTGGTATGCTTAGCGCACGTTTTATTCTTGGAACGGCACCAAAATGTGGAGTCAATCAAACTGTCTCTTATCGAAGGATACTATAATAGCTTTTGGACTTGCAGCAATACATTACAAAACTTAGTTATTCACTTATTCTGGAACAACAATAGTACCTAGGTCGGGTATGTCTGATTTAGATTGGTTTATCTTAGATGTGATACTTGGAATATTTTTCATTTATGGATATAAATTATGCCACCTTTTTACATACCTATCTTGTTTTACATTAGGACCTCGTAGTGCTATTGTAACAACCCATTTTTAGTAGCATCGAAAATAGTAATTTTGGAACCCGTTTATCGATGTATTGATTCAGTAGGTTTTAATATTTAATATCTATTAGTCTATTATAGTGTTATATGAAACATTGGTTTTCCAATTTGATTGATTGGATAATCTATTTTAGCATAAGGATCAATTCGTAAGGGTAGTAAAAGTTTATCATTATGAATTTCTTTTGCTAATGGTAATACATTAATCAATTAGGGATTAAAATAAAAATTAAGTCATATTTATAGATAGTGGTTGAACATGTGTTAGCGTTTCCTATCACCATGTTAATTGTAATAAATGATCAAATTAGATATATATATATACCGTAACATTGTAGACAGAGGGAAGAAAACTCATTCTTCTTTCTTTTATCTTTTTCATCACCGTCTTTCTTCTTTGTTAAAGTTAGAAAACTCGGTCAAGCTTTGTTTTCTTGCATGGTAAGCTAATTCAAGTCTTTTTTTTTCTTGAATTTGATGTTTTTGTGATTGTTGTACTTCAATTTAATTAATAGTGGTATTCATTTACAAAACTATTAAAAAATTCATGAGATTACCATTGTTGAATGCTTGAAATTGTGGTGTTAAATGTTTAGATTAGATGAAAAGTTATGAAAAAGGATCATTTGGTAAAATAAGAATTTGTTAGTTTTGAATAACATGACTAAAGTGTAGACATTTCAAAACAAGCTTAAGATTTTTATAAACATTGTTATGAAGGGCTTGACTATTTAAGTGTTAGGTTTAGGGAAGTTAGGGTGATGGAATTGAACTGACTTATATGTTTCATAAGCTGATGAATGATAATGGTTAATAAAAAAAATTGAATTAAAATTATGTTACAGATCAAGTTTTGAATCCGCCAAGAGAAGATCGTGAGAAAGGAAAAGTCGTTGAGTAGACTCTACCGTGGCGTGTTGTTATTTTTTCAGGTAAGTTCATTCAATATAAACATTGTTTAACTTTCTTTTCTTTTGTCTTTTAATTGTATAATTGAAATTTTGGTAAGTTAGATTTGAGTTACTATGTATTGAGACAAGAGATATTAGATGATGAAACCAAGGAATGAGAATAAGTTTACCAAATGAAAGTGTCTTGATGAACTAAGTAAAAGACTCATACACATGGTTACATGTTATTTCCTAATGATTCTGAGATCCAGCATTTGTTGCGGACTTGAAGATACATGTGGCATAGATTTAGCCTGTACTGGTAATTTGATGTCGTTTTAAAGGTTTTGTTTGGACTGGTAACCTTACATGTATATATATAGCCTTGGCCAGGCTTTCATTATGTTGGTAAAAGTTTAGCCTGGACGGGTAACCTAACACCTCTATACGTGATAAGCTTGGATGAGCTTCTGATGTGAAGTGTACTTGTGGTTTGGGTTCTTTTATGATGTTCATCGGGTAATATAAAATGTGTGAAATTGGCAAGTTAAGGAATGAGGGGAAATAAAACAATTGACTATTATAAGTGGAGTTCGCACCATTGAAAGGTATGGGAATGAATTTGATAAGAAGAGTGTTATTGTATCATATTGCATACTCGATATAATGTATTTGATGAAGTTTAGGCACTTACCTTGTTGGCGAATTGTGTTGCCTGATAGGAAAACTGTGTTTGCATATTAAACTATCATATAATTATTATGTGAGGTAAGTTAACTATAGAATTTGTATGAGCTTACTAAGTATTCTTAATACTTATGCCTAGATTACTTTTATCTTGTAGATTTTAAATGTTCAAAGAGTCGCAATTGGATCAACAACAAGTTCACATTATCCATAGAAGTTGTGGCAGACTTTTGATTTTAAATTGAGTTGGTCTAAGTGGTATGCATATAGTTGTTTGTTTATTTGTAAACAAACATGTTAACTTTGAAGGTGATTACTTGGAATTTCATGATGTATGAAAATAAAAATGAAATTCAGTTATATTATGTTCTGCGCTTTCAGTTTCACGGGACCTATCACATTGTGGAGTATTTGTGGAACAATTCACCATATTAGGTTTCCGTAGGAAATTTTCTAAATTAGATGTTCACCTTACTTTGCGCAATAAGTGTGTTCGTAGAATAATCCAAAGTTTAGCCATCTAAATTTTAAATGCGTAGATGAACAATCCACAAGATAGATCCGCCACCTATTAGTCCACGGCATGGTCCCCCGTGTATGTTTAAAGTATGTGTATGTTATGTGAATCTCGCATGGTAGCCTCCTATAGCTCAGTTCTGGTGATTGAACCAGGCAACTATGCTAACAAGTATTCTTTGTTTTTAAGTCAGTGAGGTTTGTTCTTATGTCACAGGTTACGAATCAAAGCCCATGACCATTGTGCACAGAACGTCCCATGGAGGTCAACTTATTAAATATGGCTCATTTAACTCGCTCGAACTGGTCTGACTCGTGGAACCCATGGGGAAGCTCATCTACTTGAAGTCTTGGTGGCCCAGTGAAAGATTTCAGTGAAACTAGAATTATTAGGGTAATTAATGTAAATCTTAAGGGATAAAAATGTATGGAGTTTAAATCCTTTAGTACTCTTATCTTGTATATAGACATTAATTTCAGTCGTTTATGTAATTTAATCTATACCGTTGGATCTAGGGGAACTCAACTATAAATAGAGGCATCCCCATCATTTGTAATCATCCTATTGAATCTCATTGATAATTAAAGAATAGATTTGAGAGCATCTACTCAAACACTTGGTGTGCATTACTTTCTTGTGGCTTTTCAATTCTCTCATCATTTTTTTGTTTTGAGTTTACTTTCATTATATTTTTTTGGTGCCTTAGTGAATTTTCGAGAGAATTCTCATTTTTCGAGTGTTAGGTTGACTTAGATTTGAAGAGAAGCAATCGCCTAAGGCCTTGTGGTTAGGTTGACTTAGATTTGAAGAGAAGCAATCGCCTAAGGCCGTGTGGTTTGCTAGACTAAAGTTCTAACCCCGCGACATTTACATCAACTTCTCCTGGATTTTATATTTATTAATGTAATGTTAGTTTCTTTGTTTTGCAATATATACTTAAGTTTGGAAATGATTATCTTGTACATTATAATTTTGAAATACTGCCAATGGAATTAGTAGATTACTACTTTAAAGAACACAATATCAAAAAAAAAATTATAGCTACCCTTCAACTTCTAATGACGAAATAGGACTTTGAAACTATGTGAAAAGTGAAGAGTAATCATGCTTGATTTTATCCATTTATCAAGTCTTAATAAATGTGAGCTATTTCAATCTTATGCTTTCATTAATTGCTGGGATTGTTGTCCGTTTTCTTGATTCCATGTCTACTGTATAGTTAGGAGATTGGCCTTTCAAAGTTCAAGTATCAACTATCTAGGTTGTTGTTAAAGATTAGTAGTTTTCTAACTGATAAAACAACTTTTAGTCAAATATGATCATGATAGTGAAGGACGGATTCTAACAGCAGAGTTCGTTTCTTTTTATTTTGTTAAGTGTTTAGGTTCCTATTTCTTGGGATAGCTTGAGAAAGCTGGTAAAGGGCTTAAACCTTTCCTATGTTACTTGCCAACATTTTTGAAGTTATTTTTTAAATTTGTTTTTTTTCAACTTTTTACTAAAGGATTACAAAATGGGATCCATCTCATAAAAGCAAGCATGCTCACATTTACCTATTTCATGTGGCCTTTTTTTTCTTTTAACTCATTTAATTATTTTTGTTTTCCAATTTGTGCTATATACTAGCAAGTTTAATGAATCCCTTAATCCCTCAGTCTTACTTTCTCCTTAACATACTTTTACTTTTTGTTCAAATTGCGCAAAATTTTCTTGTGAATTCATAGGATACTTTTGATATGTAAGTTTTCATTTTAATGGATAGTCAATCACGTCTGTTCAATAGTTTCAACATTTGGCACAATTTCAAGCAATGTGATAACAAGAATTTTTGTTTTTCATTTCATTAGACACAAACTATTTATAAAAATAAATTCTTTACAAAATTATTTCTACTAATCAACCACTACATCTTGAGTTTCCTTCTCATTAGCTTTCGAGATAACTTCTTCAGGATGCATAGGATCAATTGTAGGAGGATCAATTTTCTCAGTAGGAGTTGGGCCTACTGATGGCCTGTTTGAATATCACTAATCTAAGCTTCTATTTGCTCCTCTTTAACACCTTGTTTCTCTTTAAAACCTTCCTCCTCTAGAAGGTATTTTTGAGTAATCATGCATGTTTCATGCATTTTCTCATAAAAGCAGACTCACTCAGGAACTTTTGGGTCAAATAAATCGAAGCCCAACTCCTCTTGACCTAATCGAGTAGCTCCTTTATAGGACCCATCTTCATATCATAGCAACAAAAGTGCCCATACAAAAATAGTAAAAAATCAAGTCGAAAAAAAACACAAAATTAAAAATAAATTGTTTAGAATCGACCCGATTAAGTAACGAACAAGAAAAATAGCAGAAGAAATTGAGAAATTGAACACACAAATTTAACGTGGAAAAACTCCTCCAAAGAGGATAAAAAACCACGGGCAAAAATAGTTTTACTATAATGGAAAAATAGAGTATAAAAGATGGAGATAAAAACTAAACCCCAAAAACCCAAAAACAAAGAAATCTCAAAACGTAAACACAAAATTCTCTAAATGTGTTATGAGTTTTAATCTCTAATGAGTGTGTTTTTCTAAGGTTGTAAAAGAGCCTATTTATAGGCTAAATTAGTAAGTCAAATAAACTATGCTAATAAATGCTAAATATATTATACTAATAAATACTAAATATTCTAGAAAGAAAATATATTTTTGTTTAACTTGACTTGCAAGCAATCTCTTAGAATTTGGGTCACACAACTCTAACAATCTCCACCTTGACACGAATTCTTTCAACACCATCTTTTCCAAAGCCCGCCACAGGCCTATCTTGAACTATGCAGGGAATTAACTGAGTCGAATCTATGCTTAAAAGCTGGAAGACTTCTAACCTTCGACTTGTGCACTGCCAAATTAAAACTAACACGGGTCTGATTTTCATGAATACAGTGCCTTAAGTTTTCAAAACCTGCATCTCCTCAATGAAATAGTCATACATTTTTCCCTCCTATGACCAAGTTGCCTCCGCTCCAAACGAGTTGACTTCGACTCCTTAACGGACGAGGGATGTCCAATTTCACCGATCACTGTAGAACCTTCTAGAATATAAAGACTACCGGTTCTTTTACCTTTTAACAAAATGAGAGCTCCACGAGATACTTTAATTCCACTCGAAACGATGTTGATTCTGCATCCTTTCAAGTTTAAAATACTCAAGGAGATGAGATTCTTTCGTAAATCAGGTACATACTTGACATCTGAGAGTGTCCTAATCGTCCCATTGTGTATCCTAATTTTAACAGTACCAATACCAATTACCTTACTAGATGA
This sequence comes from Gossypium hirsutum, assembly GCF_007990345.1. NCBI lineage: Eukaryota > Viridiplantae > Streptophyta > Magnoliopsida > Malvales > Malvaceae > Gossypium > Gossypium hirsutum. Next base: position 77,057,667 of record NC_053436.1, read on the forward strand.
ATCGTTTCCCATGCGCACAACTCCACCTTCAACCGAACTGTATGTAGAGAACCATTCTCTATTGTGACACATGTGGAAAGAACATTCTGAATCTAGGATCCACTCAGACTTGAGCTTGGAGTTATCACTCGTTGACACTAACAAGAAATCATCACCACCTTTATCGACCAAATTAGCACCAGTTACATCTTCCTCGTTACTCTCAGTAGCTCTTTTATTTCGTAGTTTATAACAATCTGCTTTGACGTGACATAACTTTTTACAATAGTGACACCTTTTGTCTCGTTTCTTTGATGCTACTAAAACGGAAGATTGTCTATCTGCTTTGCTATCCAAACCAAACTCATTGTTGAGTTTGTCTCTACTTAACAAATGACCATTCACATCTTCGAACGAGAGTTTGTCTTTACCATAAATCAGTGTTTCCCTGAAAGACTTGTATAAAGGGGGTAAAGAGCACAATAATAGCATAGTCTGATCTTTCTCGTCAATATGAACCTCAACATTCTTTAAATCATTTAAAAGAGTAATGAATTGACTGATGTGATCTCTAAGAAGCTCATCTTCGTTCATGCAAAACGTAAATAGACGTTGTTTCAACACTAAACGGTTAGCCAGAGACTTAGTCGCATAAAGAGTTTCTAACCTTTTTCACAATGCGGATGAGGTCTTCTCCATCAATACCTCCTGCAATACCATATTCGTGAGGCACAACTAGATTGCAGAGAAGTCTTTTCATCAAGCTCTTCCCATTTTGTTTGATTTAGATTCTCAGGCTTTTTCCCGGTAACAACCTTTTTCAAGCCTGTTTGAACTAGAATTGTCATCATCTGAACTTGCCATAGATTTAAATTTGTCTCACCATCGAACTTCTCAATTTCAAACCTTGTTGCTGCCATCTCTGAACGTGCTGATCTATAAAAATTGAACTAGCTCTAATACCACTTGTTAAGAATCGACTCGATTAAGCAACGAACAAGAAAAATAGCAGAAGAAATTGAGAAATTGAACACACAAATTTAACATGGAAAAAATCCTCCAAAGAGGATAAAAAACCACGGGCAAAGATAGTTTTACTATAATGGCAAAAGAAGAGTATAAAAGATGGAGATAAAAACTAAACCCCAAAAACCTGAAAACAAAGAACTCTCAAAACGTAAACACAAAATTCTCTAAATGTGTTATGAGTTCTAATCTCTAATGGGTGTGTTTTTCTAAGATTGTAAAAGAGCCTATTTATAGGCTAAATTAGTAAGTCAAATAAACTATGCTAATAAATGCTAAATATATTATACTAATAAATACTAAATATTTTAGAAAAAAATATATTTTTTTAACTTGACTTGTAAGCAATCTCTTAGAATTTGGGTCACACAACTCTAACACAAATATTAAATAAATAAAACATAAAAGCCTTTTAGAAACCGAGACCATCCATATTGCCACCATAAAAGAACTTCTAGTTAGTCCTCAACGCTTTGATTCATCATTTTTTCTTCCATTGATGTATATGAACTAACATCTTCGGTTGAATCCATTGATAGTGCCTTATCTTCGATCAACGTAACATCCATATTACGAGCCATTTGATGCCAAATCTGAGCCCACCCAATACTATTTTTTGAGGTATTATTACCTCTAGCTTCCTCACCCTAACGTATTGTGAAGCTTTGGTTGCTCAAGCTTTGCCTCCATCATCAAATAAGAACAAGAAGAACACATCGACTTCTTTAGTTGACATCTCCTCAACTATAGCTAGAAAGTGTATTGACTCCTTTACACTTTCAAAAATGATTCAAGCTCAATGTCAGTGGTTACTTCTACCTCTACTCTTATGTCAATTGGGTTGGTGACACCTTCTTCCATCTCCAACTCCTCATCATGGTCTTCAATTCCAAACTCTTACTGAACTTCACCGTTTAACTCAATAGTAATGATGGCAATACGGTGGTCCTCATAATCAGAATCATTAACATCATGCACAACTTATTCCATTGGATTTTGCACTTTAGATTGACGTTGAAGTAGTTCCACCATCTGAATCATCATGTTTTGGATTTCTTTGAATGTCTCTTAGCGTTCCCAAGCAATTTTGTCCATCTCGAAGCATCCTTATACGACTCATGCAGAGGTTCATCCGAGTACTCATGCATATCATCTTTTTCATCATAACTCCATTTGTTTGCTGAGGCTTCATTTAACCAACTCGATCCTCTTTCATATGTGTACCATTCATCACACCACATGTAATTATCATTATCCATGATTAAGTTAAATTGTCAACAAGGTAAATAAAAAAATACTAAAAACGACAATATTATAAATATTTAAGAAAGTTTAAACACTATCTAGCTTGTTCACCTTTCGACTAGTATTATTTTACTAAATAAATAATTTAATAAAAAAATTCACTGCTGCAAGCCTCAGGAACAGCGCCAACAACTTGATTGCACCCCAGCATGTGTGCGTACGTTAGAGCTTAAGACTATGCAATTGAATATAGAAGTGAAGTGCGGTATCTACAAGTGAACATGTCAAATTGTAATATAGATTTTGCGTACAATAAAACACTTAGAAAGTATTTTGAGGATCGTACCTAAAGGATTTCTATACTGGAGAAAATTATTACTAAATTTGTAACGTCCCAAAATTTTGAGTTTTTGATTTGTTAAATTTTGTCAAGTGAGTTAATCTGGTTTAGTGGATAGGTGTTGTGTTTATGCGTGTAAGTTTTTGGGTTTGAATCTTTGAACATCTGGCTTGAATTTAATTTTTGCTCAACTATTGACAGAATGAGTTTGTTGGTTCAGTAGTAAGGCTTCAACTTACCCTTTGATCTTGTGTTCGAATCCTGCGTATGCAAATGAGAATTATTTTTCTTATTTCCTGGTGGTGCCACCTATGAGGAGGAATTTGGATAGAATTGGTATTCTTAAAGAGATTTGTTAGGGATTGGTACCTGGTTTAGTGGGTGGTTGTGTGGAAGTGGGTCAGTTTTCTTTTAAAAAAATTATTCTTGTGTTTTATCCAAATTTTCCCACTTTCACCGTCCACTTTGGCCCCCGTTTCACATTTATTTATTTTTGCTTTTTCCTTCCTGTTTCAATTTTCCTTCTTACTCATTCCTACACCTTTTTCTATTGATATTACTTTTTTTCTTTGCACTCTTTGTCCTTCTTATCTTCGCGCCATTAATCTTTCGTCCAACTTTGCATAAGTGTTTTGCTATTGAATTTTTATGAAAGGGTTTTGATGGATGAATTGGTTAATTCTTGTGGCGTGGGTTTAATATTTTTGAAAAATTTGTTTTAGGTAAGGATTTTGAGACAAGCGTTCCTTCGACGAATTATTTTTTGTTGGAAGTTATTGTTCGGTTTGGGTAAGTAATCAAATATTGAGCTAATAGTTGTTCTGTGTTGTTAAGGATTTTTTATTGGTGTTTGATGTCGATTTAAAGGTTTAGTTTTAGGGTATCATTACTAATTTGAGCGTTTTAAATACTTATTTTTGGTATTGGAAATTTCGCTCTTAGATTCGCATAAGAAAACATCAAGGTGTGTAATAGAAAACTCGAAAAATAGTCAACAGCGCGATGCTGAAAATCTCACTATAGGCGTCACACAGCTGTATGCTAGGCCACACGGTTTGGGTCAATTGGGTTGTGTGAACCACACAGGCTGGGCTAGTAGGGCCGTGTGGGCCATTAATTAAAAATATTTGCTTAGGCCCGTATGGTAGTGTGATTCGTATTTATCTTCTTCGTAGGGTCCATACTATATAAATAGAATGTGAAATCATGATATTTGATAGTATGCTATTGTATGTAATGTAACTATGGTATGTGAAATTTATATATGATGTGTATTTTGGTAATTCTGAGAGCATGTCTTATGTGAAAAGCATGCATGACATATGAGTAAATGATATCTGTTAGTTTCTACATGAGCATTGGGGTGGGAATAAGTTTGATGAAGGAAGTATTGGTAGTTTAATAATCTGCCTTATTTGGTAGCTTGACCATATATTTTTGAATCTAGCGGTTTACTGCGTATTATTATTTGGCAGCTTGGCTACACTATTTTTGAAAAGTGACATATGCTCACCTATTGGTGTGTAGGGTTGGATAGGTACTTGATACTTTATTTAGTGTGTAGGAATGGATGGAGATGGTGTATAGTGGATGGAGGTAGGATATGATTATGCATCTGAATATGTATCTAATTTTGCATCTATACCTGATTATGATAATACATTTGATTCCGAATCTGATCATGCATCTGAAATGTATATGTTAATTTATGTTCATTGTTTGTTGTTTGGAATGTGTTACACATTGACCTTGTAAGCTCACTTTCTATATGTTTTACTCTCAGGTAACCAACAAACTTAGGACAGATCGAAGAAGCAGGAGCTCGATTTAAATTACTAATTTTTTTTAAATTTGATTAAGTTTAAGTATTGTTTTCAATTGGACTATCCTTGGACTTTTCAGGGACTGTTAACTGTTTTGGATTTAATTTTCATTTTGAACTGCTTTATCGAGTTTAGAATATTTCATTTCAAACTGCAAAATAATGAATTTCAAAATCAAACTACGGTTTTTAAAACTTTGTTTAACTTAAGATTTGCCTGCAAAACTAAGTAATCTTGTAGGTGTTATCTGTAATTAAAATGAATAAATTTATTATCGTGTTTTCCCTAAAAATTAGAAATGTCATTATCAATTTTCTTTTTATGTTACATTTCTAAATTTTAATTTCTGATTTTAAAACGAGTGTATGTAATTCCTTCAGATTCGACCATAAAATCTAGTCTGGGTATGGGGTGTTACAAAATTAATTACCTAAAAATAATTATTAATCTAGTCGAGTCTAAAATTAGTAGTGCAAATTCAATATTAGGGTAATAATGAAATTAATTAGATTAAACTAGCCTAAACTAACCTATCAGAATTTCATATTCCTCCTTTCAACGATGTGAGCTCCTAGCCTAGAATCAATTGAAACCTTAATTCTCAATTAAGTCACTAGTTACCCTTAACTGATTGCTTTATCACCCTTAGCTAGGAATATCTTTTGGGTCTCATCTTCACTAAGAGTTACTACCTAAGATACCCTTTCAGTGTCATTGCTTAGCACAAGTCTCCAAATAGCTTATCCAATAGGATACCCTTTTAGTCTCACATGTCTAGATATTCTACTAGGGTCGTCAATCCTAGTACACAAAGTTATATAGCAAACATGAATAAATTTCCAATTTTAGATATTAATTAATTAATCGACTAACCAATTATACAATCAATTCATGCAAGATATTTAGAAAAGCACAAGCTTATTTTAATATTTATACAAACATTCAATTAATGAAATTAATGAAAGAGATAAAAATAATAAGAATAAGAAGAGAATTATCATTGATATATCGATATAAAAGCACGCGTTTCGAACATTCTTCGCTCGCAACGTCTTAAGTTCAGAATAGAAGATTTTCAATTAAGTAAACATAATCAAAACATAATCTAAAGAATTGAAATTGAATAATGTGTAAAATTCCTTTTGAATCTAGCTAAATGTTGTTTATATAGAAAAAAAAATCAAAAGACTAAAGTAACCCTTCGTTTATAATGACAATTAGGTTTTAAATTGTAAAATACCCCTAATTGCCCTTAAAATTGCAGTTGACGCACACAGGAAATTATGGTCACACAGAAGCAATGTTGCGAAATTCAAATCCAGTGTGGCAACACTCAGTCGATGTCACGGCATTCAATTTCGATATTGTGACATCTGTGGCAATTCCATCCTAGGAGTTTGTTCTTGCTTCAATTTTTGTTGTCACGACTTTTACGGCCTAATGTCACAACATTGGCATCAATTTAATCCAAAAGTTGCATCTTTAGCTCCTAATCCATCCTACATAATCACATAACCTTATTTTGATATCAAAGATGATAAAAACTAATAAAAATCATAAATTAAATATTTAAACTATAAAAATAGGAAACACTAAAATGACTTGATTTAGTTATTAGATAAGCTAAAATTATGTGAAAAGGGATATGCATTACAGTGTAAGTCGTGCCAGACTAGAAAGACTACTTGTATTAGTATACGAACTTAAACATGTTCTTAGTCTAATCGAAAATGAGAAAACTGATTGAAAGATTAACATGTCATCTATCAAGTCCAATTGGGGAGATGCCTCCTCTAGACTAAATAAAAGATAGAGGGGTAGTAGACCCTCTTAATTTCCCTTAGGGTTGTCACCCCTCATATGCTATGTGAGGCAGATTAGGCCTCTCATGCATTGGGTTCAATTATATGTGCTTCTTGGGCTTTTGACCTAGCACGTATAATTTGATAAGCTATAAAAGTAACATATTTTAATCTATTCTTAATGCATTTTTGGATGATTAATTATGCAAACTAGTGAATTTGATGCTCCTAATCCTTTAAATTCAAGTTTCTATACTTAGGAGAGAATTTGGGAGTGAAAGGAGCAAAAAATGTGCCAAAATCGGACAAATAGAGCTGTTTTTAAGAACCACATGGCCTAGGCTGTAACACCTCTAACCCAAATCCGTCACCGGAATAGGGTTACAAAGCATTACCCAAGTTTATAAACCAAACAGATAGAAAATGCAAACATTTTGTATCATGTAACATTCATGTCAAAAACCAACCAAAAATCATACATATTGTCCCTTATACGAGCCCTCGATGCCACAAATTACGCATTAGAAACAAATTGGGACTAAATTGGAAACTCAAAAAAAATTTTCAAAAACATTTAAAATTTTCAACACTACAGAGGTCACACGGCTGTGTGGCCAGGCAGTGTGACTCACAATAAAAAGACACGCCCGTGTCTCAGGCCGTGTGGACATTCAAATTAGGGACACACGGTCGTGTCCCAGCTCGTGTTTGTGCCAATGTAACTCACTGACTTGAACCACACGTCCAAGCCACACGTCCATGTGCCAGGCCGTGTGAATTACTGACTAACACTATTTAACGTGTAACACACGGCTGAGACACACACCCGTGTAGACGAAAATAGGCTATTTTACAAGCCATATTTCTTACCTAATATGACATCCACCTACACTTAACATTGTGCAAATAAACAAGCCATATTATGGCATCCAAAACAAGCACAATCAAGCCTTAAACATGTAGTATATTCACATTCAACCAATATGCCCTTAGGCACCTCAAATGAAAATTATAAACATGTTTAACCATGTAATCCATGTAACCAAGTAATCAACAAACTTTTATGTATAATTGCATTAATACACAACATGCAAATCATTTACCAAAACTTACCATTTGGTACCAATTGTACCACTTATTCAATAGCATCAAATACATATACACTTACTATAGCATAATACCGAATCACACCAAGTTATAAAATATACCTCATATGTATATTCAACTACTATTTTACCTTTCATCATTCAACCAAAAATCATTCCACACATCAACATTATAAGGCAAATTATGCACATACCAAAATACCAAAACACAAGCCAAATAAGTGGCTAATCTCAACAAAATACATATAGGCCAACATTTAGCCAAAATAACCTATACTGCCATTATAACCAAAATCAAAACATCTGAAAGTACCGATAGAACCGATGGATAGTGTGATATAGCTTTGACAAGCTTCCAACCCGATCGAGCTTCTGATAATCTGAAAAGTAAAGGAAAACAACTACGTAAGCAATGAATGCTTAGTAAGCTCGTATAAACTTTAATCATATTGATTCATTTCAAATATGAAATTTATAAATATCAAGGATAATCCAATATCGTACCGCAAGATTCATGAAGCTATATTCAACAACTCACAAGGTGAATAATGTAACAGCCCATTTTCAGTGAAATCGGAATTATGGTTCCGGACCATAAATCCGAGCCGAAAATAAAATTTATTTTAATTTTATTGCATGGTCCGTGTTATGATAGAGATGTCATGTGAAAATTCTGATAATGAAATTTTACCGATTTAGTGCTTAATTTCGGGAATGACCAAATCGCATAAAATGCAAAAGTTGAATTCTAGTAGCTAGAATGATTAAATAACTATGGAATTCAAAACTTGAGGTCCTTATATGGTAATTAGAACATTAATCAAAATTTAGTAGATATTTTTTATGATTCATCCATGGAAATTTAGAAAAAGGCAAGGACTAAATTGGAAATAGAAATAATTAAAAGATGATAAATAATAAAAAAGAAATTAATATCTTATTTTATGTCATCTTCTTCCCAAAAATATTCCATGGAAACCCTAGGAAAGAGAAAACAAGCTTTCTTGGCATAAATTGGTAAGTAATCAAGTCTTGTTTTTAGTAATTTTTATATTTTTGAAACCGGGATAGTCTAATCTATCTATTTAGGGGATCAATTTGAAAAGTCATCAAAGTAAAGAAATTATGTCATGGATGAATATGCTGAAAATTAGAAATTTATGGTAGAAAATGAAAGATTGTTGATAGATAAACAACTTTTACAAAGTGATTTTTCATGAAAACATGATTTAGGGACTGATTTGTAAAGTTGTCAAAATTAAAGAAAAATTATAAAAATTATAGAATATATGTGATGTAAATTTTATATTGTAATTTTGGTTAGGCTTGGAAAAAGGAGTAAATTGCATGAATTTCATTTTCCAAGCCTAGGGACGAAATTAGAATTTATGGAAAGTTTAGGAGCAAAATGGTAATTTTTCCTAGGATGTAAGTTGAGTCCAAATGAATATGAAATGTGAGAAATTGATGGTTAAATTCATTTATATAGATTCGGATAACACAAATTTGAGGCTAGATCGAGGAAAAGAAAAAGTTTTGGATTAGTAAATTTATATACGCGAACAAGTGTTGAGGTAAGTTCGTGTAACTTAATTGAGCTTGTAAATATGTTAAATTGAATGTTGTGTTTGTATGGAATGTTTTTTATATTTATGTAAATTAATTGAATGTTATAATAAAGAAATGAATACGTGTTTTAAACGGTTTAAAAGGGTTAAGTTCTGTTTGAATATTAGATTTTGATGGATAAATGTGATTTCCCTTATTGAATGAGGTCTTGCATTTGTTGCTGACAAGATTTAGCTCGAAAAAGTAATCCTATTGACCTCATTTAAGATAGGATTAGCCTAAACGGGTAATTCTTTTATAATCCCTCTTGTGCATATGTTATAATCAGGATTTAGCCTGGATTGGTAATCTTAATTAAGCTCTTGTGAGCATATGTTGGAGACAGGATTTAGCCTGAACTGGTAATCCTGTTATATGATATGTGGCTCGAGAGTGTGTTTCTTGATTAACTGCCCTAATAGGTACTCTTGAATATAAATTGACAGGTTATTGAATTGTACACCTTGAGTGTACTACCTGAGTATCCATCTGAATTTCAATGATTCAATGGACAAAATACTTGACATGATATGAGAGTTTTGAAATGAAATGAATAATGTTTTGAGAGAATATAGTATGATGAGCTCCTCTATGTTTGCTTGATGTATATGAGTATTTTTGTGACTAACATGTTTGATTGAATGCATGTGTTTAGGTAATTTTGCCAAGTTGATGGAAATATGTTATTATATGTTTAATTTTAATAAATGAGATTGGTAAGTTTAAATTTAGTTATACAAACTTACTAAGCATATAATGCTTATTAGGTTTTATTTTCTTTATTTTATAGTACTCGGAAGCTCGTGAAGGTTGGTGAATGGTTGGAGCATCATCACACTATTTACTAGCTTGTTTTGGTATAAATAGTAACCTCATTTTGGTATAATGGCATGTATAGGTAACTTGGTCAAATATTGGCATATAAATGTTGTTGTAATCTAGCTATTTGAAATGGCTAGTAATGACTATGTTTTGGGATATCTATTAAGGTAATCTTATGGTATTATCATAAGTACATATATTATAGATTGATTGAGATATGCATATAATGACATACTATGTTAGATGCTTGAATTGGTCTTAATATAATGCTTGGATTGGTTGTTATTTGGATGTAAGTTTTGGTGCAGGATATTGGTAAAATTTTGGGTGAAAAATGAAGCTAGAATGGCTTTATTTTTTCCACAAGGGTAGACACACGGGCGTGTTTCTAGACCGTACGTGACACACGGCCTGGTAAATAGGCGTGTGGTTAGGCCGTGTGTCCCCTGCATCTTAAATTCGAGAAATAGAATGCTCAGAATTGAGCACACGGGTAGAGACACCGGTGTGTGTCTCAGCCGTGTGTGCTACACGGCCTACTCACATGGGCGTGTGGCTAGCCGTGTGGCATAAGTCAGAGAGTTACATGGGGTCGAACACGACCTACAGCACGGGCGTGTCTTAGGGTCACACGGGCATGTCCCTAGACCACATAGGCGTGTGAGCCCTGCACCTAGGAAAATTTTAGAAATTTTGTGAAAAATTCTTGGAGTTTCTGATTAAGTCCTGACGCGATTCTAATACTCGATTTGGGCCACGAGGGTCCATTTAAGGGACATTATGAATAATTTCGGTAAATGAATAGTAATTAACATGAATTATTTGTAAATGTTTTCAATGTTTCAGTAATACTCTGTAACCCTATTTCGGTGATAGATACAGGTTAGGGGTGTTACAAATAAATCCACAGCATCACTTATACATATCATCCCTAGCATAGTAGGATTTTAAATAACTTTAAACCATACCACTCTTTCATGAGCTCAACCATATTTTCATTTGAACACTTACCATTTCAATGCAACTTATAATTAAACAAATTACCATTCAACCAACAGCTTGGCACTTGCCTAAGCATCAAACAACAACACTTGTTAGCATACTTGAACATATTTCATATAAATTCAACATCGATAACCTTATTATCTGAACATGTCACACTTAAGTTTATTACTCATCTCAACTTACATAATTTCCATGTATCAACATATCAAAGATATTCATATATGTACATGTCATGAAACATATCATTCTCTTACTGTTTCTTCATATACATATATCATCCATTTCAATATATTAATATAACATGTACCATCATTTCCATGTATTTCATGTCTATATCTATATTAGTTCGTATCGAACTCATATCGTCTAGTAACAGAACATTGTTCGTTGAACCATTTAGAATATTGTTGGATACTCGGGTAGCACACACGAGGTGTACTAAACTGTAATCCGTCAATTCCTGTACATGTATGCTCATATGAGCTGTAAACGGTAAGCTCATACGAGTTGAATATTGGTAAGCTCATGCGAGCTGAATATCGGTAAGCTCTCTCAAGTTGAGAATCAGTAACCCTAATGACATGTCATTTGTATCTTACGAATTCCTAAGGTTCAAATGAGACTTGATAATTGTCGTACGTCTTTGGATTTATGTTGTTTCATAACACAATAAATTTCATACTGACATATATATATATTGATTTAATCACAATATAGTCACCTATTGACATTCACTTTAATCAAAATTATATAGAATACAGTTCCTATGAACTTACCTGGCTAAATTAATTCAGAAATACCAAGATTAAGGAGTATTTTGGTAATTTTCTATTTTCCTCAATTTTCTACCATATCTTGATCTAAATTAACAATTTTATTCTGTATATTAATTTAGACAATAAAACAATTCATTTCATACAATTTGTTCACTTTTGACATTTTTACAAAATTGCCCCTAAAGTTTTACTTTTGTTCAATTTAGTCCCTGAACCTAAAACATGCAAATTAACCATTTTTAATGTAAACCCAAGCTAGCCGAATGTTCATAGTATTCAAAACATCCCATTTATGCAATAATTTCACATTAAATTCTTGTACTTTTATTAATTTAACAAATTAATCCCTAATTGAAAAATTCATCAAAATTACTTAATAAAATGCTTTTAAATATCAACCAACATCTCAAATTCATTATTTAATAACTAAAATCATATAGATTCAGCAATGGCAACATTCAAAATCTTTAACAGTTTCAAAATCAAAGGTACGAACTAGCTGAACCTAGTTGAAACAATCTCAAAAACATAAAAATTATAAGAAATAGAATCGATTATACTCACATGTAAAGGAATAAAGCCAAAATCGAAGCCTCCTCCATAGCTATGGCATTTGGTGGAGTGAAGAAGAAGAAATGAAATTAAATTGTTTTAATTTCACTTTAATATGTTTTAATTTCCATTTAATTATAAAATTACTATTGAATTTATATGATTTAATTCATTTTCAACCATTATGCCGTCCCACTCATTATTTATGGCTTAATTATCACTTAATCCCTTCCTCATTTATTAATTAAACCATATAATCACCTAAATGTATTAATTATCAAGTTTTGCACCTTTTTCAATTTGGTTCTTTTCTCTTAATTAACCATTGAAATGTTAAAAATTTTCAACGAAACTTTATTACACCTTAATGACACTCCTTAAATATTTATAAAAACATTTACGGCTCGGTTTATAAAAATGAGGTCCCAATACCTCATTCTCTAAAACCACTTGACCTCAGGGTCAAACCACTTAAACTTAATAAATCGTTTATATAACATATATTATCATATCAAAAACCTTTTAAAAACCATATTTTACTCGTAAATATTAAATATACTATTTATAAACTTACTCGTCAAATTTGGTAGCTCTGAAACCACAGTTTCTGACACCACTAAAAGCAGGTTGTTACATGGGTATTTTCGTCACGGGCTAGACACACTATAATTTCGCTGAAAGGATATCATTCACCCTTTAATTGGACTATGAATTCCACTATTGTGGAATGATGTTACATATTGCAAAAGTCGTACACCCAACATACTAGCTTTCTGTTCATTATCTATTTGAATGCAAGCTTTCACTTACATCAAAGTATACGAGTCACAAATACATAGTTCATCATCCATCCAAGATTAAGGTATGTCACACTATGAGTGTCAAATGTGAATAGATCTATAAACTGATCTAGGATCTATTCTACTTGGTCCTACCCAATGTACTGTTTGTCCAATCAGTCATATCTAAGTCTATATCTCCTGGGAGTCATCCACTCCGATACTCAGGAAAAAGCACCTCTCCACTTGAACTTGATAGATGAAATATTAGTCTTTTAATTGGTTTTCTCGTTTCTAATTAGACTAAGGACATGTTTAGATTATATGTTAATACAAGTTATCTTTTCATATTACAAGATAACCACGTAAAATCACTTAGTATAAGTTAAACATTAGATAATTAGTGAGTTAATATTTGCTTTCATTTTACTTTGCATGCAAAAAAATGTTAAAGACAATATACAAAGAATATTAATGTAATCAATGGATTTTTATTAAATCAATTTTTTCAAAAAATATAAGTGTAAAAAGACGAATATATTACACTTAGGGCATTAGATCCAACATAAGAAACCTTTGACCATTTATTTTCCTCAACGTTTTCCCTGTCCTCTTCTCTTTTCCAACTCTCCACCTTTCAAATTGAACCAGCCTCCTCAGTACCACCACATCCTCCTTTTGGTCCTCCTCCTTATTGTGCATTGTATCAACAATTTCAATCTTATGCTTTCATTGATTGCTAGATTGTTGTCTATTTTCTTGATATAGTTAGGTTATTAACCTTTCAGAATTCAAGTATCAACTATCTAGGTTGTTAAAAATTAGCAATTTCTGACAGATAAAGCCACTTTTAGTCAAATTGGCCTAGGCATATCTGATCATGATAGTGAAGAACGAATTTTGACAATAAAGTTTAATTCTTTTTATTTTGTTAAGTGTTTATGTTCCTAATTTCGGGGGTGGCTTAAGAAGGTTGATAAAAGGCTTAAACCTTTCCTATTTTACTTGCCTTCTTGAAGGTTTCTTTTTTTATTTGTTTTTTTTTCAACTTTTTAACTAAATATTAGTAATTACATAAAAGTAAACATGCTTACTTTTACCTATTTAATTTACCATTTTTTATCTTTAACTCATTTATTTATTTTTGTTTTCAAATTTATGCTCTATACTGGCAAGTTTAATGACCCCAAGCCCCCAGTCTTGGTTTCTCCTCTACACCCTTTAACTTGTTAATCAAATTTGGCACAAATTTTCTTGTGAGTTCATAGGATACTTTTGACATAAATATTTGGAATCAAGGAGATTAAGCACCCAAACATTTGGCTCATAACTTAATGTATGCATGTATCTCCCTGCTTGAGGAGTTGAGGTTGTTCCCCATTTTCCCATTGTTATAGTTATGGTGTTATGGTCCAAAGTCTAAGAACACATAGAAAAATTTCCCAAAACAATCACATAGGTATCTGTAATACCCCAAAAATTTTTACAGTAAGATACTATCCTTGATATAGTAAAATAAGGAAATAAAGTGACAAAAAGGGAAATTTTGAGTTATGTCAATATTGGGAAGTATATTATGATATATTAATTCAAGAAAGGACTAAATTGTAAAAGTGAGAAAAGTTTTGTTGCACTAGAGTAAATACTCAAAATTTGAGAGGCTAAAGTGTAAATATGAAAAATTTGAAGGACCAATAGTGTAAATATTTTAAGGGTGGAATGGTCTAGAAACTAAGAAAAATGGATGAATTAGGAACAAATTGAATAGGTGAAGAACTATGAGGGACTAAATTGTAATTTTACCAAATTAAATAATGGCTCAAGGATGGAATTTTAAAAGATAGTAAAGGGCAAAACGATCAATTGGAAGAGAGAGAAATCTAGAAAGTAATGATGATGTTGATGATATTTTATAATTATTTAATTAGATAAATATTATTTTAATGAGATATTTTATTATTTTATTATATTATTTTATTATTATTTATTTAGTATAAAAGGGAAAGAAAGATGAAGAATTATCATCATCTTTCCCATGCACTAACGTGAGAGAAAGAGAGAAAGAAAGAAAGTTTTGCTTTCTTTACAATTTGGTCCTTCTACCAAAAATTCACCATTTTCACCCAAAAATCAAAAGAATTTCCATAGCTACCAAGAGAGAAAAATTTTAAGAAGACTATGGGAAGTTAGAATATCAAGTTGAATTCAAGAAATGGAAGCTAAAGGAGAGAGAAAATCAAGATGAAGATTGAAATCTATAGAACAAGGTAAGAACATCATGATTTCAATATATTTTTAAGTTTGATATTATTGAAAAAGCATGGGATTGATGTTAATGTAGAGTTTCCTTACATATATATGGTCCTATGTTCTTGATATGTTAGTGAAAAGAAAACAAAAGAAAATGATGAGAAATAGTGTAGAGAAAGAAAATAAGGGTGTTATAAACATGGTAATTAATATCTTGCACTAAAACAGTTTTGAACAGCAACAGTGCTCCAACTTTGAAAAATCACCAAAAATTGTAGAAATTGAATTACAAGTTGAATAAAATATGAAATTAAATTTGAATCTAGTTTTTCAAAGAAGAAACAGTGTAAGCAATGAAATTGTAAATGGTGAGATATAACAAATTTAGTTAGATAAGGTCAGAATGATTTTGGGTTCCCCTATTCTAAATTTGGAAAATCATCAAACATTGAAGAAAAATAATTAGGAGCTTAAATTTATATGCTTAGGATGCTGAATGAGTCTATTTTCAAAAGAAATAAATGGAAACATCATTTGAATCCTTTATGAGGAGATAATTAACTTTTAGTGAAGAAGGGTTGAAACTGTCAGGCAACAGAACAGGGGTAACTTTAAAGAATAAACTGTACTTATTGAAATTCTGAAAATTTTATGGTATGAAGATATATGAGTCTAGTTTCATGAAAAATTAGCAGATCTTAATTTCGAGTTCTGTAGCTCAAGATATAAATAATTTAGTGACTATGACACAAATGGAAAGTTTTGAATATACATATAAGTAAATAGTGAAATTATTGATAACGTTACTTGTAGCATGTTATATAAATTAAGGATGTGGAATGGAGAGGAGGAGGAGGGAAATAAATATATGAATTTACAGCTAACAAGGGTTTTGTTGGGTTTTTCACACAGGAAGAAAAACAGAACCAAGTTATCCGAATGAAATATGAAGCTCTTGTTGAAGCTAGAAGACCAAAGTAATAATTCCAGATGAAATATGAAGCTCTTGTTGAAGCTAGAGAAACAAAGTAATAATTTCGGATGAAGTATGCAGTAAGTTTGAGATTCAAGGACTTGGGAATTGCAACCAAACGAACAGAAGCAAAAGGGATGAAAAATTGAGAGAAGTATTTCATCCAGGTAACATACATACTGCTGTTTGTTGCCACCCTTAATAGGTTTACATTTAAAATGGATAACTAGTATGTTTTAGACTCAAGGACTAAATTGAATAAAAGAAGAACTGTATGGGAAATTTAGTAAAAATTTAAAAAATGACCAAAATAAAGGAAATGAGTTGTTTTATTGATTAAATTAATATATTGAGTGAAATTATTAATTTGGATCAAGATTGGGTGAAATTGGGGAAAATAAAAAATTTACCAAAATGCCCCTGAATCTTGATATCTCTGAAATTTCGCCAGGTAAGTTCGTGTAACTTGAATTATATTCTTAAATGCTTGAAATGTATGTTATTGATGTGAATACGATTGAATGTCCATTGTATGAAAATTGATGAAATATTGATATATTTGATAAAAAGGGGAATAAATCCCGGTTGAATGAAAGGAAAATTCGATGGATCTCTGAAAAGGAATTAACGGTAAAAAGGATCTAGCTCGGACGGGTGATCCTATTCTACTATAGCTCTCTCGAAGAATATGTAAAAAATGTATTTAGCCCGGAAGGGTAATCCAAATTAGGGTCTGAATTTAGCCTGGACTGGTAATTCAAATCCAAGCTCATTAGAGTAATTGTCGTTGCAGGGGACTTAGCCTGGACTGGTAATCCCGAAAATACTCTATAAGTTTATATTACAGGGGATTTAGCCTAGACTGGTAATCCCGCTGTAAAGATGAGGTTCGCGGGATTGTGTTTTCTGAAATGAAATGTGTAAGACCATGGTTGAAAGTGTAACACCCCAAACCCGGCCCAGACGTTATGGCTGGATCCGACGTGTCACATTGAAGTTTTTAAAAAAACCCATGCCTCTTTCAACGTCCTTCTTAGTGTTTTAAAAGATAGTCTTTGCTAAGTTAATAAAGTGAATGGAAGTTGTGCACCAGGTAGGTATCCGAAACAGAGGAGGTGAGCCATGAAGGCTGCTTAAGTACCAAGTTCTTGATTGGATCCAATCCTAGACATTCCCACAACTATTGCCACACTTTGGTGCTAGGTTAGGTTTTGAGAAAAACGAGTTGGAATTCATTTAAGTAGATATTTTTGATAAACAGATTAATTGTATCGTTGCATTATTTTGAAAACAATTATCATTTTGGAAACGCGCCCTAGATCTAACTCATATTGTTATCAGAAAAATATAGGGTATAAAATAAAATAATCCCAGAAAAATAATTAAAATGGCCTTATTACAACCCAAAACCAAATAATAATATTAATAAGATAAAACTTATAAAGAAATAAATCGGCT
Source organism: Gossypium hirsutum (assembly GCF_007990345.1). NCBI lineage: Eukaryota > Viridiplantae > Streptophyta > Magnoliopsida > Malvales > Malvaceae > Gossypium > Gossypium hirsutum. The sequence goes on from NC_053436.1 coordinate 77,075,211, forward strand.
ACTTATTGCAATTAAAAGAAACAGAAATAGTAGTGTGGCCATCTCCGAGTCCCTCGTAGCTCCAAACCATCTAAGCTTAGGGATTACCTGCATAGTTAGAAACGGGGTAAGTTTACGAAAACTCAGTGTGTAATCCCAATAACAAACAAACAGTGAAAACACAGTATCAGTGCAATCTGGGCCAAAGCCCTATTTAGTCTTGACATATACTAGGCCGAAGCCTTTCGTTTAACGGTTACTGGGCCGAAGCCTTTTCATAAATCATATCACTGGGCCGAAGCCTTTTCATAAATCATATCACTGGGCCGAAGCCTTTACTGTAAACGGTATGGCCCTTAGGCCCATTTCAATATCACATGTAATGTCAATGGATGTATGCAAGCCCATTTCAATATCACATGAAATACCAATGAATGTATGCAAGCCCATTTCAATATCACATGAAATACCAATGAATGTATGCAAGCCCATTTGGGGAGACTACTTGACCCACCATCCGCTACTCTCCATCCGTACCAACCAAGCTCTCCATGTGGGGAATAACTCAACCCACCCAACCAAACTGTCCACTGGCAGCATAGCTGCTTTATCATATAACTAGAGGCCTAGCCTCTTTTAATAATTGGGGCAAACCCTTTCTGTTAAACTGGGGCAGAGCCCTTTTCGGTAAACTGGGGCAGAGCCCTTTTAGCACTTCCTCCATCAATATAACCCATATCCCATGCAATATGTCATGTACGCAGAATGTCTTGCCCATATTTGAATCAAACAATCACAGTCAAGACACTCATATCACCAATATATATTCACAATCAAATCCGTCAACCACACAGTCCAAGTCAGTCACTTGCCCACAAGGGCAAAACAGTCATTTTTCATATTATAAGGGTATTTTCGTAATTTTACCAAATATCAGGGTTTTCCATGTTCATTATAATTTTCAATATTTCTAAGTGTTTAAACAATGATATTTAACCCACTTTATCAAATTCGGGCTTTTGGCCCAAAACCCCTAATGGGCCCTACGAATGCTGATTTAGCCTACTTAACCCAAATTTTACAACAATACTAACCGTGTTAACGTGCAACTTTTCCAAATTCCATTTTTTATCAATTTTACCCAAATGGGCCCAAAAGCCCATTGGGCCCAATTCCAGCCCATTGAGGCCCAACTTACCATTGTGCACAAAATTGAGTTCTTACTTGTTCCATCGATCCAAACACCGATCTTATCGTATTTATCGCATCTATACCCAAACGCAACATTACAAGTTCCCGAAATACCGGTATTTTAGCATTTCAGCTTCTCAGCAAATATTAATCTAAGCTATTACGAGGGTTAGTACACACCTGTTATGGATTGAAGTTGAAACGTTTCCATAATCAATCACCTAGGATAACCACCACCTGTCACTCAAACTTAACTATTCCAATATCAATATATGTAAATCCTAAGCACATCAGTCATACGGAACATAATGGCGTATACATCATTTTGCCATACAAGGGTATTACGGTCACTTTACCCTATAGGGGCTTTACGGTCTTTTTACCTATTAGGGGTATTTTAGTTATTTCATCCTACAAGGGTGTTTTAGTAAATCTACAAACCAAAGGTATTTTAGTAATTTGTAAACCAATGGTATTCCTATAATTTTTAAAAAAGTCAAGGGTATTTCTGTAATTTTGTAAATCAGAGGTATTTTGGTAATTTTACAAATTGAGGGTATTTCGGTAATTTCTCAAACTAGTGGTATTTTGGTAATTCTATCCTACAGGGGTATTTCAGTAATTTCACAATCGAGGGTAAAACGGTAATTTTGTAAACTAAGGGTAAAATGGTAATTTTGTAAATCGAGGGTAAAACGATAATTTTATAAATCGAGGGTACTTTGGTAATTCTATAAATCGAGGGTACTTTGGTAATTCTATAAATCGAGGGTAAAATGGTAATTCTATAAATCGAGGGTAAAACGGTAATTCTATAAATCGAGGGTAAAATTGTAATTCTATAAATCGAGGGTAAAATGGTAATTTTATAAATCGAGGGTAAAACGGTAATTCTGTAAATCGAGGGTACTTTGGTAATTTTACAATTTAAGGGCATTTCAGTATTTGGTAAACTAAAGTATTCTAAACAGGGATAACAATACGAATGGGCCTAAAGCCTATTCTCGACCCAAATGGGCCCACACGCTTGTGTGGCCCTTTTAGCCCAAATCTAGCCACAAATATGAGATTCACCTAGCCTAGTCCAATATTTACTACACAATCAAACAACTTATCCAATTGGGCCCGTAGGCCCACATGACCCCTTTCGGCCCATCGCGGCCGAAAGTAGCCATCCTATAGCTAGAGTAGCGAGAAATACACTCCTGATTGGCGACTGGAGTTAATCCACACTCCGAGCACTCTTAGCTGACGCCCAACCCAAACGAGCACGCCATAAAGCGAAAGGGATTAGCCAAGAAAGGTACCTTTACTCTCCTCATGGTTCTCTCTATTTAAAGCCAGCTTCGCATCCACTCTTATGTTAGCTTCCCGATGTGGGATCCCTCCAACATCAGAGTTTAAATTCAACACCAACTCTTGCAGCCCTCTGTTTTCAAAATAAATGCTCCTTGCTTGCCATGGGATTCGAATCCATGCCTCCCCTCAGATGCTCCACACGCTACTTGCCACTAAGCCACAAGGCTTTTAGTGTCATATTTTATCCCTAATTAATTATAAGGTCTAAAGGCCAAAGTCCAGGTTCCCTTAAAAAAAACCAAAATAAATTGCAAGAGCCAAGGCTTGAACCCAGGCTCCCATACAACCTTAATGACGCCACAACCATTAGACTACAAGCTTCCTTGTGTCATTTATTTAACACAATAATTTAAAAGCCCTTATCCAAGCATCTAGGTTTTTTTTTCTCTTAATACCAAAATTTTTGCTAAAGCCCAAGTTTGAACCCAAGATTTCTTTAACACTTCTCAGGGCCATTAACCACCAAAGCAGACATTTAATTGTGTCATTTCATTGCACAATTAAATACCTATAAACAACCTCCTTACGGACCCACACTCAAGGCCCAATACTTCTAGGCCCAAATTCGGGGTGCTACAGAAAGATACCATGGCAACATGATATGAAATATGTAAGACCATGGTTGAAAGATACCATGGCAACATGATATGAAGTGTGTAAGACCATGGTTGAAATATACCATGGCAACATGATATGAAATGAGTAAGACCATGGTTGAAAGACACCATGGCAACATGACGGGGAAATGAATAAGACCATGGTTGAAAGATACCATGGCAACATGACAAAAAATGAGTAAGACCATAGTTAAAAGACACTATGGCATCATGTCGAAGATAAATAAGGTCGTGGATGAGAGACGCCAAGACATCTGTTGAACAACTAATATTCAGGTAATATATACTAGATGACAAATGGTTATATGAATTGGTTATACAAAATGGTTGTGTGAAATGTTTACAAGAATTGGTTATATAGAAATATATATGTACAAAATAGTTGTATGAAATAATTAAGAAGATAGATAAATGAAATAAGTATGGGTACATGAAATTTAATTTATATTAAGTTTAATATGAACTATTACTGAAATAAATATACATAAGAAATAAGGAAGTGGTGGTGCATGAAATATTGATATAACGAAATGAATGATATATGCTTATGAAGAAATGGTAAGAGAATAATATGTTTCGTGACATGTATATATATGATTATCTTTGATATGTGATATAAGAAAATTATGTAAGTTGAGACTATTATTAAACTCAAGTATGATATGTCGAGAAAATAGGTATATCAATGTTGAAATTATATGAAATATGTACAAGTATATTAACAATGTTGTTGTTTGATACTTAGACAAGTGCCAAGCTATTGATTGAACGGTAATATATTTATTTATATGATGCATTGAATTGGTAAGTATTTAATTGAAATTTTTGTTAAATGATATGTAAATCCTATTAATGCCCTGAAACCTTGTTTCGGCAACGGATACGGGTTAGGGGTGTTACATTTAATGGTATCAGAGCTACGGTTTAGTCGGTTATCTGACCGAACGTAGTATGTGTGAAGTCTAAAAACACATGTCATTATATGATCTCTTGACTCTGATGAGCTTTGTTTTACTTATAGAAAGATATGCTTTTCAACTAAGCTAATTCCGATAATGCTAAAAGCGATACTCAAGTATATGAGTAGAAAGTTGATTATGATGAATCAGTACTGAAAAAGGTATGAATAAATGTTTTATAATACATGTCGATGAGGAATATATGCTATATGTATTGTTAAAAGCAAATGATATTACTACGTGAAATATTGTGCTAATGACTAAATTACAAAATATATAAAAGTAATATATGAAATACATGATAAGGATTATTAGAGAATTATGGATGAATAGTGAATTTTGAAATATATTACATGTATTGAAGATACAGAAGATATAAGTATATGAATTATTGGCACAAGGATTAAATTGTAAAGCATGTAAAAGTATTATGCGAAAGGTGTAAAAGTGATATGCGTGCATGAAATGATTTACCCAAGTAGACAAGATTAGAACTACTAGGATATTAAGGGACCTCAGCATGCTCTCTGATTACTAGCACGTTAGTGCTCTTTGATTATTTGCACATTCAGCACATTCATACTCTTTGTATAGCACATCAGTGTTCTCTGTTTAATAGTGCATAATAATGAACCTCTTTATAAGTCCCGTATATCCAAAGTGTTCTATCTAGTCTACTAGGCCTCTACTAAGTAAAAAGTAAACAATTTTCGTTACGAGGTAAAGGATTATCTCTGAGTAAAATGTTAGTTATGATGAAGTAGAACTCGTAAAAGTACGGATAAATATTTTATAGTACTTGAAAATGATAAATGTTATATGAGTAAATACATGAAAATTAAATTATGAAGCTTTACGATCTATACCCCTTTACTAGTACAGTTATATGCAATGAAAAAAATGAGATTTATAAAGTTCAGAAGTGGAAAGTGAAAAGTTCAATGGTTGAACAATTGATAATACAGTCGGAACTGAGAATGAGTTAATAAGTAAAGATGGGTTCTGAATAGAGATATCAGATTTTTTTTAACCAGTTAAGATATACACAGTACCACTGTTAAAGAAAAAAGTTATTTATGGGAAAATCAATTTATTCAAATCTGGTATTTACAGAATAGTTAACTAAAAAATTTCTTCCGAATTAGTTTCTTGAGTGAACCATATGATGTGAAATTATTGATGACTATACTAGTCAATAGATTGGTGAATGAATTGCAAAAATATTTGAATATAGCTGTTATAATTGGATACATTATAGTAAATTTTTTTTAAGGATTTTATAAGGGTATCTTATATGTACTGATATTTTCAGAGGTATATGCAACTGTTCATGTTTGGATGCTATAATAGTTATATGGAAAGGTTGGATAAATATGCTAATAGACAGAAATTATCGCAAGTCTGATTGATTCGCAAGTGGCATTACTCTATCTTTTTTTGGTTTTCCAAGCCAATATATGTGATAGAACACTTGATAATAAGACTCATATGATATTATTTTCTATTTTTGTTGGTAAAAGCTCTGAAAGGCAAATGTGAAAAATTGAATTGAAAATAAATTTTGAAATGAAAGGAAATAATGAAACTATAGAATTATAGAAATAATGAAATTCATGATCAAAAGAAAACAAGGAAATTTCGAGGACGAAATTTATTTTAAGGGGGAGAGAAATGTAATACCCCGAAAATTTTTACAATAAGATACTATCCTTGATATAGTAAAATAAGGAAATAAAGTGACAAAAAGGAAAATTTTGAGTTATGTCAATATTGGGAAGTATATTATGATATATTAATTCAAGAAAGGACTAAATAGTAAAAGTGAGAAAAATTTTGTTGGACAAGAGTAAATACTCAAAATTTGAGGGGTTAAAGTGTAAATATTTTACGGATGAAATGGTCTAGAAACTAAGGAAAATGGATGAATTAGGACCAAATTGAATAGGTGAAGAGCTATGAGGGACTAAATTGTAATTTTACCAAATTAAATAATGGCTCAAGGATGGAATTTTCAAAGATAATAAAGGGCAAAATGATCAATTGGAAGAGAGAGAAATCTAGAAAGTAATGATGATGTTAATGATATTTTATAATTATTTAATTAGATAAATATTATTTTAATGAGATATTTTATTATTTTATTTTTATTATTTTAATATAAAAGGGAAGGAAAAATAAAGAATTATCACCATCTTTCCCATGCACTAACGTGAGAGAAAGAGAGAAAGAAAGAAAGTTTTGCTTTCTTTATAATTTGGTCCTTCTACCAAAAATTCACCATTTTCACCCAAAAATCAAAAGAATTTCCATAGCTACCAAGAGAGAAAAATATTAAGAAGACTATGGGAAGTTAGAATATCAAGTTGAATTCAAGAAATGGAAGCTGAAGGAGAGAGAAAATCAAGATGAAGATTGAAATCAATAGAACAAGGTAAGAACATCATGATTTCAATATATTTTTAAGTTTGATATTATTGAAAAAGCATGGGATTGATGTTAATGTAGAGTTTCCTTACATATGGTCCTATGTTCTTGATATGTTAGTGAAAAGAAAACAAGAGAAAGTGATGAGAAATAGTGTAGAGAAAGGAAATAAGGGGTGTTATAAACATGGTAATTAATATCTTGCACTAAAATAGTTTTGGATAGCAGCAGTGGTCCAAATTTGAAAAATCACCAAAAATTGTGGAAATTGAATTAGAAGTTGAATAAAATATGAAATTAAATTTTATTGAGTCTAGTTTTTCATAGAAGAAACAATGTAAGCAATGAAATTGTAAATGGTGAGATATAACAAATTTAGTTAGATAAGGTCAAAATGATTTTGGGTTCCCCTATTCTGACTTTGGAAAATCATCAAACATTGGAGAAAATAATTAGGGGCTTAAATTTATATGCTTAGAATTCTGAATGAGTCTATTTTCAATACAAATGAATGGGAACATCATTTTAATCCTGTATGAGGAGATAATTAACTTTTAGTGAAGAAGAGTCAAAAGAACAGGGGTAACTTTAAAGAATAAACTGTACTTATTGGCTAAATAAAAAAAATCTGAAAATTTTATGGTAAGAAGATATATGGGTCTAGTTTCATGAAAAATTAGCGGATCTTAATTTCGAGTTCTGTAGCTCAAGATATAAATAATTTAGTAACTATGACGCAAATGGACAGTTTTGAATATACATACAAGTAAATAGTGAAATTATTGATAACGTTACTTGTAGCATGTTATATAAATTAAGGATGTGGAATGGAGAGGAGGGGAAGGGAAATAAATATATGAATTTTCAGCTAGCAAGGGTTTTGTTGGGTTTTTCACACAAGAAGAAAAATAGAACCAAGTTATCCAGATGAAATATGAAGCTCTTGTTGAAGCTAGAGCAACAAAGTAATAATTCCGGATGAAATATGAAGCTCTTGTTGAAGCTAGAGAAACAAAGTAATAATTTCGAATGAAGTATGAAGTAAGTTTGAGATTCAAGGACTTGAAAGTTGCAACCAAACGAACAGAAGCAAAAGGGATGAAAAATTGAGAGAAGTATTTCATCCAGGTAACATACATACTGCTGTTTGTTGCCACCCTTAATAGGTTTACATTTAAAATGGATAATTTGTATGTTTTAGACTCAGGGACTAAATTGAATAAATGAATAACTGTATGGGAAATTTAGTAAAAATGCCAAAAATGACCAAAATGAAGGAAATGAGTTGTTTTATTGATTAAATTAATATATTGAACGAAATTATTAATTTGGATCAAGATTGGGTGAAATCGGGGAAAATGAAAAATTTATCAAAATGCCGTTGAATCTTGATATTTCTGAAATTTCGCCAGGTAAGTTCGTGTAACTTGAATTATATTTTTAAATGCTTGAAATGTATGTTATTGATTTGAATATGATTTGAATGTTCATTGTATGAAAATTGATGAAACATTGATATATTTGATAAAAAGGGGAAGAAATCCCAGTTGAATGAAAGAAAAATTCGATAGATCTCTGAAAAGGAATTGACGGTAAAAAGGATCTAGCCCGGACGAGTGATCCTATTCTGATATAGCCCTCCCGAAAAATATGTAGAAAATGGATTTAGCCCAGACGGGTAATCTGAATTAGGGTCTAAATTTAGCCTGGGCTGGTACTTCATATCCAAGCTCATTAGAGTAATTATCATTGCAGGGGATTTAGCCTGGACTGGTAATGCCAACTATACTCTATGAGTTTATATTACAGGGGATTTAGCCTGGACTGGTAATCCCGCTGTAAAGATGAGGTTCGCGGGAGTGTGCTTTCTAAAATGAAATGTGTAAGACAATTGTTGAAAGATACCATGGTAACATGATATGAAATATTTAAGACCATTGTTGAAAGATACCATGGCAACATGATATGAAATGTGTAAGACCATGGTTGAAATATGCCATGGCAACATGATATGAAATGTGTAAGACCATGGTTGAAATATACCATGGCAACGTAACATGAAATGAATAAGACCATGGTTGAAAGATACCATGGCAACATGACGGGGAAATGAATAAGACAATGGTTGAAAGATACCATGGCAACATGACGGGAAAATGAATAAGACCATGGTTGAAAGATACCATGGAAACATGACAGAAAATGAGTAAGACCACATGTCGAAGATAAATAAGGTCGTGGATAAGAGACGCCAAGACATCTGTTGAACAACTAATATTCAGGTAATATATACCAGATGACAAATGGTTATATGAATTGGTTATACAAAATGGTTGTGTGAAATGTTTACAAGAATTGGTTATATAGAAATATATATGTACAAAATAGTTGTATGAAATAATTAAGAAGATAGATAAATGAAATAAGTATGGGTACATGGAATTTAATTTATATTAAGTTTAATATGAACTATTACTGAAATAAATATACATAAGAAATAAGGAAGTGGTGGTGCATGAAATATTGATATAACAAAATGAATGATATATGCTTATGAAGAAATGGTAAGAGAATAATATGTTTCGTGACATGTATATATATGATTATCTTTGATATGTGATATAAGAAAATTATGTAAGTTGAGACTATTATTAAACTCAAGTATGATATGTAGAGAAAATAGGTATATCAATGTTGAAATTATATGAAATATGTACAAGTATATTAATAATGTTGTTGTTTGATACTTAGACAAGTGCCAAGCTATTGATTGAACGGTAATATGTTTATTTATATGATGCATTTAATCGGTAAGTATTTAATTGAAATTTTTGTTAAATGATATGTAAATCCTATTAATGCCCCGAAACCCTATTTCGGCAACGGATACGGGTTAGGGGTGTTACAGTATCGATACTAAAACATATGTATTGATATTTACCTTAAATGGTATCGATACCGATTGGAAAATCAGTACCAAAATAGCATTCTATTTCTCGTCTAAAAATCAAATCCTAGAAAATATCGGTACATTTATTAAAGTATCGATTATTTTACCCCGTGTATCGATACTCATGATAAGATACCAATACCAAATTACAACACTGACTTCCTGCACAACGAAATATCACAAAGGTATCATTTTTAAAACCCAAATATCGATACCTCTACTCCAAACACGAAAAATACAACATAATAAGGCAAATAATCTATCACAATCATAAACCATTCAACATGTAATTAATACCTCGGTAAATAAATATCAAAAAGACCATAATAACAGTTCAATCATCGAAAACATGTCCAAGTAACCAAGCGATATAATAAGAACAATATCCACAAATCCTAAGAATTATTAAGCTATGAAAATAACCAAAACATCATGGTAACATTTATGCAATAGTTCTACCACATTGCCTTTATTTCCCCAAATCATAAATGAATAATAAACACCTACGAATAAATGTAAAATACTTGCTTGGATCACCCCCTGGAACCACACCGCTCACACTAAAACATAACTAATCTGCAATGATTTTAAAAGGAGTGGGTGAGCTTAACAAGCTCAGTGAATGTTGGAGTAACCAGAAAGTATACACAATATCAAAGGTTAAACAAGAGCATACTACAAAACATTCACATCCATATTCTAACCATGTCAGAATAACATATTCATGCTTCATTAAATCATAAAACTATCATATACTCTCATGTATAACTACACTCAACTCATATTCAAATAATTCATTTTACAATAATTCATCAAGACTACTAACGTATACATGCTTTAATAACTCACAAGTCTAGTTGACATATTCTCATGCATTCACGAGTTAAATGAAAATAGCCCAAACTACGATTACATACGCAATTTACTATTAGAACTTACTATCATTTTTATGAACTTAAATAAACTCATTTAGCATATCATTTACATGTTTATGCAACCATCTCACATTGTATTATCACAATAAATAAGATCATATTTAAACAATAATTTGGCACTTGAGGTTATAAAAGTGGGCTCTATCACTACACACTGGATACACGGATCTCCAACACACCAATTGACTCATAGGGTCGAACATATCCCAAAAAGTGAAGCATAAAGCTAATACTTTCCAACACACCAAACATGTCTTGTTGAATGGATCTTAACTCACATTCCCTTATCTCTCCAAACATGTCCTAAGGTCTCAATGTCTAAATCACATATACATATAGGAGAGTACTCACAATCCTATGGTATGTCAACTATATCTAACGGTCTCATAAGGTCACAAGGCCAAAATATCCACATCATAATTACACATTTTTAATTACTGATTTAATGCACATCATCTCTGTTCATATTCATCAATTTACAACACAACTTATACAAAATGCATGCTTATCGAATTCACATTTAATTGAACTTTTAAGTGCCACAATAATTGTAACGACCCGAACTTTAAGGTTATAGGAAAAGTGTATTTTCGGGTCTCTGTTTCTGAAAAAAATGGATTAGAAAATATTTATTAAAAATAATTACGAAGTTAATTGAGTAATTAACTAGGCTTTAATTAAGTGAATTTAGCTTAATTAAGAGTAATTAGTAAAAAAGACTAAATGTAATAAAGGGTAAAGGTTTAATTATAGATTAATAAAAAAAAGGGACCAAAAAGAGAAATATGCCATTTGATATAGTTGAGGCGGTAATTAGATTGAAAAATCTAAGATTTTTCTTAGATTATATATATTAATTATTATTATTTTTATTGCTATTATTATTATTATTTAAATTGATATTATATTATAAAATATAAATTAAATAAAGACAAGTGTATGAAAATGATTTGATATAAGTGTATAAATAAAAATATACACATTTGTAATACAAGTATTTGATAATAAATAGATATTTATTTAAATAATAAATTATTATTATAATTATTAATTATTATTAATATTATATTATGAAATAAATTAAAATAGTGACAAATGTGTGGTAATTATAAAATACATGTGTAACAAATTGAATACATAAATTTATAATATGTATATTTAATTATTAGTAGATATTTATTATTTATAAAAGATATTTATTAATTAAATAATTATATTATAATATTTTTATGAAATAAATAAATACAAATAAGACATGTATGGTGCATATGCTGACATCTGTAATACTAATATACATACAATTGTAAAATACATGTATATTTACTTATTATATAAGTATATTATTAAGTTATTTTATATATACATATAAAAGAAAAGAAAAACAAGTGTATAAAAATAATTTGTACAAATGTTAAATAAATATTTGTTATTAAATAGATTTTTATTATAGTTATTATAGTTATTATATATATATATATAAAACAAAAAGAAAGAATAGAATAGAAATAGAAACAGAAAGCCAAACGAAACAAAGAGCAGTGGAAGGAAAGAAAGAAAGAAAGAAAGGGAGAAAAGGAAAAATTGGGATTTCAAGGTTTGGAAGTTCAATTGGTAAGTCATTGTAGCCATTTTTACTTAATTTTGATGTTTTAAAAGTTTTGGAACAAGATTTTGATGAAATTAAGTTGATATTTTGAAAGTTATTAGATTTCTAGATAATGTTCATGTTGAGTAAAATGATGAAATAAGGGTTAAATTGATAGAAATTCAAGTTAGAAATGAAATAAGGATTGAATTGTAAAGTAATTCAAAAGTTTTATGTTGTAGGGACTAAATTAATGAAATTTCGAAATTAGGAAAATACGCTGGAAATTTAATTGTTGAGTATGAGTTTGGACAAAATTTGAATAGAAATGAAGTGTGAATTGAGATAGAAAAAGTAAGTGAATTTAGTTAAGATTAAATTGAAATTAAAGTAGAAATTGAATAGAAATTGTATTAATTAGATATAAATTAGTAGTGAATTAACGAATATGAATTGTTTTAATTTCCATAGCTAACGTTGTCTCGGGAAATCTCAACTAAGCAAGGAAAAATGGCAAAGACAACGGGAGTTAGCTCGAGAAAATACGGTTTGTATTTCTATAATCCGAACCTAGTTATTAATTGTTATATTTTTTTTATTCAATGCATTTAATAAATGTTGAGGTGAGAATTATTGTGTTTATAATGGAAATGGATTAATTTGGTATGTGATGAATTTATATTGATTGAATTAAATTATATTATATTATATATATATGTGTGTGTGTGTGTGTGTGTGTGTGTGTGAATGAGATATTGTGCAATTATGATAATTGAATTTTGGATAAATGTTATGATAAATAGTTAAGATGGGAATTATTTGTATTGTGTATTTATAATTGAAATGAATTGATTTAGTGTGTGATAAATTTATATTGAATTGATTTATGAATATATGTGAATGTTTGAATTGAAATGAATATTGATATGGAAATTGAATAATAAATATTTGTTATATTGGAAAATATATGTAGTTGGAAGTGTGATGAAATTGATAGAAAAATGTGATTATTGTGAAATTGAATATTAATTAGTGAAAAGTGAATGGAATTATATTGAATTGAAAATATATAGTTAATTAATTAAAATATGAATTAATTGAAAACTGAAAAGTGAATTAAATACCCTATTAAATAGTCGGGCTAGTCGGATATAGTTGGCATGCCATAGGATATGGAAGAGTACGAGTTTTGTCAGCTTACTGATCAGGCACTTATGTGTCGAATACTGTTACTGGTTACTGTTACTGTTACTATTACCGATTCGGCACTTTGTGTGCCGGATATTGTTACTATTACGTTACTGTTACTGTACTGTACTGTTACTGTTACTATTGTTGTTCCGGCTTCAGCCGATGAGGCACTATGTGTCGTACTAGTGTGTTGGTTGGATCCGTGTATCCGTCTAGATCCGAGTCATGTTAATAGGGCTAAATAAAGGAACTGGAAAGATCGACTGTTACTGAATAATTTAATTGTTACTGTATATCTAATTTTACTGAATAATTGACTGTTACTGGATAACCGATCAATTGATTGATACTGAATAATTGATTATTATTGAATAATTGATTGTTACCGACTGTTATTGAATAAATAATTATTCTGATTAGCTGATTGTTAATGAATATTACTGATTGATTAATTGCTATTGAAAAATAATAAATGATTTTGACTTTAAAATAGATCAAAACATTGGTTGGAAAGTGAATGTTTGAATACTCATTGAGTTTGAATAGTTCAATATATATATATAAATTAATAGGTTTTATAATTGTTTAAGTGTTCGGATTATAGAAATACCACTGAGTGTATACTTAGTGTACGGTTTATTTCCGTGCACAGGTTAAGGCTAGACGGTTGAATCAGCATCCCAGGCCGATCCCGAATTCAATGAGGTAAAGCATGTTGAGTATTGGTAATGGCATGTACCTAGGACGTCTTATTAGAGTCATCTACGTTGTGAAAGTCTTGATGAAATAAGTAAATTATGGTTGTCAATGGTATATAGTATGAAGTTGAAATAATTGATATAGTAAGTGATATACTTAAAAAGATTCATTGGATAGGTTATAAAATGTTTTAGATTGGTAAGATTTGAGCATATTTAAGTGTATTTGGATTGTTTGAATGTTAGCAAATTGTATTGGTTGAAGTTTTAATTTGCAGGGATAGAAACATTTATTTTAATAAATGATTATAATTGAACTGTACAGACCGGTAATGCCCTATAATCTTGTTACGGGGACGGATAAGGGTTAGAGGGTGTTACAATAATACTCATTGAGCCATCACATACCCGACCACATATGTGTGCATTAAAATCAGTACATCATATATCACAAACAAGTATTCTTACATATTACCAGTCATAATAATATCACATTTTAGAATTCAATACATATATACTTACCAAAATTCTGCTGGCTTTCGCTACATATTTGCATTATTAGCATATCATTGTCACTATCATTTGGCATGTATATCATGCCTACAACACATCACAATTCACAATAGTCATTACACATGTCTCACATCATAATTTTGTATCATAATAATCAATCCACAATTATTCACATAATCACATAATTTGCCAAAATAAGATAAGGAAAATAGAAAACTTACATTTGAAATTTAGGATAGGGGTTTAGGCTACTCTTAAGCTCTCAATTAACACTATGAATCGTGTCTACTAGCAGCGATTCCAAACACTCACCGATTATACTTTCGTCAAAAAGCCGAAAGCTTAAACTAGCTTTCCTTGGCTTTCGCCTTGCTCGTAAAAGGCTCCAATGTTTTGATGCTTCACACATGATAACCACACAATATACATAATCAACAATCAGCCAAAGACTCACTTCAAACAATCAAAACACAAGCCTAAGCTAAATTCCCTTGTAACTGAAACCTTTGATATAACAAACTTAAATTCCAAATATCTTGGTCTATACTTAATATTTTTGTTTAAAACTGATTCTGTTCATGTAATTATTCACCTACAACAGATTCTCAACCTTTAAACTACACAAAACTACTCAATTCATGGTATCAAAATTTTCGACATGTTCATCACAATTTTCATGAAATTCTTTTAAAACCTAAGAAATACTCAATGAAACTTCAAAGTAAGTTTAGAAACATTCTAATTATGTCAAAACTAATTGAAAGTTACTTTGAAACCATGTTTTTATTCAAAATCCCGAAATCCACCATTAACTACCCAATTTTCAACTTTATTTGTAATATGCAATTTTATGGCTAAAAACTCAATTTTAAAGACTAGATAACATTTAAAACTAACAAAAAGACAAATGGCTACCTTCGAGGGAAGAAAAATAGGCTTTTGGTTGAAAACCTGGAAAGCCCACAACTTGAGAGATAACACAATCAATGGTGTTTTTAGGTGTTTTTCTATGGAATTCTATGGAGATTTAATGCTATGAGGATGAAAGAAATCAATGGTTTGGGAATGAAAACTTGATGAATAGGAGTTTGGGATGCAAAGAACAGCACAAGAATGAGGGATTTTTAAAGTTTTTGGTTTAATTATCTTTTAAAAACTCACAATTTAAACCCTTTTACAAATTAGTCCCTATTTCAAAATTGAAAACATTTTTAAATTGAAAACCTTTTTAACATTATTTTCAAAATTTGATTGGATTTTCTAAATACCGTAAACAAAAAAAAGTTAATACCATGCTAACGAAACTTCGGCTCACACTAAAGTTATAATCACTAAAATACCCCTAAAACTCATAAGCCCTATTTTGGGATGTTACAAGAATATGGTTGTGAATGTTTTGTAGTATGCTCTTGCTTAAACATTGATGTTGTGTATGCTTTATCGTTATTCCAACATTCACTGAGCTTGTTTAAGCTCACACACTCCTCACTAAATCTTTACAGATAAGTAGAGTTTTTGGTGTGAGTTGTGCGGCCAAAGAAGTGATCCTAGTAATGCAATAAGTATAAGTAGGTGGTGTTATAAACTTTGGGTATTTTGAATAAAGGCAATGTGAGTTTAGAAATTTTGGTTGGTTATTATTACTATCATTATTTTTATTATTCTTAATTATTTTATTATGGATTTGGACCGATAAGGTATTGATGTTATGTTGGACTATGTTTTGGGCAATTTTGATGGTTAATGTTGTGGTGGATAATGCATGTTGGAAATGGAATATGTTGATCATGAAATATACCATGTTTGTTGTGTGTGTGTTTTGTTTTTTGTAAATTTAAG
Source organism: Gossypium hirsutum (assembly GCF_007990345.1). NCBI lineage: Eukaryota > Viridiplantae > Streptophyta > Magnoliopsida > Malvales > Malvaceae > Gossypium > Gossypium hirsutum. The sequence goes on from NC_053436.1 coordinate 77,091,451, forward strand.
CAGAGGTATCGATACTCGGGGCTTAAATATCGATACCTCGATGTTAAAATGCATATGCAGAAAAAATAGTAGTTTAATTTGGCATCAATACCCTTTCACGGGTATCAATACTCGGGGTAAAAATATTGATACATTTATTTTTGTATCGATAAAATGTTTTTGGTTCAAAATTGAGTTGAAAAAAAATGCTGGAATGGTATCGATTTTCTTAATGGTATCAATACCTATCTTGATAACATCAATACCTGCGATTGTGTATTGATACCTTTATGGTTTCTTTGTAATTTTTCTAAATGGTCCCTGAGCACGTATTTAAAGTGTTTCTAATAACGATTAATATTTATTAAGTTGTGAACACCTTTGTAATTGGTGAATTTTTAATATTTGGCCCTGCTTGAATGATATACGTGTATGCGTAAGTTATGATGATTGATGTGACATCTTGTTACTCGGGTTCGACAATCAAGCCAGGTGTGAGGCATTATATTTAGCCCTCAACTTTACACATTCTTTGAATTTAGTATTGATTCTTAAAAGTTCAAAATTCAAAATTCAAATTCAAAATTAAAATAATAAATAATTATATAATTATATAAAAGTTCATTTTTTATATAAAATACATAAGTTTTCATAAAATACATGTAAAATTATAAATAAATACCCAATTTTCTCGTTTTCTAACATGAAATTTATTTATCAAAATAATTATTTTATAAATAAAATAATTTCTTAAAAATCCACAAACAAGATTTAAACGAATTCAAACTTTTTCCTTTTTATTTTGTAAATAATAACTTATTTATTATACATTTGGTCTTGCTTCTTAGTCTTTTTTAAATTTACTGGGCGTTGGGTAACACCTTTACTCACAACCATCAACACCAATAATCCACACTTCAAATTCATTGATTTTTACATTCTTCATTATCACTTCATCGAATTAAGAATTGGTTGTGGAGCTATTTGTATAGCTGCTATTAAAGAAGTATAAGAGATGATGCAGCAGGATATTAGTCTAGGGTTTATTTTTTTCTTTTAAATAACCATTAAATAATAAATGAAATAATCCTCTCAATAATTTTTCGTGTATTATTGAAGCACATGTAAGTGATGCATCCAATTTATCCTTGTTTGATAATTATTTTAATAATTTAATTTTCATATTTTTTAATTAATTGTTCACATGAATATATTTTGTATTCGAGTGAAAAAAGGGTTTCTACATAGTTCTCTTTACAGTATTTTAATTAAAAAATGGCTAAATTAGCTATATATGTTATTTTTTTAATTTTTTTAAGTTATTTTTTTAAATTAGTAAAATAGGTTATTTTTGGAGAGAGAATGTGAAAGTGTGTCCAGCTAGATGCGCTTTTCTCCAACAATCATTTTCCCAACGGCTTCTTAAACGTTAGCAACAATAAATTTTTTTAAAGGGACAATGACAATTTTTTTCCTATAAATACCAGACCATTTTTCATTCTTTTCACTCAAACTCCAACTCTCTTTATTCTCTCATCTCTCTCAATTCTCTCAATTTTTTTAAGTTTTGTTTGAAATTTTCCTATACACTTGTTTAAAATACTATAGTTTTATTTAATTGTATTGTATATTCATTTCAATTAAATTTTTACGAATGATAAGCTCTCTTATTCATTTCGATGGCAAGCACATTTACGTCGCTCAAGCAATAATGGTAAAGAGAAATTTTAAATTTTGTTATTTTCAATTAATTTAAATTTAAAATTTTTTATTTTTTAAAATTATTTTATTTTGTTGATATAGATAGGCAGATGATCATATTTTGGAAAGGTTCATGCATAGTTTGTCAAAGAGCCCAGACATCGAAATTTGTGGTTATTTGCAAGATGCAAGATTCTTGCATGTGTCTCGTACGCTTGGGGACTACAAACTTGATCCTACACTCGTCAGCGCACTGGTGGAAAGATGGAGGCCCAAGACACACACTTTTCATCTTCCATGTGGTGCGTGTACAATCACACTCGAGGACATAGCTTTATAAGTCTGTTTACTTGTAACGCCCCAATTTTCGGGAATCCTGTAAATGTTGGCATAGGTTTAATTATGTTAGTGGGCCTCTAGAAGGCCCAAGCTTAAGATAAAACCCGGTAATTTTAGTTAATTTTTGTTCCATAAGAAAAAGGGAGTGAAATTATGAAATAGGACCTATGTGAAAATGTTTGAAAATGCTATAGGCTAAATTGAGGTGGCCAAATAAATAGGAGTGCAAAATAGGAGGATTTGCATGACAAACCTCCCATTTTACATGAAGTGGCCAGCCATCATGTTGTTGTAGACAAAATGTACACTTGATATCCATAATTTATGATACAAATTGATAATAGGTTAGGTAAATGTTCCATGATAATAGGTTAGGTAAATGTTCCATGATAATGGGTTAGGTAAATGTTTCATGATAATGGGTTAGGTAAATGTTTCATGATAAGAATTTCATGTCTTTTGTATTAAAGAATTAAATGGATGAAATATGAAGTTTTATTAAAAGAAAAAGGGGTAAAAAGAACAAAGTTTTGTCCATCTTTGTTCATCATAGCTGAAAGTTAGAGAAGAGAAAGGAGAGGAGAAAGCTCTTGATTATTCGGTCATTAGGAGGAGGAAAATTGAAGGTAAGTTCTTGGTACCTTGCTTCTATTTTGAGGTTCATGAGTTCTTCTTGATTCTACCTTAACTCTTGAAGTATATTTTGATTTTTGGTTGTGTTGTGAGCATTTAGTCATGAATTAAAATGAAGGAAATGGATGTTGTTTCATGTTCTTTTGATGAAAAATGGAAGATAGGTGAAGTTGAGCCAAACAAATGAGCATGCATGTGCCTTAGATGTTAAACGAAAAAAATCGGCTAACATGTTGTGCTTTAAAATGATGAAATGGAGATTATACTTAAGTAAAATCATAGATATGTGATGATTGATTGGTGTTATACATGTTTAAATAACATGCATGCAAGGTATGTGTGAAAGAGTGATTTGGTAATAAATCTGCTTGGGACAGCAGCAGTAACGTGACTTTGGAAAATCACCATAAATTGTGGGAGATGAATTAGAAGCTGAATAAATTATGTAATTAAAGCTTATTGAGTCTAGTTTCTAATGAAATAAACAAGAACATATTTTGAATTCTGTACAATGAGAAATTTGATTCGAAATGAAGAGTGGTCAGATTAGTCAAACAGTGAAACATGGGAAACTTTGAGAAAAATCTGGTATTGATTGGCTAAACCAAAAATTCTGAATATTTTATGGATAGAAGATATGTGAGTCTATTTTCAAGGAAAATTAACGGAACTTGATTTGGAGTTTCGTAGATCCAGTTATAAATGATTTAGAGACTGTTGCTCAGGAAAACAGCTTGCAGTGAAATTATGATTATGTGGTAAACATTGACAAAAATTTGTTAATGAGTTGCTTATTGATTTCTTATAAGCTTACTATGATCTGTAGGTGTGGTTGGCCGAATATTGTAAGGGTTAATACGTTGTTTGTATTTGAATAGTTAGATTAACGTGTTAGTAATCCAATTGTAGGCGGTTCGTGTGTGGATCTCGTCAGCATATCGTCGCAAACAGGTGTGTAACTGACACCCTCTCATAGACTAGATTGGCAAAAGCCGAAAAGCCGAAATGCCGAAAAGTCGGCATTTTGGGAATTTGCGAGTGTGCGAATGCTTGTAAGATAGTTGGGTTTGTATATTTGGTAATCTAAAGTAATAAACTGCAGTACGCGCGATTTCGTACATTTTGATAATTTGGGCTTAATGGGCCAAAGATCGGGTTCATGGGCCAACGGGCCCAATTCGGTAAGTTTGCGCGGTAAGTGTTCTGATAGTACGTAAATAGTTAGGATATGCATGAAAACCCTAAAAGTAGCTAAATTACTATAATACCCATATGTATGGAAAATTACTGTTATACCCCTAGGTGCAAAATTACCGTTATACCCCTAGGGTTAATTTTGACTGAAAAGAATGACGATCTGATTCTGTATGATGTATGCCATGATTATATATCTGTTGCATGGGGACATGGGTTATATTATGGAGGAAGCGTTCTGGTGGCTATGCCACAAATATCTGATCTGGTGGCTCTGCCACGATTATCTGTATCTGGTGACTCTGTCACATTATCTGTTCTGGCAGCCATGCTGCAAATTCTGTGGTGTGTAGCGGTTGGGTGGGTCGAGTTGTCTCCCCACACGGTGTAAGGTTGGTACGGGGGTGTATACGGTTGGATATGGTTGGGTTTCTGCATAAACATGTAATATCTGTTCTGTTCTGTTATGTGCCTATGGGCTTTATTCTGAATTCTGTTCTGGGCTAAGGCCAACTTATTCTATTTCTGTGGTTTGAGCTGATATAGGCTATGGTTGGGTTATTTTACACACTGAGTTTCCCCAAACTCACCCCTTTTATTTTCATCCACGCAGGAAATCCACAACCATAGTGGGCTTGGAGCTATGAGGGAATTCGGAGTGGCCTCTCGTTCTGAAAGTTTGATTTTCTTCTGGTGAACTGGACATCCTTTTAATTATGTTTGAGGTTTTGGGCTTTTAAATGTAATAAGGCCGCTTATTTATTTTTGATGGTTTTTAATATGTATTACTAAGATAGATAATACTTATTTTAACTATTGAAATTGGATAGCTTTAGGGCGCGTTTTCAAAAACAACAGGTGATTTCAAAATAACACGACAACAAGCAAAGCTTCCGCAATGAAAGTATTTTTCAAAATTAATCACTTTTCCTAAAAATGACTTAATTGAATCGGTTTCCTAGAAATATCCATGATGTTAAGGTGTGGCAATGGCGGTATGCATGTCTAGGATTGGATCCGAAGGGAGCTTGGTACTTAAGCAGTCTGATGGACTCACCACCTCTTTTCCGGTTTCTTAGCTGGTGCACAGCTTCCATTCACTTTAACCCTTAATGAATTAATCTTTTGAACATCAAGCACGATTTTCTAGACTTAGAATGGAAATTTTTTTTTACGTTTTTGATGTGGCATGCCGGATCCGGCCATAACTTCTGGGCCGGGTTTGGGGTGCTACATTTAGTGGTATCAGAGCCTAGGTTGCAACAACTTGGCTGTGGATTGGGTTTACAAAAACAAAGATTTTCGAAAACGAAAATTTTATAAAGATTGCGAAAAACTGAGTTTTCAAAATTTAGATCTTTTGAAGGTGGCACCCGAATCTCCGGCTCAAGTCTGTAAGTATTCTGAATTTTTCTGAATATTTTCCTGAATTATCTGTCTGTACTGAAACCTTACTAGGACACTCTAGATAGGATGATACTGAAACATAGGAAAATCTAATAAGAGATTGAAACTGTAGCTAGACTTCGATTCTGCGAAAACAAACTTTGAACTACTGTCTGATTCATAAAACATCTATAATAAACACTGGAATATTGAATTGATGCATAAAAATTCGTAATCAAGATAATACGATATGAGTACAAGAGGCCGTGGACGGAGCCGAGGAAGTGCTCGAGCGAGATCTTCGTCTTCGAGACATATGCCGGCAGTGGATGCAACTATACGACCGACAACAGAGGTAGAGTCTCATGACCGTGGTGCCGAGGATGATGCCCTGTCACAGGCAATGCTTCGTGTTCTGGAAAGGGTTGCCGGGGCAAGTGCAGGCAATGGAGTTCGGGGATCTATTTCTGAACGACTTCGGGCTAACGGAGCGGAGATCTTTAGGGGTGTGTCTGGTATAGCCCCGAATATGGTGGAATATTGGTTGGAGGCCACAGAACGGATTATGGACGACTTGGACTGCTTTGAGGAGATTGTGAGTAGGGTATCTGTACTAAGTCCCTTGGGTCACTCGGTTAGGGTAGACAAACTGTATAGGAATGTACCCTTAGAAACTCAAGGCAATGTTTTTCCTGGAGATCTGATGGAGTTACCATTCGGAGAGTTTGACCTCATTCTGGGAATGGATTGGCTTGTTAAGCATAAGGCGACTCTGGATTGTGCTTCTAAACGAATGGTGTTAAGAACTACAAAGGATGAGGAGGTTATGGTGATAGGTGAGTGAAGGGATTATTTGTCCAATGTGGTGTCGGCTTTAAGAGCCGAAAAGTGGATTCGGAAAGGTTGTGAGGCCTAATTGGTATTTATAAGTCAGTCGAAAGAGGAGGGACTGACAGTGGATAAGGTTAGGACTGTAAAGGAGTTCCAAGATGTTTTTCTGGAGGAGCTTCCAAGATTGCCTCCGAATCGAGAAGTTGAGTTTGGAATAGACTTGTTTCCTGGAATGACGCTTGTGTCTATCGCACCATATAGGATGGCACCGGAGGAGTTAGTAGAGTTAAATGCTCAAATTCAAGAGTTGTTGGATAGGGGCTTTATTAGGCCAAGCGTGTCTCCATGGGGAGCACCAGTGCTATTCGTGAAAAAGAAAGATGGTACGATGCGGATGTGCATTGATTATCGCCAGTGGAACAAACTGACGATTAAGAATAAGTATCCACTGCTAAGGGTTGACGATCTATTCGACCAGCTTAGAGGAGCTTCTGTATTTTCCAAGATCGACCTTTGATCTGGATATCATCAGTTAAGGGTCAAGGAGGCAGATATCCAAAAGACGACATTCAGGACTCGGTATGGTCATTAGGAGTTTTTGGTTATGCCATTTGGACTAACGAACGCTCCTGCAGCGTTTATGGATCTGATGAATTGTGTGTTCCAACCATTTTTGGATCAGTTCGTAGTCGTCTTTATTGACGATATCCTGGTATATTCTAAAACTGAAACGAAACATGATGAGCATCTTCGTATAGTGCTATAAGTATTAAGGGAGAAGGAACTCTTTGCGAAGTTCAGCAAGTGTGAATTTTGGTTGAGGGAGGTAACCTTCTTAGGACATGTGGTCTCTGCTGAGGGGATTAAGGTGGACCCTCGGAAAATTGAAGCGATTTTGGAGTGGAAGCCGCCTAGGTCAATGTCAGAAATACAGAGTTTTCTAGGACTGGCAGGATACTACAGAAGGTTTGTGGAAGTTTTTTTTTCTGTAATGGCAGCACCTCTGACAAAACACATAAGGAAGGGAGTACCGTTTGTATGGACTAAGAAACAGCAGGAAGCTTTTGAGAAGTTGAAGAAATTTCTGACTGAAGCACTTGTGTTAATTCAGCCGGAGTCTGGGAATGATTTTACTGTGTACAGTGACGCATCACACGTGGGTTTGGGCTGCGTGTTAATGCAAGAGGGTAAGGTGGTTGCATATACATCACGACAGCTTAAGCCTCATGAGGGGAACTATCCGACTCATGATTTAGAGTTGGCGGCAGTGATATTTGCACTTAAGATTTGGAGACATTACTTGTACGGAGAAAGGTGTATTATATACACAGACCACAAGAGTCTTAAGTATTTGTTGACTCAGAAGGAGCTGAACCTTAGGCAAAGGAGATGGATTGAGTTGCTTAAGGATTATGACTGTTCGATCGAGTATCACCCAAGCAAGGCCAATGTGGTAGCCGATGCTCTAAGTCGTAGAGCTGTATCTGATCTGAGAGCAATGTTTGCTCGTCTGAGTCTGTATGATGATGGAAGTCTGTTGGCTGAGTTGCAAGTGAGGCCAACCTGGGTGGATCAGATTAAGGAAAAATAGTTGAACGATGAGTCTTTGGTCGCTCGTTTTCAACAAGTTAAGGAAGGGGAAACTTCTCAGTTTGGGAGCCAGAAGAGACGATGCAACAGCAATACCCTCATCTGTTTGGATTAGGTAAATTTCGAGGACGAAATTTCTTTAAGGGGGGTAGAGTTATAACGCCCCAATTTTCGGGAATCCTGTGAATGTTGGCATAGGTTTAATTATGTTAGTGGGCCTCTAGAAGGCCCAAGCTTAAGACAGAACCCGGTAATTTTAGTTAATTTTTGTTCCATAAGAAAAAGGGAGTGAAATTATGAAATAGGACCTATGTGAAAATGTTTGAAAATGCTATAGGCTAAATTGAAGTGGCCAAATAAATAGGAGTGCAAAATAGGAGGATTTGCATGACAAACCTCCCATTTTACATGAAGTGGCCAGCCATCATGTTGTTGTAGACAAAATGTACACTTGATATCCATAATTTATGATACAAATTGATAATAGGTTAGGTAAATGTTCCATGATAATAGGTTAGGTAAATGTTCCATGATAATGGGTTAGGTAAATGTTTCATGATAATGGGTTAGGTAAATGTTTCATGATAAGAATTTCATGTCTTTTGTATTAAAGAATTAAATGGATGAAATATGAAGTTTTATTAAAAGAAAAAGGGGTGAAAAGAACAAAGTTTTGTCCATCTTTGTTCATCATAGCTGAAAGTTAGAGAAGAGAAAGGAGAGGAGAAAGCTCTTGATTATTCGGTCATTAGGAGGAGGAAAATTGAAGGTAAGTTCTTGGTACCTTGCTTCTATTTTGAGGTTCATGAGTTCTTCTTGATTCTACCTTAACTCTTGAAGTATATTTTGATTTTTGGTTGTGTTGTGAGCATTTAGTCATGAATTAAAATGAAGGAAATGGTTGTTGTTTCAGTTCTTTTGATGAAAAATGGAAGATAGGTGAAGTTGAGCCAAACAAATGAGCATGCATGTGCCTTAGATGTTAAACGAAAAAAAATGGCTAACATGTTGTGCTTTAAAATGATGAAATGGAGATTATACTTAAGTAAAATCATAGATATGTGATGATTGATTGGTGTTATACATGTTTAAATAACATGCATGCAAGGTATGTGTGAAAGAGTGATTTGGTAATAAATCTGCTTGGGACAGCAGTAGTAACGTGATTTTGGAAAATCACCATAAATTGTGGGAGATGAATTAGAAGCTGAATAAATTATGTAATTAAATCTTATTGAGTCTAGTTTCTAATGAAATAAACAAGAACATATTTTGAATTCTGTACAATGAGAAATTTGATTCGTAATGAAGAGTGGTCAGATTAGTCAAACAGTGAAACATGGGAAACTTTGAGAAAAATCTGGTATTGATTGGCTAAACCAAAAATTCTGAAAATTTTATGGATAGAAGATATGTGAGTCTATTTTCAAGGAAAATTAACGGAACTTGATTTGGAGTTTCGTAGATCCAGTTATAAATGATTTAGAGACTGTTGCTCAGGAAAACAGCTTGCAGTGAAATTATGATTATGTGGTAAACATTGACAAAAATTTGTTAATGAGTTGCTTATTGATTTCTTATAAGCTTACTATGATCTGTAGGTGTGGTTGGCCGAATATTGTAAGGGTTAATACGTTGTTTGTATTTGAATAGTTAGATTAACGTGTTAGTAATCCAATTGTAGGCGGTTCGTGTGTGGATCTCGTCAGCATATCGTCGCAAACAGGTGTGTAACTGACACCCTCTCATAGACTAGATTGGCAAAAGCCGAAAAGCCGAAATGCCGAAAAGTCGGTATTTTGGGAATTTGCGAGTGTGCGAATGCTTGTAAGATAGTTGGGTTTGTATATTTGGTAATCTAAAGTAATAAACTGCAGTACGCGCGATTTCGTACATTTTGATAATTTGGGCTTAATGGGCCAAAGATCGGGTTCATGGGCCAACGGGCCCAATTCGGTAAGTTTGCACGGTAAGTGTTCTGATAGTACGTAAATAGTTAGGATATGCATGAAAACCCTAAAAGTAGCTAAATTACTATAATACCCCTATGTATGGAAAATTACTGTTATACCCCTAGGTGCAAAATTACCGTTATACCCCTAGGGTTAATTTTGACTGAAAAGAATGACGATCTGATTCTGTATGATGTATGCCATGATTATATATCTGTTGCATGGGGACATGGGTTATATTATGGAGGAAGCGTTCTGGTGGCTATGCCACAAATATCTGATCTGGTGGCTCTGCCACATATATCTGTTCTGGTGGCTCTGCCACGATTATCTGTATCTGGTGACTCTGTCACATTATCTATTCTGGCAGCCATGCTGCAAATTCTGTGGTGTGTAGCGGTTGGGTGGGTCGAGTTGTCTCCCCACACGATGTAAGGTTGGTACGGGGGTGTATACGGTTGGATATGGTTGGGTTTCTGCATAAACATGTAATATCTGTTCTGTTCTGTTATGGGCCTATGGGCTTTATTCTGAATTCTGTTCTGGGCTAAGGCCAACTTATTCTATTTCTGTGGTTTGAGCTGATATAGGCTATGGTTGGGTTATTTTACACACTGAGTTTCCCCAAACTCACCCCTTTTATTTTCATCCACGCAGGAAATCCCCAACCACAGTGGGCTTGGAGCTGTGAGGGAATTTGGAGTGGCCACCCGTTCTGAAAGTTTGATTTTCTTCTGGTGAACTGGACATCCTTCTAATTACGTTTGAGGTTTTGGGCTTTTAAATGTAATAAGGCTGCTTATTTATTTTTGATGGTTTTTAATATGTATTACTAAGATAGGTACTACTTATTTTAACTGTTGAAATTGGATAGCTTTAGGGCGCGTTTTCAAAAACAACAGGTGATTTCAAAATAGCACGACAACAAGCAAAGCTTCCGCAATGAAAGTATTTTCCAAAATTAATCACTTTTCCTAAAAATGACTTAATCGAATCGGTTTCCTAGAAATATCCATGACGTTAAGGTGTGGCAATGGCAGTATGCATGTCTAGGATTGGATCCGAAGGGAGCTTGGTACTTAAGCAGTACGATGGACTCACCACCTCTTTTCCGGTTTCCTACCTGGTGCACAGCTTCCATTCACTTTAACCCTTAATGAATTAATCTTTTAAACATCAAGTACGATTTTCTGGACTTAGAATGGAAATTTTTTTTTACGTTTTTGATGTGGCATGCCGGATCCGGCCATAACTTCTGGGCCGGGTTTGGGGTGCTACATTACTGGTGGATGGGTCAGTCATTATGGGGTCAGCAATTGTTTCCAGTAAAGAGGACATTTGCGAGGCATTTTTGGGAAAGGTGCTGAGAAAGTTTCAAGGTGACCGGATAGATATGAAATAGTTGGAAAATAATTTCAATGAACTTTCAAGGATGCAACCAATGTCGTCAAAGAAAAAACGCCCAAGCATTCATCCTGAGGTTAATCGGGGGCATCTTAATGCTTGATAAATCTCGAAATTTGGTACACATAAGGTGGCTACTACACCTACTCAACTTCAAAGAATGTGGATGACTAAGTTGGGGAATAGTCATGTTGGCCATGTTATATTGGGAGTTCTGTCGAGCGAAAGAACTGGAAAAAATGTCAACCGGTGGTTGTCTGCTCCTGTTGCAGTCATGGGCATAGTGGCAGCTACCATTTCCACATCCCTGAATGAACGGCCCTTTTATGTTCCAATTGGTGACAAGGTAAAATCCATTTGATAATAATATGTAGTTAATATTGTAAATGTTGTTTATTTATTATATGTTTGAATTACTATATCACTTGAATAGGTGGAACATGGGCCGAGTTACGTGGGACTACAAGAGTAGCTCAAAGATATTTGGCTGATGTTAGATCAACACTCGAAAGCTGAGATTAGTTATTAATTTTTTTCAAACCTATAATAATTACGTAATGATTTAAAATTTAAAATTCCGTACATAGTAGAATTTATAATTGTGCACTACAGTGTGAATGGATGCCATACACCAATCCGGATATCATAGAATGCGTCTCGCTCAAATATTTGGTCATTCGGAGTATGTGGGACATAAAGGTGCCATTGATAGTGTACGCGAATGTGGAGATGCACGAATCAGATCGAGTGATACAGTTGTGCGGGTGGAGGCAAAAGATTTCGTCACCACCATGAGATATGGAAGTGTTGTACAAGCTTGATCTACAAAGGATTTCCAATGAAAATTGGCAAGATTACTACAATGAGTACATCGACATTTGGGATCGTAGGATAAAATTCTAACCCATCCGCGAACCCTTTTTCTCATCGAACACAGCGACCTATATTCAGAGTACATATCTTGGTTCAGAGCCACTAGTAAGTCATATTTGTTGTCAATGGAGGCAAGGAGTAGGCAACTTCATCAGAAGAGGCCACGACGATTGTCCCAGCAACATAGCTCTAGAGGAGGTGCCGCGATGGATTCGTTCCCGGTTCCAACCCAATAAGAGCCATCGATATCTATTCCATATTCCGGTCAATTTACTCCATATATTCTTGTTCATTTCACTAATCCCATGTTTTATTCACAAGCATCATATTATGCACCTCACTATGCACCACCACAACACCCTGCATCTACACCTCCCGTAGGTAAGTATTTTGAGGCACATCCGTCCCTAGCATACTACGACTCAGTGCCGATGCTGATGTTGAATCAAATTCCAATACAGATGTTGATACATGTATCCACACCGATGGCGACACCAATCAACGCCAGTATCGATACACACATCAATGTCGACGTATCCAGGTTTTGCGACATCATACGGTTATTCGTCGATAGTGTCATAAACACCCACCACATCGATATTCTGTTGATGTGGATCATCGGCGCAACCACCTTCTCATGGAGTGGAGAACACATGATGAGAGGCTAGGATAAAACCACACTCAAGCACGAAGGAAGGTGATGGAGACAAAGATGAAGTCGATGGTGGAGATAAAGATGAGTACGAGGATTGAGGTGAACATGAAAGAGATGAGGACAATGATCACTATCAAGAGGAGGAGCTGACACCAAAACTTGTTCACAAAAATCCTACGTACAACCTTCTTCAACCCAACGATGCTGATGATGTATTTTTCATTTTCTTTTTTTGATGTAAATCTAAATGACATCAATAAAAAATGATCAATTTTTTTTTTATATTTTTGTTGCAACTCATATTTGTCGTTGTTAAATTCTAATGTAAATTATATATAATTTTCCATATATAATATTTGATATGAAATATGTAACTTTGGATAGGTACCATTATCCAACAAGTGATTAATTATGATATAGGGATTAAATTGTAAAAATGGTAAAAGTTCAATTGCCAGAGGAATTGTAAAAATGGTAAAAAGATAGGTACCTTTATTGAAATATGTAATAGTGGCAAATACAAATGAAATAAAAAAATGAACAGATTTTGTATAATCAAAAAAGCATTGTAATAAATTTTATATCACAAAAAATAATGAATGCTAGCGACATTGAGGCCTTAATGTACCTCTGAAAACAGAACATGTTGCTTTCGTATGTCCTGGGTTTCTATAGTAATCGTCGTGCATTGTATACTTTCCCTCGAATTTCTCTGAACAAGATTTTGTGATGTGATCATTCATGTTGTTCTTAAAGTTGTACTACTTTAGTGTAGTAAGAAAAACATCTTTATTGGTTACTCGATGCCAACTTCCAATACTCGGACATCTAATAATGAGCTTGCATGGTTAAGTGTTCTGTACAAAAGTTGCTGAAACTCTAAACCACCCTTGACAGAGAGGTCTATGTTGGCCATGTGGGGTAGAGGTTCATATGCCAAGAATCGTGGATCTGGTTCCAGAGCATTATCTAAATCGCCATTGTTTGAATCGCAAGGTTATAGCTCAATTGGAACCTACTCTAGTTTTTTTTAAAAAAGTGCTACTTCTGAACCATTTGGACCGGACTATTGAATTGGATTTAGTCCAACTCTAATCCGTCAAAAACTTCTGCTGCCTTTTCTTCCTCGGCTGCACCATTTTCCTCTGTTGCATATTCATTGTCATTTTCAACCAAAGGTTTTGATGTACCCTTATCGGACCCAATTGTAAGGAGTAAGTCATCAATTCTTCTATACCCCATGTACTCAAAAAAATCTGCATTGGATTGCCAACTAGTGTAGGTTGATGGCCCCCTGGTATAAGTTCTACCAACCTAGGACATCGAACCACTGAAGTTCAAATCAAAAACATCGACTGAATGACGTGGATAGGTGTCGAGGTTCGAGTTACGTTTATACCCCGACTGATAGTGGCTATCAAAATTGAAATCAATACCTGAAATCGAAGAATGTTTACCCATTTATGCCTCGGGGAAATCATAATAAGAGTTCTGTAACAAACCAATGAACCTACCGCACAACCATGTAGTAGGATTTGTTGCTTCTACTTCGATTCCCGCATTAGTTGCAACAGTTGTTGAAGATGGACCAATTTCATCAACCTCATGAAACTCGACATGTAACTCCATTATAGCGTTTTTGCTTGAACAGTGTGATGATATGACCACCTCCAACTCGAGCTTGCCTTTCATATCAAATAGCTCATACTTGAAGGGGTCAACCGATGCCAGATATCTACATTGCAAGCTTGAATATCTTCCTTGAATCAAACCCCAAACTTTCCTCCTAATTTTAGTTTGTAGCTCACGCAATTGAATAGTTTCCACGGGCTAGGCTCCTGCAAATACAACCCCGACCTCCATATTGCAAATTTGACCGTCGTAGTAAATGACAGATTTCACTCGTTGACTCATTTCAATATATAATGAATTAGATATTTAGAACAAAAAAAAATATTCAAATGGTTTTCCAAAGAAACGCAGGCAACACTTACAGTGCAACTCTTCAATATTTTATATGAATTTGGTGCGTATCTAACTTTTAAAAACTTTAGTACTTTAATAACAAAATAAAATGATAAGAGAAGGAAGGTGTGCTTCAAAATGCATTTAAAAATATTCTCTTTCATCATATAATAATGAAATGCTCTTCAGTGCTCGAAAACGTGTTTTATTTATCAAATAATTTCATCAAATGCATTCTTCAAAGGGTATTCAATGCTTCAAAACGTACTTCAGATCTTACCCGGGATTCTCAGGGTCTAAACACTTTTTGGCAAACTTTAGTGGAAATGGTAAAAAAGCTCGTCTAATTGGACAAAGTTTCCTGCTGACATGGTAGGAAAACGCGCCTAACTGGGTACACTTTCCACTAAATATAAAGAAAACGCATCCAATTTGGTGCGCGTTCCTACCATGTCATGAGGAAAGCTCACCAATTTGGACGAGTTTTCTTACCATCTCCACTAAATTCTACCAAAAATTACTCCGATCCCAGGAATCCCAGGTAAGATTTGAAGCACGTTTTTCAGATATTTGATGAAAAAGCTTGTCTTGCGATGCGTTTTCGACCATTGGGGTTTTTTTTCCTTTGTAATC
This sequence comes from Gossypium hirsutum, assembly GCF_007990345.1. Lineage (NCBI taxonomy): Eukaryota > Viridiplantae > Streptophyta > Magnoliopsida > Malvales > Malvaceae > Gossypium > Gossypium hirsutum. The sequence goes on from NC_053436.1 coordinate 77,106,586, forward strand.
TCATTCCTTCCCTGTGTCTATATAAGGGAAGCTCCCCATCCATACTCTATCATCCTTAAACTCATAATCTCTTTCAGCCTCCATCCCTCCACTTTACAATATTTCTCTCAGTTTTTTTCCTCGCTTCAATGTTAAAAATTTCTATCGTTAATAAAATTTTTGGTTTGAAGTATTCTTAAGTTGTCGATGATGTGATCCCACTCTGAGATACACACATTTCTTATATCCCGCCAAAATGGGACCATTACCTCGAAAACGTATCATGTGAAATTTGAATTTCGGGGTGATTTTGCTTTATACAGACACGAGTGGAAGTCTATGTAGAGGTCTCAATTGGTGGTCGTTATGAGGTCATGGATCAAAGTATAATAGGGGAGTCAGTTGAAGGTCGTCAGGCGAACACAAACTCAAACTTTTTGGATACACGGAGATGTTGTCTTATAAATACCATACAGAAGTTTGACGGTATAATCATAGGAAAAAATCGTGGGGCTTCTGTTGGATCTGGTGCCCTAAGTGTAGTATTTTTGTCAATATACACTTGTAATTTTTTTGAATAAATTATTTAATAAAACAAATTCATTGATTACATTAATAAACTTTGTATAATTGTTCTCACATGGTTTTTGCACTCAAAGCAAAATGGAAGCAAATGTTGCTCATTGGTTGTCTAAATATTTAACTAATACTAAGCGGTATTATGTTATCGAATCGTAGTACGGAAAGACAACTTGTATTAGTAGATGAACCTAAACATGTCCTTAGTCTAATAAAAAATGAGCAAGCAGATTAAAAGACTAATATGTCGTCTATCAAATCCAATTGGGGAGATGCCTTGTCTTGGACATCAAAGCGGATGACTCCCAAAAGATAGAGACATAAATGTGACTGACTGGACTAACAATACATCGGACAGTACTCAAGAAGAATAGATCCTAAATCTGTTTAGGGATTTATTCACTTATAACATTCATAGTGTGGCATTCTTAAATTCTGAATGAATGGAAGACTATGTATGCATGACTCGTACACCTTGGGGAAAGGAAAAGCCTGAGTTCAAATAAATAAGAAACCAAAGCTGGTACGTTACGTGTATGACTTTTGTAGTATGTAGTGTCATTCACAATAGTGGAATTCATATCCCAAAACATGGGTAAATGATATCCTCTCAATGGCATTACATGGTTGATGAAAAGTAAACATGGCCACGGGTCGTCTGTCTTGGTGATAGATGACTTGACCACTATTTGATAGTAATTGGCTTTTCATGAAGGAAGATGTAATGATTACCATGAGATAAAATAGAATCATATTGGGAGAACGGATGTTATCCCAAAGAGATCAATGATATCCTATGAGGGAAACTTACGTAAGATAAGGTCATTAGACAAGCACTGAGCAGTTGCTTTCATAATGGTATGTCATTGAGGAGAGCTTAGTCATGATACTATAGTGGGATGACTTTTTGACTAAATGAGTTTATAATCAATAGGTGAAAAGAAAAAACTTAATTATAAATCGTTTGAGCCTCAACTACATATGTCCAATCGATCCCCCGCTAGCTCATTGAAACCATAAATGAATTGTGTGTTTGAATAGAAATGAATGGAATAAATAGAAAAAGAGAAATGGGAAACATTTAGGAATGATTATGATTTTCTTTGAAATGGATAAATGAATCATTTGTAAATGAATGTAGGTTCCCAAAAATGGAAATAGAAATTTGCAATCTTATATAGGATTACTTAAAAATGATGGATAAGGTTATGTTTTTGGATTGTTTTGAAGCCTGAAAATGAAAATAAACCATTCGGTCATAGTGAACATGTTGAGTTGTGATATATTGAACAAATTTTCTCAAAATTTTATTGAGGGTAAAATTTTCAAAACTTTACTGGATGGTAAAATCATCAAAATTTTATTGGGGTAAAATTGGGATGAGAAAACTATTTAATATGTAAATATTAAAGTTTATTTTGGGACAATCGGGTTGGATCACATTATAGAGTATTGGGTCAAAAAGGTCTTGGAAGTACTTGTAATTAGACTCGATGTGAGAGGGGCCCAAAACCCCTCATATAACATAAAGGGGGCGAAAGTAGAAATACAAGGGTGAGTTGTGCACCCTTTTCCTATTCTAAGTATGATATAGTTTTTCTATTTAAAATAAACATTTACAACTCTACAAGGGTTCTACCTTCTCTTCCTATAAATAGATGGCACTAGTAGAACTATTAATACAACCTTTGAGAGATTGTAATTCTGTCGAAAACTAGAGAGAATTTATTCTCAACTTATTAACATATTTTTCAAAAAAACAAATTTACCTGTTTCTATCAAAGAAGAGAAAATTTTTGTTTTCACTTCAAAAAGAAATTTTATTTTCTAGTTTTGTGTTTTGGTTCAATTAGTTTGAGCCCACACTCGAAGCAGTTCATGGTACGAGAATAGTGGAGAAGATCGTTTGGTTGAAAGCCATAAAACATCAAGGATTCACTTATCAAAAAATACGAGTGCGTATTCGGTTAATGTTTATTGCTATAAATATCACAAATTGGGTCATTTTTCAAATTTTTAATTTTTCACTATGTAAGAAAACCGTTTTCAAACAAGATTTTTTCCAACAACTTTCTGCTATAATTAGCGTAATTTTTTCTCCATTTCCACATAATTGATATCTTTAACCTTCCTTCTTATCCGAAGGTTGGCACCATCGTGGACATAGGAGGTGTAACACCTCAAACCCGGCCTAAAAGTTTCGACCCAATTACATTGGCCACCGAAGTGACTCTCCTTTAACTCCCAACCTAACTTCCAACACACCACTTACAGATAACATGTGAAGAAGGTGTTTAAACTTTTGCAAAGCAGCAGAAATTATATATTCATAAAACACAGGCGCATGCAAGATAGATCAGAGTAAATAATTATGCGATATAAAAATTCCATATACTTAGAACATCTATAGGTTAACACTACTCTTAAGCACTCGCATAACGATCAAACATAGCTCACATATCTTATTATCAACATAAACATGAGTTCGTAGTACAACATAATACGTAGGCTCGCATTTTTATCAAACTTCACTTAGAACCACATAGCATAAGGGTTCACATAACTCCTAAAGTAAGGGCTTCACACAAAACTATGGCTCACATAATATCATTAGTTTGCAGAGACTTCATGCTTTTGCATACCTCACAAAACAAGGGGACATGCATGCAAAGGTTTTCATACGTTAGTAGGGTTCGCATAATTTCTAAGGTTCGCATGTAATAAGACAATCACTGTAGGGGTACGCATGTAATTTACGCAACCATACATGAACCACAATTCTCAATACTCAACCAAACAACGAAATACTCATACATGAATAATATCGATTTTATTCATATAATAATCGGATATTTTAAGACATGGTTCGTAAGGTAATAAATTGGAAATCTAAACAGGGTAAAATATCCAATCTTTAATTAATATTGTCAGAATCACGACTTCATAAATGTAATATGTCTAAAAGCCATAACAAAATAAATCTCATCACCTTTCACCCATGTTTGCCAATATCTACTTAAGAATGACCTTGTCTAATCATCAATCTCGCCAATGTTAATCTACAACCTACTTACCTAAGAAGAAGTAAGAGAGGAGTGGGTGAGTTCATTGTGAACTCAGTGAACAATTAGAAACATTAGGATTTGTTTTAGAAACAGATTTTTTTAAAGAAACTTTAGTCTTGAAAATGTTTCAGGTGCTGGGTTCGCGGAAGAGGTTGTGAGACCCAATTCACACATTCTATCAGAAAACATAAATTTGGAAAATAGTTTTGAAAACTCATTAGCCTTTTCTTAAAACATACTTGATAGGGCTCGCCTTAAAATCGCGAGGCCTGTTTCATTTATCAAAAACCTTTAAAAATCGAGTATGGGTTCGTCCTAAAATCGTGTAGCCAGCTCATATTTTTTAGAAAAACCTTTCCTTTGAATAAGGTCTGCCTTAGCTCGCAAGACCAATTCACACTTATGAGTAGAGTCTGTATTTGGTCGCAAGATTGGCTTGTCACTTTGTCTTGTTGGATATAATCAAACCAAACTCATAGAGGAGTATGCACTTTGAGACATATCACACTAGCTCGCACATAGCTGGGCTCACTGAGGAGCACAATCACTTAAGCCCGCATGGGAAGCTTCACTGATAAACAGTTTAACATTTAAGCTTACGTAGAGAGCTTTGCTAATACAAAGCTTATCACTTAAGCTAACGTAGGGAGCTTCGCTGATACACAGCTTGTAAAATCATTTCTGAAAACATTCTTTAAAACCTTAGCTCGTATAGGAGCTCGTACAAAATTGTGCTTCAAAAATCATATTTCAAATCGTATTTGAAAATAGAGGTCTGTAGCTTTAAAACATATCTTTTCATAAAACTTACCTTTGAAACTTGTTACGAAAACATAATTCTTAAAAGAAACATATCAGTAAAAACTTAACAACATGTTAGTTTACATACTCCAAATAGTTCCAAACCACTCACCGGAAAACAAAAAAACTTAAACAAGTTTAGTTTTACCTTTATCCTTGTTGGTAGATGGTTCGACTAGTTTGCAACAACATACACACATATTACTTAAATAGAATAAGTCATATAAAATTCATGCAATGTGAACCTAGACAATCACACCCAACAAGATAAAGACTTACCCTGATAGCTACGATCTGAACTTAGAACAGAAACTTTGACGACAAAATATTTAGTGAATAATTTACAGAATTAAAGGTTGTATTTATATACCTAAGAGTCCTGATAATCTTTGGATACCCTATTTGACTTAGGAAAGTTGTTATTTGTATGTAAAGTATTCCTAGTTTCACTAAATATTTATTTCCTAATTCGAGTCTGATTATATCTATAACTGGTGAACCCTAGTTCACAACTCAACAGATGAGCCCCAACTCACCAAACAAATTGGCGAACCCCAGCTCACCAGTACATTAGCAAGCCTACCTGGCAGAGAAATTGACAAACCTAACTTGGTAATGGATTTGGCAAACCCTTTACCACATATTCAGGCATACACTGCTACTGGCGAGCCCCCTTACTAATACTCTTTTTGTGAACCCCCAGCTCGCCTAAACCTTGGAGAACACTCAGTTTGTTAGAACACTAACGAACATTTAACTTGTGAGGCCACAACTTCCAAGCCCATCTGCGGGATGTTATAGGAGGACTCTTAGGGGAACATTGGTTGTTGCAATACAGTAAAGGTGCTGCTCCTTTTGGGGTGACAAAAGTTGCCGTTATTAAACAACCCATAAATAACTACAATTTTTACCGTGTCTACCCGAGTTTAACCTCTACTATGCTGGAACATCCGCTCTCCACTTGAGAGCCCTCTTATGTCCACCTCGGTGTCAGCCTTTGGATAAGAATGAAAGGTTAAAGATACCAACTACTTGGAAATAAAGAAGAAAATTACGTTGATTTTATTGGAAATCCCTTCAATTTTCCCTATGATTATGGTCTTAATCTTATGTATGGTATATATAAGGCATCATTTGCGGGTATCCAAGAAGCTTGAACTCATGATTATATAATGACTATCAACTAGCTCCTAGTTATACTCGAACCCTTGACGGCATCATAGCCACCGACTGGGACCTCCATTTTGACTTTGACCTGTGACCGTATCAAGCGTTATCACCCCAAAACCTGACTTCCATAGGATGGGTTTCTAAGGTAATGGTCTTATCCCAGCATGACATATGAAATGTATGTGTTCTGAGATGCGTTATCACATCCCTAGCCCTTCAAATATACTTATAAACTTTTAAGGTTTCACTCTTAAAATCCTAAATCCTAATTCCTAACAAAAACAACCCTATCCCTAGCCTTAAAAAAGAGACTGAGACATTTTCACACTCTTCTTTCAAAAATGATTTATTTTTCTAAATTTAAAAAAAAACTACCTAGAAGTCTCTAAGTATTTGTAGCTAAAAGGCAGTGCCTGTTTAAAATACTAAGAGGAATGGTCTGTATTGTTGGCATAGCATACCTGCTACAAGTTCTTATTTCTTTAATCCCGTCTAAGATTCTCACCTATATTGGTATCAGAGCCAGGTTATTGCTCAATACTCATGAATGTCATCTCTTTTAATAGGAACAATTTAGAGAAAAGTCTTTCTACTTATGTTTGATAAAATGTTATCGCGACCTTCTACCTCTTCAACTTCTCTTTAAATGTCTAGTATTCCTTTAAAGTCTCATTCTGCAAAAAATATTTCTTCTTTGTATGAAATAGACTATCTTAAAGAGGAAGACAATATTTAACCTACAAATCTTCCTACTCTAAATCCTTACTCTGCTTATAGGAAATCCCTATTTTTTCCTATTAGATCTATAAAAAATTAATCCATAGTTCCTCTAAGCAAGTAAAAGAATATATTCAAGCATCAAGGGTTGATAGTTATCCTCTATCTGCCTCCTCTTCTGAACAGTTTGTTACTCTTAAAATTTCGTCAGAATTTCCTAGAGAATGGATACAAGCAGGATACTCTCATATCCATTTTGCAGCAGTGCGACTTGAATTAAATTACCATGGTACAGAAAGCAAACCTGTGGTAGCAAGAATTACTTTGTTGAATTCCAGATATTTGGAATATCAGCATACTTGTATTGCTACTATTGAAGCCACCCTAAATTCTAGCCTTGTTGTGGTTACTCTTTTCCCAAACTTCACGATGGCATTAGCAGATCCATATTTTCTTGAAGCTCTCAAAGTTCAAATCCAGATTGTTGGAGCACCTCAAGTACCATCTGCAATAGTTGCAACCTTGCACTACCAGATTGTTTACAAAGTCCAAGATCATGCTTTCAACCTATCAAGACATGGAATGAGAGATTCTCTACTTATCTCTATTAATACAAATGATCAACCTCATTGTGTTCATGTTTCTAGACAGATCCCCAAGAAGGAACTAATTAAACTTCTTCCAGAAAAATGGGTTACTAACTATGAACAACTTTATGAACATAGTCAACCCATCTAGTCTACCAAAAGCTAGATTACATCCAAGGAAGATGGAACTATAGAAATAAAGTTTGATCATGGCCATCTTCACAGTCCTAAAAGTCCTTCAATTTTTATTACACAACTTATGATGCAACCAATAGGGAGTCCAGTGGCAGACTATAATGGTGAAGACCCTGAATGTTGCTGTGCCTTTTGTGAGCCTGGTCCAAAAAGAAATATAATACAAAGTTTTTCTACAGATAGAAAACCTTTGTATATGTTTAAAGATGAAAATAATGGACATTGCCCGTGGGATCTACATTGTTCATGTGAATTATGTGTTGATGACAGAATTAGTGCATATGGTCAACTCTGCCTCAAAACCAGGAAAAAAGAAGACCAAAAATTCCACCCAGACAGAATTTTACAAAAGATGGATGGAGGGAGATCCAAACATCGGACCACTTGGTGGGGATAATGGTAAATTTATTTATCTTGTAGATTATTCAGCCAATCTACCATCACTAGTTCAAAAGGTTTCTCCAAAACCTTGCAAACCCCCTCCTCAAAATCAATAACCACAAAATACTGATCTTCAAAGAAAACCAAAACCTTTTTCCCAACCATGTTACAAAAAGCTCAACAAATAGGTTCAGAAAAATCCTTTGCCTGAACAAAAACCAACTCATGCTGTATGTATGTTACAATCTTCTAAAAAAACATCATATGACAAGGAGTTCCTCCTCTTGATGAATACACTGAGAAAAATTACACTTATGCACCAAAAATCCCCTCAAAATCCAGACAGATATTTCTGGTGCACCTACAAAGATAAGTGCTACAGAAGCCACTCTCAACTGGAAAACTGAGAATGCTTTAGCTCAGAATCATGCCTTGAAAAAGATTGATTCAAAAATTTTAGTTGTTGAAGCCAGAGTTGATGACAATATGAAGATGGTGAAAAATCTAATCAATCTGTTACAGAAAAGATTAGATGTTGTGGCAAAAGAACCAGCCGTACCAGGTCAAGATTTTATTTCTCATTTGGCACAAAGAGAAAAAGAAATTCAGAATCTCAAAGAATAAATTAAGACACACCAAGAAATTGGGAAAATTTCAACACCATCTCTAAGGTTAGAAACAATTGAGCTATTTCTTTCAATTCGAAAAAAAGGATACTCTTTCAGCTAAAGGAGTTCGTATTTCCTTCCCAAAATTTCCAGAAAGAACCAAGCCAATCACTTATGAAGTATTTCTGGAAATTAAAAGAAAAGAAACTGAAAAGAAAAAGAAAAAAGCTACTGAAGAATCTGAAGTAGCTGAGAAAGAAGAAGAAATCAAACTTGGCAAAAAGCCAATTGTTGATAATTCACCTTCAAAGTCAGCTCCTCTAAAACAAGCTTCTAAGTCTCTGATGATACAACAAAATGAAATCCTTTGACAGAGTTCTTAAAGTATTATAAAGAATTTGTGATTCCAAAGGTTTCAACTTTACAACTTCAAGAACAACAATTAGATACTGATACTGATTGGTCAGATTCTAGTTCATCATCAAAACCATCATCAGAAAGTCAATCTAAAGAAGAAAACCTTTCAAAGGTTTTACAAACTCATCCAAAAGTAGAACAATCAAATGATGAAGAAATGCCAGAAGCGCTAGAATCATCTTCATCACAACAATGTTCTACACCAAAAACTTCCATTAGAAGAACCACATTTACTCTTGATGACATTCCACAAGAAAAATGGCCAGATAAAATTCAAGAATGTCATTCTTGGCTTGAAACTCGCAAGCTTACTGAAGAAAGTAATTACAATATCCTCATGGATTTTGTATCCAGATTTACTGGAATGCTGTGAGATTGGTGGAATTCTATCAGTCAACAAGATCAAATGCAATTTCTGGTCCTTCAAGATCTTGCCCAACCAATTCGAATTATTCATCATCACTTTGTAGGTAATCTAGATGATCTCTTAACCCTCAAAAGACGAGAGTTTTACAAAAAAAAAATGTTGTTCATGCAGCAAAAGAGATTTAACAAAGCACTTTAAAATAATGACTAAATTATTTTGTGCTTTAGGCCTAAATTCAAATCTGAAGCCAGTAATCCTTTCATCCCTTCCAGATCCTCTTCAAGTTGCAGTTAATCAAGCTCTCCAAAGACAAAATAGAGATATTCTCCAGTTAACAGTTGAAGAAATTCAGTAAGAAGTCTTTATTGCTTTGGAAGACATTTGCAACACGAGGAAAATATTCAAAGATTATCTCCATGGTGATAAAAGAATTGATCGAGCATGTGATGAATCTCATCTGAAATACAAATGCTCCAAAGGCAAGCTTTGTGATTGTTGTTCTAAGAAAAAGAAACATTTTAAAAGATATTCTTTTTCAAAGAACACAATCTCTTCAAGATGGAAAAGGAGAAAGAAACCACAATGGAGATATCTCAGAAAGAAGCGAAAATCAACAGCAAAGTCTGACCGATGTTATACCTGCAATTGAAAAGGACATTTTTCAAAAGGCTGTCCTAAGAGCAAGAAGAGAGCAAAAAAGATTGCACAAATGATTCAACAATCAAGAATAAAGATTCAAAAGGAAGATGATATAGAGCCTGTCTATTCCTTTGAAAATGAACCTTCAGATAAAACTATTTGCACTATTCCTATTCATTCTGACGAAATCTCAATTCAGAATTAGAATATTCAAATGTTCATATGTTGCAAGCCCAAGTTCAGAAAAATTGTAGCAGCATTGTACCTGTTCCTCATATTCCTGTGAAAATCTATTTAGACAAATATAGTAAACCCATTACTATAATTGCCTTTATAGATACTGAAGCAGCTGAAACAATCATGAATCCAGATATGTTACCCCCAACTAGTGGAAGCCACATGTTAGGTACTTTAATTCTGCTGCAGATCATCCTTTTGCTACTCATTTGATTAGTAAACCCATCACTATTCAGTTCTTTCCAGGGTGTAGTGTTAGAACTACAGTATTGGATTCAAAACTCCCAGGAAAAGATATTGTAGTAGGTTTTGACCTCTACACAAAGGCCCAATATTTGAGAAAATCCTGTGTAGATTTTCATTTAGAATTTCTACTCAAATGTCCAAACCCTTTATGGAAAAATTTTGATTTTTTTATGACCTTTCTGTTCAGAAAGAATAAAGACATTAACCCTACAAAAGCCAGTCAAATGGGAATGAATCCAGATCATTTATTGTTAGCAGATGTAACACCCCTTACCCGTGTTCGACGCCGGAACGGGGTACGAGGCATTACCCGGACTTAATCGTTCATAAACATGCAAAAACTAGGATTCAAAATTTCGTTCAAATCAAAACTTTTCATACACATGCATAATGTCCCATACATGGGCCTACGAAACCCTAAACATGCATTGAAAGAAGTTAGGGACTAAACCGAGAACCTTAGAAAGTTTTGAGAAAACTTAGAAAATTTTCCCATGAAACAGGGTCACACGCCCGTGTGGGCATAAGGACACATCTGTGTGTCTTTAGGCTATGTAACTCTCTATTTATAACGTCAGTATGCAAATTGAACCACACGGCCAGGCCACATGCCCGTGTCTCCAGGCTGTGTCACTCATACGGTTGAGACACACGGCCATGTCTCAGCCCGTGTGGCCAACACTTAAGCTATTTTCCAAGCCTTCATGTTACCCATAATCCCTTACAGCCTTATGCACATCAAAATCACAAATCATGACATAATTTTAGTGATTAAACACCCTTTATTAAGACACATTCATAACATTGACATGTCATTTTATATGTAATGCACCTACTTAAAATACCAAGTCTAGATTCATTAATTCATATTCATAAGACCCATCATTTTGATGACCACTTTTACCATTATGCTAAGTTACCAACTTATCCCTCGAGCACTCATATTCAACCATCGTCATGTTGTTTTTATAACATACAATTACTACATGGCTATGATCACCTCAAATGGTCATAGAGCATACATCCAACACGCATGTCATATTACCAACCATACATGGCAAACAAATATAATCACATTATAAACATTAAGCATGACATGAATAGCTAGGTTTACAAGCCATAATCAATATGAGCCACATCTCATAGCCATATACATATAACTCAATAAAAGCCAATATATTTGCCCAAAGCATAATAACACATGTCATAAAACTAGATCCCTATACATGCCACTCACTTGAAATTTCTAATATATGCTTCATTATTCCAAAGGTAGTAACTTGGGAGTGTGATGTTGCCTCCGACGATCTCCAACTCCGAGCTAACCTGACAAGCTAAAAGAAATGGAAAGAAGGGAGTAAGCTTCATGCTTAGTAAGTCCATATGAAAATAATAAGCAATTTATCAATATGCTTCCACCAATTCTTACAACATGATCTCAAAGTAATACTATCATGATTGCCCTTTTACCTATACTAAATCAAGCTATTTTCTCGAGTCACAGTCACTAAATTATTTATATCTGGAGTTACAAAACTCCAAATTAAAATCCACTAATTTTTCCAGAAATTAGAATCACATATATTCTTACCATAAAATTTTTAGAATTTTTGGTTTAGCCAGTTAGTACAGTTTATTCTTCAAAGTCACCCCTATTCTGCTGTTTGACAGCTTCAACCTTTCTTTACTAAAAATTAATTATCTCCTCACATGGGATTTGAATGATGTTCTAATTTGTTTCTTTTGAAAATAGACTCATTAAGGATTTTAATAATATAAATTGTAACCCATAATTATTTTTTACAATTTTTAATGATTTTCCGAAATCAGGATAGGGGATTTCGAAATCATTCTAACTCTGTCTCACAGCAATTTAAATTTTTCATAATATGAAAGTCATTTGCTTACACCTTTTCTTCTATGTGAAACTAGGCTCATTAATATTTAATTTCATATTTTATTCAGCTTCTAACTCAATTTCCACAATTTTTGGTGGATTTTCAAAGTCAGACTACGGCTACTGTCCAAAACTATTTTAGTGTAAATTAATGATACCAAGTTTATCACACCTTATTCATTCATTTTCACCACATTGGTAAATATACATATTTATACATCATAAGTATAGACCCATAATCACAAGTTCATCACAAAATCATTCTCATAGGCATGAATTACCTATTTACATCTTCACCAAATGTGCATCATAAACCAAAATCATTTCTCATGAGCTTGGCATACTTACCTGTGTTACTCAACATGCTCATATTCATTCCTCACTAATCATACAACATGAAATGAGTTCACATCTCATCAATATCATGTAAGTACTTGCACCACTCACAACATAGCCATAATCTCTATCATTGCAGCTTAACCATAATCTCTATCATTGCGACTTAAACCGTAAATTTCATGTCGAACTATTTGGAACACTACAGGATATTCACTAAGCCTCAAACATAGGGTAAGATGTCGACGTCATGTCCTAGACATGGTCTTATACTGGCTAGCACATCAAAGTCGATGCCATGTCCCAGACAAGTCTTACACTGACTTTTATATATCGAGGCCAATGCCGTGTCCTAGACAGGTCTTACACTGGCTCTCATCTATCGGTGTCGATGCCATGTCCCAGACAGGTCTTACACTGACACATATCAAGCTGATGCCATGTCCCAGAAAGGTCTTACACTAGCTTGTATATCTCGAGGCCGATGCATGTCCCAGACATGTCTTACACTAGCTCTCGTTTAAATGCCGATGCCATGTCCCAGACATGGTCTTACATTGGCTCTCATAATGTGGTCGATGCATGTCCCAGACATGTCTTACACTAGCACACATATCACCTAAATGTCATGGCATGAATATCCAATCTATTCTTGAGGTTCAACCGGGAGTTTATCACGATAAGTCTCATCTTACCATACTCATAACCAAATTCAAGCATTATATAAAAAATCGAACATTTAATGCATAATAACGATAAAGTTGTAATATTTACGCACTACTTACTCATTTCAATGAAATATCATATTCCATCAAATTTCCAATGTATTCAATCATTACAAAAATGTTATTAACATTTGGTATCGCTTTCTCATACATAACTCCATCAACATATAATTCAATACAATCATAGCAAAATAGATTTCAAGTATATTAATAATAACATGGATAACATGTTTATTTAGTCACACGGACTTACCTCAAATGCAATTTCGGCTAATTACTCCATTTTAGTCCAAAACCTCGTACTTTCCGATTTAAGCCCAAATCTCGATTTTCTTAATCTAACATAATGAAATTCACTCATTTAATCATTACATTAATTAAAAAATTCTATAATTCACAATTGGGCAAAATGACCATTTTGCCATTAGACTTTACAAAAATTATGATTTTGCCTTTAGGCTCGTAAATCGATTTTTATCAAATTTCATCCTTTACCAAGCCTAGTATAATTCTTTTTATAACTACAGAAACTCAAAATTTCAATTTATTTCACACATTTCCAACTTATTTTACAACTTTACAAAATAGCTCTTTTTAGGTGTTTTCATGCAAACTTCTTTCACAAAAGTTGTTTATTACACAACCATGGCTCATTTTATTCCATAAAAATTCAGTAAAAAAATATGATTATTCACATTTAAAAACCTTATACATTCAACCATTTTGCAAAATAGTCCCCTCATTAGCTAGCTCATGCTACAAGGTCCTAAAAATGCAAAAATCATCAAGAAAGGCTATTTAAATCACTTACTTGCAAGGAATATAAGTGGCTAATATTTTTGAGTTTTCAATACCCCTCCTTGCTTCCATTTTCGGTGGATGAAGAAGGAAGATGAAAAGATGACGATTTTTTCTCTTTATTTTTTTATTTTAATACCAAATAAGTCACCTAATACCCACCAATTTTGACTTTTCAATTTCTTTGTCTCTATGGCCGACCAAGTCTTTTCTAAAGGTATATTTTCTATTTAAAGACCCCCAATTATGGTTCTCTAGCTATTTAACACATTTAGCTTGCAAAACAAAACTTTTGCCTTTTATGCGATTTAGTCCTTTTTCTCAATTAAGCTAGCAATTGCTAAAATTATTTCACCAAAATTTTCATGCAATCATATAATCATGCTATAACACATATAATAACATTAAAAATAATTTTTTTGGCCTCAAAATAGTGGTTCCAAAACCACTATTCTGATTAGGCCCAAAATCGGGTTGTTACAGCAGAACAAGAATGTAAAGAACTTCAACAACAAGATCTGATTAAACCATCAAATTCCTAGTGAGCATGTGAAGCCTTTTATGTGAACAAGAGAACAGGACAAATTAGAGGAAAATTAAGTCTGGTTATCAATTACCAGCCTATTAATTACTTCCTTCAAGATGACAAGTTTCCATTGCCAAATAGAAATTCTCTTTTTTCTAGCCTGGCTAAAGCAAGAATATTTTTCAAGTTTGATCTCAAGGCAGGATTCTGGCAATTAGGAATTCACCCTAATGACAGAGCCAAAACAGGGTTTTGTATTCCAAACAAACATTTTCAGTGGAAAGTTATACCATTTGGGTTAAAGACCACTTCTTCACTGTTTCAGAAAGCAATGATAAAGATTTCACAACCTCTTATGGAAAATGCTTTAATCTACATTGATGACATTCTGCTCTATAGCCTAGAAAAAGAATCTCATGCTCGGCTATCTTATTTTCAAATATGGGATAATGCTTTCAGAAAAGAAAATACAAATAAATAAATCAGAAATTGAATTTCTGGGAATGAAGCAAAAAGATGGACAGTACTCTCTAAGGCCTCATATTTCACAAGAACTTCTTAAGTTTCCAAATGAAAACCTGTCTAAAAAAAGGTACAACAATTCTTAGGGATTGTTAATTATCTTAGGGACTTTATTCAAAAGGTTTCTAAATATATTAATCCCCTAAGAAAGATGCTTAAGGAAGAACCTCCTACATGGTCATCTTCTCAGATAAGAGCGGTACAAAAGTTGAAAGAAATGTTGTAAGATTTGCCTCCACTCCAAATTCCTTCTGATGGAAAAATAATTTTACAGACAGATGCCAGTGATAAATACTAGAGTGCAATATTGTTTGAAGAAAAAGAAGGCAAAAGACATCTTTGTGGATTCAAAAGTGGAAGATTTTCAGAAGCAGAAATCCATTATCATTCCACTTTCAAAGAAATTCTGGCAGTTAAAAAAGGTATCTCAAAGTAAGAATTTCATCTTGCAGGATACCATTTTCTTATTGAAATGGATATGTCCTCTTTCCCTCAAATGCTCAAGTTCAAACAAAAGACTGTTCCACATCCTCAGCTCCTTAGATGGGCTGAATGGTTTTCAAAATTCTCTTTTGATACTAAACATATTAAAGGAAAGGAAAACATTATTGCTGATTTCCTTTCCAAGCCCAAAAAAGAAATCTTTGCTTACAAAAGAACTTTTTGGCCCAGACCTATAATGATGTATAGGCCAACCTCTTCATCCTCAACCTTTCATACCTCCTATCCTGTTACTCCTAACCTCAATCCAGAATTCTCACCAGAAGTTATGAGTCTTGTTCATCAAAAAAAATTTCACCAAAAAACCAAAGAAATGATGTTTGAGTATCAGATTCAGGTTTTTAAAAAATTTGGAGGACTTATTCTCAAACCATGGGGTGTTCATCCAGATTATCCATTCATACACCTAATCAAGTTTGAATTTGTTGAACAACTAGAAGAACTAAAATGGTTCTTATGGTACCTCACACATCTTCACCATATTGCCATACAATTCTTTGTCCCTGATCTACTTTACCATCTCACAAAAGCTTTTAGGGGAAACATTGAACCTGAACATCAAAATTTTTACACCTTCCTCAGTTAGTTTCATCCATTACCACAATGGCTAAACATGATAAATCAATCTTATCGTGAAAAATCGGGACTTTATATGATAATTATCTTTTACAAGCCCCAATATTTCATGCAATGTGGAAAATAAACTCAGTTAGGATCATTTCCAACTGCTTGGATTCAAAAGATCTTTCCTGATGATATCAGAAATTCTGATTTTCATTATAGAGAAATCCAAAAGTTCTTTTGCCAGCTTAATAAAGTCATCCCATTTGAAGTATGGCCACCTCCATATGTTACTGCTCTATGGGATACTTAGCCAGTTCAATATAAACCTTATCATAAAGAAATTTTGAAGGCAATCCAAGAATACTATGAGAATATTCTAGATCCATCAAGACAATGATCCAAGATGAAAAAGAAGATAAGTCTGAAGATGAGGATATGTGTAAAGATGATTACAGTGAAAGCTCTCTTGACAGTTCACAATTCCCTCATTCCAATGCCAACAGCTAAAGCACTCTGAAAGAATCTCATGCTTTTGCTTTTCCTTATATCAAGAAGATGTACTATTAGGAATCTTCATTGTTGTTTGTATCTTTTATGTTTGCTTTTGCTTTAATAATTATGTATTGGCATTGTAGCTATTTTGGTTGTTTCTCATCTCCTTTATCTATAAAAGGTGATGTTTTCTATCTTGTAAGATCATCAAGTCTTCTATCTAATAAAATATCAGTGTGTTTTTATCCATGGCTTTCTAAATTTCTTTTCTTTCTTTCTAAATTTTCCTTTAGACAGGGATGAATACGTGAGTTAAATTATAGAGTTATAATATAGTATGCTCTGTGCTTGCCATATATGGATCCTGCACATCAGAAATGTTAAAACTCTGATCAAAAGATGTCAATATTGTTAAGAATTGCAGAAATTTCTTAAACTAAGTATTTGTAGCTAAAAGATAATGTTTGTTTAAAAGACCAAGTACTGTTGGCACAGCATACCTGCTCCAAGTTCTTAATTCTTAAATTGTGTCTAAGATTCTCACCTATATAAAAAAAATAAAAATAAAAAAATAACCTTTACGTTGCCGGGAGGGACAAATAATTCGACCAAACAACCTATCTGATCCCAAATCCGGTTTATAATGGACCCACTAAAATTACGCTGATCAGACAAAATCTAATCATATCACTCTCACCTTCAAAACTGGAGGCAAACTCATTGCACTAATACTATATATATTCCCACTTGTCAAGCGCCAAATGTAATCCCCAAAACGGTTGCAGAAAGGAGGGGAGGAAAATGCCAATGGGTTGCCCCTTTCTTTCCCTCCGCTTCTCCCTCTTTCTCTCCCTTTCTTTCGCAACTTCATCTTCTCCCTTCTCATTTTTCAAGCTCCAATCCCCATCATCTTCAATCCCCAAAGCTACGCCATCCGATTTGCTCTCTCTCTTGGCCACCCCTTCTCACTCTTCCTCAGTTAACCCTTCAGTCGCCGATGAACTCAAGTCCTGTTTCAAGTTCCTCGTCCCCTTTAATCCAAGCAATACCCGAAGCTCCTCTGATTTCAAATCCCCTTCTTCTAGACGGTCCCTTTTGAAAAGCCCAAGAGATGAACAAAATGAGCTTATTTGGTGGCCTCCTGAACCGGTTCTTGAGCTGGCCAGGCTCGCTTTCGACTCTGGTGGTGGTCCTGATTCAATCCATCGCGCTCTTGATCCTACCGTGATGCCTGTAAGTTAAAGGGGTTTTCCTTCTTTTCATCTTTGATAGTTTTAGCTGTGGAACGCCTGTGATTACGGTCGTGAACAGGTGCCTGATGTTGAAGGATCAAAGGAAGATAAATGCGAGTTAACCAGAACGCCTTATGGCAGACGCTTCATAAGTCAGGTTTCTTAAAGTCAAACTCTTCAAAAATAACCTTTGGTTTCTAGTGTTAAGCTTAGTTATATTTGTTCGTTACTTGAATTTTCAGGAGTTGAATTCATATCTTGAATACTTGTTTAAACTCATTGTTGAGAGGGGTCCTGATGTTGGATTGAAAGTTTCATTAAATCGATATGATTTGTTTCATGGTCACCTTTTTATTGCCACAGAGACTGGAAGGCTAGGCATATTGTAAGTGTTGTTCTATCTACTCTTCATTTTGCTTGAAAAACTTGTGTTCTACATGGCTATACGAGTATGCAACCCTTCAAAGACCCTCCCAATACATGAAAAAATTGAGAACGCCCATGCCGGACTCCATATCTGGAGCTCACATTTGTCAAAGTATCTGCTTGTGCCAATTACTGAGGTTAAAGAATTACCACAAATTGGAAAATGTTGGGCAAATGAGTTAGATGATAGTTGCTTAGTTTTCTTATTTATATCCAAATTCAAGGGCCAGTGTTCTTATGGTACTTGTGAACCCCATCAATTTTAAGACCTGATTTTCTTGTAGTATTGTTTTGATAAACTTTTTATTTCTCAAGCCTTAGTCTTTAGGAAAATATTGAAATTGGTTAAGAATATACATCAGAGATTCTTAAATTGTGATCAGCCATCCGAAATTGGAATCATAGGGAAAACAGACAAAGATTAGTATTGTGATTTACATTAGAAATCTCATTTTATCAACCTTTTACTTTGAACTCTTGCATGCTCCTAATTTGGTAGCATTTGGATTTCAGGTTTCATGCTAAAGAATACCCCCTGTATGATAAACAAGTGTTTCCATACTACTTGGGTTATTGCCAGAAGGGTACAATTTGCTCAATTTTTTATCCGATCTATCATCTATGTAGAAGAAATATTCCATTTTATAGTTTCATATTACATTTTAAAGATGTAATAACATATACAAGTATCATCTGATTCTGTTTTGTGCCTCTATGCACTATTTATTACAATTTCTTTTTCCAGATTCTAATGTGACTTATGATGATTCGATAAACTTGAGAAATATTCTCTGGCTTGCTCCATTGCCAAGCAATTCAACACAAGGCTGGATAGCTCCAGGTAGGTCTTCTGTAAGCTCCGCATTTGGTTCTAAATAAAATCGCAGGAACCAATCTGTTTCAGCTCGTACTGAGTTACTATTGTTTCTCTGTTTTAAAATAAGAGGATCCAATATAATTAGCTTGGTTATGATAATGATATCAGGAGTCCTGCTTGTCCTGGATGCTCATCCTGGAGGAATTGTATATAGGGATCTCATACCTGAGTATGTCAATGTTGTGAGGACCATATATGAAGGTTTGATTACATTTGCTTTGATACTAGTTTTATTTGTGTAGTTAAGTGTATGTATGCTTTTTCGGCTTAACTTTGTATGCAATGACTTAGTATAATATCATGGTTTGGGGCAGATGATCTGGGTAATGTTGTGGTTGATGTAAACTATCTGAACGTTGGAGATTCACAGCCTGATTATCAGATTTTTATTTGTTGATTCTTCCGAAGAGGAGCTTGAGATCCAACCATAGTTGCTAACAGCACTGTTTGGATTCAGAATCTCACAATCAATAACCATGCTTGTACCACGAAAGAAACAGTGTGGTTGTTGGTGGATGCTTGTATACTCAGAATAATGGCTTGCTAGTGTTTCTTGTGTATCAGACTTACCCATTGTGTACCCTATTGTTACTTGATAGAAAGAATTGTAGCATCCTTGTTTTCATTTTAGCCTGTTGCTCTTAAGTTTTACTTCAATCCTTGTTGAAGAGATTGTTCCTTAATTGGGATTTGGCATGAATCCCCCGTGTAATTTAGGCTTTGTTCTAATGCACTACCTATTTGGCATGATGTCGCAGTTTGACCAGTGAAATGATGACGCATGGCAATTTTGCCATATCATTATCTTTATGTGCAATCTTTAAAGGATTAAAAAATAATTTAACCAATATTTATACTAACAAAAAAAGTCATTTTCTTTGTCTGGTTTCATCCAAGAATCTTTTTCATCTCCATTAACAAACCATTATTAAGCATTCAAAACTCTTAACCAAAAGCAAATGAGGAAAATTTTTCTCTTACTAGAGCCTTTTTTTTTCCTCTATAAGTGACTCCATTTCTATTTCGTTTAACGTCTTATTTTTGTTTCTTTCTTAGCCTTGTTCCGTTTCTTTTTGTTATCTTCTTTAGCCTTGAATCCCTAACGTTTGTCTAGTAGCTACTAGGTTTAGCATGGGCTCTATTGCTCTAGTGTCTGTTAGACCTAATCATGGGTCGGGTTGAGTTAATGCAAAATTTTAAGCTCATTTTCCGAGTTGAAAATAGTCTTAAAATTTTGCTCAAACTCAGCTTAGATAAAAAATACTAAACTCAAACTCAGCCCGCCTATATTAATTTTTTTTTGTATAAAAGTAAATTTAAAAAATATAATACATCAAATACACTAAAAATATTAAAATAATAACAGAAAAAAGTTTAGGAATGAAACCGAAGGATTAAATTATTCAAAAATCAAATTAGCATAAAATATAAGACTAAGGGTTTCCATGAAAGAGGCATCCGTTTTCAACGTTCCATCCGACGGTCGGACTGATATCGGTACTTTCACTGAGGAGGAACGCAACACCAAAAAAGTCAGATTTAAAGTGGTGGGAGAGGATTCAATGGATAACATGGTGGTCGACACGACTCCAGTGAAAGAAGTTTCTTGGAAAGAGATGCTTCTGGGAAGGAATGGTTTTGAATCTGGTGATGGTGCCTCTGATGGAGACCTCATAATTGAAGATAGTGACATTCTTCGATCCTCTATTAATGGAATCCCTGCCATTAACTTCTCGGAGCGCTTAAAGAATATTTTGATTAGGGATATGGAGACTACCGTCGTGGTCAAGTTGTTGGGAAGGAACATAGGTTACGGGGTGTTACACAATTGTATTTCTAGCCTTTGGAAACCCTCCCAACCTTTTCGACTGATGGACATCGAGAACGGATATTACCTTGTCAGATTCTAAAGCAGAGTTGACTATGATCTGGCTCTGACTCAAGGCCCTTGGATAGTGTTTGGACACTATCTAACCGTTCAGCCATGGACAATCGAGTTTGATCCACTGAAACCTTTTCCTAGCGTGGTTACCACCTGGATCCGTTTTTCAGGATTGCTGGGTTTCCTGTATAAGAAAATGATATTAGAGGAGATAGGGAGCTTGGTGGAAAAGTGATGAAGCTAGACTTCAAGACGGATAGTGGTGCAAGAGGCCAATTTTCTAGAATGGCGGTGTCGGTTGATTTGAAAAAGCCACTTACCTCACAAGTCTCGATCAACGGGTGAATCCAAAGAGTGGAATTTGAAGCTTTTCCCACGGTATATTTTCATTGTGGTAAATATGGCCATTTAAAAAATTCTTGTCCTTTTTTTTTGGCAGAACGGAGCATGCAAGGGGAGAAGGAAGACGCTCCTGTGACGGTGGACAAAGATGCAGATTCGGTGACGATGGCTGAGGCCTTTGGCCCGTGGATGGTAGTCCAGCGTAAATCTAGGCGCAACCAAGCCAGAAAGCCAAATCATCACACAAAAGTTACGGAAGGAAATCCCGATGGATCAAGATTCACGGCGTTATTCACTGAAAATAATCAATTGGCAGATTTGGGGGCTAGGAAATCAAGGGCTGATAATTCGGGGGCTAAAATTTTGGGGTTGAAGGAGGTTGCCTTTAAACAAGGAGATTTTATCAAGAAATTAAAAGAAAACAAGCCTGAGGGAAATTATGGGCATCGGGCTGAAGGAAATAAAGGTAAGGAAATAGTGGGCCATAACTGATTTATTGGGCTTAAGGATAAAGCTAGTGGGTTAGTCCATTTGGAAGTTGA
Source organism: Gossypium hirsutum (assembly GCF_007990345.1). Taxonomy (NCBI): domain Eukaryota; kingdom Viridiplantae; phylum Streptophyta; class Magnoliopsida; order Malvales; family Malvaceae; genus Gossypium; species Gossypium hirsutum. The sequence continues at coordinate 77,128,236 of NC_053436.1, forward strand.
ACAAGGAAAAGCTGGACAAGGTCAGACGCATGGGGATTTAATTTTAGAAAATAATATTAGCTCCAATACGGACGGGTCACAACCCATTTTGACAGGCAAGCTGATTTTAAATGATTCAAGACACTTAGACCATATTGTGTAGTCGGGTCCCACACCGATTTCAAAAAATAAAAACTTCTCCCTGCACTTTAATCCCATTTTCGAATGACCTATGGAGTCAGAGGTGATTTTATATTTTAACGTGTTAGATCCCGAAAGACATTCGGCCGTTATTTTTAAAGGAAATTCAGATCACAAGACCGTAGTTACTGAGTTAAATAATAGACCAACTGACTCTAGTATCTTGTCAGCTCCTTCAAAAGGACATGGACTTGATAATAAAAAAGTAAGTGGGCGTAGTGGTAGAGTGCTAAATAAGACAATTCGACGACGGGGGAGACGTTTTAAAATTGCTAGAAATTCGCGTGTCTCACTCATTGATGATATGAATTCCATGGCAAAACTTATTGGTGAGCAAGTAGAGACCCTTACTGACATGGTTAGTACCAACGAGAAAGGAGATAAAGCTTCCATTGGCCTTTGAAAGGTTAGTCCTCTTACTTTTAATTTATTATTTATGAATTTTACTATTTTTTCTTGGAATTATTAGGGTTGTGCTAGTTCGAAGTTTACTTGGGTTTTTCATGAATACAATCAGGAACATAAACCTGATTTGATCAGTCTTATCGAAACAATGGTCAGTGAGGGAAAAGCTGATTCAATTATTATGAAGCTCGGGTTTCATTACTCACATCGTGTCAAGGCAGTGGGCTTTTCAAGTGGTATTTGGATTGGTTGGAAAGAATCCATTTGTGTGGAGGTTCTTAAAAACCATTCGCAATTTGTGTTAGTCAGAATTTCTGGTACCTCTTCTAGGCAGCCTCTTTTGGTCACTTTCGTGTATGCCAGCTCGAATTATAGTAAACGGAGACTTTTGTGAGAGACTTTACAGAGAACTATTCCTGTGGATGGGTCTCCATGGATGGCGATTGGTGACTTTAATGCTATTCTTTCTCCTTTTGAAAAGAGAGGGGGCCGGACTCTAGGAAAAAGATGTCCTTTTTTGGGTGAACTTTTGGGCTCCGCCTTGTTGCAAGACTTAGGCTTTAGTGGACCGCAATTCACTTGGCAGTGATGGGGGATTATGGAGCGTCTGGATAGGGCTATCTGCAACAATGCTTGGTTCACTCTTTTTCCTAATTCTTTGGTGACCCATTTACCACGACTTAAATCGGACCATAGACCCCTTGAGTTTTCTTTGATGCCAGCTATTCATTCCTCTCAAGGGCGTCCGTTTAGATTTCTAGCAGGTTGGGTTGAACATCCTGCGTTCTCGGATTTTGTTAAAGAGAATTGGAAGGTTTCATCTAACATGTCGACGGTTCATTCTGAGTTTACTGATCAAGTCAAAAGATGGAACAAAGTTGTGTATGGTCACATTCCTACCTGAAAGAGGTTTCTGACAAAGAAACTTCACAACATTAAGATCGAGCACAGCAGAAGAAACTCGGCTTTTCTTAGTCAAGTTGAGTCAGAGGTTAGAGAAGATTTGGAAAATGTATTGTATCATGAAGAGATTCTTTGGCGACAGAAAGCTCGATGCGTCTAGCTAACCTTGAGGGATTGCAACACTAAATTTTTTCATACTCGAACTCTGAGAAGAAGGAAGCAGGATCAAATCACCACTTTAAAAAATGATTTGGGGGAATGGATCATGGATGAGGAGCAGCTAAAGACTGAAGCGGTCAATTTCTTTAAAGCTTTATATGGCGAACACCCCAGTCCTGTGAGAGGCTTACCCTTGAACGCTTTCCCCACCTCTTCGTGATGAAGATTTTAACCTCCTTAATAGGCCAGTTTTTGATGAGGAAATCAAAACCGCTTCGTTTGACATGGCTCCTTTGAAAGCTCCAATAAGTGATGGTTTTCACGTCCTTTTCTACCAAAGCCAGTGGGATCATGTTGACACCTCCGTTTTTAGTTGGGTTAAAGGTATTTTTGCTGGTAAGAGTATTGATTCAGAATTAAATAATTCGCTTATTGTTCTTATTCCTAAGACCCATAATCCGGAAGGCTTTGCCTAGTTTCGGCCAATCAATTTGTGTTCTGTTCTTTATAAACTGATTATGAAGATTATTGCTAACCGTTTTAAAGTGGTTTTCCCCAAGCTTATTGCTCCTGAACAGACTGGTTTCTTAGCAGGACAAAACATCACTGATGATATTGTAATTGCTCAAGAGGTTATCCACTCTATGAGAAGCTTACAAAAAAATAGGAGGTGGATGACCATCAAAATAGACCTGGAAAATGCCTATGGTCGAGTGCGCTGGGATTTCATTGACTCGTCGCTCCAAGCTACAGGTATTCCTAATTTTTTACGTAATGTTATTATGTTTGTAATTTTCAGTTCTACTATGCAGGTGTTGTGGAACGGGGTTCCAACTACGAAATTTCAACCAACCAGAGGTGTTCGTCAAGGTTGTCCTTTATCACCGTATTTATTCATTTTGTGTAAGGAATGGCTGAGTCATAGTATTCAGGCTGCCATAGGTGTTGGCAATCGGTCCCCCATTCGCCTGGTTCGCAATGGTCCACCACTTTCTCATATTTTCTTCGCGGATAATTTGATTCTCTTTGGTCATGCTGAGGAACATCAGGTTCTGATCATTAAGAATATTCTTGATGATTTTTGTAGTTACTCTGGTCATAGGATTAATAAGAGGAAGACAAATATTTTTTTTCTCCAAAGGCATCAATGGCAACGTAAGGCGAAATATCAACAACTTTTTTGGTTTTCAGGAAGTGAGTAATTTGGGGCTTTACTTAGGTGTTCCCCTATTCTACGAGAGGGTTACAAATTATACTTTACATTTTGTGGTAGATAAGGTGCGCAACAAGCTGTCTAGCTGGGACGCTAGGCAACTTTCCTTGGTAGGTAGGGTGACCTTAGCTCAATCTATCCTTCTGTCGATCCCAAGTTACTTCATGCAGACAATGATGATCCCTACAGGGTTGTGTGATGAGATCGAAAATATAGTGCAGAAATTTGTTTGGGGTTCCACTAATGGCAACACTAAAATAGTCTTGGTGAGTTGGGATTCAGTATGTCAACCGAAAGCTCATGGAGACCTTGGTCTGAGACACCTAGAAGATCATAATACTTCTTTCATGATGAATATGGGTTTTAACATTGTCTCTAATACTAATGCTTTATGGGTTCGGGTTATTCGGACTAAGTATGACATTCCAGTGGATTACCCCAGAATATATTGAGGGGGCGTTGTTCGTTCCTTTGGAGATCCATTGCTAAGGTATGGCCCCTTATCTATGAAAACATTTCTTGGTCCATTGGAGATGGTAAGAATATCCAATGTTGGCGATATCCTTGGATCCCAAATGGTGGTCCCTTATTATCTTATATCCCATGCTCTTCTAACCTTAATATGGATTGTACACTTAGTAACATGATTGCAGGTGATGGATCGTGGAACTTAGATCTTTTTTGTTTATGGGTTCTAGAAGAAATCATTCATAAAATTGTTGGAATTCCACATCCGCACCCTTCCTCGGGACTTGACAAAATAGCATGGGGGCTACCTCGACTGGATTATTTTCCATCAAAACTGCCTATGAGAAGATCTGAGCTGGTTCATTGAATCCTAAAGAACGCATTTGGGAGATGCCTTGGAGGTTTAGAGGTCCTCAGCGAATTCAGTATTTCTTATGGCTCGCGCTTAAGCATCGCCTTCTAACGAATGCCGAAAGGACAAGCAGAGGTATTGGGAATAGCAGTGGTTGTGGATTTTGCAAACATGATTGTGAGGATTTACTTCATGTACTTCGCGACTGTTCTGCAGCTAGAATCATCTGGGACAATATTATCCCAGAAGAAAGGCGATTCAAGTTTTACATTAGTTCTCTCCATAATTGGTTGATGGTTAATCTCACAAATAATTTCTTTTTTTCTTTAGATGGTGTAGATTGGCCATGCCTTTTTGGGATTATTGCTTGGCGCATCTGGAAGAACCGCAACTTCTTTATTTTTTAAGACTTTTCTTGGAGTTATGAAGAAATCCTCAAAGTTTCATGTAGTTTGGCTAAGCAATATCTATTAGTTTCAAAACCAGCTCATCACATGGAGTGTAACGCCTCAAAAATCCCGAAATCCTAAATTTTCTTAGTTTTTGATTTTGATAAAAATTGTGTTTAATATTCTTATCCAAGCGATAATTTTAGTAGGTCTTAGATAAGGTTTGAGTTCGAACCTAGGAATAAATGAAATTATAGTTTAGATATTAAAAGAATCAGGGCTGGCAAGTAGTTGGGCTTTTAAATAAAGTTAGGGGAAATAGTATAAAAAAAAGAGCCTGTGATGGAGTGGCTAAGTGATGCCACATAAGGTGTAGTGAGGTGGCGTTAGTAGCTAGCAAAGAGGTCCAAGGTTCGAATCCTAGTTTAGTATTTTTAGAGTTTAATTTTGGCCTTCTAGAAGGATGGAAGTTTAATTTTGGCCTTCTAGAAGGATGGAAGTGGTGTGAAGATGGACTCTAAGGGGAGTGTTTAGAAGAGAAAATTGAGGAAATGATCAAGGGGTTATCAGGGAGAAAAACGAGGAAATGAGAAGTGAGGAGTAAGTGGAGCTGAAGCGGGAACTTGGGCTTGAAGAATTTGGCTATAGGGCTATAAATAGGTGCCGAATGGGAGGATTGAAAAGCTAATGCCGAATTTCCCTTCACTTTGTGCCAGAAACCCTTTTTCTCTAAAAATCTGAAAACCTTTTTCTTTTCTTTCTTTGTGTCGAATTCTTATTCCTCCTCTACTCAATATTTTCTTTGCTTTAGCAGATTCTTCTTCATCTCTTCTTTGGTGCTGAGTAATCAATTGTTGCCATTGAAATCTCTAAGAGCCGAATACCGTTGGTGCTACCACTACTCTTTCAACCCAGTCGATTCTAGTGTAAGTGTTCGTTCTCCCAATCGATTTTTGATAAGTATCAAGTATTCGATCCCTCACTTCTTTCTAATCGACTTTGGTAGGGAATTAGTGTCAGATCTTGGTTTTGGATTCCTACCGATTTGCTCTTCAGATTTGAGAAATACTGTAACAGCTTGATTTTGGGCCTAGTCGGAACAATGGTGTTAAATTGTGGGCCTTGTATCTTAAATTGGGGGTCTTTAAAGTGAAATTAGGCCATTGAAATTGTGATGGCCGGCCATGGGAGACAAAAAAATTGTTGAAAAGTCAAAATTAGGTGAAGTTGGTCACCAATTTTGACTAGTTTTATTATTAACAAATTAAAAAGAAAAAGCTATCATTTTTCTCTTCTCCTCCACCGAAAATGGCAGAAAAGAAAGGGGTTTTGAAGCTCTGAAATATCAGCCACTTACATTCCTTGCTAGTAAGTGATTTTTAATGTCTTTCTTGATGATTTTTACATTTTTGGAACCCCTAAAGCATGAGCTTTCATATGAGGGGTCTATTTTGCAAAATGATGAAGAGTCTAGGGTTTTGCCATGAGAGTAAATGTGTTGTTTTCTGTGTTTTTATGGAAGATTATGAGTCCTAGTTGTCTAATAAACAACTTTTGTGAAAGAAATTGCATGAAAACACCTTAAAAAGGGCTAGATTGCTAAGTTGTAAAATGAGTTGTAAATGTGTGAAACAGTTGAAATTATGAGTTGCTATAGTTATGAAAATGGTTCATCTAGACTCAAGGAGTAAAGAAATGTGATAAAAATTATTTTACGAGCCTAGGGGTAATTTGGTAATTTTGGCAAAATATAGGGGCAAAATTGCAAAAATTGCTCAAGTGTGTCAATGGACTAATTTGGTCAGTACATTGTTTTAATAAGTTGAATCTGACATTTTAGATGATGAAAATCAAGATTTAGACCTAGAACGGAAAGATATCGATTAAGGGATAATTACGTCTTTTTTTACCTTTGTGGTATCGAGGTAAGTTCATATGTAAATGTTGGTAACATAGTTATTATTTTAAATGTTTTGATGTTATTTAAATGATATGATAATTATTATGAGATATTATACTTGTGATAATTGTTTGATAATATGTCAAATTATATGATATACTTGGAAAATGTGAAATACTACCGAGTATTGGTATCGGCATTCCGTAGAAGATGGTTGAGACACATGATTGGGAAAAAGGTCCCGTTGAACCTTAGGATTAGATTAGGATACAAGTGACATGTCACTGGAATATTTGGGCATCCGAGCTCGTTGAGTTGAGTCCGAGTTCACTTATGGATGCGAATGTTCGAACTCATTGAGTTGAGTCCGAGTTCGTGAGATGTAACTAGGCATCCAAGCTCGTTGAGTTGAGTCCGAGTTCACTTATGGATGCGAACGCCCGAGCTCGTTGAGTTGAGTCCGAGTTCACTTATGGGCGGGTTACATGGTAGCTTGGCTACATATGTGGCACTTATGTGCAAACTTTCCATGTATCCGAATTATATTCCGATGTATTCAATGGGTAAAATTCTACTCAAATGGAGGAATACTCGAGATGAAAGGGACGCATTGATAAATGTTGTGAAATGGATACTTTGAACAGGTATGTACTTAACCCTCGGGTTGAAAACTCGACATAACAACAAAATGGTAAGATGGTAAATGAAAATGTGATATGAATGTCTCGGTGATGATTATACAAATGATGTTGTATTAATTTTGTGAACAATGATCATGAATGAGTAATTTAGCCTTGACAGATTTGAGTTACTGCAGTAGTGTAACTTTGAAAATACACTAAAAATAGTGCAAAATGAGTTAGAGGCAGAATAAAATATGGGATTAAAGCTTAATAAGTCTATTTTCACATAAAAGAAACAGGGGAAGAAAAAGAATTCCATATTGTGTGATATTTGAATTCTTGTGAAACAGGGTCTGAATGAATTCGAGATCCCCTGTTCTGACTTTAGAAATTCACCAAAAATTGTACACAAATTATTAAGAGTCATAACTTACATGAATGGATTCCTTATTGAGTCTATTTTTATGGGAAATAAACAGCATGGTCGTTGGAATTCTGTACAGGGAGAAATTCGGTTCGTAGTGCACAGGGGTTAGAGTGGTCATACCCTGAAATAGGGGAGACTTTAACTAATAAACTGTACTAATTGGCCAAACCAAAAATTCTAGAAAAAAATTAGTAAGTAGAAATATGAATCTAGTTTCAAGAGAAATAGATGAGAACATTATTCGAGTCTTGTACTATGAGATAATTGAACTTTAGTACAGAAGGGTCAGAACTATCAGAAAGTGAATCAGGGGTAACTTTGAGGAATAAACTGTACTATTTGGCTTAACCAAAAATTCTGGAAATTTTATGGAAGAAAAGAAGATAAGTCTAGTTTCATGGAAAATTAACGGAACTTAATTCGGAGTTTCATAGCTCCAGATATAAATAATTTAGTGACTATTGCTTAGAAAGACAGCTTGTAGTGAACTTGAGAATATGTTGGAAACATTGATAAAACAAGTTAATGAGTTGCTTATTGTTTTCATATGAACTTACTAAGCGAAAGCTTACCCCCCCCTTCTTTCCCATGTTTCCTAGGGTTTCCAGGTTAGCTCGGGTTGGAGTTCGTCGGAGATATTATCACACTGTCAAGCTAACGTTATTGGTGTAGTGATTTCAAGTACTTTGAGCCTATGGCATGTATAGGAGTTTAAATATTAGAGTATGTGATATGGCTTTAGCCATATGTGTTGGCCTATTTTGATTATGGGGTTGTAAATCCATTTTAATTATGCATGCATTTGCTATGGTATTATGTGATGAGTTTATAATGATTATAGCATGAATGTGGTAAAGATGTGAGTAAAATCTATAATATCTATTGCATGTGAAATTGTCATAATCATGACATGTTAGGAATGTTTAAGTACCTAATTTTGCCATGTTGTATGTTATTGTATAAGTATGCGTGCATCTGTTGTGAGTGACAAAATGGCTTGGAAAATAGCCTTGTATTTGTCTAGGTTTTTGGACATGGGTTCGGGACACGGGCGTGTCCCTAGCACACGGGCGTGTGCTCTATACCCACACGGGCGTATGAAGCCTTGATGCAAGAGATTTTCTAAGTTTTTCATGAGTTCTCGGTTGGGTCCTGAACCACTCCAGATGTATGTTTTGGGCCTCGTAAGCTTGTATATGGGACAAATTGTATGTGAAAAGAAAAATTTTTAATTATTTGAGATTTCATGGCCCTGTTTAGTATAGAAGTGTTAGTAAAAGTTAGGTAGCACCTCGAACCCCGTCCAGGCGTCGGTGCGGGCAAGGGGTGTTACAAATACACGTGTTTAGTGATTAAGTAAAAGCTACTAAAGGCTTGGCGTTCAGGTAAGGTTAAAGTGAGATTCTGGCTTTTGGTAAAGTAATCGATAAGTACGTGTGATTAATCTTTGAGTGATATCGATTTTAGGTTTGGGCTAAGGAGATGGCATCACGCTTGCTTACCAGGTATGTACATACACTGCACACACATTATGTGTCGGCAAAAGCCAAAATGCCGAAAAGTCGAAAAGCCAAAATGCCGAAAAGTCGAAAGTTTGGCTACGGTAGTCTTGCCAGTGCGTGAACACTCGTAAGGGGGAGACCGATAGGTTTCCTGAGGCCCACGGGCGATTCTGTGGACTTGGGTTGTGATTTGGCCATATGGGCCAGAATGGGCTAAATGGGCCCGAAGGGCTGTTGGGCCCATAATAGGCAAAAACTGAATGTTGATGCTATGTGATAGGAACTTGTATGTGAGCATTAATATGAATGTGACTAGGAACTTGTATGTGAGCATTAATATGAATGTGACTGGGCCTAACGGGCCATATAAATGTGATTTGGGCTTAATGGGCCATATGAATATGATTGGGCTTAATGGGCCAGATACATGTATGTGAAGGTTTTGGGCCTAGTATATGATATCCACATAAGACTTAATTAATATATTGCGACCGTGGACAAGTCAAAGGGTTAAGGTGCGGTAACGGGTATATGCATGTCTAGGATTGGATCTAGGGAGAGCTTGGTACTTAAGTGGTCTTTATGACTCACCTCCTCTTCTCTGGAATCCTACCTGGTGCATAGTGTTTGTTTATTTTAGCTCACTGGACTCGTTAACGGGCCAAGGTAAGTGAAAACCGTCATTATGGGAAAATTATAGAAATGCCCCTAAGGGAGAAAATGACCAAAATACCCCTAGGTGTAGAATGTAAGTTTTATGGATGCGACATGCATACATATGATATTCTCTTAGGTTGCATATGGGTGGGAATTATGGAACGGAGGAAGTATATGAGGATCGCATGGTTGCTTGACAATCGTGGATTCACTGACGGCTTTTAAAGCCCAATATGTAAATGAAGGTAGTTCCACAACTGGGTTACCATGGTGTGTGGGCTGGGTGGGTCGATATTCATATCCCCACATGGTGTGACGGGGGACGAAGTTGGTGTGTAACGGATGGATAATTTGGATGGGATTGCATTGCATGATTGATGAATGATTTTTTTTAATGCTTGTTTTTACCGAGTGTTGTACACACTGAGTTTGCGAAAACTCACCCCCTCTTTTATTTTATTTTCAAGTGATGCTCAGTAGAAGGTTCGATATTTGGAGGGACTCTGGGTGGCCGGCTAGCAAGATAATTTGGACTTGGTTTTTTTTAAGCATTTAAGATTTTATTTCTTTTTAAGTATGTTCAGACCAGATTGTAATAAGGTTTTCATTATGTTATTATTATTTGCATTATTATTATTATTTTCATTGTAAACGAGAAGTTGAACATGAATTTCTTAAATTATAGTATGTTTTCTACGTTTCCGCAACTAAGTTTTTTTTAAAAATCAAATGTTTTAAACAAGCCATTCGTAACTGAAAGGTTTTGTTTTTAGTTAATTAGGGTTTCTTTTATTTTAAGAAGGGTTTTTAATGAAAACACGGTTTTCGCTAAAACACTTCAATGTGACACACCAGATTTGGCCATAATGTCTGGGCCAGATTTGGGGTGTTACATTTAGTGGTATCAGAGCCTAGGTTGCAAAACTCGGGCTGTGAATTGGGCCTTATTACTTGATTTTTTTGTGTCTTAAAAAATATATATTTTGAATCACAATGTTTTGGAAAAAGGAAAGTCTTGCTAAGCAGCATGCCGAGTCTCCAACGTCGAACCAATAAGTATTCTTGTTCTTAAGCCTGTTTAAATTGTTATACAGTAGATAGTTAGAGAGCTACTTTAGATGATTATGTTAGAATGGAACTGAAGCCCGTAGGATCCTGAAACTGTAGAGGATTTTTGAAAACAATCTTCTCTTAAATTACTTCCATAAAACATCTGGTTAATTATTAAACTAACTAAAACTTCATAAAAATTTTAATTCAGAAAACTAGCGAATCAACGATGAGTGCTAGAAGAGGTGCAAGGGGCCGTGGCCGAGGCCGCGAAAGTTTTAAGGCTGAATTGTCAGCATCGAGCCATATGCCTGAAGTTGGAATAGAAGAGGCTCCGGCCTTACCTGTAGCTGGGAATGGACAGTATGATTGGGCTGTGGGAGAAGATGCATTGTCACAGGCAATGCTGAGAATTTTGGAAAGGGTCGCTGGGCCCAATAATGGCAGCGAAAATCGGAGGTCCATTCCGAAGTGACTTCGATCGAACGGGGATGAGATCTTTAAAGGCGTGGATGGTGTGGCTCCTAACGTGGCTGAATATTAGTTGGAGTCCACTAAAAGAATAATGGAGGATTTGGACTGCTCACCGGAACAAAAGCTGAAAGGAGCTATGTCCTATTAAGGGAAGAAGCCTACTAGTGGTGGTTGACAGTGAAAGAGGGCACGCAACCGGAGCGGGTCACTTGGGAGTTCTTCAAAGCTGCTTTCCAAGGGAAGTATGTGGTGCAAGCTACGTGGATGCTAGAAGGAAGGAGTTCCTGAACTTGACCCAAGGAAGTAAATCGGTGGTAGAGTATGAGGCGGAGTTTCTACGCCTTAATAGGTATGCAAGAGTAATGGTGGCAACGGAGTATGAGCGTTGCGTTAGGTTTGAGGATGGACTTAGAGATAGCCTCAGGGTACTGATGGCTCCACAAGGGGAGTGAGTTTTCTTGGAGTTGGTGGAGAAGGCAAAGATAGCGGAGGGGTAAAGCGTACTGAGTGCTTAAATCGAGAAAAAGAAAAGGGTAAGAGTAAAAGAGAGGCTGAGACTCCTGGTGTTGGATAGATGCCTAGGGCTAGGGCCAGAGTTAATGGGCCAGATAGAGCAGGGCCCCTTGCTGTTAATCCAAGGGTGCCACTTTGTGCTGATTATGGGAAAGGTCATATAGGCGAGTGTTAGAAGAGGACGGGAGCTTGTCCAGCTTGTGGATCTATGAAGCATAGGATCAGGAATTGCCCTAGAATGTCAGCTCAGGTGCCAGTCATGGATCGAGATGGTGTACAGCCACTGAGGGGTGTTCAACTACCGCCGAGAGGCCGTGATCAGGCCAGGGGTGGAAACAATTTGGGTCGTGGAGCACCAGACAGAGGTGTTGGTCATGCTGAGGCGAGGCAGCCAGCTTGGGTCTACGCAATACGTCGTCAAGAGGATGGAGACGCTCTAGAGGCGAATAACGGTACGTACTTACCCATAGTGTGCTATTTACCTAAGTTCGAATTAGAGTGCACAGCGGAAGTGTGGTATGGTAGTTTGCGTTAGTAATTGGAAATTTTGAGGACAATTTCTTTTAGGGGGTAGAGTTATAATGCCCCGAAAACCCTGAAATCCTGAATTTTCTTAGTTTTTGATTTTGATAAAAATTGTGTTTAATATTCTTATCCAAGCGATAATTTTAGTAGGTCTTAGATAAGGTTTGAGTTCGAACCTAAGAATAAATGAAATTATAGTTTAGATATTAAAAAAATCAAGGCTGGCAAGTAGTTAGGCTTTTAAATAAAGTTAGGGGAAATAGTATAAAAAAAAGAGCCTGTGGTAGAGTGGCTAAGTGACACCACATAAGGTGTAGTAAGGTGACGTTAGTAGCTAGCAAGGAGGTCCAAGGTTCGAATCCTAGTTTAGTATTTTTAGAGTTTAAGTTTGGCCTTCTAGAAGGATGGAAGTGGTGTGAAGATGGACTCTAAGGGGAGTGTTCAGAAGAGAAAATTAAGGAAATGATCAAAGGGTTATCAGGGAGAAAAACGAGGAGATGAAAAGTGAGGAGTAAGTGGAGCTGAAGTGGGAACTTGGGCTTGAAGAATTTGGCTATAGGGCTATAAATAGGTGCCGAATGGGAGGATTGAAAAGCTAATGCCGAATTTCCCTTCACTTTGTGCCAGAAACCCTTTTCTCTAAAAAGTCGAAAACCTTTTTTCTTTTCTTTCTTTGTGCCGAATTCTTATTCCTCCTCTACTCAATATTTTCTTTTCTTTAGCCAATTCTGCTTCCTCTCTTCTTTGGTGCTTAGTAATCAATTGTTTCCATTGAAATCTCTAAGAGCCGAATACCCTTGGTGCTACCACTACTCTTTCAACCCAGTCGATTCAAGTGTAAGTGTCCGTTCTCCCAATCAATTTTTGATAAGTATCGAGTATTTGGTCCCTTACTTCTTTCTAATCGACTTTGGTAAGGAATTAGTGTCAGATCTTGGTTTTGGGTTCCTACCGATTTGCTCTTCAGATCTGAGAAATACGCGTGTTTAGTGATTAAGTAAAAGCTACTAAAGGCTTGGCATTCAGGTAAGGCTAATGTGAGATTCCGACTTTTGGTAAAGTAATCGATAAGTACGTGTGACTAAACTTTGAGTGATATCGATTTTAGGTTTGGGCTAAGGAGATCGTATCACGCTTGCTTACCAGGTGTGTACATACGCTGAATGCATATTATGTGTTGGCAAAAGCCGAAATACCGAGAAGCCAAAAAGCTAAAAAGCTGAAAGTTTAGCTACGGTAGTCTTACGAGTGCGCGAACACTCGTAAGAGGGAGACCGATAGGTTGCCTGAGACCCACGGGCGATTCTATGGACTTGGGTTGTGATTTGGCCATACGGTCGGAATGGGCTAAATGGTCCCGATGGGCTGTTGGACCCATAATAGGCAAAAATTGAATGTTGATGCTATGTGATAGGAACTTGTATGTGAGCATTAATATGAATGTGACTGGGCCTAACGGGCCATATAAATGTGATTTGGGCCTAATGGGCTATATGAATATGATTGGGCTTAATGGGCCAGATATAGGTATGTGAAGGTTTTGGGCCTAGTATATGATATCCACATAAGACTTAATTAATAAATTGCAACCGTGGACAAGTCAAAAGGTTAAGGTGCGACAACGGGTATATGCATGTCTAGGATTGGATCTAGGGAGAGCTTGGTACTTAAGCAGTCTTAATGACTCACCACCTCATCTCTAGAATCCTACCTGGTGCATAATTTTCATTCATCTTAGCTCATGAGACTCGTTAATGGGCCAAGGTAAATGAAACCGTAATTATAGAAAAATTACCGAAATGCCCCTAAGGGTGAAAATGACCAAAATACCCCTAGGTGTAGAATGTAAGTTTTATGGATGTGACATGCATACATATGATATTCTGCTTAAGTTGCATATGGGTGGGAATTATGGAACGGATGAAGTATATGAGGATCGCATGGTTGCTTGACAATCGTGGATTCACTGACGACTTTTAAAGTCCAATATGTAAATTAAGGTAGTTCCGCAACCGGGCTACCATGGTGTGTGGGTTGGGTGGGTCGATATTCATATCCCCACATGGTGTGACAGTGGATGGAGCTGGTGTGTAGCAGATGGATAATTTGGATGGGATTGCATTGCATGATTGATGAATGATGTTTTTTTTGAATGCTTGTTTTATCCGAGTGTTGTACACACTGAGTTTGTGAAAACTCACCCCCTCTTTTATTTTATTTTCAGGTGATGCTCAGTAGAAGGTTCGATGTTTGGAGGGACTCTGGGTGGCCGGCTAGCAAGATAATTCAGACTTGGTTTTTTTAAGCATTTAAGTTTTTATTTCTTTTTAAGTATGTTCAGACCAAATTGTAATAAGGTTTTCATTATGCTATTATTACTTGAATTATTATCATTTTCATTGTAATTACGAGAAGTTGAACATGGATTTATTAAATTATAGTATGTTTTCTACATTTCTGCAACTAAGTTTTTTTTTTAAAATCAAATGTTTTAAACAAGGCTTTCGTAAGTGAAAGGTTTTTTTTAGTTAATTAGGGTTTCTTTTATTTTAAGAAGGGTTTTTAATGAAAACACAGCTTTCGCTAAAACACTTCAATGTGACACGCCAGATTCGGCCATAACGTCTGGGCCGAATTTGGGGTGTTACATGGAGCATTGTTACTCACACATTTCAGATTTGGACAACAATTGGGTAAGCTTGAAATCAGATGGTTCAGTTAAACTTGGTGATTTGTGTGATCATAATGGTGGGTGGATCATAGGCTACTGCAGATATTTGGGTAATTGTACGGTGGTTGAGGCTGAGCTTTGGGGGATATTAGATGGCTTAAATCTTATTTTGGATAGAAGTTTCGAAAAGGTCCTTATCCAAACTGATAGTCTTAAAGCTGTTAATTCTATTCAAGAAGGTTTCGCAGGGACTTCTAATTCTACACTCGTCAGAAGAATTCATTTCACTCTCACAACTCTAAAACAGTGGAAGATCCAGCATATTCCTCGCAGTTAAAATCTAGTCGCCGATGGTTTGGCCAAGTCAGTTCATTCTAGAAGTCTTGGCTTAAGATTGATTGAGAATCCTCCTATGAGGATTTAGTTTTTGTCTTTTGTATTTTTTCTTTTCCACCAAAAAAAATATTAAAATAAATGATTCCCAACAAATTAGAAATATATTAAAAAGTCTTTTTACTTATATGACAATAAGATTGTCGCAACTTAAGAAGCAAGTGCCTCTAAAAAAGTAACAAAATTAACAATAAACGCCTATTTTTCTTATTAGTTTCTTAGGATTTATTGTTAACCTCAATTTTCTATTTTATGTTATGGATTTGTTGATATTAATGGCTTTGGTACTATTTGTAGATATGATTTTATTGTCAAGTAGTAGGCTCGTTTTGTCTTTCGATCTCTTTTCTTAGATGTGTTTTATGCCTAGTTTTCTTTTATTCTTTTCGTTACTTCTAGCTTGATTTGCTTTTGGGAGATTTGGTTTGAGTTTCTTTAGCTTTTCCCTATCAAAAGGAAAGTCTTCTATTCTTATTTAGGTTGGGTAAAGGATTCTCTTTTAGCCTTTATAAATACATCACTGGTAAGCCATGCAAAGAGTCATTTTTAGAGCGTCATTAACCTTAAAAGGAAATTGTTTTCTTCTTTCTCAAAACCAAAAACATACATTCCTCCTCATCAGAGGAATATGAAGGGAGTTGCTTTTAGAATGGAGGGTGCTTGGACTAAAAGTAAGGAGTCCCTTCATGGGAGTGAAAATTGTTACGAGTAAAAGATATACATTGGCTGTAACAATTGAAATGATGATGGCGACTTGTCCCTAAATGAGTGGAATGGACAAGATAGAGGTACACCAAACATGTGATCATAGAGAGCATTCGTTTCATCACGTGTTCATATGAGAAAATACAATGGTTATTCTTGTAAAAAGGAAAGCAGATTAAAGGTATTGGAAGCTTTCCTCCAATACGCTCTTTGACGATCAAGTTAGTATATTGGTTGGTAAAGAGAATTCTAAAGAGAGAGAAAAAGAGAAAACTCGATTATTTTTTAGAGTGGGATGAAGTTTAAATGAAGATAGAAGTACCAATTTATAGAAATATTAGGTTCACCAATAGGGTTATAGTATAGTTTGCCATGTGTCATTTATTGGTTGGCTAACAAGTATGACATCAATATTCTTTGTTATCTCAATTTGACAACTTACCATGATAGATCTTTAGTCTTTTGGTGTCTTTGTTCTTATATTTTTTCTCACATCCTTTGTTCTTATCTTACATCTTTTGGTTTTTTTGTGAGCTCAACACTAAGTACAAATCCTACATTACAATAACAAAGAGGCCAACGTTGTTCTTCAAGCTCCTCTAGCTGAACCTAGACCATGAGTGAGGGTTAAAAGAGAGTATGTTACCAATGTAAAGGATGAGTATATAGAAGTTCAATGGACTTTTAGAAGCCAGTGTCTCTTTACTTATCTTCTGGGTGCAAGAAAATTTTTGACAAAAAATAATGGTTCATTTTGGTGAATGGTGTATAAAGGATATGTGATTGTGTGGCAGTAGTTAGAAGGGAGGGAAGCTTCTTTGTGTTCTATTTTGAAGATTACATGGATAGGAATTTCATCTTAAGTCACAGTTCATGGGCTTTGGAGGGTGGTTTTTTTATGTTTAATAGGTGGTGGAGACCAAACTTTTCTTTAAGAGAACTACAGCTTATAAGGTCTCCCATTTGGGTGCAAGTCTCCTAGTGGAGATTTTGCTTCCTATAATAGCCTATAGGGTTGTTAGCATAATAAAAGGGGTTGTAACAATTGACTAAAAGCTTGACTTTCCACATAATCTACATTTCATTATGTTAAGAGTACAGATAATAACTATGCTAGCTAACTCACCGTAGGTGTTAAAATGGTATCAGTCGCCTAAGGTGCTAGAGAACTATTATTAGTCTGCTTCCATGACCACCATAGCTTCTGTTGATTTTGCTTCTGTTGAGCATGAATCTTCGGCGTTCACTATTGCTAGGCTCATCCAATCATTTCCTCACCATGAGATTATCAAGTTGGATGACGACACTTTCGTTCAATAGCAGTAACATGTTCGGCTGATCATAGAAGGATAAGAGCTAACTGATTTTTTGGATGGAATGTTACTTACTCTGCTGCGTTTTGTGCAGTCTCTGGAGGGTTTACTCGTTCTGAATCCGAATGCCTCGACGTTCGTCCAACAAGACAAGTTACTTGCTTCCTGATTACTCTCCACAATTAACCCCTCACTCTTATCTTCTTTTACAGAGGCTCGAACGGCGTGTGATGTGTGGAATACCACCACTCATCTCTTCATTGTTGTCACAGGTGTGAAGCTCTCTCGCCTCCGTCATGATCTTCATTCACTTAAAAAAGGTAGTCTCTCGGTCAAAGAATATGTAGATAATATTCAAAATCTAATGCCTTGGTAGAGGCTTTCAGATCTCGGATCTCGGAGGTAGAGAAGGTAGAAATAGTACTTACGGGCTTACCTCCATAGTTCGACGTTGTTCTTACATTTGCTTCATTCTCGTCAGAGCCTTTTCCACTTCAACGTCTCATAGACGTGTTATTCGAGTATAAGAATTTCCAAGTGCATACGGTACAAGACGTGCCTCTTTATGCCAATCTTTTGGAGACTGTTCCATCACCAGCAATGGTGGGCTCTATCGGTGGTGCTCGTCCCTCGTCTAGAGGCCGCAAGAGAAGGTTTCGATCTCCCATACAATGTCAGATCTATGGTCGGTTTGGGTACTTAGCCCAGAAATGCTTCTACCATTATAATCGTGAATATGATGGCCTATTGATGGTTGTTCGGACGTCGAATCTGGCAGATCGTCATGGCCTGGTGTGCTATTTCTATCGTCGGTCTCTGGTTCTCTCCATGGTTCTTCTTCGGCAAAATCGCAGGGTCATTTTTTGAGAGGAAATTTCTAGCCATATGCTGCGCCTCCTGTGTCTCGACATAATAGGGTTTCTAACTCATTTTTACAAAGTGATAATGGCCTTTATTATGGGCCCCATGTTAGGTCAAAATTTCAATTTGGAATTAGGCATGAGCCATATTTTACGCCTCGGTCTGCAAATGATGGCGTTTCTAAGCTGATTGGGCTTGGTTCTTTCAATGGGAAAACGACATCTGATCTAAGTCCAAAATTTGGGGGAGCCCCTTCTTCCTTTGAGCCACAAGCTCCTGACCTAAATGGGTCGATTTTGAATTGTGTAGAGTTTGCAGCTTCTCCTGGCCATGGACGAAACCTTGAAGCTTCTGGTGGTGGTGTTTGTAATGTGTCCGACCTGTCCATTCCTTGGTAGACCAAGCCAAAGGCTGGTGTTTACATTGAGTTCGACCCTTGCATTGGGTTCCCTCGTCTACCTGATTTGCATGCTTCTGATATTCTGACTCCACTGGGTTTCATATTAATGCCACTCGGTTCGGTTCAAACTATGACGGCACTGATTCCTATATTCCTATGTCGGTTGGAACTACATCTTGGTATCCAGATTCAGGTGCTGCACATCATGTATGTCACGATGCCTCTGGTTTGTGTGACTCTACTTCTTACTCAAGTACGTCTTCTCTTTTAATGGGTGACAGAACTCTCACCAAAATATCATCTATTGGTAATTCAGTTTTATCTACACTATTTAAATTGCTTCGTTTATCTAATATTTTGTGCGTACCGAATATTCGGAATAATCTCATGTCTATATCTCAGTTTGCCACTAGCAATAACGTTTTTTTAAATTTCATTCGACGTATTGTGTTGTTAAGGACATCGTGACTTGGGAAATTTTACTGAGGGGGCACATTCGTGATGGGCTCTACCACTTTTCTCCACCAGTTATGTCTGCTCAGTCAGTTGAAACTCCTTCTATTACTAATTTTGGACTCTAGAGTAAATATGACAATGGCGCTATTTTCTCTATGGTACAAACTCATTGGTGGTCCTTCTGCTTCTATTGTTAAATTTGTTTTAGATGAATGTAATATTGCTTCTACTAAATTTTGTCTTGATAATGTTTGTACTGCCTATCAAAAAGGGAAGTCTCATAAATTGCCCTATCTCAACTCTACTACTGAATATAATATTCTGTTTGCCTTAGTTGTCTCTAATCTATGGGGCCTGCATCGGTTGTATGTGGTCATAATTGGTATTATGTATCCTTTATTGATATGTGCACTCAACTTACGTGGATTTATCTTATACGTCAAAAGTCTTAAGCGGCAGATTGTTTTGTTCAGTTTTAGCAATTAGTTAAAACTCAATTCGGGAAAATATCAAACAATTTCAAAGTGATTGAGGCGGAGAATTTTGAGCTTTCACATCTGTTTTAGCAACTCAAGGGATAATTCATCGGTTGTCTTGTCCACATACCTCCGAACAAAATGGGGTGGCTGAACGCAAACATTGGCATATTGTTGACATGGGTATCACAGTTTTGGCCCAACCAAATCTTTCTATGGAATATTGGGGCTATGCATTTTATTGTGCCATTCATATCATCAATCGTCTTCCTACCTCAGTTCTGAACTTACAAACTCCATATAGGGATCTTCATGGACAAGATCCCACAAATAATCATCTACGAGTATTTGGGTATTGTTGTTTTCCATATTTATGTCCATTTCTACCCCATAAGCTGGATTTTTGTTCTCAACCTTGTACGTTCTTGGGATATAGTCCTCAACACAAAGGATATCAATGTCTTCTATCGGATGGTAAGATCAACACTTCTTGTCATGTTGTGTTTGATGAACAAAGGTTTTTGTCTCCTTCGTCTGCTACAAGGGGTATCTTCGTATGGCTCTATGTCAACTTTTGTTCCTCTTATTAAGACTGTCCCCTCTCTGTCCATGGAGTTTTCGCCCACTCTATCATTTGCATCACCTCCTAATTTCTTTCCCTCCCCATCTGTTTCTGCCAATCTTCTGGCTGAGGTGGGTTCTTACCATGAGTCATATAATCTTTCCTCCTTACCTATTGGTGATGGTATTCCTAGTCTTCCTATACCTCCGAAAAATACTCATTCGATGGTTAATTGATCTAAGGCTGGCATTTTTAAGCCCAAAGCTTTGTCTGTTGAGTTTATTGAGCTCACACAATTAAAGAAGCATTTTCTACTACAGAATTGCGTGCTGTAGCCCAAGCTGAATATGATGCTCTTATTAATAATTCCACCTGGTATCTTATTCTGTTACCACCTAATCACAAAGTAATCGGATGTAAATAGCTTTTCAAAGTCAAGAAAAATCCTGATGGCACTACCTCCCGTCGAAAGGCTATGTTAGTCGCAAAAGGATGTTCTCAGGTACCTGGGTATGACTTCAAGGAAACGTCCAGTTCGATGGTAAAACTTGCTACTATCCGAGTAATCTTGTCTATTGTAGTCTCCAGAGGATGGAAGCTCCATGTAGTCGATGTGAACAATGCTTTTTTGAATGGCGACCTTGCTAATGAGGTGTTCATGCAACAACCTCTAGGGTATGTTCAATATGGTTCAAATGGCAAACCTTTAGTCTGTCATCTGAAGAAAGCTTTATATGGACTCTGTTAGACTCCGCATGTTTGGTTTGATAAATTGAAGTTTTTTCTCCTTTCTGTTGGCTTTGTTATATCCAAGTCTGATGCCTCTCTACTTGTTCGAATTACGTCTAACTCCACTCTCTATGTGCTTGTGTATGTGGATGACATTATTATTACTGGAAGTGTGCCTAACTGTATACATAGTTTTGTTCAGAAGTTGAATGACGAGTTCTCACTTAAAGATATGGGCGATCTCCATTATTTTCTAGGGATTGAGCTTACTCATTCCTCCACAGGGTGTTTTCATATTTGTCAAAGAAAATACATCCGTGATCTACTTGAAAGGAGCTCTATGTCTCATGTAAAGAGTGTTCATACTCTAATGGTTAGCTCGTCTACTCTATCCAAGGATGATGGGGATCGCCTTCGTGATCCTACTGAGTACAGAAGCCTTGCAGGTGCTTTACAGTATGTGGTCCTGACTCGTCCTGATATTGCCTATGTGGTAAATCGTATATGCCAGTTCATGCATGCGCTCACTACTGTCCATCTGGTCGCCTTAAAACGAATCCTGCAATATTTATGTGGTACACTTGATTATAGGATTATTTTTCGTCCGTCTGCTTAGCTTTCTTTAGTTGGTTATGCAGATGCTAACTGGGGGATATATTTTGATGATCGTCACTCTACGACAGACTACTGTGTGTATTTTGGTTACACACCTGTCTCCTCGTGTTCCAAAAAACATCAGGTGGTTTCACAGTCTACGATTGAAGCTGAATATCGGAGTCTTGCTACAGCTACCGGTGATATTACTTGGTTAGTATCATTACTAAAGGAGTTAGAACTTCAAAGTGTTGATCTACCTACTATTTAGTGTAACAACTCTAGTGCAGTTGCTATAGCTATCAATCCTATCTTACATTCCAAATTTAAACATGTCGAGCTTGATTTATTTTTTGTTCATGAAAAGGTAGCAGATGGCTCTGTTGTTGCTGGTGAGGATCCTGTGTGTGATTAGGTCACCGACATTCTTACCAAGCCACTCTCTGTATCGTCCTTTACTAGATTTTAGAATCTTCTTTGGGTTTTCCCTCTAGGGAAGATGGGTGAATGTTAAGAGTACAGATAAGGACTGTGCTAGTTAACTTTGTTATTGAGCTAGCCTATTAGCTGTTAATTTGTTATTCAAGTAGTTAAGTTGTTAGCAATAGCAGTTACTCATGTATTCTATAAATACTATCACTATAATGTACAATCTAAGATTACTAGTCAAAATATAAAGATTTCTTTCAGTACTTAGTACATTTTCAGTCTATTCTTTCAATATTTAGCACAGTTTCATTCATTCAATTCTCAATAAATTAGCAACTCACCATAGGTGTTAACACATTAGAGTGCATGTATGTTTGATCCATGGAAACCATTGATAACTAGGTGCTTTGTGAAGAACAAAAATGACCCTAGAATATGGGTAAATTTTAGATTAAAAAAAAGGGCCTTTAAATAGGTTGTGTTGTAGGATTGGACACATATGTACCTAGTACCAAAGGGAGAATAGAGAGATAGAGAGAGACATCAACCTATACATGGACAAAATTCTCTTTGCTAATGATATCAGAGGAGAATGTTAAGTATTAAATACATAGGTCTCATCAAGGGGTACACAATGCTAATTCTTGAAGAGGAAATACTTGAGGAGGCAACAAAGGTCCAAGTGGATGAGATGCCCCAAGGCTTAGTCAACCCCGTTTTAGTTTTGAATGTCCATGAAGGATAATGATAATATTTAGGATAGGGAGTTATTAGAAACATCTCGACCCTTTAATTTCACATAAGGTATCATCGAATTCAAAGCACAAAGTTCAATGTAAGATCTGCTGTAACGCCCCTAACCCGAATCCGTCACCGGAATAGAGTTATGGAGCATTACCGGAGTTCCCGATTCATTTATCAGATATTTCATTAATCCGATATCTTTTCTTTTCACGTTCAAGTCTCGTATTCAAGTCATCCGGATCTTTATAAAGAAATTTGATCGTCGTTTTCATTTATTTCATGTTATAATACGTTCAACTAATGCTCTAAACAAAATTATCATTTTATCCCTAAACTTTTAATTAATGACGATTTCATCCTTAGGTTAAAATAAAATAAAATTATTGCAATTTAATCCTTATTTCCAGCCGTTATTCTCACACAAATTGATAACAACCTATGAATTCTATAAAATGTCAGAATTTTCCATAATTTCAACACTTTTCAATTTAATCCTTAAAACATGTTTTTCCCTGATCTTGAGCTAAATTAATAATTTCATTCAATTTTGTAATTTAAATAATAAAATAATTCATTTCATGCAAATTGGTCATTTCTAACATTTTTTTTACAAAATTGCCCATAAAATTTTACTTTTATTCAATTTAGTCCATGAGCCTAAAACATACAAATTAGCCATGCTAGCTAAATATTCATACATATTTTCCTCCTCCTCCTCTCCATTCCACATCCTTAATTTATATAACATGCAACAAATAACATTATCAATAATTTCACTATTTACTTATGTATATTCAAAACTGTCCATTTGCGTCATAGTCACTAAATTATTTATATCTTAAGCTACAGAACTCAAAATTAAGATCTGCTAATTTTCCCTGAAACTAGATTTACTTATCTTATAACCATAAAATTTTCAGAATTTTTTATTTAGCCAATAAGTACAGTTTATTCTTTAAAGTTGCCTCTGTTCTGCTGTCTGACAATTCTGACCCTTCTTCACTAAGAATTAATTATCTCATCGTACGAGATTTGGATGATGTTCCCACTTATTTTTATTGAAAATAGACTCTTTTAGGATTTTAAGCATATAAATTTAATCCCTTAATTATTTTTCTCAAATTTTTTTATGATTTTCCAAAGTCAGAACAGGGGAACCCGAAATCATTCTGACATTGTCTTACAAAACTTATTATATCTCATGATTTACAATTCCATTTCTTACACCGTTTCTTCTATAAGAAACTAGACTCAATAAGCTTTAATTTCATATTTTATTCATTGACTAATTAAATTTATACAATTTTTGGAGATTTTTCAAAGTTAGACTATTGTTGCTGTCCAAAACTGTTTTAGTGCAAAATGTTGATTTTCATTTTGCCCCAAATTTCACAGTTCATACAATTCAGTCCTTATTTAATTAACCCCTCAATTAAACTAATTTTCTCAATTAATACTTTTCCTAGACATTATAAGTTATTTCATAACTATTGAAATTCATAATTTCCACATAAAACTCTAACTTCAAACTCTTTTACAATTTAGGTCCCAAACATTCACTTTCTATTCAATTCTTTCAATAAAATCAGCATAAAAACAATTTAAAGCTCTAATTCTATATCAAATCATCATATACTTCCAGCACATATTCATAGAAACTTTCAATTTCTTTCATAGAATCAAGAACTAATGAATTCAACAAATGGACCTAGTTGTAAAAGTCACAAAAACACAAAAATTTCAAGAAATAATCAAGAATTGTACTTGCTTGCAGTAAAATATGAAAAACCAGCTTAAGGGAACTCTTCCATGGTGATTTTTCTGATGAGAATGCAGAAAAATAAAGAGAAATCTAGATAATTCCACTTTAGTCCTAGCTTTATTAAGTAAATTTTGCAATTTTCCAATTTTGCCCTTATTTTCTTGATGATTTCATGCTCTTGTCGTCCAGCCCAAATAGACCTTGGGTCTATTTGCCTTTTAAACCCTCTTTCTTTTATCATTTAAGCTATTTAATCATTTCTCACAATTTTGCATTTGATACAATTTAGTCCTTTTTGTTCAATTAGCTATCAGTACTTTAAAATTTCTTGACGAAACTTTAATACTAACTTATTAACACTCCATAAATATTTATAAAAAGATTTATGGCTCGATTTAAAATTCCCGAGGTCTCGATACCTAGTTTTCAATTCTAATTATTTTAATATATATATATTTTTTTTTTGTACATTTCACTATTTCAAAATTTTTCTTAACTTCACATTTAACTTATACTCACTAAATTAATAATATTTCCTACTCATTTGTCGTATTTAGTGATCTCGAATCACTGTTCCGACACCACTGAAAATTAGGCTGTTACATTTGCACCTGATTGACTTAGAGGAAGGGAAATTTTATTTGATATTTGTGATACTAGTATCTGAAAATGCATGAGATGTGGAAATGAGCAATTGGCTGCCCGCGGTAAGAGTTGAAACATAACAAGGAACTGGTATAAGCTCTATTTCACATCCTTTTAACTTAATTTTAATATCTATGAAAATGGTAACTATCTAAGAGTACATCATTAGAATGATTATGGAAACAAAGTTAATGATTATATTAGATTTTATAAGGAAAGGGCATATTGATTGAGGAGGAAAGGCTTGTAATGCATTCGGGGAACTTGGGTATAAAGCTTGAGTTTTTTAACATGTTATAGAAGCAATTAGCATAAGCTTTGTCTGAGAATGTGGTTAGTCCTTGTGTCCCATTAATGGATACCCGAAATGAAATAATTTTTGAATTTATACAAAAAAGAAGGTCGTGAAGGCTTGTTTTTACTCTAAAAAACCTCAATCGTGTGGAAGTAAATAGGGAATTAAACATGGTAAAAGTTTTGATTAAGGGGAATGTACTAGAAAACTAGGTTGGTAATAGTAGCTTAAAGGTTGACTTTTATCAAAATTCAAATGAACTTGAGTTAGATAAGGTTGACGCTAACAATAGAGGTTAGTGTCATAGGGGGAGTAGGGAATGGATCAATATTTGTCTTTTAATACCTTAGTTGTAGATGACCTAAATCCAAAATATGATGAATGAAAATGAGATTACGAACAAGAATTCACCATTAAACTTGGTCAAAAGCAGGGTTTTCTGGAAGGATCTTTGGTTACACGTGTGATGGGTGATCTATGACAAGAAAAAAGGTCTAGAATAGGAGAGATGAACCTTGATGCAATTAGATGGGCATGGACATGAACCTTTCTACATGGAACTGGGAGGAAGCGAGTTGTCTTTGAAAAAAGCTGATTATAAAGAGTTGAACGAATAAGAGATTCTAGACTAGGGTTAGAAGGTTGTGGAAAAGATTAAAGGAGCTTATCTTGAGGAGGGTAGAAAGGAAGTGGTTGAGACCAAACTACTATATTGTAAACTTGAATAAGAGGAATAGAAAGTTTCTTTACAAAACCAAGGTTAAAGCAATATGATTTGTTTGTTTAATGAAAAGGATGGTGGGCTTATCCCACTAACTAACTTGGTCTCAAAAGAAAAAAAGGTTAAGGCCACTAAAGGATGCTTCAAAGGCACTAAACACTGATGTTAAGAGTGATACAAATTCTAGTTCTTTAAATAGTAGCAAATAATGACAAAAGATGTTGGCTGTGAAAAAGATACTGATGATGTCGATTCTAGTAGGAATGTGAGGCATTACTTTTGAACTATTAGCATAGTGAGTGAAAGAGGAGTTACTATTGGGGGCTAAGAGGGTTGGCCTGAAAGTGCCTCCAAGTAAGCCACGAGGGTATTAAGTTGGAACGCTAATAGGTTAGGTTGACCCTTAGCAGTTCATTTCTTAAAAGAGTTGATCATAAAGAGAAAGTTAATGTTGAGACTAAGAAATTCTTAACCGAAAAGGATGAAAGTTGGGTCATTCTTGGCGACTTTAGCCAATTCTTAAACGAAAAGCACAAATTATCACTAAAGCATTTAGATGTATAAGGGAATTCATGTAACGACCCGAAATTTACAGTTATTGGAAAAGTACATTTTTGGGTCATTGTTCTCGTAAAATGGGTTTGTAAATATTTATTAAAAATATTTACGAAGTTAATTGTAAGATTAATTAGGTTTTGGCTAAGTGAATTAGCTTCAATTAAGGTTAATTTAGTGTAAGGATTAAATTGAATAAAGTGTGAAATTTTAATTGTAGAATAAAGAAAAGATGAGGGACTAAATTAGCAATTAAGCCATAGGTGCCAAGTGTGTGGAAAAAATAAAATACATGTGAATTAAATAATATAAATACATTTGTAATAAATACATGTATTTACTTATAATTTAAGAAATAATTATTAAGTTAATATAATATAATATAATATAATATAATATAATAAAACATAAATTAAATAAAGAAATAAAGAAACAAAGTTAGAAAAGAAACAGAATAGCCAAATGAAAAACAGGGGAGAAGGAAAGAAAGAAAGAAAAAAAAGAAAGGGGCAATAGGATTTCGAGGTTTAAAACTTGATTGATAAGTCAATTTAGTCCATTTTCTTGTAATTTTGATGCTTTTGGAATCCTAGAACAAAATACTACTTGATTTATGTTGAAATTTTGAAAGTTATTTGATTTTTAGATATTGTTCATGTTGAAATAATTAAAGAATTAGGGGTTAAATTAACAGAATTTCAAGTTAGAATTAAAGAATTAGGGGTTAAATTAACAGAATTTCAAGTTAGAATTAAGAAAAGGATTGAAATGTAAAACAAATCATAAGTTTTATGTAGTAGGGACTAAATTGAAATAAATTTGAAATTAGGGATTTATGGTGAAATTAGAGAGTTGAAATTGGTTTTAAGTGATAGTTGAATGAAAAATAGAGAATAAATTGTAAAGAAAATTAAATTAGTTTTGGTTAGGGATTAAATTAGAATTTATTCAAAAGTTGAATAGAAATTGAAATAATTGATGTGAATTGTGTTGTATTGATAAATTTTAATTGTTTTAAATTTCCATAGCTAATGTTGAACTGGAGACATCGGCTAAAAAGGGGAAAGAGAAAGTCAATGACGAGTGACTCGGAAAAATACAGTTTGTATTTTTATAATCCGAATTTAATTATTAATTGTTGAATTTTTATTATATGTGTATGAAAAGATATTAAGGTAAGTATTAGTGTTTTGATATCGAATTGAATGTATGTGAATTTTTTATTAATATGATATTTGAATATTGGATAATTGTGGTGTTGAATTGAATAATATGGAATTGAATTGAGTATTATTTGTTGTTATATTGATATTGAATTAAGATTATGATGATTTGTGACTATTGTGAAATTGATATTAAAATGTATAATTACCGTGAATTGAGAAATGAATTGAATAACCTTATTAACTGTATCGAGCTGAGTCAGATATTGTTGGCATGCCATAGTATTGGAAGTGTTCAGGGATGCTTTGACCTTGAGTCGATAAGGCACTATATGTGTCGTAATATTGCTTCAGATAATTCTGATGAGACACTATGTGTCGTATTATTGTTTCGGATTAAATTCGATGAGGTACTAGGTACCGATTCACTTCGTCATGACCGATGAGGCACTGAGTGCCGTACTTGTGTGTTTTGGTTGGATCCGCGTATCCGTCCGTGTAACATCCTAATTTTGGGCCTAGTCGAAACAGTGGTTTCGGGACCACAAATTCGAGGTCATAAAATTTTTTTTTTATTATTTTGATGTCTACAGCATGATAATAGGATTGTGTAAAAATTTTGTTAAGAAACTTTATCGTTTGAATGATTAATTTGTGACAAAGGACTAAATCACGTAAAGTGCTAAAGTTGTGTTTTATTAGGTAAATGTGTTAAATAGCTATAGACTTAAAAGTTGAAGTCCTTAATGAGTAAATAGGCCATTACATGTGTAAATGGATGTACATGGATAAGAAAAGTGAAAAAGTCAAATATGGTAGGGTTGATATTTGATGGCAATAGCTAAATGAATAAAATAAAGAAAAATAGTCATCTTTCTTCTCCATCTTATCTCCACCGAAAATTGAAGAAGAAAATCCTCCATGGAAGCTTAAAATTTTCAGCACAATAAACCCCCTACATGCAACTCTTTTTGGTGTTAGTTTTTTTTATGTTTTTTATGTTTTTGAGATCCTTGAAGCATGATATAACTATTTCTACCATTATTTTGAGTTAGGGTTTATGTTAAAAAATTTACCCATGTGTGTCATGCATGTATTTTGATGATTAATGGAGGAATATGGAAGTTTAGTGTTAGATGATCATATTTTTTTTCTAAGTGATTTTTATGAAAACACCAAAAAGGAATTGTTTGTAAAACATGTAAAAATAGATGTTAAAAATGTGATTTAATGAAAAATGTGGGCTGCTATAAGAGGGAATATGAATCGGCTAGGCTTGGGTAACCAAGAAAATGGACACATTTCATTTTATGAGCCTAGGGGCTAAATTACAATTATGTGAAAGTTTAAGGGCAAATTGTAATTCTACCAAAATATTATTTATGGGCTGTTTTGAATAATGTGGTAACTAAATAAGTGAAATTTTCTATTATAGATTAAGAAAAACGGAGACTGAGCCTAGAATAGGGAAATAGTAAACTCTTGGACTAAATTGAATTGATTGTCCATATTTTTGTACCGAGGTAAGTTTGTGTGTAATTGTTACAACATTTTATTATGTATTTAGCATTTAATGTTGCTTGAATTGTATATTTGTCTTGTGAATATTATTAATGTTGTCCGACAAAAAATTGAGGTGATGAAAGCCGGTTGAACTGTAGGAATACTTAAGGTAAAAATACCATGACATTTGAGTTGATGAGATCCTGTATAAGACCATATTTGGGATATGGCATCGGCATTGGTATGTGTTATCATGTAAGATCATATCTGGGATATGGCGTTGATATGAGATTTCGTGTAAGACCACGTCTGAGACATGGCAGCGAAATGAGATTTCATATAAGACCATATCTGGGATATGGCAACGATGTGAGATCCCATGTAAGACCACGTTTGGGACATGGCGTTGACATCTTATTGTGTATATGATAATCCCCAGTATCCTTAGTATTCTAAGTGGTTCAATGGGTAGTCCAAGGATTTGTCAAAGAAATGGCGAGATATGATCATGTTGAATGGGTATAGGAATGTGAGCCAAGCTTGTAGTTATTGAGATTACGAAAGGATAAGATTTCAATAAGATGAAAATGTTGGAATTACGATCTTAAGCTCTATTGAACATTATATGAATTGAATGGGATAGGTAATGGCTACAATAATTATTGAGATAATTTAGGTTATGTTGTGAATATGTATGAAAGTGCATGCTCTTATTGCTTATTAATTACATGCAACCTTACTAAGTTTTACGCTTACTCCCTCTCGTTTCCATTTCTTATAGCATCGCTAAGCTAGCTCGGGGATCAAAGGACGACAGAGGCACGTTCACACTATCAATTGGATCTTTTGGGTATAGTTAGTCTCAACATTTTGAGTATGGCATGTATAGGGACTTGGTCTTTTTGTTATATGTCATATTGGTCTAGCCAAATATGTTAGCTTATAATGATAGTTGATTCATTTTGTGTATGGCAATGAGATATGGCTCATAATGAATATTGGGTTGTAAACCTATTCATCTATGTATGTATGTGCCAATTCCATTATGACATGGCCTATGGTTATTTATGATTGAATGTTGATGAATGTCATGTGTGTTTGAACAAATAAGGTTGGCAATTGACTTGGAAAATAGCTTTAAAGTTGTCCACACGAGTAGACACACGGGCGTGTGTCTAGGCCGTGTATGACACATGGTCTACCCCATGGGCGTGTGGTCCAGCCGTGTGTCTCCTGCACTCTAATTAATGCAAAACAGAATGCCCAGTAGTAAACACATGGACAGAGACACGACCATGTGTCTTAACTGTGTGAAGGACACGACCTTAAGACATGGGCATGTGCCCAGGCTGTGTGAAGTCTGCACCTGATTTTTGGAATTTAATTCGCCACACAGCCTAGCACACTGGCGTGTGACTTGGCCGTGTGACCTTATTTTGCTGATGACGTCATAGTCAGAGAGTTATACAGGATGAAGACAGGGGCGTGTCCCAAGCAACACGGGCATGTATGACCACACGGCCTACCTACACAGGCATGTTCTCCAAAATAAGAAAATTTTTTAAGTCTTGCAAATATCCTCGAAGTTTTCAGTTTAGTCCCGAACCGCTCTCAAAGTATGTTTTGGGCCTCTTGAGTCCATATAAGCATCAATATGCATGATAATGAAGGGTTTTAATTTGGACGAAATTCATGTCTCGATTTTGTATAGTTACGTAAGTTTAGGTCCAGTAATGCCTCGTACCTTGTCTCGGCATTGGATATGGGTAAGGGGTGTTACATTTAGTTGTATTAGAGTTTAGTCGATTCTCGGACTAACGTATCGTGTGTACTAGTCTAGCTATACATGCCATAAATACATTATGATAGTGTGAATACTCCTGACCTTTTTAAATTATGTTTTTTATATAATAATGGATCCCAATCGAGTTGAAGCCGACAACGTAGAAAGTAACGTGCCTGCTTCCGCTGAAGGGATAGTGCCACAAGATAGTAGACGTCCCACAGTTAGTCAGGGAGGAAGAGAAGGGGCTCGAGAAGCTTTTCTCCATATGATGGATGCTTGTACACAGAGTTCGTTCGGATGAACCCAAATACTCAACCCCCTCCACCCCCACCTATTCCCCAGCTAATCCTAGTGGCACCTTGTGGTATGGATTTTATAAGACTGAATAGACCTCCGGTGGATAAAATTAGAAAGCAAGGAGCAGAAGAGTTCCGAGATAGCATTGATGATGATCCAGAATGTGTAGAGTTTTGGCTCGAAAACACCATTCGAGTTTTCGAGGAATTGTCATGCACACTGGAAGAATGCATGAAATGCGTTGTATCACTGCTTAGAGATTCTGCTTACCACTGGTAGAAGACACTTGTCTCGGTTGTACCAAGGGAGAGGGTAACATGGGAATTTTTCCAAGAGGAGTTTCGGAAAAAGTATATCAGCCAGAGATTTATGGATCAGAAAAAAGTTTCTTGAGTTGAAGCAAGGTATAATGACCGTAACTGAATACGAGCGTGTGTTTGTGAGACTCAGCAAGTATGCTCGAGAATGTGTGTCGACCAAAGCCATTATATGCAAGAGGTTTGAGGATGGACTAGACGAAGACATTCGGACGTTTGTTGGTATGCTTGAGCTGAAGGAGTTCATTATACTCATTGAAAGAGCTTGTAAGGTCGAGGAATTGGCTAAAGAGAAAATAAAGGCCAAGTTTGAGGCTAGGGATTCAAAGAAAAGATCTATGGGCAAGTCATTTCAATCTACATTGAAGAAGTCTAGGGACTTCTATCCTCGTTCCAATGCTTCTATTGATTTTTTAAATAGAAATAGAGGTAACCAGTATTCGAGTACTAAGGCCCAGACCACCTTGATTGCTAGTGTTGGTAATGCTCGACCAAGTAGACCAAAATATCCTCAATGTGGTAGACATCACTCCGGTGAGTGTCGAGGGAGTGAAGGACCTGTTTCAAGTGTGGTTCCCCAGACCACTTTATTAGAGAGTGCCCTGAGATGGCAGAAAAGGAGAGATACCAAAGTGCAAGATCGGGTAACATTGCTAGTCGAGGCAGACTATAGAAAAATTCGAGTAGTGGAGCGAGCAGTAAGAATGCCCCTCAAGAGTCAGCTGTGAGACCCGAGGGCAGAGCTCCTGCAAGGACGTACGCCATTCGCACTCACGAAGAGGCTTCGTCCCTGAATGTGATTACGGGTACATTTTCTATCTATGATGCTATTGTTATTACTTTGATTGATCTGGGATGTAACCATTCCTATATTTGTATGAAATTGGTGTCTAGTATGAGCATGCTTTTTGAATCAACTGAATTTGTAATAAAAGTGTCAAACCTATTAGGCAAATACGTGTTAGTCGATAAAGTAGTAGAAATTGTCCTAACCTTATGTGTTTTCCATTTGATGATTTTGATGTAATTCTTGGTATGGATTGGCTAGTTGCTCATGATGTAGTAGTAAATTGTGGGAAAAATTTTATTGAACTGAAATGTGTAAACGGTGGTGTTCTTCGTGTTGAATCAGATGAATCGGATAGCTTGTCTGTAGTGACTTCTTCTATGTCCGCTCAAAAGTGTATAAGGAAGGGTTATGAAGCTTATCTTACTTTTGTGTTGAATACAAAATAGTCGGAGTTGAAGATTGAGTTAGTGCCGGTAGTTTGTGAGTATCCAGACGTATTTCCAGAGGAGTTGCCCGGATTTCCTCCAATTAGGGGAGTTGAATTTGGTATTGATCTTGTTCCGGGTATGGCAACCATTTCTATTGCTCCGTATAGGATGGCTTCGATTGAGTTAAAGGAATTGAAAACCCAATTACAAGAATTGACAGATAAAGGTTTCGCGAGACCTAGTTATTCACCCTAAGGAGCGCCAGTTTTATTTGTGAAAAAGAATGATGGTTCATGAGGCTGTGTATTGATTACCGACAACTCAACAAGGTGACGATAAAGAATAAGTACCCCTTATCGAGGATAGATGATTTATTTGATCAACTGAAGGGAGCCACAGTATTTTCCAATATAGATTTGAGGTCTGGATATTATTAGTTGAGAGTTAAGGACTCGGACGTGCCGAAAACTGCATTTCAGATGAGGTATGGTCACTATGAATATTTGGTAATGCATTTTGGCCTAACGAATGCTCCTACGGTTTTCATGGATTTAATGAACTAAATTTTCTGACCTTATTTTGATAAATTTGTTGTAGTGTTTATTGATGATATCTTGATTTATTCCCGTGATGAATCTGAACATGCCGAGCACTTAAGAGCTGTTTTGCAAATTTTGAGAGATAAGTAGTTGTATGCTAAGTTTAGCAAAAGTGAGTTTTGGCTTAAGAAGTCAGATTTCTAGGGAATATTATGTGGGGTGATGGGATCCGAGTTGATCCGAGTAAGATTTTGGCCATTGTTGATTGGAAACTGCTGAGAAATGTATCTAAGGTTAGAAGCTTTTTGGGCTTAGCCGGCTATTACCGAAGGTTCGTTAAAGGATTTTCTATGATTTCCTCTCCGATGACAAAATTGTTGCAAAAAGATATGAAGTTCGAATGGTTAGAAAAGTGCCAACAGAGTTTTGAAAAATTAAAGGCATTGTTAACTGAGGCTCTGGTATTAGTGCAACCCGAGTCAGGACCTGAGTCGGGAAAAGAATTTGTGGTTTATAGTGATGCGTCCTTAAATGGATTGGGTTGTGTGCTTATGCAAGAAGGGTAAGTGATAGCCTATGCTTCAAGGCAATTGAAGCCACATGAGAAAAATTATCCGACGCATGATCTAGAGCTAGTTGCCATTGTATTTGCATTAAAGATTTAGAGACATCACTTGTATGGTGAGAAATGTCGGGTATTCACCGATCACAAAAGTTTTAAGTACTTGATGACTCAAAAAAAATCTGAATTTGCAGCAATGGAGGTGGCTGGAGTTGATAAAAAATTATGAGTTGGTGATTAACTATCACCCAGGCAAGGCGAACGTGGTCACCGATGCCTTGAGTAGGAAATCTTTATTTGCCTTGAGAGCTATGAATACTCAGTTGATTGTGTCCGTTGGTGGTTCAATACTAGCGGAGTTGAAAGCTAGACCAACATTTCTCGAAGAGATCTGTGTAGCTCTGAAATGTGATAGTGATTTGCAAACTAAGAGAGCTCAATGTGAGTCAGGTGTCGAGTCAGATTTTTGGATTGGTTCCAATGGTTGTTTGATGTTTCAAGATAGGGTCTGTGTACCTAGAGATGACAAGCTTATTGGGAAAATTCTTCATGAGGCGCGTGATAGCTATATGTCGATTCATCCGGGTAGTACTAAGATGTATAATGACTTGAAGATATTGTATTGGTGGTCGGGTATGAAAAGAGACATCTCTGAGTTTGTGTTGAAATACTTAATCTGTCAGCAAGTGAAAGCCGAGCACCAAGTACCTTCGGGTTTACATCAGCCTATGATGGTT
Organism: Gossypium hirsutum; assembly: GCF_007990345.1. Taxonomy (NCBI): domain Eukaryota; kingdom Viridiplantae; phylum Streptophyta; class Magnoliopsida; order Malvales; family Malvaceae; genus Gossypium; species Gossypium hirsutum. Next base: position 77,162,409 of record NC_053436.1, read on the forward strand.
CCCGAGTGGAAATAAGACTAGATTACTATGGATTTTTTGACGGGATTGTCATTATCACCAAGAAAGAAAGATGTTGTTTGGGTCGTAGTTGATCGATTAATGAAATTGGCTCACTTTATTCCAGTACGTACTGACTACTCACTTGATAAGTTAGCCGAGTTGTATGTTTATGAAATTGTGAGACTTTATGAAGTACCTTTGTAAATTATTTTGGATAGGGATCCGAGATTCACATCACGATTTTGGAAAAAACTACAAGAAGCTTTAGGTACAAAGTTGAATTTTAGTACCGCTTTTCAACCAGAAACCGATGGTCAGTCAGAGAGAGTAATACAGATACTGGAAGACATGCTCTGGTGTTGTGTTCTCGAATTTCAAGGCAGTTGGGAAGAGTATTTGCTGTTGGTGAAATTTGCCTACAATAGCAGCTTTCAATCGAGCTTGAAAATGGAGCCTTATGATGCATTGTATGGGCGTAAGTGTCAAACACTATTATAGGACTGAACTCAGAGAGAATCAGATTCATGAGGTCGATTTAGTCAAAGAAATCGAAAGAAATTAAGGGTAATTCGAGATTGCTTGAAAGCGGCTTTGGATAGACAGAAATCCTACGTGGATTTAAAGCGAAGGGAAATTGAGTTTCAAGTCGGTGATAAGGTATTTCTAAAAGTATCCCCATGGAAGAAAGTTCTTATATTTGGTCGGAAAGGCAAGTTGAGTCCACGTTTTATCGGTTAGCCTTACCATCCGAGTTGGAAATGATTTACGATGTATTTCATTATCTATGTTGCGCCGATACTGTTCTGACCCTTCACACGTGATTTCACCTACAGAAGTGGAGAAACGATCGGATATGACTTATGGTGAGGAACCGATTAAGAAATAAAAGATCCAATTAAGAGATAAAAGTATTACCCTTGTCAAAGTGTTATGGCAATGACATGGGGTTGAAGAGGCCACATGGGAACCCGAGGAAACAGTGAGGAGCCAATACCTAAACCTTTTTCCCAGTAAGATTTTCGAAGACGAAAATCCCTAAAGGGAGGAGAGTTGTAACATCCCGATTTTGGGCCTAATCGGAACAGTGGCTTTGGGACCACAAATCTAAGGTCATAAAATTTATTTTAGTATTATTTTGAGGTCCACAGCATGATAATATGATAATTTAAAAATTTTGTTAAGAAACTTTATCGTTTGAATGCTTAATTTGTAAAAAAGGACTAAATCGCGTAAAGTGCTAAAGTTGTGTTTTATTAGGTAAATGTGTTAAATAGCTATAGAACTTAAAATTTGAAGTCCTTAATGAGTAAACAGCCATTATATTTGTAAATGGATGTACATAGAGAAGAAAAGTTAAAAAGTCAAAGTTGGTAGGGTTGGTATTTGATGACAATAGCTAAATGAATAAAATAAAGAAAAATGGTCATCTTCCTTCCCCATCTTGTCTCCACAGAAAATTGAAGAAGAAATTCCTCCATGGAAGCTTAAAATTTTCAGCACAATAAACCCCCTACATGTAAGTCATTTTGGTGTTAGTTTTTGATTTTTTTATGTTTTTGAGATCCTTGAAGCATGATATAACTATTTCTACCATTATTTTGAGCTAGGGTTTATGTTAAAAAATTTACCCATGTGTGTCATGCATGTATTTTGATGATTAATGGATGAATATGGAAGTTTGGTGTTAGACGAACATCTTCTTTTTTTCTAAGTGATTTTTATGAAAACACCTAAAAGGACTTGTTTGTAAAATATGTAAAATAGATGTTAAAAATCTAATTTAATGAAAAATGTGGGCTGCTATAAGAGGGAATATGAATTGGCTAGGCTTGGGTAACCAAGAAAATGGACACATTTCATTTTACGAGCCTAAGGGCTAAATTACAATTATGTGAAAGTTTAGGGGCAAACTATAATTCTGCCAAAATATGATTTATGGGCTGTTTTGAATAATGTGGTAACTAAATAAGTGAAATTTTCTATTATAGATCAAGAAAAATGGAGTCTGAGCCTAGACCGGGGAAAGAGCAAAATCTTGGACTAAATTGAATTGATTGTCCATATTTTTGTACCGAGGTAAGTTGTGTGTAATTGTTACAACATTTTACTATGTATTTAGCATTTAATGTTGCTTGAATTGTATATTTGTCTTGTGAATATTATTAATGTTGTTCGATAAAGAATTGAGGCAATGAAAGCTGGTTGAACCGTAGGAATACTTAAGGTACAAATAACATGACATTTGAGTTGATGAGATCCCGTATAAGACCATATCTGGGATATGGCATCGGCATTGGTATGTGTTATCATGTAAGACCATATCTGGGATATGGCGTTGATATGAGATTTCGTGTAAGACAACGTCTGGGACATGGCATCGAAATGAGATTTCGTATAATACCATATCTGGGATATGGCAACGATGTGAGATCCCATGTAAGACCACATTTGGGACATGGAGTTGGCATGTTATTGTGTATATGATAATCCCGAGTATCCTTAGTATTCCAAGTGGTTCAACGGGTAGTCCAAGGATTTGTCAAAGAAATGACTAGATATGATCATGTTGAATGGGTATAGGTATATGAGCCAAGCTCGTAGTTATTGAGATTACGAAAGGATGAGATTTCAGTAAGATGAGAATGTTGGAATTATGCTCTTAAGCTCTATTGAACATTATATGAATTGAATGGGATAAGAAATGGCTACAATTATTATTGAGATAATTTAGGTTATGTTGTGAATGTGTATGAAAGTGCATGCTCTTATTGCTTATTAATTACATGCAACCTTACTAAGCTTTACGCTTACTCCCTCTCTTTTCCATTTTCTTATAGCATTGCTAAGCTAACTCGAGGATCAAAGGATGACGGAGGCACGTTCACACTATTAATTGGATCTTTTGGGTATAGTTAGTCTCAACATTTTAAGTATGGCATGTATAGGGACTTGGTCTTTTTGTTATATGTCATATTGGTCTAGCCAAATATGTTGGCTTATAATGATAGTTGATTTATTTTGTGTATGGCTATGAGATATGGCTCATAATGAATATGGGGTTGTAAACCTATTCATCTATGTATGTATGTGCCAATTCCATTATGACATGGCTTATAGTTATTGATGATTAAATGTTGACAAATGTCATGTGTGTTTGAACAAATAAGGTTGGCAATTGGCTTGGAAATAGCCTTAAAGTTGTCCACACGGGTAGACATACGGAAGTGTGTCTAGGCTGTGTGTGACACATGGTCTACCCCATAGGCGTGTGGTCAGGTCGTGTGTCCCCTGCACTCTAATTAATGCAAAACAGAATGTCCAGTAGTAAACACACGGGCAGAGACACAGCCATGTGTCTCAGCTGTGTGCAGGACACAGCCTTAGGACATAGGCGTGTGCCCAGGCCATGTGAAGTCTGCACCTTATTTTTAGAATTTAATTCGCCACACAGCCTAACACACAGGCGTGTGACTTGGCTGTGTGACCCTATTTTGCTAACGACATCATAGTCAGAGAGTTATACGGGCAGAGGACACGAGCGTGTCCCAAGCCACACGAGTGTGTATGACCACACGGCCTACCCACACAGGCTTGTGACTCTCCAAAACAAGAAAATTTTCTATGTCTTCCAAATATCCTCGAAGTTCTCGGTTTAGTTTGGAATCGCTCCCAAAGTATGTTTTGGGCCTCGTGAGTCCATATAAGGAACAATATGCATGATAATGAATGGTTTTAATTTGGACAGAAATTCATGTCTTGATTTTGTATGATTACATAAGTTTAGGTCCGATAATGCCTCGTACCCTGTCTCGGTGTTAGATACGGGTAAGGGGTGTTACAGTCCGAGTCTGAGTCATGTTAATAGAGGGTGTACAACTGTATTGAACAATTGATTGTTATTAAATGATATTGAATGATATTGAATATGGATTGGAATGAACAATGAAATGAAATATGCAACTGAAATGCATGAAATTGCATGAATCATAGATTCATGAAAAGAATATTGATATTGAAATTGAATTGAGTATCTTATCATGAAAAGTTATTGAATAGCAATTATGAGACTGATATAGAAGAGATGATAATTCAAAGTGTTATGAATGATATGTACAAGAAATTGATTAATTGTTTGAATGATTATGTTTGTGTGAATATATATATAAACAATATAATTTTTTGCTTATAACATATTCGGATTATAGAAATACCACTAAGTCTATACTCCGCGTACGGTTTGTTTCCTTGCGCAGCTTAGGTAAAGTCAGATCGTTGAATCAGCATCCAAAGTCGATTCCGAACTCAAAGTGGTGGTGTACATTTCTTTTTTGTAAGTGGCATGTACCTAAGATGTTGATAAACCATAATTTATATATATTTTTATCTCATGCTTAGCATAATTTTGGATGAATTATCCTTAGAATTGGTGAATTCGATGCTCCTAATCCTTTAATTTCATGTTTTATACTTAGGAGAGCATAGAAGAGTAAAAAAGAGCAAAATATGAGCCAAAAACGGAGAAAATGGGTCAACATGGGAAATCAACATAGCCTAGACTTCCTCACACGAGTAGTTCACACGCCCGTGTCCATTCAACAGACTCGTACACGGTTTGAAGCAATCGCACACGGGCGTGTCCCTGTCAAGCCCAAGTCTAGTCCTATTCAGAAAAAGTCACTCTTGAAGGTTTAGAAGCATTCTAAAGCCTATATAAACACCCTAGGAGGTACCAAAAAGACATACATGGAGTACGAGAGGCAAAGAATTACTCGAAGAAAGCCGATTGATCCATCTTAGAAGCTGGATTCTCCTTCAAGACTAAAGATCTCCCTTCAATTCCCTTCAAAAGTTCTTGGGTTTTCTTTATGCTTTGTTATCATTATTATTTAGATATGTTTTCTTTCATAAATATGAACTAAACCCCCTAAATACCTAAGGGGAATGAAACCTAAGACGGATCTTGTTATTATGTTCTGAATTGTATGATAAATATTTGACTTATTCTTAATTATATGTTCTTAATTCCTGCTTTAATATTCTAGGATATTGATTCAAATATTGATGTGCTTATTCAAAGGAGCAAAAGTCTCTGTCTAAGAGTAGATCTAGCATAATTTAGCGGAGTTGATTGCATGCCTAGAGATAGGGTGACAAGATTTTGTCGGATTAGGGTGAAACCTAATAAGGGAATTCATAGATCGAGTGTAACATTAGGGAGTTAATTAGAAAGAGATTTCAATTAATCAACCTAGGGTTAGACGTTGTTAGTCTCGAGAGAGATAATAATATAAATTAGGAATTTCTACGGGTCAAGTCAAGTGAATAAATCGTCTGATTCAGAGTCAATAACAAGTGAAGTCTAGATAGATTTTTCCCTTAGGTATTGTCCAAATCATTCAGTTTTTCCAAAATTTATTTCCCCAATTTACTTTCTGTGCATTCTTAGTTTAGTAATTAGTTTAGATAAAACAAACCCTTTTTATTTTTAGGCTAGATAATAAAAAGAAAGTTAATACTAGTACTTTTAGTTTCTTTGGGTTCGACATCCCGGTCTTACCATAAGCTATACTACTGTTCGATAAGGTGTGCTTGCCTTTGTCGTGATAATAGCTAATTTTCAAGAACGGACATTCATAAATTATAAAACTTATCACGATTCACACATGATCAAGTTTTTGGTGCCGTTGCCGGGGAACTAAGATATTAGGAGCACTCAATTTTTATTACTTTAGCCATTTTAATTTTATTGCAATTTAAATTTTTATTTTCTTTTCTAATTTTTCGTTTATTTGCTTCTGGCAGGTTTTTATAGTATATGACTAGAAGAAACACGTCGGGACCATTACTTTTTGATAGTGAGATCGATCGCACAACTCGCAGAAACCGAAGAGAAATAAGGCGAAGCCTAAGATACACAGAGGAAGAGCAAGAGGACGGTATCCACACCTCAACCGAGGAGATGGCTGAAAATCTGGAAAACCCGCTATCCCCTGCGATTGCTGCTAATCCAATAAATCAAAATCCTTCTCCACGCACTATGTATGATTATGCTAAATTGAATTTAACAGGAACTAAGTCAAGTATAGTTAGACTTGCTATTGCTGCAAATAATTTTGAACTGAAACCTAACACGATTCAAATGATACAGCAATTTGTTCAGTTTGATGGTTTGCAAAATGAGGATCCAAACAATCACTTGGCGAATTTTCTAGAGTTTTGTGACACTTTTAAAATTAATGACATTTCTGATGATGCCATTCGCCTTCGATTGTTTCCCTTTTCATTGAGGAACAAATCTAAACAGTGGTTGAACTCATTACCACGAGGGTCGATCACTACTTAGGAATAAATGACCCAAAAGTTTTTACTTAAATATTTTTCGCCGGCTAAAACATCAAAATTAAGGAATGATATCTCTTCTTTTGTGCAAATGGATCTAGAAACACTCTATGATGCATGGGAGAGATACAAGGACCTCTTGAGAAGGTGCCCTCACCATGGGCTGCCCTTATGGTTGCAGGTTCAAATATTTCACAATGGCCTAAATCCTTCGACTAGACAGATGATTGACGCAGCTGCTGGTGGAACTATCAATAATATGACACCTGAGGAGGCTTATGAATTTATAGAGGAGATGTCACTGAATAATTACCAGTGGCAAGTTATGAGGAAAAAGCCGACGAAAGCAGCTGGTGTTTTCAACCTCGATGCGGTTACTATGCTATCTAACCAGGTAGAACTCTTAAATAAAAAGATTGGCAGTTTGTGTGGTTCTACTCAGGCACATTCAGTAATGAGGTACGATTCAAATGGAGGAGGAGCATACACAGAATATCAACCCTTCAACCCTAGAATCGAGGAGGAACAAGTCCAATATATGGGTAACAATAACTCTAGACCTCAAAATAACCCATACAGTAATACTTATAATGCAGGTTAGAGGAACCATCCCAATTTCTCGTGGGGTGGTCAAGAGAATCAAGGGCCACAACATTCTCTGGGTTTTCAACAACCACCTTACCAACAGGAAAAGAAGTCAAACCTTGAGGAGATGCTAACAAAGTTTATCTCGGTGTTAGAAACTCGCTTCCAGAACACTGAAACAGCACTTAAGAATCAACAAGCATCGATCCAAGGGCTCGAAACTCAGATAAGACAGCTCACCAAACTAATTACTAAACGACCACAAGGTAGCTTGTCAAGTAATACTAAATCTAACCCAATGGAATAACTCAACGCGATTACCACTCAAGGCAAGAAAGGGTTGGTTGAACCTGAACTAGAACCAAGGCAAGGAATGGTGGTAAGTAAAGGTAAAGGAGAGGTAGTCCACAGTGAGCAACAACCAGTAAGTAAAGAGTACAAACCACGGGTGTCATACCCCAATGTGACAAGGAAAGACCGCACAGATGAACAATTCGATAAATTCCTTAAACTATTAAAAAAATTACATATTAACTTACCGTTTACTGAAGCTCTTTCGCAGATGCCAAACGCGGTCAAATTCTTAAAGGAGCTTTTAACAAATAAGCAGAAGTTGGATCAGGCGTCGCATGTGGAGTTAAATGCAATTTGCTCAGCCATACTACAGAATAAGCTGGCCAACAAGTTAAAAGATCCAGGAAGTTTTACAATTCCTTATTTAATTGGTAGCTTAGATGTTAATAATGCTTTGGCTGATTTAGGGGCTAGTATCAATGTCATGCCCTAAAAAAAGTTTAAACAACTAGGTCTTGGGAAACCTAAACAAACTAGAATGAGCATTCAGTTAGTAGATAAAACAATTAGATTTCCTAAGGGCATTATTGAAGATGTACTCGTTAAAATGGACAAATTTATATTCCTAATCAATTTTGTTGTTCTAGACATAGAAGAGGATAGTGACGTGCCTTTAATTTTAGGATGGCCCTTTTTAGCAACTACTAGAACAATTATTGATGTTGGTACAGGTGAACCCACACTTCATGTGGGTGATGAAACTATCACTTTTCAAGCTCGTAATTCGAGTAACACTTCAAAAATCGAGGGTGATTGTATAAATCATACTACTAGTACTGATCATGTGGTGAAACCTTCTATGCAGGAAACACATTTGAGAAACACACATGAGCCATGCTCAAATAACAACAACGGACCTATCTATGAAGAATGAAGGCTACGAGTCGAGAAACTAGATGAACGGCGGACACAGAAACCAAGATCACACGATAAACTAAAACCACACCATGACGAGCTCAATATTTCACCAAATCAACTTAAGGTTGGAGACAAAGTACTATTAGATATAGCAGGCCCTCGGATTGCCACCTCTGAACCTAATGGAGAAATCCCTCTTACGATACTTAGCATTTTCCCATACGGCACAGTCGAGGTAATTCATCCCAAATTTGATATGTTCAAGGTAAATAGTACTCGTCTAAAACCTTATTTTGATAAAATTAATAGGAGAGATGAGGAGCGTAAACTTCTCGCACCACCATGACCACGCAACAGAGAGGTAAGTCGAGCTTAGACTATAAATAAGCACTTCTCGGGAGGCAACCCGAGCACTAACGGTGTTAACTTCTTTAAATTTTAGTTTTTAACATTTAATTCACTAACTGAGTCACTAAACACAAGTTTTCCAGAACCATACGGCCAGGCACACGGGCGTGCCTTAGGCCGTGTCCATACTACAGAAGGCAACACGGTCGTGCGATACAGCCGTATGAAAACAGGGTAAAATTTTTCCCCAACACGGGAGTCGATAAGTTGCCACAGTTGTGCAACATGGCCATAGGTAAATCTGTCAAAACAACACGGGTGTCCAACACGCCTATGTCTAGAGGCCATAGTTAAAACTAAGAAAACAACACGGGCGTGCGGCACGCCCGTGCTCACTACCCGTGGTCAAGACTGACAAAATAACACGGGCGTGGACATACATACATGGGTGTGGGAGAAGCGAACGAAGCAGAACACGGCCGTGTGACAAGGCCATGTGCATCAACACGCCCAAAGAACACAGGCATGGGCTGAATTTCAGACGCGCCCAAATTTGAAAATCACGATACACACGGGCTAAAATTAGGACACACGGGCGTGTCCCACAGCCGTGTGCCCCAAAATCTATATAAAACCCCCCACTATTCATCATTCCCTTCCCCAAATATCAAACTCTAGCCACCGAAATCCTTTCACACACCCATTTTGGCACGCCCGTGCGCCGACCACAGCACCACCATTGACGACCTAAGCTCTTCACTCTACCAAGCTATTGCGTTTGTTCACTCTTTTCTCTCTAATCTCTTCTATTCTTTTACTAATTTTATGATTTTTTTATTGTGTTATTTGACTATTTTGCTTAATATTAATGGTTCCAATGATAGTAATGCTTATTCTCTTTGTTAGAAATTTGCCATTTTAGTCGATAATTATGCTACATTCATCCATTTTCCTCTTGTTTCCATGGATTTCATGCTTACCCACACCATATTACATATTATCAATCCCACATGCATTCATTTACTAGGTATTCCATTTAGCCCCATTTTCATATTCTTATTGTTACTAATGACTTGATATATCTTTCCATTAGGATTTAGTTACTTTTCGGTACATCTTCCCTTTTGCCTATGATGCCCATGAAGTATTCTTCTTTAATTTTAACATGCTTACATACATTTCCATGCTATTCTTGGAGGGTATTTCTATAACTTTGTCTTGCTATTGCAGATACCATGTCAAATTCACGTGGCAAGAAAATCGCCATCTCCGCCTTGAAGAAGAGGAAAGGAGCAGCATTATCATCGAGTCCTACCGTTAAAATTAGGCATCCATTCCTCCAGTTTCCCTCGGGACCACAGGAGGAACTTTTTCAGATACTACAGGCCCGACCCGTAAGTGTGGGTCACTGCATTGATTGGGAAGCACTTGAACAAATCCAACTGGCTGACACGATCTGAGCCCTTCTAACGACTAACCCATGGGGCATCTTTTTCGAGATCATCAAGTCGACGTACCTTGAGCTCATACTCGAACTCTGCTCGACCTTCCACCTTCAAGTCGTCATGACACAGTTCAATGATCTTGGAACGATCCAGTTCCGTCTCGGCAGTTTAGTGCGCCAGTTGAGCGTACCTGAGTTCAGAATTGCATTAGCGCTGTATACAGAGGAGTTCATGGATGACAACGAACTCGACACCCTCCATCGCCATATCTACTATTCTCCTTCGAAGTGTTGGAGTGCTTTAGTTCCTGACTCGGCCACCTATGACCCCAGCTGCTCTAAGGCATCGACCCTCACCCCATCTCTGAGGTACTTACACACCATCTTGGCCCACATTCTGACAGGGCGGCGAGAGAGCACTGGCATCGTCAACACTCACGGCGCCTACTTTTTATAGAGTATGGCGAACAGGCACGTTTTTGACCTTGCCTATTTCATTGCCCTCGCCATTCGCCATCAGACAGAGCGGCATAGGAAGGGAGTCATATCCATCGGCCCTTATGTGACTAGCTTAGCACGGTATTTACGCCTCCTCAACACAGCAGCGCAAGCATCTTCCCTCACCCTCATTGGTCAGATGTCCCCACAGGGCATCTCGAGTATGCTACATATGAGGATGATCGAGCAACGACGTGGAGTTGACCCTCCCCAGTACCATTTGGTCCAGTCCGCCGAAGAGGAGGACCCAGAGGACATTACTGATGATATCCCTCCACGTCATGAGGACCCACCGTCTCGCCACCACCCATCCATCGTCCAGTTCATGCGGCGACTTCATACTCTGACATCTTTGAACGCCTTACTCGATTTGAGCAGCAGTGTTTTCAACGCTTTGATCACATTAATGCTACTTTACATCAGATTTGTCAGCACCTTCACATCTCATCGCTACCATCACCTCGCGAACCATCCGGTGATGACGATGTTTAAAGACTTTTTATTTATTATTTTTATTTTCACTTTTATCTTTATTTATCTTCTTAAAGTACTTTTTATTTTATTTTCCTTTAATACTATTTTATTTTTAGGTTTTATAATTTTTATTGAATAATTTATAGTTTCGGCTATTTCATTACGAGTAACTATGCTTCTTTATATTTCCTAAAGAGTTCTTGATTTTATCACAGTTATAAAGAGCTCCAAAGCTCACCATCAGTTAGGAACTTGAAACTCCACTAGAAAAGGTTCTCCACGACTGCCATGTCCTGCCCGACCACCAAGATAACCTCTTCGCTGGACACTGGGGTTGTGGAACTCAACCTCTACCACCACCGGAATATCCTCCTCCAATCTTATCATTGCCTTGGCCGATTATTCTCTATACCTCCAATTCAAGGATTCCATTCAACATTCAGGAAGTTTCACTTCTCTCTTTCTCTTTTCTGATATTATCTTTATATCACTATTATATATCTCTGTACATTAAGGGCAATGTACATCTTCAGTGTGGGGGGTTATTTATTTCATTATCAGAAAAATCCCTGAATTTTGTCTTATTCTCAAATAATCTTCTCATATCATTATTAGAATGAATTTTGATTAATTTATGATTTTTATTGATATGTCTTGGATTAAAACATAGGCATTTATGCATTGATTGTTTAAACTTTAAGGAATTAGAGAATCAAAGCATGATAAGTTGATTTTTGAGAATTATAAAAAATTCTAGGTTATTTCCCCAAGTTTAGGTATTATCTTGAGTTGAAATTCACAGGGTTAACATCAAAAAGCCATAATTTTTGTGAGATCTTGAGCCTTTAGAGCATATATTATTTCTTTCATACTCACTTTTATTGTTGCTTTGAGTGCGTCAATTTTGATCTGTTATTCTAGAACTTGCTTGATTATACATGTCAAGACCACACCTTTGATTTGATATGTCAAGATGATAAAGGCACTTAGGTTTAACCCATTCACTCCATAAAAGCCTACCCTCATAATTAACCCTTAGTGAACCCCTTTGAGCTTAACAAGCCATTCATTGATTTACCCTCAATATTAACCCATAACCCATTATTGTTGAAATCCCCTAATTTGATCCCTATTTTTGTCGAGATTTGATTTGAATTAATTACTTAGCTATGTTTTATTTTTCGTTGTAATAATTAGCAAAGTTCTATGTTATTTGACTTGTTCTTAAATTAAAAAAAACAACAACATACATACTTATTAGTAGTAATTCTTTGTTTTTGAGCTTAAGTATTTAAATTCCTTATCCCATGAAGAAAAGTTCAATTCTAGGATTTTCTAATTAGAAATGTAATTTATCAAGTTGTAGTATTTTTCTAGTTAGGTAATTTTTCAATTCAATCTCGATTCTAACCTTCTTTTTCAGCTTGTAACCACACCCCCTAACCAAAGCCACGTTACAACCCTCTAAAGACCTTTTGATTGATGTATCATCTCAATATATAGTGGTGGAGATTTGATTTTCACGCAAGCTTATGGTAATAACTTTTCATTTTGACTATTAAGTGCTAAATTTCTTGTCCTTAAACACCTCGAGTGATTTGAGTGAATCTTTAGTAAGAATGTGAAACTCTGTGATATTTTGAATCAAAGGTGATTACTTAAATGAGGGGAGACACCTAAGTTTTCGTGATAAAATACTCAACTTAGAATGTTTGAAACTTTGATGTTCTTCAAGTTAAATTTTCAATGTATGAGTAATTATGGATTATTTTGAGATACTATTGATGAAAATTATAAGTTGAGAAGAATTTATTTTGATTGTGAGTTGAGGATTTTGCTTGAGGACAAGTAAATGCTTAAGTGTGGGGGTATTTGATAAACCGTAATTTATACATATTTTTATCCCATGCTTAGATAATTTTGGATGAATTATCCTTAGAATTGGTGAATTCAATGCTCCTAATCCTTTAATTTCATGTTTTATATTTAAAAGAGCATAAGAGAGTAAAAAAGAGCAAAAACGGAGAACATGGGTCAACATGGGAAATCAACATGGCCTGGACTTCCTCACACAGGTAGTTCACACGCCCATGTCTATTCAACAGACTCGTACACGATTTGAAGCAATCATACACGGGCGTGTCACACGGGCATGTCCCTGTCGAGCCCAAGTCTAGTCCTATTCGGAAAAGGCCACTCTTGAGGGTTTAGAAGCATTCTAAAGCCTATATAAACACCCTAGGAGGTACCAAAAAGACATACATAGAGTAGGAGGCAAGGAATTACTTGAAGAAAGCCAATTGATCCATCTCAGAAGCCGGATTCACCTTCAAGACTGAAGATCTCCCTTCAATTCCCTTCAAGAGTTCTTGGGTTTTCTTTATGTTTTGTTATCATTATTCTTTTGAGATGTTTTTTTTCACAAATATGAACTAAACCCCATAAATACCTAAGGGGAATGAAACCTAAGACAGATCTTGTTATTATGTTCTGAATTGTATGATAAATATTTGACTTGTTCTTAATTATGTGCTCCTAATTCTTGCTTTAATATTCTAGGATATTGATTCAAGTATTGATGCGCTTATTCAAAGGAGCAAAAGTCCCTGTCTAAGAGTAGACATAGCATAATTGAGCGGAGTTGATTGCACGCCTAGAAATAGGGTGAAAAGATTTTGCCAGATTAGGGTGAAACCTAATAAGGAAATCCATAGATCGAGTTAATGCAACACTAGGGAGTTAATTAGAAAGAGATTTCAATTAATCAACCTAGGGTTAGACGTTGTTAGTCTCGAGAGAGATAATAATATAAATTAGGGATTTCTACGGATCAAGTCAAGTGAATAAATCGTCTGATTTAGAGTCAATAACAAGTGAAGTCTAGGTGGATTTTTCCCTTAGGTATTGTCCAAATCATTCAATTTTCCCAAAAGTTATTTCCCCAATTTACTTTCTGTGCATTCTTAGTTTAGTAATTAGTTTACATAAAACAAACCCCTTTTTATTTTTAGGCTAGATAATAAAAAGAAAGTTAATACTAGTACTTTTAGTTTCTTTGGGTTCGACATCCCGGTCTTACCATAAGCTATACTACTGTTCGATAAGGTGTGCTTGCCTTTGTCGTGATAATAGCTAGTTTTCAAGAATGAACATTCATAAATTATAAAACTTATCACGATTCACACACGATCAGATGTTATACTTGGTCATTTTGGATAATGTTTGTAAATGAGGTATAAGTTAATATTGGTACTTATATAAATATGTTTTGGGTTATAGCTATTAAATGGTATATTTTGGTTGAAATTAGTTTAATCTTATATTTGGTTCAAATGGTGGCTTTTGAATTAATTTGGATATTATGGTTAAAGTATTTATAAAAATAAATAGGTTAGGTCATTAGATTGATTAATTTATGAAATGTATGTTATTTAATTGTGTAATGTTTATATTTGAATTGCAATGACTGGTAATACTCTATAATTCTGTTTCGGCGATGGATAAAAGTTTTAAGGTGTTACAATTCAAACTTTCAAGATTGCTTTGCAATTGTAAAACCTCAAAGGTAGTTACGCACGGACAAAAAAATGAGAAGGAGCAACTAATTTAAAGTGCAGGAATACAATAATGTTAGAAATTAAAATATAGGCATAGTAGAAAGAACAAAGCTATAAAATATGACCCATTTCTCTTACAAGGTTGAAGGAATGAAAATCAATAGTACGTGTAAAGAAAAGAAGGCCAGTTGGACCTTTCTCTTTACAATAGTTTATAGATTATGTATTTTATAAATATCATCTTGGATTGTAAACTCAATGACACCGGTCATATACGTCTACCATTTAAAATATAAGATAAAGACTAGATATATTATTTTCAAAGATAAGAATATACCATATATCTAAAAATAATGCTAACATATTCAAGTTTAATGGATTTTCAATCCTCTATAATCTGACTAAGTTAGAGATGAATTTCATTCAAAAAAAAAAAGGAAGTTAAGAGATGAATTAACATGACCATAGTTCCAAGCAATCACTAGAAGAAAAGAGTTTGGGATAGATTTTTAAATTTCAAAATGTTTTATTAGAATTTTCCATTAGCCTAACTTTGGTGTTAAATGCTAATTAAAATATATGAAGTGGAGTTTATTTAAATTAGAGGGGTCAAATTTTAATTGAATTTAATGTGTTAAAAAAAAAGTTGCAAAATGGGGAACAGTGTTGACAGCAAAGCCTACATGTGGATTTGAGTCTCATAGATTACCTACTTTATAGCGTATGCAGGATGGTGATTTACTCTTATCATGGACATGCGATTTGGAAAAAAAGAAGAAGGTTCATATCAAATCCAAGCTAACCTCAAGCCTAACTGTTGGGCTGATAGAAGGATATAATTTATATCATGACTCAATTAAAATTATAAAATTTGAAGAGTAATTTAGAATATCTATCATAGTTTAGAGAGCTTTTTTTGATGCACTGTTAACCAACAAGTTTCACTCAAAACATATGGTCATGGATTCCATCAAGGAACCTCAACCTACAAAAAAAACAAAAAAAGCATTCGTTAATTTTTTTTTCTACTTTTTTCTGTTGGTTTTACTATTCATATTTAGGAGTTTTTTAAATAATGTTTTTAAAGATTAAATGTGTTTTTTCTTTTAAAAGTGTAATATGCCTTATTACTATATCCAATAATTATTGGTAATATTCGATAAATTTTTATAATGTTTATATTTGATAAATTTTTTTATATATTTTTTAAATTTTCTATAATTTATATATTTTAAAGGGAGAAAATTGGTCCTTCTAAAAAAACATAAAGAGCAAATTTGAAATTGAGCAGATTAATCTCTTTAAAAAAATCGAAGCAATTTAATCCGTATTTATATGTAAATTTTGAGGGTTAAATTAATTATTCTATCAATCAAAATTATATAAAATTGACAAAAAAATATTAAGTTAATAAATTATTCTTAGTTACTTATTTTTTAAAATTATCAAGGATTAAATTGCTTTGATTTTCTCAAAAGGGACCAATTTGTTCAATATTGAAATTGAAAAGGATTGGAGATATCATATTAAAGATTTTAAAAGTTATTTTTATTTTTTATCTAGATGTGCAATGTGGCGATTATTTATTGGTTGGAGGAGATAGTCGGGTTTTTTTACCGGCATTACAAAAGTCAATGGTTTTTCAAAATTCTTTAAATACCAAATTGAAACAACCGAATACTATAGGGGCAAATAATGTATTTAGCCTCATTTTTTAACAATAAAAACCGAGCAAAATTAACCGAAGTGGAGTTAGGTCGGTTTAATGGATAAACCAAAGTTTGCTCAAAACCTCGCCGCCTAGTCCTACTGCGTTTTCTTGTCACTTATTTCTTGTGTTCCGTTCCCTACACTCGCGCTTTTCTCTGCTTTCACCAGATCAAAAGGAAATTCAAAAGAAATAAAGATTGTAAAAATAAGAATCTTTATTTCGCAACTGAGAACTCTGCCCAGGAAAAAGCCGACGCAATGGCCGTACAGCGGTTAGACAGAGGCGATCTATGGAAGAACAAGGCTCGCGTTTTGCAACTCCAGCTCAGGCAGCGCTTCAGGGTGGCAGTCGATCGCCACCGTCCTTCAGTCCTTGCTGATCGTTACTTCTCCTCCTCGGTTCAGCGCTGGCTCCGTCGCTTCCGCGACTTCCGTCGCGATTCTCTCCCTTCTTCCTCCTCTTTCTACCGTAAAAAAGGTCGCTTTTCCTGCGCTGGGTTTCATGTCTTCGATCTATTTATGATTTTTTTGCTTTGTAGCAGTTTTATTTCCTTTAAATTTTTTTTAATTTACTATCAAAGGATGCAAAGAAGTAATTGTTAGAAAGTAAAATGACCTTTTTGCCCTCTCAGTTATTTCTAATTTCATAATTTGAAGATTTAAAAATTTCTTTGAATTGAATTCTTAGCTTACCAATTTAAGTTTCTGGTCTTATAGTGAGTAAAGACTTTGACGTGGAGGTGGATTCAGCTATTTTTCGAATGCTTCAGGCTGTTGCGGTTCCTTTGATTGGAAATGTTTGCCATGTTTTCATGAATGGTCTCAATCGTGTCCAAGTACGTACGCTTTTGTGTGATTGAGAAAATTCTGTAGTGTTCTTTGCAGGTATTTCACAGTTTCTAGGAACTAATGCATGTTCTCTAACGTGGCAGGTTTATGGCCTTGAAAAATTACATGATGCTTTGCTTAATAGACCCAAGAACAAGCCCCTTATAACGGTATAAGCCATGGTTTTTACTTTTTGTCAGTTTTCGCTTTTGTGTCATTCATCGGTGTTATGTTATGTTATGTTGAGTCCTATGCTGATGAAGGAATGTTTCTTTGCAGGTAAGCAATCATGTTGCTTCTGTGGATGATCCGTTTGTCATTGCTTCACTGCTTCCTCCCAGAGTTCTTCTTGATGCTCAGAACTTGAGATGGACCCTGTGTGCATCAGATCGATGCTTCAGTAATCCCGTGACGTCAGCATTCTTTCGATCTGTAAAAGTGTTGCCAGTTTCTCGTGGTGATGGGATTTACCAGATGGTACATCTTTTAAATTTTGGCATATTCTTAGCAAGTATGGAACAGTGTGTGTTGAGTAAGAATCAAGTCGATAAGTATACATCATGCAAGTGCATAGAATCAATGTTACAAGGAATGTGGATATGTTTTGTAAGGGGAATGAAAATTAGAGCACAATCGCTACTTAAATGAAACCTAATTTGATAGTATGGTTTTCTCTAGTTCGTTTAGTAGGAATGAAATATGATTATTGGAACATAAAACCTTATTTTTTGGAACTTATACATACGAATTTTATGTTCATATAAAATACACAATTCTCAATTCCGAAGTTAGTGGATTGTTTTGTTTTACCCAATAATCTTATAATAAACTATACATTAATCAGATCATTAGTTTTACTAAATCGGATCGCTAGTGTTCCTTGATTAGGATTGTGTATCAATGTGAAAATGGTTGGAAAGATAGCGATTTGTGGTATACATTGTTGAGATGAGGAACGTTTAACTGAAGGTGGAAAACAAAGAAGACGGATATATTATTGGCTTTTGAATGTCTTTGAAATGTATGATTGCTAATGTAGTCGAATAGTTTGATTGTACATACAATCTACATGCATATTGTTTAGTGCCTTTAAGGGACTTTGTTTCCTTTTCCGTTCCTTGAACTTCATATGATGCATAAGTTATGTAATATGTGTTAGACGTGAGATACTTGGACTTTCATCAACAGGTTTATAGTCCGGTATGTTGATTTTATCTTGCATGTTTACGCCTTCATTAATTACTTAAACATGTGTGGTATTTATGCTCATTTCATCATTTTGATTCAATTTGTTGCAGGGCATGGATATGGCCATTTCGAAATTGAATACTGGTGGATGGGTTCATATCTTTCCAGAAGGTAGTCGTTCTCGAGATGGTGGAAAAACTGTGAGATCTTCTAAGAGAGGTGTCGGGAGGTGAGTGTAAATAACTTCCTATGCAAATCTACATCTTCTCACATCAGGAAATAAACAGACCCATCTCTTGACGGAATCTGTGTTAAAGGGTTAAATTTTTTCAAAAAAAAAAAAGGAACTTTTAGCCTATTTGTTGCTTTCCTTGTTAGTAACAAAAACTTTTGGAAACATTGTTATGGTGATACAGGTTAGTTCTAGATGCTGACAGTACCCCAATTGTTCTGCCATTTGTGCATACCGGAATGCAAGATGTTATGCCAATAGGGGCCAATTTCCCAAGGATTGGCAAGACGGTATGTATTCCTGCTGTTATTCCTTTGCTTAATAGACATTAGTTTTATGTGATATCTCCAGTGGCTTCACAATGCTTTTACATGGTCCCGTTTATAGTAGCATTTAAGAAAAATCCTTCCTAATTGGCCGTTATATTGGGTTTTATGTTTATGATCTCATTTCCTGTCAATAATTGTTATGCTGAATTCTTTTAATACATGCAATTTTGTAGGTGACAGTTCTAATTGGAGACCCTATAATTTTTGATGATCTGCTTAACTCGGAAGAAGCCACAGAAGCATCAAGAGGAAAATTATACGATGCCGTCGCATCTAGAATTGGGCATCAACTGCAGATTTTGAAAGTAAAAGTCGACAAATTAGCGCTCGAGCAATCTATCCGATTAGAAAACCATAACAAAGATGGTGCAGAACGAGCAGCCAATATCTTGCACCAGGTAGATTTGGATCCATTTGGGTTAGGAAGCCATGAATATATTAGGTATGAATCCTTGGTAGAAGAAGCCCGAACGAAGCTGAATGATATGAGTCCCGAAGAAGCCACTGCAGATGGATATACGAGAATGGGATATTCTTGTGAAGGCGGGATTGGTTCAAGGATTCGCAGTTATATGGATCCAACTGAATTGATGGGATTCGCAGCGAGAGGCTTGCTAATGAACTGCAGATCTAAGGAAAAGCATTCAGACACAAGTGACATAAGCCCACTGAAGACTTGGAAACAGTATTTGGAAGCTAATATGCTAAAACAATGGAATACATGTTAAAATTTGGTGTTCGAATATGTAAATAAGAAACCTTGATATATCAGCAGTTTTGATATATGCTAAATATAAATTTCCAGCTTTTACTTCTACCTCATGTTGTTCTCGTATCTCTACTAACTCAGATAACTCTTACACCACCAATATCTCTACTAATATCAAATGTATATAGCGTGTTAATGATCTTGAAATGGTATTTACTTCCGATTTGAATACACTTCACATCGTGAATACTGATTTTGTTTTAAAAAATAACACTAATTTACCAACTTTAGATGTTAAATAGTTTGAAATTAATTAATAAAATAAAACATAAAATTTGTATAATATTAAAATTAAAAGAAAGTTTACAAGTTAACCTCTACTCAATCAAATATATTTTTAATAGTAAAAATCTTATCACACGCACATACATATAAAAATCACTTATTTAAATTACAAATATATATGTATAATAATAATATATATTAAATAATTTAAAATATTATTAATTTATAGAGTTGGTGGAGATAACAAATGGTGCATATTAAAATAAATATATAAAATAAATTAAAATGAAATTTTGGTTGAGTAGTAAAATTAAGGTTTTGTCAATCCAATTTGTGTGAGTTTAAATATCATTATATTCATATTTTTATTTTTATTAATTTTTTTAAAAATAAAAATATTCTCAAATAATACAACTTTATTTTAATTACAAATGGGATATATTTGGGCTGTGCAGTGAGAAAAGCTTGGAGTAATTTGAAAAAGAAAAGGAGCCCAGATTTGAATGAAAGAGCAGGCCGACGTGAAGGAAATAAGCCCATTGCAGATTCATCGGCTGAAATCGAATTTTTTCAAGCTCTCATTTTCTTCGACAACAAGAGAACTACAGTTTGGTAGTATAAAGATCTTCATCTGTTCTTCCTTTTTCTCTATTCTCTCCGTCTTGTATTCTTTTCCTTCATTTTCCGACTCATCGTTGTATTTTTTTTTAAAACCCTCACCGATGGCGACCGCTATGGTAGAAGATTCTAGCTTTGAAGAAGACCAGTTGGCTTCCATGACTACCGAGGATATCGTCCGAGCTTCCCGTCTTCTTGATAACGAGATTCGTATTCTCAAGGTCCCTCTTTGACCTTGATCTCTCTCTTTCTCTCTCTCCCCCGCATTATGATTACTATTTTTTAGGGTTTTTGTTTTTGTTTCTTTTTTAATCCACAACTATCAATTTTAATCAGATGGTTTCTTTCAATTACTCGATGTTAATCGGATTTTAGTTTTGGGTATGGATTAAATCTAGGCAATGTTTACAAATAAGGGAATGTTCTTTAGTTTAGTTGTAAATTTTCTGGTTTATTATAATTGGGATATGTTGATGGTTAAAGCTATATTATTTTCTTTTTTATGGAAAAACTTTTTCTACTTCTGAAATAATTTTCTGATTTTTGTTTTAATTGGTTTCTGGGATTAAAGGAGGAGATGCAAAGGACAAATCTCGAGTTGGATTCATACAAGGAAAAGATTAAGGAGAATCAAGAGAAAATTAAGCTTAACAAGCAGTTGCCTTACTTAGTCGGCAACATTGTTGAGGTAAATTTTTCTTCTTTCTTTTTCCCCCAATGAACCCTGTTGAACTTCTGTGTTAAATTTGTGTTCCAGTAATCTTCTATTTGTTCTGTACTGGTATATATAATTCTGAATTTAAATAAACTCAAAAGAGTATTCAAAGGGGGCAGCAAATGAATAATGAGCCATTGCAGATGAATAATAAGCAAAGCTTCTGCTTGCATTTTAGTTGGACTAGATTGTGAGTATTGGATACAGATGTGTTTGACATGGCCCATGTCGAAAAATGTGTGTGGCACCCATGTCAAACATGGGTACCGTAAAATGATAGTCAGATCCACATAGTTTGCTGCTTTAAATTTTAACTACTCTTTCTTTCAGATATTGGAGATGAACCCTGAAGATGAGGCAGAGGAGGATGGTGCCAACATAGATCTAGACTCACAAAGGAAGGGTAAATGTGTTGTGCTGAAAACCTCTACTCGTCAGGTAATGGCACAGCATCATTTCTTATCTGCTATGATAGGGAAAGTCAATAATCAGTTATGCTTTTCCTTAGTTCAAGTGGTTACCAAAATCAACATCTTTGAATATCTCGGTGGAAAGAAAAACTGGTTTGATCTTGACTTGTTTTATAATTACTACAGACCATCTTTCTACCTGTGGTTGGACTTGTAGACCCTGATAAATTGAAACCTGGTGATTTGGTTGGTGTCAACAAAGACAGCTACTTGATATTGGATACTTTGCCATCTGAGTACGACTCCAGAGTAAAGGCTATGGAGGTTGATGAGAAGCCAACTGAGGACTACAATGATATTGGTGGCTTGGAGAAGCAGGCAAGTTTTTTTAATTCCTACTGCCCTTTCTGAGATTATCATTTTGTAACTGTTAAGCTAATGTTTAATTCTTTTTCCCCATTTTCTGATTGTTGTTCCTGGATCAGATCCAAGAACTAGTTGAGGCCATTGTGTTGCCCATGACTCATAAAGAAAGGTTTCAAAAGTTAGGCATTCGTCCACCTAAGGGGGTGCTCTTATATGGACCTCCTGGCACTGGAAAAACCTTGATGGCCCGTGCTTGTGCAGCACAAACAAATGCCACGTTTCTGAAGCTAGCAGGCCCACAGCTGGTTCAGGTATTAAGTCCTATAGCCTTTTCGGCTTACTTCTCTATATATTTAGATCCTGTCTACTCATTTCAGTTCCTGTTGGAATCATTTTTTGCCATACTCCTTACTTGGTTAGTATAACATGACAGAAAATAGTGAGTAATGGAGTAGTTTTTATCATTTAACAGTATTATTTTGTGCTTTCATATCGGCTTGCTTAGGCCCTATAATAAGTAAACAATCATAATGCATGTAGATGTTTATTGGAGATGGAGCAAAACTTGTCCGTGATGCTTTTCAGCTTGCAAAAGAAAAGTCTCCATGCATCATTTTTATAGATGAAATTGATGCAATTGGCACAAAGCGTTTTGATAGGTAATGCCATATCTTAAAATCTTCAGAGGCAAATTTGTTTCAAATCTGGTTGTGGCATCTATTTGTGGATAGAAACCACTGATTCTTGATCTGCCTGCTACTATATGCAGTGAGGTGAGTGGGGATAGGGAGGTTCAGCGAACAATGTTGGAACTGCTTAACCAGCTTGATGGCTTTAGCAGTGATGAACGCATTAAGGTTTGACTTTGTGGTGCATCATTTTTTTTCTGTTATCTATTTGCT
The DNA here is from genome assembly GCF_007990345.1 of Gossypium hirsutum. Lineage (NCBI taxonomy): Eukaryota > Viridiplantae > Streptophyta > Magnoliopsida > Malvales > Malvaceae > Gossypium > Gossypium hirsutum. The sequence continues at coordinate 77,185,158 of NC_053436.1, forward strand.
AAAACATAAGGGATCTATTTTAATATAATGAATGTATTATAGGTCATAGCAGCAACTAACCGAGCTGATATCCTTGACCCTGCTCTGATGCGTTCTGGTCGATTGGATCGGAAAATTGAGTTCCCACATCCAACTGAAGAAGCAAGAGCTCGAATCCTTCAGGTATGACTTTCGTTGCTTCTGCTTCCATGGATTCGATCATGCGCAGAATTTTACTAAAAGCTTGCATTGATTTTGTAGATCCACTCAAGGAAGATGAACGTTCATCCAGATGTCAATTTTGAAGAACTTGCTCGATCTACAGATGATTTCAATGGAGCACAGCTGAAAGCTGTTTGTGTGGAGGCAGGCATGCTAGCTCTTCGCCGCGATGCAACTGAGGTGCAGTTTCTAATCTTTTAGAAGTTTTTCTTTTATTTGAGGTGGGGGAGCTGCTAAATAACAAATTGTGGGTTGTGTTTTAGGTGAACCATGAAGATTTTAATGAAGGCATCATTCAGGTGCAAGCTAAGAAGAAGGCAAGCCTAAATTACTATGCATAATGGGAGAGCATTTCAGTGTAAGAATGTGAAGGTGGGTTGTGTTGAGAATAGGTTGATATACATATTTTACTCTCTGCCCAATTATATTGTGTTAGGTTTTCCTGGTTTGCACGTAATTTTATATAAAAAAAACCATTTACAAATGGATTGTTCTGTTTAAAAGACTGCCATCTTTTTATTTGAATAAGCTAGTTCAGCAACAGATTAAGATTGAGAGGGAAAAAAAGTTTAATCTGAAAATTTTGTATTTGAATAGGAAAAGAAAAAGAAAGAAATCCTCTTAAACTGTTAAAACTTAGGTGATAGTTTTTTCTTTATATAAAATGGTCTGTTTAATGGAAAGATGATAATGAGATAGCTTTATAATAACAAGTTTAGTTGTAAATGTTTATACATTGTGTTTAGTCGATGTTTATTTACACAATGCATATATTAGAAGTTATAGCAATTTTTTTTTTAAATTCCATTTATTAGTAAATTAAGTAATCCTCAAATATATTGTTTTCTTTGTACTTTAAATGATTAAGAATTTTGATATATTTCAATGATAATTAATTGTATTTTTTTTTAACTTGAAAGAGGTCCAATTAAGATGAATTAATGAAGTTTACTTTTTTTTTAAGAAATTAAATTATCTACTTTTCAAATTTGGAGTTGTTTTGTCTCATTTTGTTAGATTTAATTTTTTTGAAACAATATTAAATTGGTACAATGTATAAATATTATTAAAACTTAAGAGTTTGTTATTATGTTAATTTTAAAAGTTATTTTGTCAACTTTTTATTAACCAGTTGATGATCAAAAACGGAACTTTCTAATTAAAATTGAAAACAAGTAAATCGTTCTCAATGTTTTTGAAATTGAATTTGAATTGGTGATTGAATTCACAGGTCACTAGTTTGTTTGTTGGTTAAAAAATTATTAGAAGTTTTAAAAATAATAAAATAATAATTTAAAAATTCAGTTTAACTTCTCGAGTCAAACAATTCAGACAATATTGTTATGTTTTAATCAATTGAATTTGAACTTTTTGAAATCTTTTGTTAAAGGTTGTTACCTTATTTGATCTAATAATTTATACATTAGTTTATTTTTAAAGGGTTAATAAATATGGAGTTTCTTGAATTTGACAATTTATAAATACTTGATATCTATTTTTTTTATTTAAGTAGTACTTAAATTTGAAAATTATAAGTCAATTTTTTTTTGTAAACATTATTAAAATATGTTGGCATGTTGCTGACAACTAATAGCATGGTGAAATGTGACATCATCACATTTTGATAAACGGAAAAATATATTTATTTTTTATAAATTTGAAATCTTTTTTGCCGCATGTTAAAATGTAAGGTTTGTAACCCTAAAAGTCGCTACAATATGAAAGTAGTGAAAAATTGAGATTTTGCCATTGATAAATTGAAATAAAAGAAAATTACGGAAATAAAAGTGATAAAAAGGGGAGAAGTTGAGTTATGTCAATTAAAAATTTGATTAAGAAGTATATTATGATGTAGTAGTTCAAATAAGGACTAAATTGTAAATGTGAGAAGTTTTGTGGCCCAAAAAATATTTAAAAATTGAGGGATTAAAGTGTAAATATAAAAAACTTGAAGGGTCAATAGTATAAATATTTTAAGGGTAAAAGGATCTATAAATTAAGAAAAATGAATGAATTAGGACTAAATTGAATAAGTGAAAAAGTATGAGGGGTTAAATGGCAATTTTATCAAGATGAGTGATTATTCAATGTAGGAATTTTGAAAGATCATAAGGGGCAAAATGATCATTTAGCAAGAAAGATAATTTTAAAGAATAATGATATGGTGATATTTTAGATTAATTAAATAGATAAATATTAGTTTAGTAATATTTTGATTTGATATTTGTTTATATTTTATTAATTTTTACTTAGTATAGAAGGAAGGAAAGATGAAGAGTCTTCATCCTTCCATCTTTCCAATGTAAGGTTAAGAGAAAAGAAAAACTTTTTTTTGTTTTGCAACTTAGTCCTTCTACAAAAGTATACCATTTTCATCAAGAAATCAAAAGAATTTTCATAGCCACCAAGAGACAAAAATGATAAGGAGATTATGGGGAGCTAAAATATCAAGTTGGATTCAATAAAATAGAAGTTGGAGGAGAGAGAAAGTCAAGTTAAAGTTTGGTTTCAAGAGAATAAGGTATATATGTTAAGGTTTTATGTTATTTTCAAGTTTAGTAGTGAGAAAAGTATAAATATGGTGTTAAAGAAAAGATTTCTCATGAGGAAATATTGTTTTTTTGACATGTTGACGAAGAAAGAAGTTGAGAAAGTGAATCAAGTGGTGAGAAGAGAAAAAAAAAGAAAAAAAAAAAAAGAGAAGAGATTTTGATAGAAAAGAGGTAAGCACCCGTGGACTTTCTTAATATTTAAGGATTATAATGTGAACTTAGTGAAATGTGCAGTAAATTAATGAAACAAGGTGTGAAATAATTTAACATATAAAATAGGAAATTATAATAAAAATAATAGATGTGTTATGTAATAGTGAAAATTATGCAAAGTATTGAATAAGTGAAATTATGGAAAAATATGAAAATTTATGGAATTATGAACTAAATTGAAAGACTTGAGAATAATATGTGGTGGAAATAATATAAATGAAATACATAGAAAATTGATAGGTAAAATAAGATAGTGGAATTAATTATGTGAATTGAGTGAGATGAGAAAGAAAATTTATTTAATAGTGAATAGAAAACTTTTATGAAAAAAAAAGAAGTGATTAAATTGGAAAATTATAAAAGTTTACAAAAAAAATACAAAAATATATGAATATTGTAGTTCAAACTATAATTATTTTCTAAGTTGTGGAAATTAGGGGTTATATCATGAATTTGAGAAAATTTATGTTAGAAATAGTAATAGTGAAATGCATAACACTTAATATGTGAAAATAGATGTGGTGAATTATGGAGATATTAATAAGTATTGAGATATACTATATGTGTTATTGAAAGGGAAAGATATTGTTACATGAAATATTTTAATGAGGACTAAATTTTAAAGTATGTAAAAGTGTTATAGGAAATGTATAATAATAATTATTAGTGAATTATGGAAGATTGTTAAATATGAAAACAAGTTACATGTGTTATTGAGAGTGGAAGACATAATTACACTAAATAGTGTTACAAGGATTAAGTTGTGAAAAATGTAAAAGTGATATGAGTGCATTATATGATTTGCCCAAGTTGACGAGATAAGAACTATTGGGATATAGATGACATGTTTTTAAGGAAATTTTAGTGCGCTTATTGTCTCGTGCTTTAGTCCTTACTGTTTCGCACTTCGGTGCCTACTATTTTATTTGTATCAATTCCGTATATCCCAAGTATTGTTTTTAGTCTACTAGGTCTCTGCTAAAAAGGTAAACAATTTTCGTTACAAGGTAGAAGTTTATCTTTGATTAATAATCGAAATAATGAATCAATAAAGTGAAGATATAATCAAATTGAATATAAAAAATAAATTGTGAAATAAATGATAAAGAGTAGTGATGAAATTATGAAAATTTATACTAAATGGTGAAACATGATACATGTATTAAAAAAGTAGCAATCTCTATAGGTTGAATTGAGGACTTAATGATTAAATTGTGAAATATGTAAAAAGTCACAAATGAATATGATATTAATATGATAAATAAACAAAGAACTGAAATATTAGAAATTGAGATGTAATTTATTTTTTTTCAATTTTATTTTGAATGTTTTAATTTTTAGTTTTAAACCTTTTTTTATTTTATTTTTATTTAAAAAATAAAATTATTATCAATTTTTATGGATTTAACCTTACTCATAACTAACTATAAGTTTATTTCGAGTAAAAATTTATTTTTATAAGTCTTGATAATCTTACATTTAACTTTTTCAAAGTGTTTTAATTGAAAATAATAAAAATGATCTTTTCCTTTTATTTTTCAATCCAAAAATATATTATTTAATATTTTCTGAAAAATAAAACATTGACTTAACTTGTCATTTCTCAAAAATCTATAGATTTACATGAATATTTCGAAGTTTAAGTTGTAGTTCGAAACTCAAAATACACCTTTTATTTCTCAAAATATCTCAAAGTTTATTTGGTTTTATTATAATTTATCATAATCACACTAACAATATTTTATATTAATATAAATTTATTTCTAAATAATTGTTATTATATAAGGTGTTGTTTGATAAATTAAAATTCTGAATTTTTTACTATTAAATTTTATAAATATTGAATTTATATAAGAAAATTGTTTGTTAAATTAGTAAAATATTCATAATGAATATAATTATGTTATTTGATAAAAGTAAATACTAATTTTAAAAAATATATATTTATAGTTTAATTTTAATCTCATTAATATAATATTTTATATTATTTTAAATAAAAATTAAAGATGATAATTTGAATATGTGATTTAAATAAATAGTATAATTTGAATATGTGATTTAAATAAATAGTTTATTTCATTTTCTTAACTACTTACAAAAATTTAAATATTTTATAATCAAAGTTAGAAAAAATTATAATAATTTGAGAGATTAGAAGTTGGCCACCACAACATATGCCACTTGGCCATCAAAGAAAGATATCCCTAACAGATTCATTTTAAAGAAAAAATACAGTTGCTATTTATTCCTGGTATAATTATATATATATATATTGATAACCTCAAAAAAAATGTAAAATTATAATAGTAAACCCCCAACTTTAAGCCCCTTGAATGAAATGAAAATCTAGAATTACACCTGTCCAGCAATGACTATCACTCCCATTAACACTTGACTTCCTTCAAGCCATAGGGGAAGTAGAGGAAAGTGGGGTTGGTGGCGCCGTCTTTGTAATACGCAAACACTAAGCTACCATCATCATGCATGCTTTCACCCACAAAACTGCAAAATAAAAAATTAAAACTAAAAAATAATTCCATGGTTGAGAGTTGGAGCAGCAGTACGTACAATTGAAGATCCTTAAGCTTGGCAAGCAAAAACTTGGTTGCCCCCTCTATGTTCTTCTTGAATGTCTCTTGCTTTGCTGTCTCCAATTTTGGAGTCAAGTTCTTGATGTACCTCTTCATGTACGTAACAAATTGCTTCTTGTCAAATGCAGGTTGCTCCTATCATTTCAAACAAACCCTTGTTATTATGTGATATAAATTCAGATGAACGGGGGTTGGTTTAATACCTGAAGTCGGAAAGTGTCAACAATGTCGACCACCTTTATGGCTTGGTCGTCGACACCTTCGTCTTCGTCACCACCTTCTGCTGAAGGGTTTGCGCCAATATCTACAGTCACAGCTCCTTGGACAACCCACTGCATGTATCAACCAAATTATCTTTTCTTGGGTTTAAACGCAACACCAAGAATGGCAACAAGGCGGAGCGGTTTCGTTTACTTAAAACTCTGATTTTCTCAATCCTGCTCCCATATTATTTTTACAAAACTACTGCATTCTTATAAAATTAAAAAAACCTAAAATATGTTATATTTGAAAAATAAAATAATTATAAATTTAAAAGAAGAGAACTTATCCTGAAAATTTAATGAAAAACCCAACCCTACTCAAGTCATTACCATACATATTCTTGCAACCCTAAGATAGGGTCTGAAAACTTAGATTTCAAATTAGTTAATAACACTCGTAATTATTTCTTAAATTCATACTTTTCCAAATATATACATCACTTAAATAGTAAATGAAATCCAAATTCATATTTTTAAGAGTGACAATTGAGAATAATGAAGAGGGAAAAGATTCAAACCTTCCCTTCTACTTCCCATAACATTCCATTCTCGATTTCCTTATATGGGAAAGAATCTGAGAGGAGCTCATCACCTGAATTTTCCTCATTATTAACCAACTTTACAATTATGAGATTAAAAAACAATTATTTAATTCAATCCAGTGTACCCACATTTGTTAACCTTATCAAATAGGCAACCATTTAGCTAATTCTCTTTGAAGATATTATCTTCTAATTCAGGGTTTTTTTTTAAAAAAAAACAGAAAATAATTGCCCAGAAAATCGTTAAAAAAAATAGATAACCGATAGTCAAATAAAAAATTAAAACAAAAAAATCTTTTATTTTTTTTCTGTTAAATTCTCTGGAAAAATAAAACCTCACAGATCAAACCATTAAAAAGAAAGTATGCTGAAATATCATCATCCTTGTATATAAGAAAGGAGGGGTTGAAAGAAAGGCAAAATTTGAGGATATCCCAAATACAATTCAAACAGAGCCAAGGAAAAAGAGAGAGATATTGAAGAGGAAATAAAAGATTGATACCTGTAAGAATATCCTGATAAACTAACATATTTGCTAAAAAATTATCCTCTCTGACTCTCTCTTTCTGTGTGTGTCGTTGGAGGCCTTAAAAATTTAAAAATTGAAGTGGAAATTTATTGAAAAGAGAAAGCAAAGCGAGAGGGTATCTCGGCAGCCAAGCGGCAGCGAGGATTTATAGCGGGAGCTCAAAATCAAAACCAAGGCCTCTCTCTCAAGGATTCTCAATTTACGGAAACACCCTTGAAGTTCTTGTTTGTTAAAACGAATCACTTCAGGATTTGAAATTAATTTATTTTTAACTGCTTAATTCTGTTTTGTTAAGTTTCGGCGGTTTGCAGAGTTCGAAGCTTGTGCAGCAATTTCCGCCTTCAACTGGGTCCCACCATTTCTATGTTTCTGTTTCACCCTATTTTTTTAAAATTTCTTATTGTTTAATATTTACTAAAATATTATGCAATTAGTAATCATGTACCAAAAAATATGGGTAGGGTAAGCAAACTCAATTCAATTAAAATTTTTGATTTTTTTTTTAAATTTTATTGTTTTTGAAGTCGTAAGTAAAGATTGTTTTGAAGTGGTCATCTTTATCCTCCTCTCATCTTCAACGAAGGAATAGTGTATAGAACTTAGATATTAATAATAGAGTGGTATGTACATACAATTACAACTATATGAATTTTTGTTGTAAAATAATTGAGTGGTTTCAAAATTACGTCATGCATGTTTAATATCATTTTGTATCTTGGGATAATCTTCCTTGGATGGATATAATCTTGTGTTTTATGAAGTTTTTGAATGATGATTTGACATATTTTTAGTCCTAAAAGTGTTTTAAAATGTTGTAAAATGTTAAGATAATTTTGACTTAGTTTTAAAAGTTTAAGTTATGTTTTATGTTTTGGGCAATTTGTCCCAATGTCACGACATCCAACCTTCAAAGCAATGTAGCAACACCACAAGTCAGTGTCGCAACATTGGAGTCAATAAATTAATTTGCTCTAATATCGCAACATCAAAAGATTAATGTCGCGACACCCATTTCTCAATGTAGTGACATTGGTCTTGTGTACTCTGTTTTGACCCAAGTAATCCTCTCTTGTAACTAAACTATAAAGAAAGACTAAAAATGACTTGTATAAGTTTAAAAGAATCTATTTATATTACACCATAAAAAGGTTCATTTCACTCTGTCATAAGTTTTGCTCATATCCAACTTAAGCGCAAAATTCCCCCATCTCTTTGACCTTCTCTTAAATGCATGCAATATTTCATACGCAAGTAATACATTATCTGAAATTAAACTCTCTGGAACAAAAGCACTTTGTGCTACATCAATACGTGCATCAAGAACTTTTGAAAACAATTTGCTATAACTTTCAAGATAATCTTGTAAAGTACATTGCATAAGCTAATTGGATGAAAAGGCTACAAATTAGAAGGCTGAGCAATCTTCAGTATAAGAATAATATGCATGGTATTTAAAGGTTCTAATGAATTACCTCCATTAATAATTCCAAAATAATAATCACCAACGTTGCTTTCCACAATATGCTAATATTTCTAATAAAACATTGCTGGAAAACCATCAGCTCTAGATGCTTTCATTGGGGCCATTTCCTTCAATGTCATCCATAATTCTTCCACATTGTATTCGACAGTGAGGGCTTAATTCATACTTTCTAAAATATTTTAATCCAGCACTAATAGGATTCAACCTACATCTCCTACCCCTTTGAAAAGTGAACAGGTTCGAGAAGTATTCATTTGCAATATTATCCATTTCTTTTTTATCAGACGTAATCTACCCTCCACTCATTTATAACCCTTTTATGTAATTTGTCCCTAGTCTTTAAGTAGCTAATTTATGAAAGAAAGTCGTACCATGATCTCCATTCTTAAGACAATTCACCCTAGCTCTTTATTCCCAATATAACATCTATTTATTAATGTTCATATTAAAGTGCAACTTTGAATCCATTAGATCGCCCAATACCTCATCATCTCTCTCCATTTTACTTAGTTGATCAATTTTTCGATAAAGATATTTTCTTACACCTTTCTTCTCCTTTTTCAAATGCTCCGCCTATTTCTGCATTCTTTTAGTAAGAAAGTTAAGTCGAATAGGAATACTACCTTGGTCGTTTTCCCATAACCATCGTATCTCCACTTCACAGGTCTCTAACTCCACCATGTCTCAAATCGAAACCTATACTTCCTCGTTTTACTCTCATCATTGGTCGTGGCCAAAAATAAGGGGTAATGGTCTGAAAAAGAATGAGGTTACCGTGGAAAAAGCTGACCACCATAACGAATTTGCAACTCCTTCTGCCCATGTAATATGAACGACACTTGTTGTGAGAAAACAACCCATTAAAAAAATATTCATACAAAGATTTCTTCGAACCCTCCTGGCCCAAGCCTCCTCTTCCCACCCCCAATCCACAATCTTGTTAAATCATCCTCCATATCTGGCTGTAATCGATCACAAACCATGCAAAATCGTAAGAAAACTAATGAAAACCCTAAAAAAACTAATAAGCAAAGAAACGTCTCACTTATGGATAAACATAGAAACAAAGAAATGTGCCATGCGACAGGCTATCCTTACATTACATTTGAAAGCTGGGTACTATTTATAACTTCACTCCAATAAAAGTTAACATTTTTCTTATAATTTCACTCGTATATTTTACATTATTGTTGATTTCATTTTATAATTATATATGATTTAATACACTCATCTTGCAATTCTATTTGTATATATAATTTTGAGCAGGGTTATTGTGCAACATCAAATAGGCCCTACACCCTTACCACAACCACAATATAGATTCAACTTTGCACACACACGAGGGCTCTAACTTTGTTTGTATCTTCTTTTCAATTTTTTTTTGTTAAGTTTGACTCCTATTTCAGTCAAATTTGAGAAATAATCTTCTATTTAAACTCTGTTTATTTGTTTCAATCAAACTCTGTTTATTTGTTTCAATTAAACTCTACTTAGTATAGATTATTTTACTATTATTTGACCTATGAATTTAGCCTATGAATAGGCTCTTTTACAACCTTAGAAAAGACACCTATTAGAGATTAGAACTCATAACGCTTTTGGAGAATTTTGTGTTTATGTTTTGAGGGTTCTTTGTTTTTCGGGTTTCGGGGTTTAGTTTTTATCTCCATCTTTATACTCTTCATTCTTTTGCCATTATAGTAAAATTATCTTTGCACGTGGTTTTTTATCCTCTTTGGAGGGGTTTTTCCACGTTAAATTTATGTGTTCAATTTCTCAATTTCTTCCGCTATTTTTACTTGTTCATTGCTTAATCCCCAATAAGTGGTATTAGAGCTAGTTCAATTTTTGTAAATCAGCCCGTTCAAAGATGGTAGCAACAAGATTTGAAATTGAGAAGTTCGATGGTGTCACAAATTTCAATTAGTGGCAAGTTTGGATGATGGCAATTCAAGTTCAAACCGGCCTAAAAAAGGTTGTTATCAGGAAAAAAAACCTGAGAATTTAAATCAAATAGAATAGGAAGAGCTTGATGAAAATGCCTTGTCTGCAATCTAGTTGTGCCTCGCGAATACGATATTGTAGGAGGTATTTATGGAGAAGACCTCATCTACCTTGTGGAAAAGGTTAGAAACTCTTGATGCGACTAAGTCCCTAGCTAACTGATTAATGTTGAAACAACGTCTATTTACATTTCGCATAAACGAATGTGAGTTTCTTAGATATCACATCAGTAAATTGATTAATCTTTTAAATGATTTAAAGAATATTGAGGTTCAGATTGACGATAAAGATCAGGCTATGCTATTATTGTGCTATTTACCCCATTCATATAAGTCTTTCAGGGAGACCCTAATTTATGGCAGAAATAAACTCTCGTTCGAAGATGTGAAGGGTCATTTGTTGAGTAGAGACAAACTTGACAATGAGTTTGGTTCGGATAGCAAGGTAGATAGGCAATTTTCCATTTTGGTAGCATCAAAGAAGCGAGACAAAATGTGTCGCTATTGTAAAAAGTTAGGTCACGTGAAAGTAGCTTGTTATAAACTGCCAAATAAAAGAACTATTGAGAGTAACGAGAAAGATGTAGCTGGTGCTAATTTGGCCAATGAAAGCAATGATGATTTCTTGTTAGTGTCAATGAGCGATAACTCCAAGCTTACGTCTGAGTGGATCCTAGATTCAGGATGTTCTTTCCACATGTGTCCCAATAGAGAATGGTTCTCCACATACAGTTCAGTTGAAGGTAGAGTTGTGCACATGAGAAACAATTCATCTAGTAAGGTAATTGATATTAGTATTGTTAAAATTAAGATACACAATGGGATGATTAGGACACTCTCAGATGTCATGTATGTACTTGATTTATGAAAGAATCTTATCTCCTTAAGTATTTTAAACTTGAAAGGATGCAGAATCAACATCAAGTCGAGCGGAATTAAAGTATCTTGTGGAGCTCTCATTTTGTTAAAAGGTAAAAGAACCAACAATCTTTATATTCTGGAATGTTCTACAGTGACTGGTGAAATCGAACGTCCTTCGTCCGTTATAGAGTCAAAGTCAACTTGTTTGGAGCGAAGGCAACTTGGTCATATGAGGGAAAAAGGTATGACCGTTTTGTTGAAGAGAGGTTTTCTTTTGGATTTAGGTCTTGAAAAGTTAGGGCACTGTGTTTGTGAAAATCAGACCCGGGTTAGTTTTGATTTGACAGTGTACAAGTTGAAGGCTAGAAGTCTTCCAGTTTCTAAGCATAGATTCGGCTCAATTAGTTCCCTGCATATTTCAAGATAGGCCTTTGGCGGGCTTAGGCAAAGATGGGGTTGTGGAAATATGAGTCAATGTGGAGATTTGTTATGTATAATTCCTATTTCAGTCAAATTTGAGAAATAATCTTCTAGTTAAACTCTGTTTATTTGTTTCAATCAAACTCTGATTAGTATAAATTATTTTATTATTATTTGACTTATGAATTTAGCTTATAAATAGGTTCTTTTACAACTTTAGAAAAGACACCCATTAGAGATTAGAACTCATAACATTTTTGGAGAATTTTGTGATTACGTTTTGAGGGTTCTTTGTTTTTCAGGTTTTGGGGTTTACTTTTTATCTCCATTTTTATACTCTTCGTTCTTTTTTCATTATGGTAAAATTATCTTTTCCCATGGTTTTTTATTCTCTTTGGAGGGGTTTTTCCACATTAAATTTGTGTGTTCAATTTCTCAATTTCTTCCGCTATTTTTACTTATTCGTTGCTTAATCGAGTTGATCCTGAATAGTTTTATTTGATTATTTTATGACTACTTGATCCCATATTAAAATATATTCTACATGTTCAACAGCTTTCTATTTATATTAATTTTCAATTTACTTGTATTTTTCTCAACTTCAACCATCATTTATAGAGTTTGTAGTTTTTTTTTATATATGGATTTTTAGTTGGGACATGTTCAGTTTTAATAAAATAGAAATTTCAATTAACTACAACAATCCTTGTTTAGGGAATAAATCCAAAAAATATGATGAATATTAAATTTAATTTAAGATGAAATTCAATTTTTAGGTAATCATTTAATAAAATGTTGTGAAAATTGCTTTGAATTAACAATTCACATAGAAAATAAAAAAAAATATTTTAAATATGAAATATGTAACATTAACCTAAAATTAATCAATACATGTGCTGTCAATGTAAGATTTTTTTATTTAGTATCAAAACCCTTCTTTATTTTTTTTGGTAAAATAAACAAAGAAATTTATATAGAATAGATCATAATCACATTATCAAAAGAATTATCATCCTTCAAGATCTCTTTAATCTCCAGAGGGGGAACCTCAAATATGTTTAAAGATTTAGCACTCGACAGAGCCATTTTTGCGAAATCATCAGCTACCCGATTAACCTCTCTGGGAATATAGTTCAAGGACCAATTCTCTTCAAAGGCTAGAATTTGTTGAATCCTCCTTATCAAAGAGTTTTTTGGACCACCAGACTTGCTGTCATTGATGGAAATCACATTCTTAAGATTGTCTGATTGAATATGACCTCATCATAACCTTGTTTCTAAAATATAAGTAATCCATCCAATAAGCCTCACAATCCAGCATTCGCAACTGAGCATTCCCCCAAAAAGCGATTATAGCCTAAGATCCACTCCCCTTTGCTATTACGTAACACACCACCTACAACAGAGAAACCAGACATAGAGTGAACAACACCATTAGTATTAAGGAATACATATGTATCTGAGTTTTGGCTGACTTAGAATTGCTTCAGCTGAGAAATTAACTCTTCGTTATAGATGGAGAGAAAGTGCTTCGCCCAACTATAAGAGACATTGATAATGTCTTTCGAATTCACAGCATTTCCTTGAAAAATGGTCAAGTTTTGGTTCCTCCAGATGCGCTAGAGAATGATCCCAAAAACACAAGCCCAAGATGAGTCACCCAACTTGTTTGTAGAATGAAATTGTAAATTCGAGAAAAGCCACTCCGAGAAATTTCCAGAAAAGAAACTTCCAAGTTGATTAGCAGGGATGATTTTATGCCAAATCTCCCTCGCAAAAGAGCAATCTTTAAGGATATGAAGAATATCTTCCTTAATATGGCCACAAAGATGACATGATGCATCTTGCGCAATCTCCCTTCTAACTTTTTCAGAGTTATTTAAAAGTCTCTGTTTGAGAATTAACCAGATGAAATGTTTCCCATGTTGGGGCCCTGGGATTTTCCAAAGTATGCTCCATTTCACCTCCTTCGGATTCCAAGTCTTCTCCTTCAGCATAATGTACGCACTCTTCACAGAAAAGACCCCTGTTGTCGTTCTAAACCAAGATAGAATAACTGGTCTAGCCTAGTCCAAAGGAGAGGGAATGCTAATGATACGTTTGACCACCTCTTCAGGCAGCCACATTTTGAAAAGATCTAGATTCCAATCACTATTGACCAAAACCATCTTATTAATTTTGGTCTCAGGAACAATGTTGCCATAACCCGGAACATACTGGTTCAATGGTCCCATATTAGGAACCCAATTGTCTTTCCAACATCGAACAATCTTCTCATCTCCAATGGACCAAATCATACTATTATGTAATAAATGCCAAACTTTGGCAACTGCTTTCTATTTATAGGAGCAACTATTCCTCATAACAAAGTCCAACATACTTTCACGCAATCCATACTTAGCTCTAAGGACCTAAACCCATAGAGCTTCAGACTTAGCAATGAGATTGTGGCCAATTTTCAACATGAATGCTTTATTCTGATCCCTCAAGCGGCGTAAACTAAGGCCTCCATGAATCTTAGGCTGACAGATATCATCTCACCCTACCAAGGCCATCTTTCTTTTGCCATCCGTAGCTCTCCAAATGAATTGTCTCGCTAGTTCTTCAATAGAGTAGCAAATTCCTTTAGAGACAAGGGTTGATTGCATGAGATAGCTTGGTATAGACAACAGAACTGATTGTGTTAAGGTGACCCTTCCAGCAAAAGAAAGTCTCTTAGCATCCCAACTAGAAAGTCGACTACGAACTCTTTCCACCAAAAAATCTAAGATGCTATTAACTCTTTGATGGCAGAGTGGAACCCCAAGGTAGTGGTCCAAGTTATTAACTTCTTGAAAACCAAAGGTGTAACGCCCCAAAAATTGGGCCTAGAAAGAATTGGGCCTTGAGTCTAGGACTCAGATAGAAGAAAACTTGAATAATTAAGAAGTTTTAAATATTATCGTTTAAGAAAAAAAATTTGAATTAAATTACTACTAGAAAATTTCTACTATATTTATTATTACGGATAATTAGTATTATGAGATAAAATTATTGTTCTTAGAAAAATATTACTGTATGTATGTTTGAAAATTTTTATTATTATTTACTGTATTATTGATATTTGAAATTTTTATTATTAGATATATTTATAAAATTTTTATTATTATAATAATTATTATTAGATAGAAAAAAATAAAAAAGAAAATATATATTTATAAAAGTATTGTTGTTTTGGTGTTTAAACTCTAGGAAAAAAATTGTTTTAATTTGGCCTCTTAAGGGAATCTAGGCAGTAGGCTTCATTAATAAAATAGGGCTGAGTTTTAGCACAAGCAGGCATCTGGCCCAGTGGCTAAGGGTGCTAGGAGGGCGTGGGAGGAGCCTGGGTTCAAGGCGCGGCGTGCGCAATTTAGGTTTTTAATATGCAGATCGCAGCTAGGATAAGGTTAAGAGGAGTTGCGGGTATAATTTAACACAAAGAGCGCCTGTGGCGCAGTGGCAGCAGCATGCTGGACATATGGAGAGGGCGCAGGTTCGATTCCGTACGTGGGTGAATTTTGTTTTATTTTTAAAGTGGGCCAGAACTGAAGCAGCTAAGGTTTATAATTTATTGCGACCATATGTTAGTAAGGAAGGGAGCCTGGTGCAGTGGCCAGCAGCACCGGTGTGGGCGCAAGGCGGATGGGGAGGTCTGAGGTTCAAGCTGCAGTTTGCGCACACAAGGTTTGGATCTTTACCTTGATTGGAATTTGAATTAAGTTACCGTACGGGAAAGAATTTGGGTGTAATTCAAATTAAAATTTTGGCAAAAATTAAGGAAGGAATTTTAATGGAATTCAAATTGGAAAGAAGTGGGGTAAGTATTTAAGCCAACTATAGGGTGTTAGTTGGGGAGTTTTTTCGGCTAGTCTCTTGGATTTGAGTATATTAGCCATTGCTGATTTTTGTTCCCTTTGATTGTTTTTTTTTCTTCAGTATATATTTGGGGTATTTTAGAATATTTCATTTGGGTTTTGATATTCTCTTCTTCCATTTTCTTTCCTTCTTCTTTTCTTTTATTTTTCTCTCCATCTACTTTCTCCTCTTCTTTTTATTTTTTCCTTTATAGCCTAATCTTCCTATCATCTTGTACATCTCTATCTTTTATCAGTCGTTTCTAAACCTTCATAACCATTTGCCATAAAAAGCCGAAATCCCGAAAGCCTATATTTTCTTCTGTGCCGATTTTTCCTAGCCAAATCATTTTACTTCTCTTCATCATTCTTGACCGATTCTCTAGTCCTTTAAACCCTAAGTTTCTATCGACAAAGCCATTACAAAATCCTCATATTTTCTTCACTGTTACAAAAAGCCGAAAACGCATAGCCATAGGGACATAGCCAAATTTTAAGATCACTGAAGGCTCGACTTTTGTTATCATTTGAGGGCTTAGAACTGCATCAGAATTGAGTAGGAATTAAGGGGAATCATTGATTGAAGGAATCGGTGGTAAGTCTTTCCAACCTAGTCTTTATTTCGTACTTTAGAAAAAGCCGAAACCCCTAAAGGTTAGAGAGGCTGTCGATTTGGGTTTATAGCCCTAAGGGTTGTGATAATTACTTTATTTTGATAATAGTGTGATCTAGAGGCTGTTGATCAAGGGCTTGGACAAGTGGAACAACTGGATCTAAACCTAGTCGCTAACTTCGGCAAAGGTAGGATCGCTAGTGCCTAAGGTGTTATTGGCCGAATATGGTAAGGAGTTAATATGTAGTTCGTTTTCGATAGTTAGATTAACATGGTAGTAATACAATTGTAGGCAGTTCGTGCGTGGATCTCGTCAATGAATCGTCATAAAACAGGTGTGTAAATGACACCCACTCATAGACTAGATCGGTAAAAGTCGAAAAGCCGAAAAGCCGGCATTTGTGAACTTGCGAGCGTGCGAGCACTCGTGAGGTGGTTTGGTTGTTAATTTTGGTAATCAGAAGCAGTATGATTGCAGAGTGCGCAATTTCGTGCACTTCGGTATATTAAGGCTTAATGGGCCGAAAACGGGTTAGTGGGCCGAAAACGGGTTAGTGGGCCAACGGGCCCAATTCGGTAAAAACGCTCGGTAAGTGCTTCTGTTAATGTGTTAATGGTTAGAATATGTATGTAAACTCTAGAATAGTAAAATTTATTAAACTACCCCTAAGTATGAAAATTACCATTTTACCCCTAGGTGCAAAATGACCATTATACCCCTAGGGTTAATTTTGACTGAAATGCATGATATTCTGATTTTGTTTGTTATATTCCATGACATGTATATCTGTTGCATGGGGTTGGGTTTTGTTATGGAGGAAGAACCCGTTCTGGTGGCTGTGCCACATATTCTGATATAAGCAGCTTTGTTGCGGATTATAGTTAGTGCCGCAATCGGTGCTAACACTGTAAGTGTAGGGATGGCGTGGGTGATTTATTCCCCATAGGAAGTGTAGGGATGGACGGAGGCAAGTGCAGGGTTGGATGGGGTTATCATGCATTAATCATATGAGACTGTTCTGTTATGGGCCAACTGTATTGAAATGGGCCCAACTGTGTTAATATGGGCAAGGCCCAATATATCTCGACTTGTAATAGGGCTACGGCCCAGATTGATACTGATATGGGCTAGGCCCAGTATACTCTGTTACTGTAAGGGGCTATGGCCCAGATTGATATTGATATGGGCTAAGGCCCAGTTAACACTAAATTCTGAATAGGGCTTAGGCCCAGTAAAGCTTGAACTGATTTGGGCTCTGGTTGGGATACTTTACACACTGAGTTTTCCAAACTCACCCCCCTTTCTCTTCCATCCTTGCAGGTGAGCCCTAGTTGGTGAACTTGAAGCTAGGCGGGATTCAGAGTGGCCACGAAGATTAAGTTTTTGTTTTCTTTAAAATAAGTTTCGCATTTATTATTTTGATTATTTTTATTCTGGTTTAAGTTGTAATAAGGCCGCTCTTTTTATTATTTTTAATATTTTGGGTTATTAAATTGGTTAGCTCTAGGGCACGTTTTATAAAAGTTACTTATTTTTAAAATATCATGATAACCGAGCAAAGCTTCCGCAACGTAAATGTTTTTAAAGGAAATAAATATTTTAAATAGACTTAAACTTAATTTGTTGTTCGTGGACAAGTAATAAGCTTTAAGTGTGGCAATGGATGTGTGCATGTCTAGGATTGGATCTTGGAAGAGCTAGGTACTTAAGCAGTCTAATTGACTCACCTCCTCTTTTCTTGAATCCTACCTGGTGCGTAGTATCCATTCACTTTAAGCCATAACAAAGAAGGTTTGATTTCTCGATACTTAACTGTTTTTAAAATAACATGTTTCTGCTACTACAAAGGTTTATAAGTTTTCAAAGTTTCCCATAAGATTTTACAAGGTTATTAACAATGTTTTGATTATTACAATGAATCGCGTTTTGGAAAAAAATAAGGCTAAGGTTTTATATAAGTTTAAACGGTAAAAGTTTCTAAACATCAAGAAGGGTTTTCAATGAAAACATGGTTTTCGAAAAACACTTCAATGTGACACGCCAGATTCGGTCGTAACGTCTGGGCCAGGTTTGGGGTGTTACAAAGGGTGCCATTAATGGCATTCCTTAAAGGTTCATTAACCCCTGAAGAAAAGAATACATTCGTTTTCCGAGTATTAACCTTATGGCCAGAAAGCTCACAAAAGTTGCTCAGAAAATCCTTGAGGAGGCCACTATGAAACAAATCAGCTTGGCTAAAAATCACCAAGTCATCTGCAAAAAACAGATCGAAAGTTTTAGACTTGTGCGCGATAAACGAATCGGCCTTCACTCTCCTGCAGAGATGCTTCCGTGAAATCTATGCCCCAACCAATCCATACAGGGAACAAAGAGGTATGGTGATAATGGGCATCCTTGTCGAATACGCCTTACCGGTTTAAACTTTTGAGTTTGCGCACCATTCCATAATACTTACATAGAAGATAAAGATATAGCATTCATAATAACTTTAACCAAAAAGAGAAGGAGTACCTGCTACATTAAGAGAGGCTTCAACAAAGTCCTATCTGACTCTATCGTAAGCCTTTTCCGGATTAATCTTGATTGCCATCCATTGGGAGTCTCTTTTTAGTCTTCATAGAGTGTAAAACTTCCTAAGTAATAATGATGTTATCAGTAATACTTTTTCTAGTAATGAAACCTGCTTGTTCTTGACCTATGATCTTCGAAAAATTATTCTTAAATCTATTAGCAACGACCTTCATGACTAATTTGTACAACATCGAGCAAAGACTGATAGGCTGAAACTGAGAAAAAATTCTTCCAGATTTTGGACTTTGGGAATTAATACAATAAGTGTGTAACACTCTTAACCCGTATCTGTGGTCGGAACAAGGTTACGGGTATTACCAAAACTTTCAGAACATTTTTAGATAGTTGAAACATTTACTATTCATTCCTCTAGATTTATTCATAACATCCCTTAAATGGGCCCTCGAGGCCCGAAACGAGCATTAGAATCGAGTCAGGACTTAATTGAAAACTCTAAGAATTTTTCGTTAAATTTCAAAATCTTTCCAAGGTGTAGGGCTTACACGCCCATGTGGTCCAAGGGACACACCCATGTGACCCTAGGACACGCCCGTGCTACAGGCTGTGTTCGACCCCATGTAACTCTCTAACTTGTGCACACGGCCATGCCACACGTCCATTTGCTAGGTTGTGTAGCACACACAGCTGAGACACATGCCCTTGTCTCTGCCCATGTGCTCAATTCTGAGCATTCTGTTTTCTCAAATTTAAGGTGCAGGGGACACACGGCCTAACCACATGCCTATGTACAAGGTCGTGTGTCACACGCGGTTTACACACACGCTTGTGTGTTTACCCGTGTGGACAAAATAAAGTCATTCCTAGCTTCATTTCTCACCCTAAATCATACCAAATTTCTGTACCAAAATTACATCAAAACCCCAACCAATCTAAGCATTGAATTCAAGAAATTTATAACATCTGATATGATACATTGTTACATGCACTCATGCTCTTAATCATACCTTTTATAAGCATACTCATTTTAACCTTTCTCAATCAATCAATAATAAACACTTATGTTATCTCCATAAAATAAACTTAAATACATATATATACATGTACCAAAACATAATCATCACTAGTCATTCCAATGGCTACACTACAATAATCATTTACATTTATATGCCAATATGACAGATATAACCTATACATGCCATTATAACCATAATTGCTTTACCATATTGTACCGAAATGGGCCGATGGATAGTGTGAGTGATCTCCGCTAAGCTTCCAATCTAACGAGCTTTCGATTTACTCTAAAATAGGGAAATAAAACTAAGTAAGCATAAAATGCTTAGTAAGTTCGTATAACATGGTACTTAACTTACCATTCATTCTATTTTGAGGTAACTATGTAAGGTATATTCAATCAATTTGACCTCAAGCCCTACACACATCCTCATTGTCCTTGCTAGTCATATATTCATATATTCCATAATAACATCAAAACATATATGAGATCAACAACAATCAAGTTTCCATGCACATATGCTTTCCATAACATGTTTTCATTTAACATGCATAAATCATCTCTTTATATTACAAGTATAATTTCATAATAGTTCATCTCGAGTTTAGATTATTTCAATCAGGACTTTACTCATATCGTTTGAAATATCAAGGTCACATGATTAGTAGTACACTCAAAGTGTACAAGTCTATAATCAAGGATGAACATTTTCATAAAATAATTTTCATATACAAATATCATCATCTCATACTTTCATATATCACTTGTCATGTATCATCATTTTCTTATATTTCAGACGGATACGTATAATAACTCATTTTATTATTCATATCTTCTCATGTCTGGATTGTCACCTATTGAATTTATTTGAAATATCGATGGATACAAAGGTAGCACACTTAAGGTGTACAAATTAGGATCCATCAATTCATATTCAATGGTATCCATAAGGTACTATTTTAGCGAGCACACTCTCAAGCCACACGTGTATACAACAGGATTACCAGTCTAGGCTAAATCTTTTTTATGATATATGCTTTAAGGAGCTTGATCTGGATTACCCATCCGGGCTAAATCCAATCCATAACATATGCTCGAGAGGACTTATATCAGGATTACCCGTCTGAGCTAAATCCTTTCTATAATGAGGTCAATAAGATTACTCGTCTGAGCTAAATCCCGTGAACAACAAATGTAGGACATCATTCATTTCGAGAAATAACATATCCATCGATTTCCATTTATTCAATTGGGATTTAAACATTTTTCAAGCATTATCGGGCATGTGATTATTTCATACATCCATAACTTTCACATAATTTAAATAAACACAGTCCACATTCATTTCAAGCATAAAAGAAACATTTTTATCATTTATCATTTATCATTTTTTGGGCATTATCGTTGATCGGGCTTTGTTAGATACAATTTCAATGTCTCTCACACACACACACACACACACACACACACACACACACACACACACACACACACACACACACACACACACACACACACACACACACACACATACACACATATATATATATATGATATTTATACAATTCACAACGCAACACTTAATTCAAACATATAAACATACACAAATTAGTTACACGAACTTACCTCGACAAATGTTCGTGTACGTAAAATCTACTAATCCGACATTTTCTTCCTTTTCTCGTTCTAGCTCTGAATTTGGTCTATCTGGATCTATATGAGTAAATTTTACATCAATTTATCACATTTCATATTCAAGTGGACTCAATTTACATCCTAGGAAAAATTACCATTTTGTCCCTAACTTTTTCATAAATTCCCATTTCGTCCCTAAGCTCGGAAAATGAAATTTATGCAATTTACTCCCTATTCCAAGCCTAACTAAAATTTCACCATAAAATTTATAGCACATATATTCTACAAAATTCATAATTTTTCTTCAATTTTCACAAATTTACATTTTAGTCCCTAAATTATTTTTTTATTATCAAAAATCACTTTGTAAAAGTTATTTATCTATCAACAACCTTTCATTTTCTACCATAAATTTTAAATTTTCAGCATATACATCCATGAACTAATTTCCATACTTTGATGACTCTTCAAATTGATCCCCCAAATAAATAGATTAAGCTATCCCGATTTTAAAAATATCAAAATTAATAAAAATGGGACAAGAAAACTTACCCAATTTGGCCAAGAAAGTTTCCTCTCTCTCTCCTAGGGTTTCCATGAAATATTTTATGGAAGATGATGATAAAAATGATTTTTATTTATATTTAACTAATTTATCATCTTTAATAATTTTGATTTCCAATTTAGTCCTTAGCCTTTTTCTAATTTTTCATGGATGAATCATCCAAAAATATCTAATAACTTTTTATTAATGGTCTAATTACCATATAAGGACCTGCAATTTAAAGTTTTATAGCTATTTAAACCTTTAGCTATTAGAACACAACTTTTGCACTTTATGCGATTTAGTCCTTTCATTAATTAAACACATAGTCGGTAAAATTTTCTTATCAGAATTTTCACATGACACTTCTAATATAATATGGATCATATAATAAAATTAAAATAAATTTTATTTTTGGCTTGGATTTGTGGTCCCGAAGCCACTGTTCCGATTTCACTGAAATTTAGGTTGTTACAACTCTCCCCCTTAAGGAATTTTCGTCCTCGAAAATTTTACCAGTAAAGAGCTTCTGATATTACTTTATCATAGTTTCCTCCAGTTCTTAGGCAGCTCCCTCTATATCATGTCATTGTTAGAAAACTTTTACTAAGGATACCTTTTTATTTCTCAGTTTTTCTCTTTAAGTGCCAGAATTTCAATCAATCTCTTACTGTAAGTCGTGTCAGGTTGAATTTAACATTTATCAAAGCAATAACAGATGATGGGTCTGATCGATACTATCATAACACATATACTCATAAAAACATTGTGAATTCTGTAGAACTCTAATAATAATACCTATCAACACGCAACAGGTCTCATTCTTTTCAGTAATCTTTTATAACTTGATAAACTATAGACTTGATTTGCTTTTACGGCTAAACCAGAGAACTTTCTTCCATGGTGAAACTTCCAAAAATATTTTATTGCAAATTTGAAACTCTATTTCTTTTCATTTTTTATTCACATCGGATTATTGACAATCAAATACTGCTTTTAAACTGTCTCAGATCACTTTAGCCTTTCTTCGGTTTCAACGAATCAGACCAACTACATGTATCTTTTCTCACTGAACTCTGTCCAAAACACTGAAGTTTTACACTTGTGACTATATAAAACCTCATACGGTAAAATTTTATACTTGATTGTTAATTGTTACTATATACGAATTCAACTAACGACAAATATTTCTTTTTCAATTGCCTTTGAATTCTAAAATACAACACCGAAACATATCTTCAAAAAATATAAATCATATGTTCAAATTGATCATCCTTCTGAGAATGAAATATGGTGCTAAAGTGTAGCCGTTTACCTAAAGTTTCTTGTAACTTGTTTTAGAAGCAGAATATAAATTGTAGATCTCTATCAGAAATAACAAAAACTAGCACATCATATAATCTAACAATCTCAAAAACATATAATTCAGGCAATCTATCAAGTGAGAAATCCATTCATGCTAGAATAAAATTACAGACTTCATCAAACAATTAAATTACTCAAATAGTATCATTCTTTTTCATAGACAAGGAGAATCCTGATATAAAATTCATAGTAACTTTGTCCCATTTCCATTTCGGTATTTTAACTGGCTATAACTATCTTGAAAGTATCATCTCTATCTTGCTGATACATCCAACATTTAAATATAGATTCAAAAATACCACTTTTCATTCCGGGCTATCAGTACATCTTTTTCAAATCGTTGTGCATCTTACCATTTCCCAGATAAACAGACATAGTACCACTGTGATCATTCATGTAAAATTTTCTGTAAAAGTTCCAAATTCTTTAGTACACAGGCTCTATCTCGGAATATTAGACAATCATTAGATTCAAATCTACTATCCTGATTCAATAATTATTTCATTCAATAACTATTTATCTTACAACTCATTATCACTTTTCTGGGCTTCACATATTTGTTGTAGAAACATCAGTTTAGCTTTAAGCTTAGCTAAAATTATTATTTCATCAAACAATAGCAAACGAGTATTTATTACTCATAAAGCAAACAAAGAATTTTCTACTCAACATATCAGCAACTATATTTACTTTTCCTGAATGAAAATCAATTACCAAATCAGGGTCTTTCAATAATTCAAATTATCTACTCTGTGTCAGATTCAAATCTTTCTATATCATTGGGTGTTTTAAAATTTATGATGAGTATATATATGATATTTTCACCATTTAGATGCTGTTACCAATTCTCAGTGCAAACACAATAATTGTCAATTCAGGATCATATATCGGGTAATTCTTTTTCCTGTAGCTTTATCTGGCTGGAAGTATAGACCATTACTTTACCTTTCTTCATCAAAATACAGTCGAATCCATTCAATGGTGTATCACTGTGGTAATAAATTCATTACCCGGTTCAAACTAAACTAGAACTAATGTTTAGGTCGTCAGGGCTTCCAACTGATCAAAACTTTACTAACATTTGTCAGTCCATTCAAATCTTATATCTTTCTGTGATATCCATATCATTGATAAAGCTATCATAGAAAACACTTTCACAAAAATTAAAAAGGATATCGAAGCTTTAAATTATTCCTAGGTCATAATCATCAAATAAGTTATATCCATAATACTATAATAGATCTAACTTTTCCACAATATAAAAGGGAACAATACCTCAACCTTAATAATATTTTTCAAATAAAAGAGGAAAACCAAGGGTGGCTCCAATATCAACCAGTGAAATAATACAGTTTCTATAATCTGTGTTCCATATTACCAAATTCCAAGTCAGAATTCATAATAGTAGTAAGTATAATTACCATTGACCAATGAATATCTTTCACAGATAAACCATAAAATAACAAGAATTGAGATATCAAAATCCAAATTGCAAAGCTACACTGAATTTCCGAGAAGATAATCCATGTTAAATAATATAAAGATTGATGACATCTCAGAGAAAGTCCAGAAGAGTAATATTACACATTCACACTAGAAACAGTCTTAATAAAGATAGTGTAACTTGCACATTTTCCATTCAGAACTTCAATCAACAGAATTAGAAAATAGCATCATACGAATCTTATCATCAAGTCTTCTATCACCTATAATGGCTTGGAAAACCAAAGAAAAATGAAGCAATATCACTCATGAGTCAATCAGGCTTGCAATAATTTCCATCTATTACCATGTTTAGCCAACCTTTCCATATAATGATTATAACATCCGAACATGAACAATTACATATATCTCTGAGAGTAACAATGCATATAGAATACCCATATAAAATACCAAAAAGAGATTGCTGTAATATACCCGATTATAACAGCTATATTCAAATATTTTTGCAATTTCATCACTAACCCACTAACATATATAGTCATCAATAATCTTACATTATTCAGTTCGCTGAAAGAGTCAATTCTGAAGAATTTTCGGCTAATCCGTTTTGTAAATATCATATCTGGATAAGTTGATTACTCATAAATAACTTCTTCATTAACAATGACATCACATATTCAGAATAATCTTCAAAAAAAGATGATATATCTTTTAATACCGTCTTTATTTATTAACCTATTCTCAATTTTGACTACATTATTAATCATTCAGCCTTTGAACCCTTGTCTCACACTTATGAACTTAATCAATATAAATCTTGTGAATTTTCATCGTATAAAACTGTACTGATAAGAGGGTGGAGATCATAAGCCTCAAAATTTAACTTTCATAAATACACACATATCACTTAACGTGTATCATTAAGATGTCTATTATACAATATTTATTTGATACCTTTATGAGTCTCATTTCATCATAAGTAACATTTTTACTCAAGCACGTGAGTATCACTTTTAGCAGTATCAGAATTAGCTCAGTTGGAAAGCATATCTGTCTATTTGTAAAATAGTTTTCATCAGAGTTAGGATAATGGCATGTATTTCTAGACTCTACATATGCTATGTTTAATCCGAGAACTGACTAAATCGTAGCTCTGATATCACTAAATGTAACACCCCTAACCTATATCCGTCATTAAAATAGGGTTACAGAGTATTATCGAAACTTTCAGAACATTTTTAGATAATTCAAACATTTACTATTCATTCCTTAAGATTTATTGATAATGTCCCTTAAATGGGCCCTCGATGTTCAAAACGAGCATTAGAATCGAGTCGGAACTTAATTGGAAACTCTAAGAATTTTTCGTGAAATTTCAAAATTTTTCCAAGGTGCAAGGCTCACACCCCTATGTGGTCCAAGGGACACGCACGTGTTACAGGCCGTGTTCGACCCCGTGTAACTAACTTGTGCATATACCCATGCCACACGCCCATGAGCTAGGCCAGTGTAGCACACACGACTGAGACACATGCCCGTGTCTCTGCCCATGTGCTCAATTTCGAGCATTCTGTTTTCTCTAATTTAAGGTGCAGGGGACACACGGCCTAACCACACGCCCATGTACCAAGCCGTGTGTCACACACAGTCTAGACACATGCCCATGTGTTTGCCCGTGTGGACAAAATAAAGTCATTCCTAGCTTCATTTCTCACCCTAAATCATACCAAATTCTTATACCAAACTTACATCTAAACACCAACCACTCCAAGCATTGAATTTAAGCAATTTATAACATCTGATATGATACATTGTTACTTGCATTCATGCTTTAAATCTTACATTTTATAAGCATACTCATTTTAACCTTTCTCGATCAATCAATAATAAACACTTATGTTATCTCCATAAAATAAACTTAAATACATATATATATACATGTACCAAAACATAATCATCACTAGCCATTCCAACAGCTAGACTACAATAATCATTTACATTTACATGCCAATATGACCGATATAACCTATACATGTCATTGTAACCATAATTGCTTTACCATATTATACCGACATGGGTCGATGGATAGTGTGAGTGATCTTCACTAAGCTTCCAATCCAACAAGCTTCCGATTAACTCTAAAATAGGGAAATAAAACTAAGTGAGCATAAAATGCTTAGTAAGTTCGTATAACATGGTACTTAACTTACCATTCATTCTATTTTAAGGTAACTATGTAAGGCATATTCAATCAATTTGACCTCAAGCCTTACACACATCTTTATTGTCCTTGCTAGTCATATATTCCATAATAACATCAAAACATATATGGGCTCAACAGTAATCAAGTTTCCATGCACATATGTTTTCCACAACATGTTTTCATTTAACATGTATAAATCATCTCTTTATATTACAAGTATAATT
The DNA here is from genome assembly GCF_007990345.1 of Gossypium hirsutum. Taxonomy (NCBI): domain Eukaryota; kingdom Viridiplantae; phylum Streptophyta; class Magnoliopsida; order Malvales; family Malvaceae; genus Gossypium; species Gossypium hirsutum. Next base: position 77,212,263 of record NC_053436.1, read on the forward strand.
TCATAATAGTTCATCTCGAGTTCAGATTATTTCATGTCAGAACTTTACTCATATCATTCGAAATATCAAGGTCACATGATTAGTAGTACACTCAAGGTGTACAAGTCTATAATCAAGGATGAACATTCTCATCAAATAATTTCCATATACAAATATCATCATCTCATACTTTCATATATCACTTGTCATGTATCATCCTTTTCTTGTATTTTAGATGAATATGTGTAATAACTCATTTTATTATTCATATCTTCTCATGACTGGATTGTGACCTGTTGAATTTACTTGAAATATCGATGGATACAAAGGTAGCACACTCAAGGTGTACAATTCAGGATCCGTCAGTTCATATTCAATGGTACCCATAAGGTACTGTTTTAGTGAGTACACTCTTGAGCCACACATGTATACCAGTCCAGGCTAAATCCTTTTTATGACATATGCTCTAAGGAGCTTGATCTGGATTACCCATCCGGGCAAAATCCAATTCATAATACATGCTTGAGAGGACTTATATCAGGATTACCTGTCTGAGCTAAATCCTTTCTGTAATGAGGTCAATAGGATTACTCGTCCGAGCTAAATCTCGTCCGCAACAAATGCAGGACCTCATTCATTTTGGAAAATCACATATCCATCAATTTCCATTTATTCAATCGGGATTTAAACATTTTTCAAGCATTATCGAGCATGTGATTATTTCATACATCCATAACATTCATATAATTCAAACAAACACATTCCACATTCATTTCAAGCATAAAAGTAACATTTTTATCATTTATCATTTTTCGGGCATTATCGTTGATCGGGCTTTGTTAGATACAATTTCAATGTTACATATATATATATTTGATATTTATACTATTCACAATGCAACACTTAATTCAAACATATAAACATACACAAATTAGTTACACGAACTTACCTCGATAAATGTTCGTGTACGTAAAATCTACTAATCTGACATTTTCCTCTTTTCCTCGTTCTAGCTTCGAATTTGGTCTCTCCAGATATATACGAGTAAATTTTACATCAATTTATCACATTTCATATTCAAGTGGACTCAATTTACATCCTAGGAAAAATTACCATTTTATCCCTAACTTTTCCATAAATTCTCATTTCGTCCCTAAGCTCAGAAAATGAAATTTATGCAATTTACTCCCTATTCCAAGTCTAACTAAAATTTCACCATAAAATTTACAGCACATATATTCTAAAAATTTATAATTCTTCTTCAATTTTCACAAATTTACATTTTAGTCCCTAAATCATGTTTTTATCAAAAATCACTTTGTAAAAGTTGTTTATCTTTCATTTTCTACTATAAATTTCAAATTGTAAGCATATACATCCATGAACTAATTTCCATACTTTGATAACTCTTCAAATTAATCCCCCAAATAGATAGATTAAGCTATCCCGATTTTAAAAATATCAAAATTACTAAAAACAAGACAAGAAAACTTACCCAATTTGGCTAAGAAAGTTTTCTCTCTCTCCTAGGGTTTCCATGGAATATTTTGGTGAAGAAGATGATAAAAATGATTTTTATTTCTATTTAATTAATTTATCATCTTTAATAATTTTGATTTCCAATTTAGTCCTTAGCGTTTGTCTAATTTTCCATGGATGAATCATCCAAAAATATCTACTAACTTTTTATTAATGGTCTAATTACCATATAAGGACCTTCAATTTAAAGTTCTATAGCTATTTAATACCCTTAGCTATTAGAACGCAACTTTTGCACTTTACGTGATTTAGCCCTTTCCGTAATTAAACACATAATCGGTAAAAGTTTCTTATCAGAATTTTCACATGACATTTCAAATATAATCCTGATCATATAATAAAATTAAAATAAATTTTATTTCTGGCTCAGACTTGTAGTCCCGAAACCACTATTCTGATTTCATTGAAATTTGGGCTGTTTCAATGTGTGTTATTGAACTCTGGAACAATGATGCCTCTTTTGAAAACTTTCTTGACCCACTAACATATGGCATCCCCAATATTATCCCATTGATTATGAAAGAAAGCAGCCTAAAAACAATTGCTACCTGGGGCTTTCAAAGGTGCCATATAAAAGAGAGCATCCCTTATTTCCTTGTTCATAACATTCCTTCTGAAAAAATCAGCGTCTTTAGTGTTAAGGCTAGGAAAAGCGCTAGGAGGCATAATTCCTAGCAAACCTGGATTCTCCTCATAAAGATTTTAAAAAAACTTAACCGCTTCAGTCTTGAGAACCTCAGGATAAAAAATCCAATCCCCTTCATTATTACATAAGTTAGTGATTTTATTAAAATTCCTCCTCTGAATAGTGCATTTATGGAAATAACTCATGTTGTGATCTCCCAATTTTAGCCACTTGCATCTTGATTTTTTCTTCCAGAGCAACTCCTCATGATGAAGGATATTTTTAATCTCCTTACGAATCAAAATTTCCTCATGAAACAAAGATTTTGATCTGGAAAGATCTAAGGCAAATTGAGTTCTAGAGAGCTTATGCATTAACTTCTTCTTCGGCCGCCGCAGTATTAGCAGAAACATGCCCCGATGACTCACCCTTCTCTGTCTCCCCTGAGATTTGTGTGACTGATGAACAAGTTTCTTTAGTATGGCTATAATAGCCACAATTAAAGCATACCATAGGTAAGTTTTCATACTCGATCCTCTGAGGGTTACCATTAATAAGGATTTTAGAGATTAAAGCCCGCTCTAAATTGATAAAAACTGCCATATGAGTATACCGTCCCCTTGCTGTGCTATACGTATTCAAATCCAACTTAGAGACTTTACCTATCATACCTCCAATCTCTATGAGAATCTATTTTTTTGTAAAAATGGCTAGGTAGACTTGGATAACGAATCCATGTGAGAACCAAATTTGGATAAGGTAAGTTGGGGTTGAAGTCAATCGTCCAAGGCTAGACAGTAAGATAGTGACCGAAAATAACCCACGGTCCCTGTGAAAGGACCTTGTCATAATATTCAATATTCTAAATTTTTACAAGAAAATGGTCATTTTCAATATCCATTACTTGAAAAGGCTTAGACGGTCTCCATATTCCATATAACTAATTTTGCAAGGTCGTGATTCCAAGGTTTCTTCCCAGCATCTTAAGAACCACAGATGTTGACATTTCCTTTTTCAAGAGTTGATGAACTCTCTCCGAAAAATCAATGGAAGGAACCCCATCAATAAAATATTTCTTGACATCCTGCTCTATAAGGGCGAAACTATCAACAAAATGCTGGCCATCATTCTTGTTGGTCAGATCTAAAGTTTACTTTCCCACTAGTATATCCTTCCATGACAGTGAAGGCTCAGGTATTGGATCCACAACCATCATATAATTAGGAGACGCGTCTGATTCCTTAAATCGAATCTTCTTAGTGTTGAAGTCATCAGTAATAGACATACCAACTCCATTCCTGTTTGCAGTATCAATCGAAGAAGACGAGAGCATTTTTTTGGCATTAACAATTCCCTTTCAAAACCCTTCTTTTAATCATATATAAGACAATTTATATCATTTTTTTAGCATGTTTTTATTTTTAGTCATAAATTTGGGAAGTCTACGTCAATGTAAGATTTAATACAGAATATCCATCATTCACGGTTGTATTAAATTTAGAATGAAAACTATAACATACAATAATTACATTATCCATAGTTGTATTAAAATTGTTAGGTACATTGAAAAACCTAAATAAAAAAAATCAAAACATCGACCAAACATTCTAAAAATATTTATTATAAATATAATGATCTTATGAAAATTCATTATTTAAAAGGAAGATAAATTAAATATTAAATATTGCAAAAATCTAAACCTAAAATTATAAAATGGTAAACTATTAAAATAGTCACTTTTGTTTGCCTCTGGTTACATTTTAGTCACTTATGTTATCGTGTTGTAATATTTTAATAACCAAGCCATTAATTGCCGTTAACGATGTAACAGTAAGCTGACGTGGCATGTTAAATCATCATTTCAAATGAAAATTCAAGGTTAAATTATACAATTGGTCCCCATATTTTTTTTCAGTTTGAGCAAAAAAAATTTATGTTCTTTTAACTTTCCTTTTTTCTTCTTTATTTTCTGTTCTCTTCTACTTCTCTCTCTAATTTCCTCCCTTCTCCCTTCTCCCTCTAAGACGATCCTCGCCATCGATGATCCATCTCTCCTTTTTCCAACAATGACTCCTAACATGCCAGTTTTTATCCCTATCTCTTGCCGACGCTTCAAACATCATTTTCTAGCACTTTCATATAATGGGTTTCCGAAATCACTATTGGTTAGATCTTAGGTGCAGTCTACTAGTGGTACTCGACTTCAGCTTTGGATTGTGGTTCTACTTTTTTCAAAAAACCCTTTTTGTTAGATCTTAGGTGCAGTCTACTAGTGGTACTCGACTTCAGCTTTGGATTGGGGTTCTACTTTTTTCAAAAAACCCTTTTCGTCTTTCTTCGAATGGTTAATGGAAAGTGATGAATCTGTCATCGATGGTTTGAAAACTATGTTTCATAAACTAACCCTCCCTAACTATAGCTCTAAGTTCATCTTTGAAGGTTATTGCTATTCTTTCAAGTTTGTCTCAATCCTTTATTGCTTTTAATTAGTAGTAAAATGTATAAAAAAAATGATGGTACATTTTCATTTTCCATTACAGAGGTGTATAGAAGGAAAGATTTCTTTAACTATGAGAAGCGATTAAGATTGTGGAGTCCACCGAAAAAGGTAAATGGTTGAATACTTTGTTGATTATATTTGGCTTACTTGCCTTTAGATTGTAAAGACACTACCTTTTGCATTGGGTTAGCAATTTTTATTTGTTTCCTTAAGGTATCTTATGGATATTATTGTTATTTACTCTTTGTTGGGTCTTCATGTATCTTCATGCTTGTAGGTTTTTGAGTATTTTGCCTCTTTTCAAACTCAGAAGGATAATTATTCATGAGATCGACTGATCGAGTTGTGGTTCTAATTTTTCCTCCATGTGAATCCCACTTTATTAGAGATGGTTATTTGATAAGGGAAAGGAAAGTTAAAAACAACATAAAATAAAAAAATTACTAAAAAAATATGGGGACCAATTGTATAATTTAACCTAAAATTTCCATTTGAAATGATGATTTAATGTGCCATGTTAGCTTACCGCTACACCGTTAATGGCAATTAATGGTTCACAGACTAAACGTGACTAAAACGTAACATTTCAAACATAAGTGACTAAAATGTAACCTGAGGTAAACAAAAGCGACTATTTTAACCGTTTACCCATTGTAAAATGGATTAATAATGCAATAAAAATTAAATTTTAAGTTACATTTGTTGTTTTTATTTATTTATAATCCTGCGGGCCCTCAGCAATACTGGAATAATTACCACATTCTGTTATAGGTTTGTAGTTCTAAGGCAGTTAGATAGAGGGCAATTTACTAAAAAAAGCCTTTTTATATCATTATTTACTGAAATGGCTGACTTTTTGATTATTTACCGGAAATGGCCATTTTTCGCAAAAGCGCGTCCACGTTAGCATGAAAAAAAACTATAAAATGCCCCTCCCCCTTACATTTTTTCACACAATAGTCCTCTCACAATTCTCTCTAAATTCTCTCCAAATTCTCTCAAATTTCTCTCAGTTTTTGTCAAAGCTCTCTCTAATTTTTGCAAAAAAACTCTGTTTAAATTTTTTTAAATTAGTTTTATTTTTTAAATTACAAAAATATTCGATCATGTTAGCAATGGCCAGAGAATTAATTCGTCTCGATACGAAACACATCTCCGTCGATCAAATGACAATGGTAAGTGATAAGTTTAATTAATATTTGAATAGTATTTAATTTTTTTCATTTATGCAATTTTAATTAATATTTATTTTATAATTTTTTATAACAGTCTGTAGATCGGGTGTTGCAATGCTATATCCATAATCTGTCTGGTCCTCCATCGCCGTTGATAGAGAATTACTTGCGGGAAGTGAGTTTTTGGCACGTGGCCACGATAGGCCAGAGGTGCAAGTTGGACCCGAAACTAATCACTGCATTGATAGAGAGGTGGAGACCTGAGACACACACTTTCCATCTTCCATGCAGAGAGTGTACTATTTCGAATAATATTAATGGAGGTCGGATCAAGATGGGCTGGTTATAAGACACATTTCCGGAGCCGGATAATGATTCGACTAAATTAGAAAGAATACGATATGCTCGAGCATACATTCTTGAGATGATTAAATGTTATCTGATGCCAGACTTGTCACAAAACCACGTACATCTAAGATGGCTGCTGAAACTCGTTGATTTTAGAGCAACAGGTGAATTAAATTGGGGGTCTGCTGTGTTAGCAACATTGTACCGGGAGATGTGCGGAGCGACGCGACCAAATAAAGCCAAAATCAGAGGATGCCTATCACTATTGCAATCACGGGCACAGTTTCGCTTTTCATGTTTACGTCCTCGAGTGAACCACCCATATACATTCTCACTAATAATGAGGTAAATTTTATATTAGATTTTACAATTGTTACGTAGACTTAAAATATAATTGTATGCTAAAAAATTATTTAATTAGGTGGAACCATTCGGCGAGTTATGTTGGAATACCTACATCTCTTGAAGATATACTGCTTCTATTAGACCAACGGTCGGAAGCATAAGTAAGTATTAAATAAAATATATATACATAATAAAATAGTCGTTTCGCATTTAGTATTTATTATTTAGTATTACCTATATAACCAATATTTTTATCATGTTCATATAGTTTCGATGGACACCATACGAGGATTCGGCAATTCGGGCAGTAATTCCGGATGAATTTGTTCAAAATTTGAACATTTGGCATGTGAAGGTCCCATTGGTCAATTATGTTATCGTGGAGATGCACCAGTTAGATAGGGTATTGCGACAATTTAGATTTCGACAACTGATTCTTGTGGAACCTGAGGTGCTCGATGATTAGCACAAAGTTGACTTACGGCTATTGAATACGGATTGGCCGAGACACTGGTCAGAATATATCGAAATGTGGGAAAATCTGTATGACTATATACCTACTTGGGAACCGATAATCATTCCTGAGTTAGCATACATGCCGGAATACATGCCATGGTTTAAAATCCATGGCAAGCCATATTTACTGTCGGAAGAGAAGAGGCGATGACAAATTCGTGTGCAAAGGGAACGACGGGGCCCTTTAAATCCAAGAAGAAGGGATGACGACGTAGGCCCATCAGCAGCGCCCACACAATCACCGGGCCTATCAGCAGCGCCCACACAGCTACCTGGCCCAACACTTCAACCGACGACACCCATATCACATCCTTTTCAGATTATGCCATGTGTGTATCCTAGCCCTTATATGTATCCTAACCCTTTTATGTTTCCTTTTCCCAGTCCTATAGCAGGTTGGAATGCATGGCTCAGTTCATCTCCGTTCCCAATTACTCCGGGTCAACCGCCGATCAATAGGCCACCGTCGCATGAAGGATCGCACGAGGCACCGTCGGGGAGCTCTTCTTTTTACCATTCCCCATCTCCTTATGGGATTCAAACACCTCCACTATGGGTGATGCAAACACCTCTGCATTCATTATTCTATCAAGGTGGGTCATCCTCCCAACACCCACAACCATATCCCCTACCGAAGGAACCATAATCTCCACCGGAGTAACCACAACCTTCGCTGAAAGCTGAACCAATGAGGAATCCAGAGCATAACCGTCGACGACCCCCATGTGACACTGATTTCGACTGGACAAACACTGATTTTTTTAATATATTTGTAGAAACTTTTTTTATATAGTTTCATATAATACAATAAAAATTATTTTTAATATTTTAATTGTACTTTACTTTTTTTAATTTTAATACAATAAATATTCTTTTAAATTAGCCAATAATTTTTATTAAAATAAATGTTATTTTGAATACGACAATAATTTTAATATTTTTATTTTTTAATAAAATATAAATAATGCAACATAATTTTATTACAACAACTATCAGCTATTCCGATTTGGACATGATTGAGTTATATGGCCTGGGTTCCTACACCATCCGCACAACCTCTGTTGGTTCGTTATTTCTTAGATATTCATATTGTTACGTATTCTAGTCGAGCAAGGTCGATCCTTTGGTTTGCGACATAATTCTCTATTCGGTAACAGCTTAAACGGAGCAAGCGATACAAACAGTCACTTACGTTTATCTGGGATCGGTGGGAATACGTGTCTCTACACGTTGAACATGTATTCTATTTTGTACACTTGGTCGACATACGTCATGGGATCTAAATGGAGATTCTAACAAGTTACAATTACATGAGCGCATAGATAACATAGTGCGTCAAACACCCCATAGTCACATGTCATATTTCTGAAGTGTACACGATATTGCCCGCCAATAATACCTTTGTTTGGTTTGTCAAACTCCGTCACACAAAATCATAGGTTGTCGCGATCGTGACACACTATGTGCATGGTGTTGGCTCGTGCTTTCGCCTTTTTAATCTCTCGCAATACCTTCACGCACCATACGTGGCCTCCCTGCATTTGGCCTTTATAACTCACTGCTCGCTTTGGAAATAGTGCTGCTAAACGAAAATATGTCTCTCACACAACGGCTGTTATTAGCAAATGACGCGTTCCTTTTAGAACAAAATTTATGCTTCAGCCAGGTTTGAGGTCATATGACCATATCGTAGGCCGTCGTCGTATCCTTGTGTCCACTGTTCAAAAGGTATGTTACAAAGGTAGTCTACGCCTTCTTCATTAACTGAATGCAAAACCGCTAAAATCTCATGAAAACGGTCCTTATTTATTTCATACCCTGCCAATATAAGTTGATAACAAAAATTACATACCACTCTTCCATTCAGAATAAATTGAATATTACAAATGAAATTATATTACTAGAGATTAAATACCCATATTGGTCACTTACCATCATTCAGTTGTAGATCGATATTCCCCGTAGTAGTTGGACGCAACGTGCCTTAGGCAATATCGATGGTGTGTGCGATGCCATTAGCTTCCTTGTCGCTCAATTGCGGCTAGTATTCCAGTGCCCCAATCCGATATAATGCATATATCAGGTTGGGGGTAGACATGCCTCCTTAACCTAGAAAGAAAGAAATCTCAGTCATTAGCTGACTCCCCCGGTGTTATTGTAAACGTAATTGGAATGATTCTCCCACTGCCATCCTGTGCCACAGCTAGCAATATTCGATGGGTATATCTACCATACATAAAGGTACCTTAATTTGTACCAATGGCTTGCAGTATATAAATGTGTCCCGATATTACTTAAAGCTCCAGAACAGACGCTTGAACACTTGGCATCCACGGAGCAATCGGTTGTTGTAGTACACAGGTGTCGTTTCAAGGTCTGTTATGCAACCTGGGACATATCTCTCCAGCACTTGACACCACTACCACACTTCATTATATGAAACGTCCCACCTACCATGCATCTTTTTCAACGCCTTTTACTAAGTTATCCAAACCTTGAGGTAAGAGGGCGTGTACTTCAATTGGCTACGAATATTGGCAATTAAGACTGGTACTGAAGTCTTCGGATCCACCTTCACCGTCGGTAGTATTATGCTAGCTAACATATCTAAATCCATCTTGGGATGATCATGTTAAACACCTGTCAACGAAGTATGTTAAATAATGCAACATTACGTGATAACAATATTATTCAAAACCCCTAAACACCTGGTGATACTTTATCGGCAACACATGTATGTGGACCTTTGTACTTTTTTATCTCCCACAAGCCTATCCTTTTCCTCAATGAGGCCATGATTTTCCATGAACATGTACCGTCTTGCACTGCACACTTGGCCTCAAACTTATCAGATTTGGATTTAATCACGTTGTAGTTAACCCCGTTCATGATGCTATGTTGTTTCAATGCACCAAGAAAATTATCCTTATTGGAAAACTCCCTACCAACTTCTATTTCATCTGAATCCAATAAAGAACTTGTACGGTCACGCCTTCTGTGTGGTAGATCTAGAAACTCCAACGCATCATCTTGAGATAGATCAACATTATGCATGTGGGCTGAAGGCGAGTATGCCCTGAATCGTGGATCTTCTTCTTCATCATCTGAACCCCCTTCAACATCTTCAGGTATGGTAGGAATAGGCTTCGGTTCAAAAAATAATCCAACTTCTACACCATCAGGGTCGGGCTCTCGAGGTGGATCCACATCGGACTCATCATCTGACCCACCATCATCTGCAACGAACGAGGTCCCCTCACCGGTAGATGTCGTAAGGAGTACATCATCCCTTATTCTGGATGTTTCATAACGTCCCCAATCCGATGTGGATTGCCAACCACTAGAAGTTGATGTCGTTCCCCAGTATGTATTTCTAGTATCAAACATCGACCCACCGAGGTGCATGTCTTATCCACCAGTGGAATGTCGTGCTGAGGTTGTGTAGTCCATACTGCTACTAAACATGGGCGCTTTCGTGTTTTGCCACCCACTAACAGAGTGTCGGGTAGGGGTCGTGTATTCCTCTCGAACAGCATTAGATGTTGAAGTTGCAAATGCATCATTTGACGATGAAAATTGTACATATAACTCAAGATAGGGTGATCCACTAGCAAGATGAGTCTGCACCATTGCCTCCAAGATACGAGGACCTTTGATGTCGAATGAGTCATATCTCATGGGATCAACCGAAATACAAAATCAATACTTAATAGACAAAACTTTCATTGGCGTAGTTCCGAAGATTTTAAGCCTAATTCTTTTACGAAGTTCTATCAAATCTATGTTCTGGTTAAAAACCAGTCGCGCTGTGTTCTCCAATAAAAAACAACGTCGTTCTCGGTGTCACAGACCTCGCCATCATAGTAAATAACAACACTAATATGTTCACTCATCTTCAGTTTCTATTTTATTTTAGCCTCAATTTCTCTTGCTGTAACTTATGTAACCTGGGAATGAAATTTGGCTCATTTATAGTTTAAGGCTTTTTCAGATACTACTGTAGCAAAAGAGCGTCCACATAGGAGCTTTTTTCCGTAATTTTATTGACAGTGCATCCTTCTTGAAGCGTTTTTGACACTATTTATTAAGAAACATCTTCTTAAAATTATTTTTTCAGATACTACTGTAGCAAAAGAGTGTCCACATGGAGCTTTTTTCCGTAATTAATAGTTAATTTAATTAATAAACCCTAAAAATCCTAAACCCTAATTTAATTGATTTTTTTTAATTTATAGTTAATTTAATTAATTAACCTTCAACTCTAATTTAATTAATTTTTCCCTTAAAAAACATTAAAACCTAAAAACCCTAAACCACTAAACCCTAACCCTAAACCAATCAAAAACCCTAACCCTAATACGTCCCCTAACTTTGCGCTGACGTGGACGTGCTTTCGGGGAAAATGACCCTTTTCCGGTAAATAATCAAAAAGTCAAGTCATTTCGATAAATAATGACATAAAAAGATTTTTTTTTAGTAAATTGCCCTTAGATACATATTATATTTTTGAACACATTTAACTAAAATCATTTATTTATATAGGTTATAACACAACAAAATTCGCAATACAATCTCTCGTTTTCAAAAGTATTAATTATTCTAATTACCCTTAACAAATTTCTTTCTACCTTCTTATAATCCCTCTATCATCTTACTGTTTTTTTTAGTAATGCGATTTTAACTTAATTTCACATATTATTTTTATTATTTAAAATCATTTTTGTAAATAAATTTTTATCCCTAGCCATTTTCCATTTGTGAATTTCCCAATTCTAATTTTCTTATACTATGTTTAGTTGGGGAATGCTTCATTGAATGGTTAACTATTTCTTTATTTGTTTGAACGTAATACTCATTTAATGGAATGTAAATTACTTTCTTATTACTTGTCTTTTCGTAATAGCTATTCTTTGGTATGACTATTCCTTATTCTATTATAACATTTATTCTATTCAACCAAATATAAGAATATTATTACAGTTCTATTTCATTCTATTCAACAAAATAATTGAATTACTAATTACAATTCTATTTCATTATAGTCTTATTAAATTCTAGTGAACCAAATGTGCCATTAGATATTGTGCAATACCAACTTACAAAATAATTAATTTAATTTAATTATCCTAAAATATTTTATTTAAAAAAAACCTCCTTAGATAATCACATTAAAAAAACTGAGATTTATATCTTCATTTACATCCACTGCTTTATATGAAAATGTTCATTATATAAATTTTAATTTAATTTTCTTTTACTAAATTGCATTTTCCAAATTTGGTTCTTAAATTCCATATATTTTTAAATGGTTTAATATTTACCAATTTTTATATTAATTATTACTAAGTATAATAAATAGCATAACAAAAAAAATTAAATTTAAAAATGGTATGAGAAACAATCATATGTTCAAGTTTTTATTTATAAAAAAAATTAGTATTTAAATTTTATAAAACAATTATAACTTATTTTCAACTCTTTAAAATAAAAAAATTTCCAAATATTATTTTTAAAATAAATTTTAACAAAACAAAAAGTAAAATATTTATTGATGGGATATTATATGTAAAAATAAAAATAAAATACAATTATTGAGAAAAGGTTGGTTTTAGACCCTCAACAGAAGGTATTGTCCCAACTAGAGATTTTGTTACTCTTAGGTAGCACCTCAATTAATGCAAATGTAACTTGCAAGCTCATAAAAGATATGCCAATATTGTTAAAAATTAATTATGAAAAATATGTTTACGGGGATCAAACCATCAACCCTTATCTTAGGATGCATGACACCACTTCGCTAAGTTGGCCAAGTAAATACAAAACTTTTAAATACATAGTAAATAAAAAAACTAACAATAATAATTATATAAATTTGATTGATTTTTAATAATTCATGTAAAACAAAATCTATTGAAAGGTTAAAAAATTATTCATAAGAAGAAAAATAAAAATTATAAATATTTTAAAGGAATCTATCCAACTTTTTAACAAGTTTTCAAAACTACTTTTAAATACTTATAACAATTCAACTGATTAAGTAATTTTCATTATTTGAATTTAAAAAAACAATTATATATAAAACCAATTATGTATTCTTATCTTTTAACCTCAGAAATATGTTGTACTTTTTTATTTACCCAATTTGTTTTTAAATATTTGCATTTTAATTAACCGCACCGTAATAAAAATCTGAAACACAATTAGAATGCTTCAAATGTTTTTTCTTTTTTTTTTTTTGTTTTTTATTGAACATTTTAATTAGATTTATTATACCTTAACTTATTTATAAGTCTGTGACACAAAATTAACAAATTATCTTCACTCATAAATTAATAATTCTTTATAGTTATCTAAAAATATATAATCTAAAGTATTCTCTACCATTATATCAATTTTCAATCATTCATTTTAAATCAAAAGCAATCTCCATTGTTTATTTCAATTAATTTTTCTATATATATATATATATTTATATGAGATTATAAAAAAAAAAGAAATAATTCCTATGTGGCATATCTAAAAATCCGCTATTTGGCATGCTAATTAAATACCACATGTCTTTTTATTGACTAAAATTTAAAATGAATATTTTTTCAATTTAATTTGCTTATAAAAATATATCAACATTGAATACTCATTCATATAACAAAGATCATATATGTTAATAATCTTTGCTATAATTGATTTAGTCATAGATTTCAAAAAAAAATATGAATATGTGCATACTTAATCCAGTTTTAATTTGTTCTTAATATTAATTCATTATATACAATTTTTAAAATCTAATATAGAAAAAATAAATTTGCACTTCAAGTCCTTAGAATTTAAAATATACTTATTCATTCATGCACTCATTTTTTAATTATTGAAAATTGAATTTTATATATAATGTATATATAAAGTATTTCTTGCTCTAATAGATTAATGAAAAAGATATTAAAGATATTATTGAAAGCAAATGTGGGGGTTATTCCCACAAACCATAAAGCATATCCAACATTTTCCCATTTGGTTCGTTTTGTTCATTAATACTTAAAGTCAAAACATAATGTACGAATCATGATGATATTTTCTCTTAGAATTTGATTAGTATATTCCATGTATCACAATATATCATGTCTCAACTCTTTAGTCCAAATTTCTTAATGAATAAATCCAATGTTTATTCTAGATCTAAACTTTAGTGATATTTCTTGAAATAATCAAATTAATATGCACATAAAATATAAGAAACATTAAACTTAACAAAGTTTCTTTCTAATCATTCTTATAACGAAAATTTAAAAGGTGGGAATAAATCCCGTAGTGACAACATGATCATTAAATTTGTGTGGTGACATGCCGCTTTAGTCAAAGGATCAACTAACATCTGCTCAGTGTTAATGTGCTCAATGACCACTTTCTTTTCTTTCAAACGTTCTCTTACGACTAAATACTTAATATTGATAACCTAATTAATTTTAGAACTTTTACTTTAATAAAATCCAACGATTGTGCATAAAAGTTTGCAATAAAAATTCTTAAATTGTTTTTAAAAATAATTCAAAGAAATATAATATCATTATTTTAGAAAATTTACAAAATTTTAAAATCGGATAAGGCATAGATTAACCATGCTTTGATACCAAATGTAAGTATAAATTATTGTTTAAACATTAAAGTGCAGTAGAAAAAATCGAACATAAATACATCAAGTTATTGCCTGAATAAAATGTTAAAATCCAAATGTTATAACACCACTGTCAAGCAAGTTAAACAACCAACAAGGATGTCGAATTTAGTTATACGATAACACAAAAATTACCAATTTTTTAGGCTCTTGAAAACTTCACTAGATGAAATTATTTTTAATATTTTTATTCTTGAGGGTATTTATAACGGTGATTTCCATAAAAAAAAACTAAAATATGTCCTATTACTATACATACAAAGTGAAAGTGGAGTAAAATGTGGGAATGGAAGCAAATGTGGGGGCTTATTCCTACCAACCATAAAGCACGTCCAACATATATATATAGTAATTTGATGTTATAATAAAAGAAAATAATTCTTACGTGGTAATCTAAAAGTCTGTCATTTGTCGTTACAAAAGCTTGTCGTGTGTAATTAATAATTATATTGAAAAATAAATTTAAGGCTTTTAGGAAACCTATTATGGAAAGTAACAATTATATTTTATCAATATAATAGTTATGAAGCGAATTTAGAAAATTTTTTTTAAACTCAGTTTTTTTTTAAAAATTGGAACTTTTTTTTTTACACTTTAAGTTTGAGAAACACGAAAAATAGGAGGAAGAGTTTTTTTTTCCGAAAAAAGAGAGAAGATTTTGGAAAAATAAAGCTGATTTTGGATTTGAAAAAAAGAAAAGAAAAGAGAAACAGATTTAAAAAGTAAAAAAAATAAAAATAAAGACGATTCAAAGGAAAATGTTTTGCTGTAAAAAAATAAACTGAACGAAAAAGAGTTTTTCTTTTTCAAATCACTGCAAAAATCGCATTTTAGGAAATAAATCATATATATTGTTCTGCAAAGGGTAATTTACAAAATAAGCCCCTCTGTGTTTTCCATATTTTTAGTGAAGTACTTGCTCTTTTTAAAATTATTCAAATTTTCCTAATATTTCAAAAATGTTCAATTATATAAAATTACAAATTAAAATTTACTACTTTACACTTTACACTTTATTACGTGTATTTTTTTAAAAAAATAAGAGTTTTCTAATTAGAAAATTATTTAATTTTGTTCTTAAATTACTTTTACTACTTAATTTTAATTATACAAATCTTTACTTAATAATTATTGTATTATTGTCTTTTCTAAATTTACATTTAAATAATATTGATACGTTAATATTAGCATTCAACTTATAAATTAAGCATTAAGTGGCATAATAGTTGATATGATTATCTGTAAATTTTAAAATAGGGTTTTATAATTGTTTTCTAATAATGTCTAACACATTTTCATAATGTTACGTAGATTTGTACATTCTTTTATTTGATTCATAAAAAGTGTGTATTTATTGATTGTTTTTTTTTTCAATGAAACCAACTTTTAATTTTAAAAAGATAATTTGCAAATTCTTCATTTAAATTTTCTTTAAAATTAAGGTGAATTGTTAAACTCTTAAATTTTAATAGGGTAAACTACAAAAATAGTCACTTTTGTTTGCCTCATGTTACATTTTAGTCACTTATGTTTGAAATGTTACGTTTTAGTCACCTATGTTATTATTTTGTTACGAAGTAATCACTCTTCCGTTAAGTTTTGTTATCTCCCTAACGGTAATCCTACGTGGCAGTCCAACTAGATATTACTGAATCTGCTAATACATACTTCATCCGGATAAAGTATGCATTATTAAAATTAAATTAAAATATTAAATAAGAAATAAAATTATAAAACAATATGTTATTTGGAAAATTACTATTATTGTAATGAGATACATGTTTTATTAGGTATAAGTATTTAAAATTTTGTTTTTGTAATGTGATACATGCGTAAATATATATATTATATATATAATCATATTAGTGAATCTGCTAATACATACTTCATCCAGATGAAGTACGTATTAGCAGATTCAGTAATATCTAGTTGGACTGCCACGTAGGATTACCGTTAGGGAGATAACAGAACTTAACGGAAGAGTGATCACTTCGTAACAAAATAATAACATAAGTGACTAAAACGTAACATTTCAAACATAAGTGACTAAAATGTAACATGAGGCAAACAAAAGTGACTATTTTTGTAGTTTACCCATTTTAATATTATAAATGAATAGCAAGGTTTTGAATAAAAAAAAAGTTTACTTTGTTGGATGTGTTTTTTTATGGAATATTTCGCAGATCAAATAAGTGACACGTGTGTAACTTAATATTTAAAAAAAACCATTGATTTTATTTTATGGTAGTTAAATACGAACTTATTTAAATTTATATGTATTCAAAATTAAATGCTAAAATTTCATTTAAAAATCAAGAATACTTTGAAAACTACACATTTTTATCAAGGGAAAATGGTTGTATGAAACAATGACTGTATCCCTTTTCAATCATTTAATAACATGTACCCCTTTTCAATTTGTATCCCTCATTTAATTAATTTTTTAACCATAAATCCCTAATTCCCAAGTAAATTTCCCACCACAACTCAATCTTAATTAAAAATTTCTCTACAACGGCTGGTTGCTGCTATTCATTTGTTGTTTTTCAACAATTGTTGGCTACTGCTATTTTGCTATTTAATTGATTTTTTTCTTGGCACTTCTCTACAACTGTTGGCTGCTGCTAGGGGTGAGTATTCGATCGAATCGAGTCGAATCGAATAAAAAATTTTCGAGTTAATCGAGTTTTCGAATCTAATTTTATCATCCTAACTTTATTTGAAATTTTCTCGAATCGAGTCGAGTGAGATGAAATTCGAATTGAATCGAATCGAATCGAATATATTTGTTCGAGTTAATTTTTTAAAAAATGATTTTCTTTAAAATTTTTCAAAAAAATAATTTTCTTTAAAATTTCTAAACATGATCATACAACAAGAAATTGAAATAAATAAGTGAATAAATAAAAACAACACAACATCAACCTAAATAACCAACATGAGTCCAAAAAAACAACAAAAACAATACAACAATATTATAATAAAAACATAAGTAAAAGTCGAAGTATAAAACACGAGTCAAACTAAACAACAACATTATAATAATAAAAAACATAAGTAAAAGTCCAAAATATAATAGAAACCTACACCAGTTCAAACAAATAAACAAAAAAAGAACACAACAAAAGTCCAATTAACCAACAAAAATAACAAACCAAACCAAACTAATAACAATAACACATCAGTTCAAGAACCATTAGTTTAAGTTTCTTCTTGTGCTTCAAACATCGATGACAATGGCATTGATAATCTTGAAACATCTAGTAAAAGTATTGAATGAGTTAGTTAAATGATGAAAAATGTTCACAAAAATAAATTAAATAAACGTTTAACTTTATAAACTAATACTAAGTATATTACCTTCTTGTTCTTCGGGTATTTTGGATAAGTCTAGCAAATTTAAAAACAAAAGTATTAGTTAAATTATGGGAATGATTACTAATATAAATAACACAAAAGCTCATTTTATAAATTAAAATTTATGTATTACCATCTTCCATGGTTTGAAGTTTATCAACATAATCTTCAAGATTGATGGCATCATTAGATTTTCGAAGCCAATCTTGTGTGCAAACCAAAGCCTCGACCATGAGAGGAGTTAGAGAACTTCTAAAACTATCGAGAACACGTCCACCCGTGCTAAATGCACTTTCCGAGGCAACCGTTGAAATAGGAGTAGCAAGAATATCTCGAGCCATTTGTGTAAGAATAGGGAATCTAGGACTGTTCATTTTCCACCACAACAGTAAATCAAATGAACTTGAATTGTTCACTTCTTCATCCTCACCCAAATATCTATCCAACTCAGATTTGCTTTCTAATCCAACTTGTTTCTTCTTCTTAAGGTATTTTTGTTTGGCTAAGCCCGTTTTCATTTCTGATTGATCTATTTCCATTGAACTACAAAAATTTGTCTAAGAACTAGATCTACCTTCAAACAATTGAATTCTCCCGGCATTAGAAGAATACTCATTGAACAAGCAATGCAATTCTTTATCAATCATTTTCATAATGTCATTAGCAACATTAGGAAAAAGCAAGTTGACCCCAAAGTCCAAAAAACTCATTTTACATCGTGGATCAAAGATGACCGCCAAGTAAACTAGCATGTTGATCTTGTTTCCTTCACCCCAATACTTAATATATTTTTCTCTCATTTTGGAAGTCATAGAAATTATTTCTAGATCTCCAAATCTTGCCACCCATCAAAAAGACAATGCACATCTGTCAATACTTCAAAAAGTGAATGAGAGGTAACATGCAAAGATCCGGACACCTTCAGTGTAAGATGATAAAAAGGCTCTAATACTTTTATAACTCTTCGAACAATATCCCAATCATCAAATGTAGGAACTCCATCTCCAGCAGTAAGGTCAAGAAAAAAATTATGGTCATCACGTAAATATGATTCAAATGCACGCTCATATTTTTCGGCCACCTTTAACATCATATATGTTGAGTTCCATCTAGTTGGCACATCTAAACACAATTGAGCCTTACTATCTATCATTTCTTCTTTTACTCGTTGGTTGAATTTTGTCAACCTCGATGGTGATGCTCTTATATACCTCACAGCACCTCTAACTCGAACCACATACACAGAAGCATCCTTAATATCGTATTGCACAATGAGATTAAGAATGTGTGCAACACATCTCATATGAATAAATTTTCCATTTGCAACAGAAGCATTTCGATGATTCAATTTCTTTCTCAAATATTCAATGGCAACACTATTGGCAGATGCATTATCAACCATAATAGTGAAGACCCTCTCAATCCCCCAATCTCGAAGACATTTTTCAATGGTTTGACCTATGCTTTCACCTCTGTGAGCGGATATTGGGCAAAAATTTATAATTCTTTTTTGCAACCTCCACTCATCATCCACCCAATGTGCTGTTAAAACCATGTAAGATATCCTCTGCAATGAAGTCCAAGTGTCTGTCGTCAAACAAACTCTACTTATATCTTTTTCAAAACAATTCTTCATCACACTCTTCATGGAGTTAAATAAATCAAGACAATCCCTTCTAATTGTCCAACAAGATGGAAGACTAAACCGTGGGCATGCTATAGAAAGAAAGTATTTAAAACCCTCTCCCTCTACAATTTTAAAAGGTAGTTCATCCACAATTATCATACGAACCAATGCTTTTCTAATAGCATCTTTATCAAACACCCAAGTTGATAAATCCGTCGTTTCTTGGCTAACCTTCACAAATGATAATTCTGATTGCTTCGGATTAGAAGTATTACCTTGAGGTTTTTTAGGCATATTTTCAAATGGTTATTCAAATTCGTTGTAGAACCCGAAGTTGATTCCATGGTGTAAGTAACATCACATGCATTGCACCTTGCTCTCTTCTCCCCCTCTTTAGTCACAAATTTGGTGAAATGGCTCCAACAAGCTGCCCTTGGAGTAATCTTTTTTCGAGCATTTTCCTTAGTTGTTGTTTGATCATCTCTACTTGGGGAAGAATTTTATGAACTTTGAATTGAACCATCTCGCTTTGGATCATTCATCTACAAGTAAACAAAGAAGTTCATCAACAACAATAAACAAAATTTATTTATTAATAAATTTCAGATTTAGGATATTGAGTTTAAAAATTTAAGTCTAGGGGTTTAGAGTTTTAGCATTTATTTATAATTAATTATTTAATTTTATTTAAATAAAGTTATCAAAATTTATTTATAAGTCTTCTATTATTTTTATGTTTTATTTAATGATGGGATGTTATGTTATTATTAAGTGAGATTTATATCCCGAGAATATATTAAATAGAGAATATATTAAATATTCTCTTATCTATTTAAAAATATTCAAAGCACATAATAGATTTGTTTAAAAATAAAAGAATATACTTATAAATTACATTGAATGTTTATATTTGAGTTCCGAATAACAAAATTCGTTACTTATATCTAAATCTGAACAAACAGGGATATCGATATTTAGCAAGTTGCAACTTGCAACACCGTTGAGAATGGAGCTGAGTTTTTTTATACCTGCCCAATCCAACTTGGAAACCATGGAAATTAATTTAACTTAAAATTTTATACTGATTCTTGAATGAAGCATCCATGTTAAAATAAGCATCCGACAGGAAAAACTTAAAATAAAATATCTAGACCTTAATCAATACTACTTGGCGATCATCTTTAAAATTACTATGAAATGCATTACCAACTTGAGTGATTTAGCTATGAAATGCATGCATATGTTGGTGTCAGTAGGCTTTAAAATTACTTTTTATTACCATTGGATTATTTCTTGCAGCAGCAGAATAACCTTTGGGTTCTTTAGAGTTTAGCAAGTTGGAATTAAGAATTTATAATATTTAAGATTTTTCTAATTCTAAAATTTATAATATTTAAGTTATAAAGTACCAAATTAATCATCAAAGCAACATGATAGTTATATTAAAATTACTAAACACTTCCAATAAACAACAAGAACTCAACTTAAAAATTACTAAAAATGGGTGTAATAAATTACTAAGAAGCAGAGGCAGTCAAGCACTCAAGCAGATGAGGAATACAAAGGAAGAAGTTTCAAGATAAATCTTACCTTAAAATGCAACAAATTGGAGTTTAAAATAGAAGAGAACAACAGCAACTCGATTTTTGAAGGTAAAAATTTTGATGATAAGAAGAAGAAGAAGAAGAAGAAGAAGAAGAGAGAGTTTATTTCAGGCTTTTTGATAAAGATAGATTTAGGGTTTCAAAATAAAAATAGAGATTGGAAAGTGGAGTGGAGACTTGGAGGAGAGAACAGAAAGAAAAAATTGAATGTGGGGTTTGGGTTTTCAAAAATACCGATAGAATTTTAAAATTTGGGTGGGGGTTGACCGGTTGGGGGTTTAATTTGGATTTTGGGGGAAAAAAATTTTGGGCTGATGGGCATGGGCTTAGGGGAATGGTTAAAGAATTAAAAGGTTAATATTTAAAAAAAATTAAAAAAAATAGTTTATATTCGGTTTATTCGAATTATTTGAGTTATTTGAATTCGAAAATTTAACTCGACTCGAACTCGAAATTCGAAAAAAAAATTCGAGTTGATTCAATTAACTCGATTAACTCGATTCGAATAATTCAAAATTCAAATTTTTTTTCGATTTTTTCGAATTGAATTGAATTTTGCTCACCCCTAGCTGTTGCTATTCATTTGTTGTTTTTCCAGCTGCTGCTATTTTGCTATTCAATTGTTGTTTTTCTTAGCATTTCTCTGTAACTGTTGGCTACTACTATTCATTTGTTGTTTTTCTAGCAACTATTGCCTACTACTATTTTTCTATTCAATTGTTGTATGCTATTATTCTATTGTTGTTTTAAAGTAAGTTTTAAATTTAGCGGTTTCTATTTTCACAATATGATAATGATGATGATGATGATGATGATGATGATGATGACTGAATCATGAAAATTAAGAAGAAGGTACAATGATTCAAAGCTGCTGGCTGCTGTTATTGATTGATTTTTTTTATATTAGACATATGATTAAATTAAATATGCATTACACCATTGCAAATCATAGAGATTTTCTAGTTTGTATTTATTTAGACGTTCTAGAGATGTTTTGTTTTAGTTTGGTGTGGAACTGTGTTTGTTTGGGATGTTAAGCATTTTTGCTTGATTTTCATTTGTTTGAAATATAGTTGTATTTAGAATCTTTGAAAGAATTGTGATTTTTAATATTAAGGATTTAGCTTAGTGAAAAAAAAATCTATATGGTTTTCGAGTTGTGTTTTTATTAGATTTTAATTGAACTTTTTAATGATTTCTTGTATTATCATGATTTTTTATTAGATATTAAAATTTCTTCTCAGGTTTTGTTAATTTATAATTTTCATTCATTGAGACAAATCAAGACGAAATAGTTCATCTTGTCGAGAAAAAAAGATAACTCCGTTGAAGAAATAAAAGTGGGATTGAAAGTGCATTCTGAAGAATAGACTTATAATATTGATAATTAATTTTCTTTGAGGAAGGGGTTTAGTATTCGAAGATGAAATAAAAGACGAAGTATGACTGAACCTACAAGAAAACGTGAATTTTTATGCTCAAAATCTAGGTATCATAAATACGAAGATGTTGGCAAAGTGAAAAAAAAATCTTCTAGAGACAAGGACAAGTTGTCATGCTAAATTCCGTTTTACGATAGAACAAGGTGTTTGGGTTTTTTCTTACTTTAATGATTATCATAATCACCACTTAGCAACTTCAAAAGAAAGAATTAATTTAAGATTAGGAAGAAAAAATTTGGAAGGACATGAAGATGTTATTAATTCAATGATTGCTGCAGGAATCAAACAAACAAGTTCATATTCGTTTCTCAGAAAGGAGATTGGGTTTGAAAATATTACATATACCAAATGAGATTTTCATAATTTCTTGCGAATAGAAATAGAGAAAATGATTGAAGCAAGTGATGCATAGAGCATTATCAATTTTTTCGAATATAAGCAAGCTGAAGACCCTATGTTTTTCTATTCAATGCAAGTGGACCAGAATAATCGGCTAGCTATGTTTTTTTTTGGAGAGATGGAATATCAAAATTGGACTACGATTGTTTTGGAGATGTTCTTGTGTTTGATACCACGTATAGAACAAATAAATATAATTTGGTTTGTGCTCCATTTGTCGAAATCAACAACCACTAGAATTGTTAAAATATGACTCCTATTTTCAGTCAAATTTGAAAAATAGTCTTTCAGTTAAACTCTGTTTACTTATTTCAATCAAACACTAATTAGTTTAGATTATTTTATTATTATTTGAGTTATGAATTTAGCCTATAAATAGGCTCTTTTACAACCTTATAATATACACCTATTAGAGATTAGAACTCATAACACATTTAGAGAATTTTGTGTTTACGTTTTGTGGGTTCTTTGTTTTTCGGGTTTTCGGGGTTTAGTTTTTATCTCCATCTTTTGTACTTTCGTTCTTTTGCCATTATAGTAAAATTATCTTTGTCCGTGGTTTTTTATCCTCTTTGGAGGGGTTTTTCCACGTTAAATTTGTGTGTTCAATTTCTCAATTTATTCCGCTATTTTACTTGTTCACTACTTAATCGGGTTAAAATCCTAACAAATGGTATCAGAGTTAGTTCAATTTTTATAGATCAACCCGTTCAGAGATGGCAACAACAAGGTTTGAAATTGAGAAGTTCGATGGTGAGACAAATTTCAATCTGTGGCAAGTTCGGATGATGGCAATTCTAGTTCAATCAGGCTTGAAAAAGGTTGTTATCGGGAAAAAGCCTGAGAATCTAAATAAAACAGAATGGGAAGAGCTTAATGAAAAGGCTTTATCTACAATCCAGTTGTGCCTCATGAATACGGTATTGCAGGAGGTATTGATGGAGAAGACCTCCTCTGCCTTGTGGAAAAGGTTAGAAACTCTTTATGCGACTAAGTCTCTGGCTAACCGTTTAGTGTTGAAACAACATCTATTTACGTTTCGCATGAACGAAGGCGAGCTTCTTAGAGATCACATCAGTCAATTCATTACTCTTTTAAATGATTTAAAGAATGTTGAGGTTCATATTGACGATGAAGATCAGGCTATGCTATTACTGTGCTATTTACCCCCTTCATACAAGTCTTTCAGGGAGACCCTGATTTATGGCAGAGACAAACTCTCGTTCGAATATGTGAAGGGTCATTTGTTGAGTAGAGACAAACTCGGCAAAGAGCTTCATTTAGATAGCAAGACAGATAGGCAAGCTTCCATTTTGGTAGCATCAAAGAAACGAGATAAAAGGTGTCACTATTGTAAAAAGTTAGGTCACGTCAAAGCAGATTGTTATAAACTGCGAAATAAAAAAGCTGCTGAGAGTAATGAGGAAGATGTAGCTGGTGCTAATTTGGCCGATGAAAATGGGGATGATTTCTTGTTAGTGTCAACAAGTGATAACACCAAGCTCACGTCCGAGTGGATCCTAGATTCAGGATGTCCTTTCCACATGTGTCCCAATAGAGAATGGTTCTCCACATACAGTACGATTCAAGGTGGAGTTGTGCGCATGGGAAACGATTCATCTAGTAAGGTAATTGGTATTGGTACTGTTAAAATTAAGATGCACGATGGGACGATTAGGACACTCTCAGATGTCAGGCATGTACCTGATTTACGAAAGAATCTCATCTCCTTAAGTATTTTAGACTTGAAAGGATGCAAAATCAACATCGAGTCGAGCGGCATTAAAGTATCTCATGGAGCTCTCATTTTGTTAAAAGGTAAAAGAATCGGCAGTCTTTATATTCTGGAAGGTTATACAGTGACCGATGAAATCGGACGTCCCTCGTCCGTTACGGAGTTGAAGTCAAAT
Source organism: Gossypium hirsutum (assembly GCF_007990345.1). Taxonomy (NCBI): domain Eukaryota; kingdom Viridiplantae; phylum Streptophyta; class Magnoliopsida; order Malvales; family Malvaceae; genus Gossypium; species Gossypium hirsutum. Next base: position 77,237,298 of record NC_053436.1, read on the forward strand.
TGTTTGGAGCGGAGGCAACTTGGTCATAGGAGGGAAAAAGGTATGACTATTTCGTTGAAGAGAGGTTCTCTTTTGGATGCAGGTTTTGAAAAGTTAGGGCACTGTGTTCATGAAAAACAGACCCGGGATAGTTTTGATTTGGCAGTGTACAAGTCGAATGCTAGAAGTCTTCTAGTTTCTAAGCACAAATTTGACTCAGTTAATTCCCTGCATAGTTTAAGATAGGCTTGTGGCGGGCTTTGGCAAAGATGGCATTGTGGAAATATGAGTCAAGGTGGAGATTTGTTAAAATATGACTCCTATTTTCAGTCAAATTTGAAAAATAGTCTTTCAGTTAAACTCTGTTTACTTGTTTCAATCAAACACTAATTAGTTTAGATTATTTTATTATTATTTAATTTATGAATTTAGCCTATAAATAGGCTCTTTTACAACCTTAGAATATACACCCATTAGAGATTAGAACTCATAACACATTTAGAGAATTTTGTGTTTACGTTTTGTGGGTTCTTTGTTTTTCTGGTTTTCGGGGTTTAGTTTTTATCTCCATCTTTTGTACTCTTCGTTCTTTTTCCATTATAGTAAAATTATCTTTGCCCTTGGTTTTTTATCCTCTTTGGAGGGGTTTTTCCACGTTAAATTTGTGTGTTCAATTTCTCAATTTATTCCACTATTTTACTTGTTCACTACTTAATCGGGTTAAAATCCTAACAAGAATATTATTTTTTTCGGTTGTGCTTTTTTATCAGATGAAACCATTGAGTCATTTATTTGGCTATTTGAAGCATGTTTAGAAGCCATGGGCCACTGGGAACCGAAGAGTATTTTTATTGATCAAGATCAAGCAATGATGAAAGCAATAGAGATTGTCCTCCCAAAATCTTCTCATAAATTATGCATGTGGCACATTTCAAATAATGCTAAACAACATCTTGCTAGTTGTTTTGCCAATGCCAAGTTCAAAGCACAATTAATAAATGCTTTTATATATTTGAATGTGAAACAGAGTTTGAATCAAGTTGGGCTACCATGATTGAAAATTTTAAACTTCAAGATCATGCTTGACTTAAGAGATTATATGAGCTTCGCGTAAAATGGTGCCCTACCTTTAGCATAGATTTTTTTTTTTTGGCTTGGATTAGATCCACTCAAAGAAGTGAGAGTACGAACAGCATATTACATCAGATTATGAATTGCTCTTTGTCTCTTATCAGGTTATACAACATTATAAGGAAAAGGCAAAATAATTTCAGCAAACAGAGTTAAATTAAGATTTTCGAGGTAAAAATGAAGCACCAAACCAAGTTAATGGATGTGGGATTTTAAAGCATGAATGTGATGTTTACACTCTTGCTATGTTTAAAAGGTAAATGAGTTGATGGATTGCATACGCTTGAATTGTGTTGAAGTTAATAACATCAAAAATCTTTCTTTATATCATCTAACCGAAGATGGATGTGAAAGAATTTACTGTGTGGAGTTTGACATTTCAAATAGCGTTGTCTCATGTAGTTGTAATATGTTTGAAAGTCTTGGATTACTTTGTTGTGAATAACATTAAATAGATACTCGAAAAATATATACTTAGGAGATGGACAAAAAAAGCAAAGTCGTTGTTGGCAAGTGATTTTAGAGCCTCATCAGCACATGAAGAAAAATCTAGCTATTTATTGTGCCTCAGTGAGTTCAACCATATCAGTTACAACCTTTTTGAAAAAGGTGATTGACTCCTAAAAGTACTCAAATTGTTAAAGAAAAAATATTTGAGGCATTATAGTTAGTTGAAAAGGAGATGAATACTATGCAAAAAGCTAAAAATTTAGAGATTTTAAAGTATACATCTTTTCAATATGCTATCAATGATGCCATGGGAGATCAAGTGAAAAATCAATGTTTGATCCTGTATGTGTCAAAACAAAGGGTTTAAGAAATTATCGAATGAAAACCTAATTCAAGAAAAAATCAAAACAAAAAAGGCATTGAACTCTCAAGTTTCAAAAGATAAGGAGAAAATATCAAGTGAGTATGCTTTCCTTTAGTATTATATTTGCATCTATTGGTTATGTTATTTAATTAATTTATGTCTTGATTTTAATGAAAAAATAAAAAAAATAGTTAAGTTTTGCTTTGCTATACTTTAATTTGCATATTGTCATATTTAATTTTAACAAATAATTGTTATTTTGATCAAAGGAAACAGAACAAATCACCTATGCATGAAGGTTCTCCATTAGTCTCTCCCAATAGAGGCTCAAACTCATGTTTATCCTTCCTATCATCAAATTCCAAGGTTAATGACTCCAAACTACCATAACCACTTTTTTCATCCTTTATAGGTATTGATTGATTGCATTATTCTTTTTAAATGTCAAAATTCGTAAATATTTAAGTACATGTATTGTGAAATTAATTTTATGTAGGATTTTTCTTCAAATTGGAGGTTCAATTCTTCATCTAACATGAGTTATACTAAAATGCTGGAGGAGAATGATCCATCGCTATTCAAGACTCAAGTAATATGTTTTTACTTATATTATATGAAATTATTATATGTATAATTCAAGGGTTTATCTAATAGTATAATACTTTTAATGCATGAACAATTCTCAAATGGTTTAGAATCTCAAAAAGACTAATGATAATTCATGAGAAAGACTTCAATTTTATTATTATTTGTAATTATATAATGTTTTGAGAATAATACTGTTATATGGTTTTTTATAATGCTATCTTGTATTTTTTTTCTTTTAGTATTTAACATGGAAGAAGTTCAATCAATATTTTTGTAAATATATTGATTTGGTAATTTGATGTTAGTTTTGATATTTTTTCATACTTTGCAAAAAAATTCTCAAAAATTTAATGCACTCATATATAATATGCATTTGTTTTGTGTAAATTTTAAATAAAAACACTCATATATAATACGCATTTGTTTTGTGCATCTCTAAAATGAATAACACAATAAAATTCCACTAAACCTCATTGACCAGAGGCCCATATACATAAAAAATAAAAATTTCAAAACAACCACATATAAATACATATATGCATTTGAATACCACACATCTCCATGGTGTTTTGTAAGAATTCCACCCATATTATAATGCATAGTAGGCAAGAAAGGGATGGACTCTTTTGTAACATCCACACCAGCAAAGATGATTACAATGTCAGAGATACTTGGAAGCCCCTCTTTGAGCACCTTTGGTGGTAAGTTATTCAAGTGGAGGTAGATATGATCCTTCAAAGGTCCTATAGATATAAATATCACACTTAATAATCTCAAGTTGTGAACATATTCATATTATATTTTCCTGTAATTGGAGTAAATGTTCACATCACACAATATACTAAATCAACAAATCTTTCTTATGGTACATGCAACAACATAGAGGAGTGTGAAAATTGATACCTAAATCTTCAAGGGATTAAGACTAAAATTCATGCAAAATGCCAGATAAAAGCAAACACATATTTACTCTAAACCATAAGCACTATAATACAATACCTCACAGTACATATTGCAACTTCGTATACATTACTTAAGCAAGACAAACATAAATGACACTGCATAATAAAAATGCATGAAATGAGAAGATAATCATACCTACACCACAACCTTTCCTGATTTCCATGGTCATGGATCTTGAAACAACATCTCTTAAAGTAAGATCTTTGGTATCACAACATATATTCTCAAAAGTAGGCCATCAACATAATTATCACCTAAACATGAAGCCCTGTACTTTTTCAATAACATCCTAAGATAGCAATTGTCATGTTTCTGAAAACCAATCACTCATCCTTCAATTTTAAATCTATCCTCTTTCATAGGAAATGGTTTCTTCTTCTCCATACAATTACGCTAATCCCATAAGATGCATACTTTTTGTAATGGCAGAACCAATGGTATAGAAACAACAATTGAACCCACCAAACAAAATTTGATTGTAAGCTTTTTATTTTATAAGGTACTTTTAGATTAAAATTAGTTTGGTTTAAGGCATTTAAGTTATAACAAGTAGAGAAACCAAAGAATTCATTTTTGCTAGTTTGCAGTAGTGGTTGCTTCTCTATTTATTTATCAACTTTTTTCTTCCAAAAAAAAATCAGCCATGGAGAATGAAGAAATCCCAAAAAATGCTAATGAACATATGCTTACTTCAATACAACAAATTAGTGATTGAAAAATTCATGAAACCTAAATCCAAAAATTGAATGAACCCATACCCGTGATTGGCAAATGAATACCTCAAATAAAATAACATTAAAAATTGAATGAACCCATACATGTAATTGGCGAATGAGTGATATCAACAATAGATAAAACCCCCAAAAAATGAAGAAATATCATACAAAAAAAACCCAAATATCATGATTGTTAAAAAAATGAAAGAAAATTAAGAATTGAATGAACTCGTACCTATGGTTAGCAAAAAAAGTGATGTAAACAATAGAGAATCGAAGAATGATAATTGTGAATGGTGTTATGAACTCAACCAAGATTTATGTGAATGGTGATGTGAAATCGACGAAAAAACTAGTAAAACGGGGGTACAAAGAATGAATCGATAAATGAACTAGGATTTTAGGGATTAAAAAAATAATAGAATTGGAATTTTAGGGATTTATGGTTAAAAATTAATTAAATAAGATGTGAATGACATGTAAAAATTAGCTAAAATATTATTAAATGATTGGAAAAGGGATATAGATGATGTAGCATCACTGTTTCATACAGCTCTTCCCTTTTTATCAAGATAAAACTCAAACATTGTAAAAAAAGAATGAGGCTTTTGAAATCAAATTCTACATGATTGTCGTAAATCATGTATTAGAATAATGCATTTACCACCACAAACCTCTTTCAATATTACAATATTTACCACAAGCCAGTGATTTGCAGTGGAATTAAGCAAATCAATTGTAATAATCAATACATTCCTATTTCTAAATTCATTTTGCATCTATATATGGATCCCTGTAAAAATATAATAAGAAGCTCAAGTGAATAGTAATACAAGGTATGTGATAAACAATTCGTTATATTCAATTTATAATGAATTTATATTCATTTTTTAAATTTTTTGTTCTAATAAAGATTTGCAAAATAGGCTTAGGAACACAACTTTGTCCAGAAGTTGAGATGCTTTTCTATAATTTTATTTTTACAATTAGTCAATAATTATATTTTCACAATAGCAATGATAATTTTCATGTATTGCCAATATTGATATATTTTTATAATTCTTCTATTTACAATCGGGTAAATAATACAAGGTTGATGTTGTTGGTAATGCAAAAGAAAAAGATAATCTCACATTGATTGGGAAAAGGCTTTGAAGAGGGTTTAAATATAACCTTACTTATTATCTTTGTTGAGTAATTGAGGCTAATGCCTAACACACAGATATTTTCGTCACCTACTTAGCCTGTGTCCGTGTTAAATAGTTGGGTCATTCTCCATGTTAGACACACAACAGTACAGAAATAATTTCTTTCTCAAAGCTACACAACAATACAATAGTTGTGTTAACCTTAGGGGCGACGTCCATTACTTGATTACATCGATCAGGGCGGATTTGCTTACAAGATAGTGTTTCTTCTATGGCATTGTAATTATTTCATTTATTTACGCACAATTTATTTTTTCCTGTCAGTGCTAATGATTTGTTTTCCGGTAGTATATTTCCAACAATTTAGAAGCAGAACTCATAATACTATTTAAACATGTCTAACATGATGAACAAGTTTATTCTTGATCTAACCAAGCTCGAGCCTCTTGACGGAAACAACTACTGTCGCTGGTCTTAAATGATGGTTATATTTTTCAAACAACTTGAAGTTGACTATGTCCTATTTAGTCCACCTATCACCGAGAAAACTGGATATTTTGCCACTGCTCACGGAGACTCGGACGTCAATACCATAATAAAAGCCAAGTATGACAAGGACAAAAAAAATGTAAGAGTTCACATGTTAAGCCACATGGTTAACAACCTCTTCGACTTATTTGTCAAAGATAAGTCAGCCAAGCCAAGTTGGGAAACCTTGGAGAAGAAGTATGGAGCTAATGATGTTGGAACTAATAAGTACGTCATTGGAGAGTGACTCAAATTCTATATGACTGATGATAAGCCGATAATGGATCAAATACATTTCTACAAAAAATTAGTTTTTAACATCCTAGTTGAAGGGATAAAGATGTATGAAACCCTCTAAGCAAATGTCCTAATTGAAAAATTACCAAAGTCCTGGTCCGACTACCACAATCTCCTGAAGCATAAGAAATGAGACATTTCTTTGGAGGAAATGATTTCCCACATGAAGATTGAGGAAGCCAATTTCTACATGAAGATTGAGGAGGGCAATCATCTTAAAGATAAGGCTTTAGTTACTTCAAGTGAATTTCATTTAAAAGCTAACCTTGTGGAATCTAGTTTTGGTCTCAAGTTTAACAGGTTAAAAGGCACTAAAAATTCAAAGAAGAATACAAAAATCCAGAACAAAAGGTTGTCAACTTCAAGAAATTAGGAAAGGATAAATCCAACAACTCTATGAATTGTTATGTGTATGGAAAAGTTGGAGACAAAGCATACCAATGCTACTAACTTGACTGCTAGAACAAAAACAAACTACAAGCACATCTAGTTGAAAAACCCGATGAGATAATAGCCTCTATGGTTTCTGAAGTGAACTTGGACTTAGTTGGGCAAGAGGTTGAGTAGCTTAGGAATCTACTTGCAGAGATTCCTTTATTGGAAAAACTGACACCTCCCATATCTCTATTATATGATTCACAAGATGCAATTTACGTTGCTAAGAGTCAAGCTTACAATGGTAAGAAAAGACATATTTGAATAAAAGATAAATCTATGAGATATTTAATAAAGAATTGAGTACTTGATCTGGAGTACATAAGGTCTAAAAGGAACCTAGATGATCCACTAACCGAAGGGTTAAGTTGGAAAATGGTTCTTGATTCGTCAAGGGGGATGGGTCTTAAGCCCAATAGTTAAAGAATTTATGGTGGATACCCAACCTAGTTTTCTAAGTTCAACGTGGTTAAACGAAACCATGGAAACACTCATATTGTACATTTTACCTATCCCTATGGAAAACGATGTACATGCATAAGGTTGAGTTCTTACTCTTAATGAATTCATATCACAGGGTTTGGATGGTCCTATTGACACGGACATGATGAATTCATGATTATGTGAGGTTGAGTTTCTTACTCTTAATGAGTTTATATCCCAGAGTTTGGCTGGTCCTATTGAGACGGACTTGATGAATTAACCAACACATGAGGTTGAGTTTCTTACTCCAAATGAGTTCATATCCCAAAGTTTGGGTGATCTTATTGAGATAGACTTGATGAATTCACCAAACTTAAATTTGAGATGTTAAGCTTAATAAATGATCTTAATGATTTCATAGTCTTGATTCAAGTAGTCTATATTGAGATAGATTTGATTAACACCTACGTAAGAGTGAAGAACTAGCCACCTTCTATGAGGGACATTGGACAATCTTTCTAGAGCACTTACTAGCATCCTGAAGTGTATTGGCTAAAACTTGTTGATTTATCGCGAAACATCAATTGGATCTGAGATTAGTCATGTGTCATGAATTAACCCCTATCTTAACAAGTTCAAGATTCGCTCACTTGTTAAAGAGAAAAATCACTTATTTCACTATGTACTAGTTTAAACGCACAAAATACTAGTGCTTAAACTGCTAATTCCACTATTACTCTTTTCATGTTTTACCTTTTCTAATTTTTACAAAAAGTTTTTCTAATTCTTTTGCATTTGTTGGGGAATGTTGGTAATGCAAAAGAAAAGGAAAATCCCACATTGGTTGGGAAAATACTTTGAAGAGGGTTTAAATATAGCCTTACTTCTTACCTTCATTGAGTAATTGAGGTTATGGCCCAAAACACGCGTGCCATCACTCGTCCGGCCCGTGTCCATGTTAACACATGTCGTTTTTGGATAAATTTTTTGTTATTTTTATTTTGAGAAAATTATATCATTTTAGTTTCTAAATTGTTACAATTTTGACTTGACCAGCCAGACTATTGCGTTTTTTTAAGAAACTAGCTTCTAACCGTTGTGTTTTTTATGAAATGACTCTTCAGATTTATCGTTTTACCTTTTTGGATTTACTATTTTGCCCTTCAAAAAATCCTATAAATAGTTGGGTCATTCTCCTCGTTAAACACACAACTATACAAAAATCAGTTCTTTCTCAAAGTTTGGCTGTTCTCGTTTCTGAAAACTTTTTTTGCTCAATTTTTCTGACCAAGTTTTCAATCTTGTTTTCCCAGCCTATTTTTCCAAATTCTTTTTCTAGAAGAGCAATATCAATTGTGTTCCACATTCTTTATTTGAGTGTACGAATATTGAAGTTTTATGTTAACTTTGGGGGTGACATCCACTATATGGTTACACCGGTTAGGGCAAATTTACTTCTAAAGCAGTGGTTCTTCCACGGTATAGTAATTATTTGTTTATTTACACGCAATTTATTCTTTCCTTTCAGTTATAATGATTCGTTTTGCAATAATATATTTTAAACATATGTTTTTAAATATTTAGCTTTTTTCTTTCTTTATGTGTAATTACGTTTTTCATTATTTCAATAATAGACCAAAGAAACCAAAAGCTTCAAGTATAATCTGGAAGGGGTTTAACTATACAAATTTTAACAATATATTTCTAATGTAATATTATAAAAGAAATACATGACTAAACTTTTCATAACAAAATATGTAATTTTAAGTTTCACCATTTTGCTTTACTCACTTCAATTTCATTTTTTTAAAACTCTTTTGATTTTTAAATCTTAATTACTTAAAACTTGATTTAAAATCTACACAAACTTCAATTATCTTTAATTTCAAGATATTCTTGATTTTTATCCATTATGAATATATGTTTAAAAAATAAAAATTTCATAAATACTTTTGGCAATATAAATACAGTGATTTTCAAAAAGTGTAAAATAAAATGTTCAAATTAAGGAAAGATATTACCTTATGTATAATGATGGTGATGTGTCCCACAAATCAACAAGTTAAACTAACTTTTTACCTACAAATAACATATTAAACCCTAACAATAAAATTATGGAAAATAATTCATTTCTTTTTTTTAGATCATACCAGGTTGGACATTTTATTAACAAAACACAAAATAAAACAAACAAAACATAAATGCCCAGAACAACCAAAACGACACAAAACTATGAAAAACTAACGACAATAAAAGTAGTATAGAAAAACACAAAAGGAAACATTGAAAAAACAAAAACAATAGATTACTCCAGCCTGATTTGAACACCTATCAGATCATCTTCATTTCTAGAACTCCTTTTTTCTCCATAGACGGATCAGTTCCCCGAGCACAGACCCTTTACCCATATGATCTCCATTTCTGCACTCCTACGCCGGTTTAAGAACATCGAAGCTTTTGTTCAATCCAATTCACGTTCCCGATGAGTCCCTAGACCCCGTGATATCCCAGCGAAATTTGACAACGCACCCACCAAGTACACTTCTACTCCCCTTCTCAAACTTTCAAATGCGATAGTATGGGTCAAACGATTAGCTGATCTAGGTAGATATTTAAAATAGATTTCTTTGAAACCACTCTTTTTTTTTAATATCTTTGATTATATTATTGATCTCGGATATGTCAGTATCATCTGATATAATTTTTTTTATAATTGTTAACGTATCTCCTTCTATCTCAACTATATTGACTCTCATACTCTTGCCCAATGTTACCGCTTGAGAGCACGCAAGTGTTTCCATCGCGAACAAGGATCTAACCCCCATGCAGTGTTGATTTTGAGATAATAACATCCCTTCTGTCATCTCTGACCACTACACTCGATCCTGATCTATACTATTTGGGATTAAAAGCAGTATCAAAATTTATTCGTATAAAAGGATCTATAGAGGGAATCCACTCCAAAACGACACATTTCCAAGTAAGTACATGACTACCTGACCCATCCATCTCCATAATCTATTTACCTACAACCTCTACTGCCCATCGTCCGAAATTTTTAGACCTCTCATGAAGGGAGTTCTTTCTCTCATTCTAGGTTACCCACATCGCACAACATGTCTTCCTACGCATGTCATTTGAACCATTCTAAAAAACCCAGGTAAGCCATTCCTTAATATTAAACTGGGATTGAAATAGAATCCAAGAAATATTAAGCCTATTCCACATTTCCTTTGATGCAAGGTAGTCAAAAAACACATGGTCAATCGTCTTTAGACCCCCACCACATCTAGGGCAAGCTAACTGAACTCTGATTCTTCTGCTATAAAGATTAATTAGAGTAGGCAAAAAATTCCAAGAAATTTTCCATGTTGTAATTTTTTTGTTTTGTAGTTAAGTTTAAATTCCACAATTTCCTGTAAAAGCCCTTTGTGGCATTTTGAAGAACTATAAATTGGGAATCCCAATTACTATCAAGGATAAGCTTATAAGCACTACTCACTGAGAAGGCTCCTGAAGGTTCACCTCTCCACACGACCATATCCTCGTATTCTAACCTGGCCAATGGAATTCTCAGTATTTTATCAACAACACTCTCATCAAAGATACTCCTTATTAGACCCACATTCTAATTCCTACAAGAGTGGTTAGTCAAATCATATACCTTAATTAAACTATTTTCATTAATATTCCAATAAACATTGTAATTTTTAGCCCCAACCAACCAAGCATCCTCTCCGATTGAAATTCGGTCTCCTCTTCCCACTCGCCAACCAAGGTCGTCTTGAAGCGAACCCTTTGTGAACCTTATACTGAGCAAGGTAAAAAAAGGTAGTCCCCCCTAACCTTGCCTGCAAAAAATCACAACTCTGATAATATTTGGCTTTTAGAATGCGACTCAATAAAGAATGCATATTACTAATAAGATGCCAACCCTGCTTGACTAACAAAGCTATATTAAAAGAAGATAAACAATGGAAGCCCAACCCTCTATTTTCTTTAAGCGCACACAACTTTGCCCATTGACACTAATGAAACCCTTTCTGACATGACTTTTCTGCCACTAAAATCGCACTATTATACTTTCCAAATCGTTGCATAATGACTTAGGCAACAAAACAGGGCATCGTATATGTTGGAATGGCTTGTAAAACCGCTTTGAAAAACACCACCTTACCCCCTTGCGACAAGGGCCTTGTACTCTAATTATCAATTCTTTTTTTGACCTTATTCTTCAAAGCTTGGAAAGCTATCTGCTTCTATCGACCCACCATATTTGAAAGTCCTAAGTATCTTTCTATCTCATTAGATTGACGAACCTCCATCAAACATGAAACTCGAATTTGATCCCCTTCAAAAGCGTTTAGATTGAAACACACAGTGGATTTTTCATAATTAATACACTGATCGGAGAAGACTCCATATTCCTTTAAAATTTGTTTCATAGTAGTAGCCTTTTTATCCGTAGCTTCACCAAAAATAACACAATCATCTACAAATAAAATGTGTGTTAGTTATGGACCCCTCTTACTAGCCTTAGCACCCTTAATCAGTCATTCATCTAAAGTCAATCTCATAAGAGTAGATAATCCTTCACTATATATCAGAAAAAGAAGCAGACTCAAAAGATCACCTTTTGGAAGCCCTCTACCTGGCGCAACCTCTCCCTTACTTTCCTATTTAGAACCACCAAGTATGAGACCGATGAGATACACCTCATAATGGTTTCCACACATCTACTAGAAAAACCCATACGTTCCATCATTTGTTTCAAAAAATCACATTCCACTCGATCATAAGCTTTACTCATATCAAGTTTAAGTGCCACAAAATCCTTCTTCCTGATCCTCTTTTGAAAAAAAGTAAGTAAAATCTCATAGGCCAATAAAACATTAATAGCAATTAAATGACCCGGCACAAAAGCACTCTAGGCCCCATCAATGCAATCCTCCAATACCCTCTGGAACCGATTGGCTACCATCTTAGCAATCATGTTATAAAGAACCGTGCATAAACTAATAGGTCTAATATTTGTAACATTTAAAAGAACTAAAATTTTACCTTCATTTAGTACCTCTAGACAGTAAGAGGAAATATCCTTCCCAACAAAATGCCAACACCTTTTATAGAAGAGAGCCGAAAAGCCATCGTCCCCTGATGCCTTCGTAGGACCCATACTATTCAAGCCTCCATGACTTCTTTCTTTATGTATTCTGCCGTCAACAAACCATTTGCTTCATTAGAGATACATTGTCTCACCCCAGACAGATTATAGCTCGTATCACCAATCCCCTTTGACTAAAAAAGGGATTGAAAATAATTCTTAGCAATGCCTTCCATCTCAGGCTCCCCTCTCATTAATTTTCTATCCCTTATTGCAAGCCACCAATTCTATTCACTTTCCTTCTTTGAGAGGCAAAATTATGGAAAAAAGTTGTGTACTTATCTCTCAACCTCATCTAATTAACCCCTGCCCTTTGTTTAAAAAAAAATTATCTTTATCAATCTTGAAATTTAACTGAACTTTAATATCAACCAGTTCCACAAGGTTATCATCATCTCTATCCTCTTCCACCAGAACTCTAACCTTTATTGTTAACTCTTTTTTTTATCCCCACTTTCTTCCGTCTAAATTCCATTGCCCATTTCCTCAAGCCAACCCGAACCCTCTCCAACTTACAAGAATATTATCGTCGCCCTTCTCCATAAATTCCTAACCTCTTATTCAAAAGTCTCCTCTAACACCCAACATGCCTCAAAACGAAAATGTTTGGGTCGAATTGCTCTAACTAAATAAGAAGCGGACAATGATAAAAAAAGAGTGTTCGAGATGGCGTACCATTGCATTAGGAAACAGAGCAATCCATCCTTCATTTGTTACCCTCTATCTAATCTTTGCCTAATATTTGTTTCCTGAAGGTTACACCTCTCCCAAGTAAACCATGGTCCAAAATATCCTACATCCACCAACTGACAATCTGTAACATCCTGATTTTCGGGTTTTTTACGATTCTTGATATTTTAAGTAAGTTTCTAAAATTTGGTATGTGATTGTGGAATTCATAATTTGGGTATGTAAATGGGCTTATGGAAGGCCCATGAGTTGGCCAAAATTCGGTAGAATTTTTAAATTTTGGACTTAGGAGTTAGGGGTTCTAGCTAGGTGCCCTTATATAAAGTTGTGGGTAACATGCATCACAAAAAGAGCTTTAGTAAAGTGGCAAGGGTGACACCACTAAGCTCCTAAAAAGGTGGCATGTGGAGCATAAGGGAAGACATGGGATCGAGCCCCTGTGTTGGCAAATAAGAGTATTTATTTTTATGTGTAGGAAGGGTAAGTGTTGGAACCTAAGTGGATTCTGTAAGAGGAGAGTTGGATCAAGTCAAATGCATAGATTAAGGAGGGATAAGGGGAGAGATTTTAGGAATTTGATATGGAGATAGAGTTGGGCGAATAAGGGAGATTGGAGAGGGGATTTTCGGTAGAGAGGTTTTAGTTAGGGATTTTCGACACTTAGGTATTGGTGTGCCATTTTCTCCCTTGAGGTTAATCTTCTTCTCTCTTTTTCTTTTTGCAGTCGAACCTACTATCTCTTCTTCCATCTTTTCTTCCTTCTCTTTATTTTAAACCAGACCATTTTTTCCCTTCATTCACCCATTATTTCTTTCCTTTATCTCTACTTCTGCCGAAATACCGCAAAAGCCGAAATCAGTGAAGCTAGGGGGTGCCGATTCTTTGTGACCAGCAACCTTTTCTTTCATTTTCAATTGTTGGCGTTCAATTCCTTTATCTTTTAGGCATCCAGATTCAAGAGGAGAAAGACTGTGGTAAGTGCTCGAACTCTAAACAATTCCTAGAGTAACTTTTGGCCAAAAGCCGAAACCCCTCTAGTTTAGGGAGGTGGCCGAATATGGGTATAGGCCTTATGGGGTCTTCTTTTAATATTTTTTATGGTTTATTTAGTGGAGGAGCAGCAAGGTGTAGTGTCGACTTGGGGTAGCTTGGATCTCCGGAGTGGCTAGACCTAGTCATCAATCGCGACAAAGGTAAGATTCCTAAGGCCATTATGGATGGTGGCCGAATGTGTAAGTATTAGTATTAGATGATTTTTGGTTCGGTTCAATTATGGGAAGCTGATTATTAATGATGGATTATAGGAGAAATCGTGTAGGAGATCTCGTCGAGGAATATCGCCAAACAGGTGTGTAACGAACCCTTTTTCATAAGCTTAAAGCGATAAATGCCGAAAAGCCGAAATGCCGAAATTCTAGCATTTCGAGGAATCGTGAGCAAGCGAACAGTCATTAGTTAGTTAGATTCATTGAGATGATGATCAGGAACATTGGAAACGGTAAGAACGTGATTTTTGGCATTCACGGTAAGTTGGGCCCCGAGGGGCTGCAATAGGGCCCAATAGGCTTTCGGGCCCATTTGGGAAAAATTGGTAGAAAACGAAAATCTGTTAAATTGCATGTTAAGATTGTTAATATTGTTATGGATATAGGCTAAATGGGCCTAGATGACAAAAACGACTAAGTAGGGCCCATTAGGGGTTTTAGGCCCAATAACTCGATTTCGCTAAAAATGGGCCAGAATCACTGTTTGCACCCATGAATTGTTAGTAACCGTTAATGAACATGGAAACCCTAATTTTTGGTAAAATTACAAGATTACCCTTATAACATGAAAATGATCGTTTTGCCCCTAGGTAAAAATGACCATTATACCCCTAGGGTTTATGTATGAATTCAATACATGGGATTTTGATAAACATGGTATGTATGATATGCGCATAACATGTATGATATGCACATGATATGTATGATATGCACATGATGTAATCATAAATACATTGGGTTGGGTTTTTATATGAATGGAGGAAGTGAAAAAGGGCTTATGCCCCAGTTATTAAAGGGCTTATGCCCCAGTTATTAAAGGGCTTATGCCCCAGTTATTAAAAGGGATTTTGCCCCAGTTATTCAAAGAGGCTAAGCCTCCAGTTATATGATAAAGCAGCTATGCTGCCAGTGGAGAGTTATGGCGGGGTGGGTTGAGTTAATCCCCACATAGTGTGTTGGTTGGTACGAGTGGAGAGTAGCGGATAGTGGGTTGAGTAGTCTCCCTAAATGGGCTTCCATTCTTTCATTGACATTATATGTGATATTGAAATGGGCCTATGGGCCATACCGTTTACAGTAAAGGCTTCGGCCCAGTAATATGAAATATGAAAAGGCTTCGGCCCAGTGTTATGAAATATGAAATATGAAAAGGGCTATGGCCCAGTACATGTTGAGATTGGATTTGGGCTTAGGCCCAACAGGCTGTTATTGTTTTGGGCTCTGAAAGGGGCTTGTTGCACACTGAGTTTCCAAACTCACCCCCATTTCCTTAACCTTACAGGTGAGCCTTGATGTGGGGACTTGGGCCAGAGGGGATTCAGAGTAGCCACGGTGATCGCCTTTGGACTTTTAAATAAGCGTTGGTTTTCATTAAATTTTCTTTAATTATTATTTATTTTTGGGTTGTAATAAGGCCATTTTAACTTTCCTTTTATTTCTTTTCGGGATTATTTTAATTTTAATAACTTTAAACCTGGTTGATAATTATTCAAATGGGCTAGACTTAGGACGTGTTTTCAAAACGATACTTGTTTTCAAAATAGCTCGACGCCACGATTAATCAATTTATCAAAGACGTCCACTTAAACAAATTTAAACTCGATATAACAAAGTGTGGCTATAGTTGTGGGCATGTCTAGGATTGGATCCAATCAAAGAGCTTGGTACTTAAGCAGCCTTCATGGCTCACCTCCTCTGTCTCGGATACCTACCTGGTGCCCAGCTTCCATACACTTTGTCAACTCAACAAAATATATGCTTTTTAAAACACTAAGACGGATCGTGGGTTTTCAACTCCAACGTGGCACGTCAGATTCGGCCATAACATTTGGGCCGAGTTTAGGGTGTTACATTTAGTGGTATCAGAGCCTAGGTTGCAACAACTCGGCTGTGGATCGGGTTCAAAAAAAATTTTAAAAAAAAACTTAGGCCTAAGAAGGGTATTTTTGGAAATGGTTTTGAAAATTCTTTTCAAAGATGTTTTACAGAGTATACATGTTAAAATGGTCCAAGTTTTTCTGTTTTAAATCAAGAGTTCAAAATAAAGGGTGTTTTTAAATCAAAGTTTTCAAATTTCTATTTTCGGTGATAAAAAACATGGTTTTCAAGTTTTGGATTGGAGAAAGAAGTGGCGCACTGAATCCCCGGCACCAAGTCTGTAAGTATATTTTCTTTACGATATATGATAATGATATGATATTATGAATAGTGCTGAGACTCTACTATGATGCTGTAGATAGGGTAAAACTATGAAACGGTAGAAATGAGACTGTAGCTAGACTACGACGATACAAAAACAATTCTTGAACGTCTACATTTTCATAAGACATTTTCTTAATAAACAGTGGAACATTATACTAATTTCATAAAATTCGTAAATCAGATAATTCGATATGAGTACAAGAGGAGTTCGTGGACGAGGCTGCGGACGTGGTCGCGGAAGGGCGCAAGCTAAATCTTCATCCTCAGGGCATAGGCCAGCTGAGGAGCCATCTGTGCCACAAGCAACGGAGACTGGGTCTTATGATCGGGCTGCGGGGGATGATGCTTTGTCCCAAGCCATGTTAAGGGTTTTAGAAAGAGTTGCTGGAGCTAGTACTGGGACAATGAATAGGGGGTCTATATCGGAGCGACTCCGGGCCAACGGAGCAGAAGTATTTAGGGGTGTATCTGGAGTAGCCCCAAATGTGGCAGAATATTGGCTAGAGGCAACAGAACGGATCATAGACGATCTAGACTGCTCAGTAGAGCAAAAACTGAAAGGAGCTGTGTCGCTGCTACGTGACGAGGTATACCGATGGTGGATCACCGTAAGGGAGAGTACCCCAATTGAGCAAGTAACCTGGGAATTGTTCAAAACTGCCTTTAAAGGGAGGTATGTTGGAGCAAGCTATGTGGATGCTCGTCGGAAGGAATTCTTGAATCTGACTCAGGGTGATAAGACTGTAGCAGAGTATGAGGCAGAATTTTTGAGGCTGAGTCGATATCCTAGTGGGATAGTGGCAACTGAATATGAGCGCCGTGTCCGATTTGAAGATGGTCTCCGCGATGAGCTTAGAATATTGATAGCTCCACAGGGGGAGCGTGGTTTTGCTGCATTGGTAGAGAAGGCTATGATAGCCGAGGAGGTGAAGCTGACTGAGCGACAGAATCGTGAGAAGGATCGACCCAGATTTAAGAGGGATTTTAGACCCTCAAGTGCCACGAATGGAAATGTTAAAAGAGCAAGGATGGAGGAACCAGTTCGAGCAGTTCCAGTAAATACTTATAGACCGCAGGCTTGCAGGGACTGTGGTAAGGTGCATATGGGGGAGTGCTGGAAACGAACTGGAGCATGTTTTCGATGTGGGTCTAGGGAGCATAAGTTCAGAGAGTGTCCTCAGAGGACAGCTCAGGAGCTAGCTGCAGAGCAAAGGGATGTCCAACCACGGTGAGGAGGACCACCACCACAGAGGGGTCGTGGGTAAGGTAGAGGTGGCAATGGTAATGGACGAGGACGTGGGGCACCTGGCAGAGGTGCTGGACATGCTGAAGCCCGACAGCCGGCGTTGGTTTATGCTGCACGACGTCGTGAGGAGGGTGACGCTCCTGATGTTATAACTGGTACGTTTTTCATTCATAGCATGCCTTACACTGCTTTGATTGATATGGGTTCCACTCACTCGTATGTAGCTTGTGATGTATCTGAGGCTTTGGATGTGCTTCTTGAGGAGACTGTGTGTGGGGTATCGGTGATAAGTCCATTGGGATATTCGGTTAAGGTAGATAAACTTTTTAGGGCAGTACCGTTAGTGACACA
Source organism: Gossypium hirsutum (assembly GCF_007990345.1). NCBI lineage: Eukaryota > Viridiplantae > Streptophyta > Magnoliopsida > Malvales > Malvaceae > Gossypium > Gossypium hirsutum. The sequence goes on from NC_053436.1 coordinate 77,255,238, forward strand.
AGATAAAATCTTTGAAGGAGATTTGATGGAGCTGCCATTTGGGGATTTTAATCTTATCTTGGGAATGGACTGGTTAGCTAAGCACAAGGCGACGTTGGATTGTACTGCAAAGAGGATGGTACTACGAACTGCTAAAGATAAGGAGATAATGGTCATAGGGGAATGAAGGGATTATTTGTCCAATGTTGTTTCGGCTTTAAGAGCCGAGAAGTTGATTCGGAAAGGTTGTGAGGCGTACTTGGCCCTTGTAAGTCAAACTGGACTTGAGGAGATAACGGTAGAGTCGATTAGAACTATTAAGGAATTTCAGGATGTATTCCCAGATGAACTTCTTGGATTACCCCCAAGCAGAGAAGTCGAGTTTGGAATCGACTTATTACTTGGAACAGCTCCCGTGTCCATTGCACCTTATAGGATGGCACTAAAGGAATTGGTGGAATTGAAAGCTCAGATACAAGAACTGTTGGATAGAGGGTTTATAAGACCAAGTGTTTTCCCGTGGGGCGCACCGGTACTGTTCGTAAAGAAAAAAGATAGGACTATGCGAATGTGTATTGACTATCGGCAGTTGAATAAACTGACGATCAAGAATAAGTATCCGTTACCAAGAATCGATGATCTGTTCGACCAATTAAAATGAGCCTCAGTATTTTCTAAGATCGACCTTCGGTCAGGATATCATCAATTAAGAGTTAAAGAGGTGGATATCTATAAGACGGTGTTCAGGACTCAATACGGTCATTACGAGTTTCTGGTAATGCCTTTTGGACTGACTAATGCACCGACAACATTCATGGATTTGATGAATCGGGTGTTCCAACCATACTTGGATCAGTTCGTAGTTGTTTTTATTGACGATATCTTAGTGTATTAGGAAATGGAAGAGAAGCATGATGAGCATCTTCGTGTAGTGCTGCAAGTGTTAAGGGAGAAGCAACTTTATGCAAAGTTTAGTAAGTGCGAGTTTTGGCTGAAAGAAGTTACCTTCTTGGGGCATGTTGTGTCTGCCGAGGGGATCAAGGTGGACCCTCGAAAGATTGAAGTAATTTTGGAATGAAAGCCACCGAGGTCGGTAACAGAGATCCAAAGTTTTCTGGGGTTGGCAGGTTATTATCGGAGATTCGTGGAAGGATTTTCTGTGTTGGCAGCACCGTTAACGAAACTTATAAGGAAGGGAGCACCTTTTTTTTGGACAAATAAGCAGCAAGAGGCTTTTAAGAAGTTGAAGAAGGTTTTAACGGAAGCGCCAGTGTTGATTCAGCCAGAATCTGGTAAGGATTTCACTGTGTACAGCGATGCGTCACATGTAGGTTTGGGCTGCGTGTTGATGCAGGAGGGTAAAGTGGTCGCTTATGCTTCACGACAGCTTAAGTCGCACGAGGTGAACTACCCTACGTATACTTGGAATTGGCAGCAGTAATCTTTGCACTTAAGATATGGAGGCATTACTTGTATGGGGAGAAATGCATCATCTATATGGATCACAAGAGTCTTAAGTACTTGCTGACTCAAAAGGAGCTGAATCTTAGGCAGCGAAGGTGGATAGAGTTGTTAAAGAACTATGACTATTCGATTGAGTACCATCTAGGTAAGGCGAATGTCGTGGCTGATGCGCTAAGTCGAAGGGCTGTGGCGAAATTAAAGGCGATGTTTGCTCGTCTAAGTTTGTATGACGACGAAAGTTTATTGGCAGAGTTGCAAGTAAGGCCGACTTGGGTAGAACAGATTAAGAAGCAACAGTTGGAGGACGAGTCGTTGGTTTCTCGATTTCAGCAAGTTGAGAAGGGGGAGAATCCGGACTTTGGGTTAAATAGTGAGGGAGTTCTTTGTTTTCGAGGAAGAATTTGTATGCCGAAAGACTCAGACTTGAGATTGATGATTTTGAAAGAGGCACATAATAGACCTTGTGCTATGCATCCAGGAGGGAGTAATTTGTATCGAGACTTGTGAGAGCAATATTGGTGGCCTGGGCTTAAGCGAGAAGTGACCGAATTTGTAGGGAGATGTTTGACATGTCAACAAGTGAAGGCCGAGCATCAACTACCTTCGGGATTGTTACAGCCGGTAAAGATACCACTTTGGAAGTAGGAAAGGGTAACTATGGACTTTGTAAGTGGGTTGCCGTTGACACCTTCTAAGAAGGATTCGGTTTGGGTGGTTGTGGATAGACTCACGAAATCTGCTCATTTCATACCTGTCCGAACCGATTACTCACTTCAGAAGTTGGCCAAATTGTATGTGGCAGAAATAGTAAGGTTGCATGGTGTGCCAGCATCGATAATTTTGGACCGAGACCCAAGGTTTACATCTCGGTTTTGGCAGAAGTTGCATGAGGCATTGGGAACGCGATTGGATTTCAGTACGGCCTTTCACCCTCAGTCGGATGGGCAGTCAGAGAGGGTTATTCAGATCTTAGAGGATATGTTGAGGGGTTGTGCTATTGAGTTTAGAGGCAGCTGGGAGGACCATTTGCCATTGGCGGAGTTCGCGTATAACAACAGTTACAAAGCAAGTATTCAGATGGCTCCATATGAGGCACTATATGGGCGAAGGTGTCGCTCGCCTACTTGTTGGGCAGAATTAGGGGAAAGGCAAATACTTGGACCAGAGTTGGTAGCAGATACTGAAGACAAGATTAAGGTGATTAGGAATTGGTTAAAAGAGGCGGCGGATCGACAAAAGTCTTATGCCGATCTGATGCGTAAGGATATTGAATATGCAGTAGGGGACATGGTCTTTTTGAAAGTTTCGCCTTAGAAGAAGATTTTGAGATTTGGTAAGAAGGGTAAGTTGAGCCCACGATTTATTGGGCCTTACCGAATCATTAAGCGGATAGGGCCGGTGGCATATCAGCTAGAGTTACCTCCAGAGTTGGATCGTATTCACGACATTTTCCATGTGTCCATGCTAAGGCGATATCGTTCTGACCCAACTCATATTGTGCCAGTTGCAGAAATCGAGGTACGGTCGGATTTGACCTTTGAAGAAGAACCTGTGCAAATACTTGATCGCGATGTCAAGGTGTTGAGAAGGAGGTCAGTCCCATTAGTGAAGGTACCTTGGAGGAACCATGGCAAGGAAGAAGCTACTTGGGAGACCGAAGAGGCAATGCGTCAGTAGTACCCTCAACTGTTTGGATCAGGTAAATTTCGAGGCTGAAATTTCTTTAAGGAGGGTAGAGTTGTAACATCCTGATTTTCGGGTTTTTTACGATTCTTGATATTTTAATTAAGTTTTTAAAATTTGGTATGTGATTACGGAATTCATAATTTGGGTATGTAAATAGGCTTATGGAAGGCCCATGAGTTGGCCAAAACCCGGTAGAATTTTTAAATTTTGGACTTAGGAGTTAGGGGTTCTGGCTAGGTGCCCTTATATAAAGTTGTGGGTAACATGCATCACAAAAAGAGCTTTAGTAAAGTGGTAAGGGTGACGCCAGTAAGCTCCTAAAAAGGTGGCGTGTGGAGCATAAGGGAAGACATGGGATCAAGCCCCTGTGTTGGCAAATAATAGTATTTATTTTTATGTGCAGGAAAGGTAAGTGTTGAAACCTAAGTGGATTCTGTAAGAGGAGAGTTGGATCAAGTCAAATGCATAGATTAAGGAGGGATAAGGGGGGAGATTTTAGGGATTTGATATGGAGATAGAGTTGGCCGAATAAGGGAGATTGCAGAGGGGATTTTCGGCAGAGGGGTTTTAGTTAGGGATTTTCGACACTTAGGTATTGGTGTGCCGTTTTCTCCCTTAAGGTTAGTCTTCTTCTCTCTTTTTCTTTTTGCAGCCGAACCTACCATCTCTTCTTCCATCTTTTCTTCCTTCTCTTTCTTTCAAACCAGCCCATTATTTCCCTTCATTCACCCATTATTTCTTTCCTTTATCTCTACTTCTGCCAAAATACCTCAAAAGCCGAAATCAATGAAGCTAGGGGGGTGCCGATTCTTTGTGACCAGCAACCTTTTCTTTCCTTTTCAATTGTTGGCGTTCAATTCCTTTATCTTTTAGGCATTCGGATTCAAGAGGAGAAAGACTGTGGTAAGTGCTCGAACTCTAAACAATTCCTAGAGTAACTTTTGGCCAAAAGCCGAAACCCCTCTAGTTTAGGGAGGTGGCCGAATATGGGTATAGGCCTTATGGGGTCTTCTTTTAATATTTTTTGCGGTTTATTTAGTGGAGGAGCAGCAAGGTGTAGTGCCGACTTGGGGTAGCTTGGATCTCCGGAGTGGCTAGACCTAGTCATCAATCGCGACAAAGGTAAGATTCCTAAGGCCATTATGGATGGTGGCCGAATGTGTAAGTATTAGTATTAGATGATTTTTGGTTCGGTTCAATTATGGGAAGCTGATTATTAATGATGGATTATAGGAGAAATCGTGTAGGAGATCTCGTCGAGGAATATCGCCAAACAGGTATGTAACGAACCCTTTTTCATAAGCTTAAAGCGATAAATGCCGAAAAGCCGAAATGCTGAAATTCTGGCATTTCGAGGACTCGTGAACAAGTGAACGCTCATTAGTTAGTTAGATTCATTGAGATGATGATTAGGAACATTGGAAACGGTAAGAACGTCATTTTTGGCATTCACGGTAAGTTAGGCCTCGAGGGGCTGCAATAGGGCCCAATAGGCTTTCGGGCCCATTTTGGGAAAAATTGGAAGAAAACGGAAATCTGTTAAATTGCATGTTAAGACTATTAATACTGTTATGGATATAGGCTAAATGGGCCTAGATGACAAAAACGGCTAAGTAGGGCCCATTAGGGGTTTTAGACCCAATAACTCGATTTCGCTAAAAATGGGCCAGAATCACTGTTTGCACCCATGAATTATTAGTAATTGTTAATGAACATGGAAACCCTAATTTTTGGTAAAATTACAAGATTACCTTTATAACATGAAAATGACCGTTTTGCCCCTAGGTAAAAATGAGCATTATACCCCTAAGGTTTATGTATGAATTTAATACATGGGATTTTGATAAACATGGTATGTATGATATGCACATGACATGTATGATATGCACATGATGTAATCATAAATGCACTGGGTTGGGTTTTTATATGAATGGAGGAAGTGAAAAAGGGCTTATGCCCCAGTTATTAAAGGGCTTATGCCCCAGTTATTAAAGGGCTTATGCCCCAGTTATTAAAAGGGCTTTTGCCCCAGTTATTCAAAGAGGCTAGGCCTCCAGTTATATAATAAAGCAGCTATGCTGCCAGTGGAGAGTTATGGCGGGGTGGGTTGAGTTAATCCCCACATGGTGTGTTGGTTGGTACGGGTGGAGAGTAGCGGATGGTGGGTTGAGTAGTCTCCCCAAATGGGCTTCCATTCTTTCATTGACATTATATGTGATATTGAAATGGGCCTATGGGCCATACCGTTTACAGTAAAGGCTTCGGCCCAGTAATATGAAATATGAAAAGGCTTCGGCCCAGTGTTATGAAATATGAAATATGAAAAGGGCTATGGCCCAGTACATGTTGAGATTGGATTTGGGCTTAGGCCCAACAGGCTGTTATTGTTTTGGGCTCTGAAAGGGGCTTGTTGCACACTGAGTTTCCAAACTCACCCCCTTTCCTTAACCTTGCAGGTGAGCCTTGATGTGGGGACTTGGGCCGGAGGGGATTCAGAGTAGCCACTGTGATCGCCTTTGGACTTTTAAATAAGCGTTGGTTTTCATTAAATTTCCTTTAATTATTATTTATTTTTGGGTTGTAATAAGGCCATTTTAACTTTCCTTTTATTTCTTTTCAAGTTTATTTTAATTTTAATAACTTTAAACCTGGTTGATAATTATTCAAATGGGCTAGACTTAGGACGTGTTTTCAAAATGATACTTGTTTTCAAAATAGCTCGACGCCACGATTAATCGATTTATCAAAGACGTCCACTTAAACAAATTTAAACTCGATATAACAAAGTGTGGCTATGGTTGTGGGCATGTCTAGGATTGGATCCAATCAAAGAGCTTGGTACTTAAGTAGCCTTCATGGCTCACCTCCTCTGTCTCGGATACCTACCTGGTTCCCAGCTTCCATACACTTTGTCAGCTTAACAAAATATATGGTTTTTAAAACACTAAGACGGAACGTGGGTTTTCAACTCCAACGTGGCACATCAAATTCGGCCATAACGTCTGGGCCGGGTTTGGGGTGTTACACAATCATTAAGAACCTTTTTGAAAGCCTCCCTCCCAAGGTAGCTCCCTTTCTTTTCAAAGGCTTACAAAATGCCCCTCAAGAACCATTAGCTTCAAGATCAATCTCGTTCAAAAAACCACACCTTCTGCGAACATTCTCTATCTTTCTAGAATTTAATTAAGAAGACAATTTGGAGATTATACACCTTTAGTATATGTTGAAGTCTCCTAATAGCCTGTGGCCTCCCCAAACTACGGACGTTCTAACGAAATGTTTTCATTACAACCGATCAAGTTGCCCCTTGGCAGCCGCTAATGTAATATGGTTACTTCCCAACGCCCTCCTTCTCCTAACAAAAAGAGATCCTAGTTCCTCCCCATCAATAGATTTATCACCCTCCCTTCTAGGCTTCTTTTTTTCCCATCACCCCCTTCAATCATGCTCTCTTCCGAGTCATGCTTCATATCTGTCTATTCATATATTTTTATAACCCCCATCCAAATAAGATGCAAGATTCAAACCCCTCCAGATTTACTCGCAATATAGGATCAATGCACCTACCCAAGTCTTGATCAACAATGGTGTTCTCTCTCTTTACCCCTTCCCTATCTTCTCGTAGCCACATGCTGCTTATTGCAAGGGCTTTTCTAGATTGAGCTCTCAGTGACAAATCCCAACCCATCTCATCTACATCAAACCCTAGCACTATTTTGGCTTGATAGAAAGAATCACTATGCCCTAGTCGTCCATAGAAAAAACAAAATAGGGTCAAATATTCGTATTTAAAACTAACATAGGAACAAACCCCAGCTGAAAACATAACTTTCTTCTTCCTTTTTAGAGGTCTCCTAAAATCCAGTTGTACCCTTATACGCAAATAGGTACACAGCCCTTTTCCCAAATTGGCACAATTGAACTCTAAAAAATACCCAAGAAAACCCCCAATTTGGTAAGCTAAAGTTGCAATATAAAAACCTAGCGGTACTTCATGAATTTGTACCCAAAAATATGCAAAGATTAATGGCACATTAGTGGATCTTCATCCTTTTCCAACTGATGTAACATCAAAAGATGATTACTAAAACTCCACGAAGATCCCCTTAGTAATCTTTCAATGACCTTTTCTCCCCTAGATTTGATATTTGAACCCTTTTTACCAGATGCCATAAATTTGCCATCGTACTTCTCATCGCTAGGAAATGTATAACAATTGCCGTCAGAAAACACTTAACCAGTTAGAGATCAATTACCATAGGTATAGAATTAGGATCCATATATGCCTACAATATTTCATCTTCCTCATCATCCAACGATAGATCTCCCAACTCTCTCTCCATAAAAAATACAAAACAAAACAACCAGAATGTAGAAACGAAAGAAAGAATTTAAACAAAAAACAATGTCGTCAACAAAAACACCAATTAAGAATCACTAAAAAAAACCTAAAAAAAAACCTGCTAGAAATAATAGACAGAGACATGCTAGAAAAGCAAGACTATTATTAAATGTTAACTCGATAGAACAAACCGAAAACGCCAAGAGGGGGTGAATTGGCCTTTTAAAAAAATGGTGGAAGTAAAGAGAGAAAATTAAAACTATTGACACAAAGATTTAGAGTGGTTCGACCCCAATTGCCTACTCTATTACCTTAGCTTTCCACCACTAAGGATTTTTCCAAATTCACTAATTTGTTTAACCATTGAGGACAAGGTTTAAACTTACAACTCCTTAAGATTTTTACCCCAAATCTTAAATTACAAACCCTCTCAAAGAGATACAAATAAGCAAACAAAGAAACAATCCTTATAACATTAAATTGTTTGCAAATGAAGCTCAAATACAATAAAATACACTTGAGCAAATGAATAGAAATAAAGCTCACAAGTGTATGTAAGAAGAATATGAAAGTATTAAGGTCTAAAGTTGTTTGATTAGTGATTTTTGCTTCAAAAGTGCTTTCTTGTTCTTGTAGGAACTTTAGAAGTTGGTATTTATACCCCCTAATTGATTTCCAACTGTTGAGGTTGTAGCATTTCTAAAAACAGAATGCAAGTTTGGTCTTCATTTTTCTAAGGATATCAATAGTTCTAAAATCATAACTCCCCAAAACTCAACCCAGAAGTTTCGACCGGTTTCTGGAGGTTACATTGGCCACCAAAAGTGGCGGAGACAAAAACTCTGATTTAAACAAAGAAAATTCTTTGCTAACACATTTTACTTCTTATTTTAGTAAATTAGATAAAACTTATTTATATTTTGATACAGTATTTAATTGACCATAGGTCATTTCTCAAAAACGTATGACCTTTGGAACAACAGTAATAAGCCTAATTAAAAAATGTGCTCGAAACTTTCGAAATGTTGTTCAAACTGAAAACACATAGTTTAACAAAAAGTCCAAATCCACCCATACCACTGTTTGTATAATCGCCTTACAAATAATCTTAAAACCAATCGTACTAAACTTATGGAAATTTTAATTAACCAACTAACACCAAAACTTTCTTAGATCTCCGATGTGCTGAATCCAGGGCTTAACCAAGCGAATTACCTAAAAGGAAGAAACTAAAATGAATTGAGCTATGCAAACTTAGTGTAAGTCTTGAAACTAAACAGTTAGAATAGGTTGAGACAGAATTTAACGAATGTAAGCAGAGTAACAAAATATCCTGTAAATTGAAATCTTGACTGAATTAACTTACTCGCAAAATCAACATTCATAATAAATGTGCGAATCGAAAACACGTAGAACTACACAGATCCATAACATGCATATTACCTTACCAAAATAACGTAACAACTTATTTACTAACGATCTAACATTCATATTCAAATATAAACACACAAAGAATAATGCTCAGATGAGTAGCAAATTAAAAACCCACCCCACCAACCAAACACCACTTCGTCCACCTTGCACACCACATTAGGGCTATAGTAGGCCCATCCATCCTGTACACCACATAGGACCATATAAGCCCATCCACCTTACACACCACAAATGTGGACTAAGCCACTCAAATAATAATACGTAGATGAGTTGACATATGTATAATATAATGAGGTAAACTACTGTACAGAAACATTGCAGTTAAACTGCCAATTAAGTCTTCCTTCTCTTTACAACCAAAATCCCATATTTTATGCAAATGCAGGAATGCACACAATTCACTAACAGACTCACAAAAACAATGATTCATATTCAATCAGATAGTTTCAGAATCAATAACACTTGTACATGTTTAATAAGTAACGATAACAAGAAAATGTCTCAAGCTCATTCATCATATCACATCAATACGTTTCCCGATTAACTAAACTCGATCTTCACAAGAACACATACATACTTGAATCCAAGTTGTAGTGAAGTTCCAAACACAATTGCAAAGGCTTAAATGAGGGTCGGATTACACAGGAACTAAAGCAAGTCAATTTTCCAACATAGAACAAAGATTTGAAAAACAGAGCCACACGGCTGTGTGCCCAAGCCATATGGAGGAGCCCAGACCGTGTGAGGGGTCTACACGGTTATGTGGAGAGTGACATGCCCGTGTAACAAGTTTACATGGCACCGTGCGGTCAGCCAATGTAACTCACTGTGCAATTTAGCAAAATTTTGGAAGCAGAGTAGACACGACGTGTGGCAAACTCACAGGCCTATGTGGCTAAGAAACACGGTTGTGTGTCCAAGACACACACTCGTGTGAAAAACGATAAAATCCCTAAAAAGAGGTCACACGGCTGTGTAGCACACCCCATATCGTATGACTCAAAAATAGCCTAATTCCACCGCTACACACGGCCGTGTGGTCTGCCCATGTGCGACACACACCAGTTTGGCTACTCGTGTGAGCACGAGACCACATCAAATTCGACTGAAATTCGTGAATTTCCTCAACAAATCGATTCCTAACATCAGTAGTTTTGAAAACACACACCTGAACTGCAATTCCAAACACAACGAACAACTGAAACACCTCAATTCCACCAATTCTAAAAACTAGTAAACCAACATGCTAAAGTATAATCAATCCAAATCAATACAAACGAATCAACTAAGAATTAACCTAAAACTTAGAAAGAAAGAATTAACCCACACTAAAACTTACCCAATTCAAAATCCAATTAGACGGGAAACACGAGGACAAACAACTCTTGACCAACAAATGATAACAAAAGTGTAAAAAGGAAAGAAGCAAGAAAAACAAAAGAAACTAAAAATTTGGGGAAAACAATAAAATAAAAGAGGAAGAACGTGAAGAATGGTGGGGAAAGAACGTGAAGGAAATTTGGAATTATTTTCACCCTTTCTTTTTAATTCATGAAATAAAAATCTAATTAAAAATAAATAAATTTAAATTAATACAAAGGGACAAAAAATTAAATTCAAATTCTCTCTTTTCCCACATCGTGATTCGAACACAAGACCAAGGCAAACTAACAACACATTCCACAATTGAACCAGTAAGCTCATTCTAATACTAAAACGTTAAAATAAATTCAACTGTCCTATAACGTCCCCCTACCCGAGACCGTTTCCGGAGTCAAGCAGGAGACATTACAAAACTTATCTTAGCACTTAAACAGTTTTCGTAGTAAACTATCCATCTGCGTCACGGTTTCTAAAAAATCATATCTCGAGTTACGAAACTCGAAATCAAATTTTTCAAATTTTTCCTGAAACTAGACTCATATATCTACTTACTAATTTTTTTCTAGAATTTTTGGTTAGGCCAATTAGTACATTTTATTAGAAAAAGTCTCCCCTGTTTTAGGGTTCGGCTACTCTGACCCTTGTGCACTACCAATCAAATTTCTTCCTGTACAGAAATCCGATGACTATGAAATTTGTTTCAATTAAAAATAGACTCAATAAGGAATCCATACATATAAATTTTGAGTCCTAATTCTTAATACACAATTTATGGTGAATTTATAAAGTAAAAATAGGGAATCCAGAAATTGCTCTAACCCTGTTTCACCAAAACATAAATATCTCATAAAATACAACTCTTTTACCTATTTTGTTTCTTCCATATAAAAATAGATTCATTAATATTCAATTACATATTTTATTCATCATCTAATTCACTTTATACTATTTTTGGTATATTTTCAAAGTTGGACTACTGTTACTGTCCAAATCTGTTTTAGTATAAAATGTTGATAACTAAGTTTATAACATCTTCATTTCTTCTCTCTACAATATTTACCAACACTTCCTCTTATTACTCTTCACTAACATATCAAAACTTACCATACTTAAGGTTTTGGTAACATTTACAAAACATACCAAAATATCACTTAACAACTTAGATACTTTCAAAATGACCAAAAGACATCCTAGGTACAATGCCATTTTCCAAAAAGATAGAAACTTCACCAATTTGAGTTCGGGGATCGGCTTGTATGCTGAGTCCTTATACTTTCGTACCTAGCCTGCGCACAGAAACAAACCGTACGCTGAGAATACTCTCAGTGGTATTTCTATAAACAATAGCTTAATCAATTTTAAAACATGGTAATTCAAACACATTATTGCTATTATTCAATATCAATCAGTACTTTAATAATCTTTACTTTATTTACCCTTATTAACATAACTCGGACACTAACGGATACACAGATCCAATCCACACTCCGGGAAAAGCACATAGTGCTTCATCGGAACAAATCCAGAACTTTAACATTATAGTACACAAAGTACTTCATCGGAACAAATCCGGAACTTTAACAGTAGTCGACACACAGTGTCTCATCGACTCAATGTCGGAATATCCCAATACTTCCAATTCCTATGACATGTCAACTATATCCGACTAGCCCGACACTGTTAATAGGGTATTCAAAATCACATTCATTTCAATATGGTAAAAATACTTACCTCATTCACATTTTCATACAATATAAATATCAAATATAGCAATAACGATTAAGCTTGGTTTATAGAAATACAAACCACTATTTATCGAATTTAATCGATATCTTCGTTCACTTTCTCTTTTCCCTTCTTTGATGACGTATCCGGTGCTACGTTTTCTACTAACAATCATACAATTAAAAATCATCAATATACTAATTCATAAAACACATTTTCACTTTCTATCAAACTTTTACAAAAATTCCAATTTCGTCCTTTTTCCATTACTAATCTTTTTTCTTTAACTTAAGCTTCATATTCTCTTTTAATCAACTCATTAACAATTTCTAACTCATAAAATTCATTATAAAACATAAATTTTGAGCTCTATTCAACTTAATCCCTATTTAAACCTAACTTAGAATTCTTTTAATAAATCACTCAATTTTCACTTCTAACTTCAATTTCTATCAATTTAACCCATAAAACCTCAATTTATTCAACTAAATCAATATCTAAAAATTTTCTATTTTTCTTCATTTTAACCTCATACATGTAGAACTTTGAATTAGGCATCCATAAACATAAAAATTATAAGAAAATAAGCTAAAACATCTTACCAATCAAGCTTTAAGGCCTTAATCCTCAAATTTCCCTTTTCTATTTCTTTCTTTCTTTCTTTCTTTCTTTCTCACGTTTGCTCTCTGTAACTCTTTCTATCTTTCTTTCTTTCTTTCTTTCTTTTTTAACTTACTCATAAATCTATATTCAATATAATAATATTAATAATATAATATTATTCTAATAAAATAATTTAATCTATAAGAAAAACTATTTTAACACATTTAATATCTTTACCAACTATTACACATGTTATATCATACATTCAGACACATGGCACTTAGGGTCTAATTGCTAGATTAGTCCCTTTACTAATCTTTAATCTATAATTAAACTTTTATACCGTATGCAATTTAGTCCTTTAAACTAAATTCAAGCTACTTCACTTAATTAAACACTAAATAACCATTCAACTATAATTCATAAATATTTCTAATAAATATTCATGAATTAATTTCACGGAAACAGTACTCAAGACTCAATTTCTGATACCGTAACTTTCGGTTCATTACATGTCCAACCTTCCTATTAACCCTAGCTACAAACTACTTTAAAACTTCTAACCCTAAATTTTGGGGTGTTACAAAAATTATCGATACTTGGCCAAATGGTATCGATACTTTTTGGCCTGGAACAATTCTAACCTGTTTGAAAATCATTTTGATGTGTTAAAATGATTTTATCTTGGTTGAAATCATTTTGACTTGGTTAAAATTTGAAGTAATGCATTCGAAGAGGGCCGATATCTTTTACCCAATGATCATTCTAGTAGTCGTCCATCACTAATAGACCATATAACAACATCACTAACTTCATGCCAGACATTCATGAGGGATCACCAAATATATAATCAGTTACTACATTCTATGTGTTTGAAAAACGGGTTTGGAAAATGCAACAAAAAATAAGTTTAAGGAAAAATTAAAGTTTTAAAAGAAAATTCAAAACTATAATTTGGTTGTGATATCTAAAGTAATAAACATTTAATCAAATTTGTACCTTTTTCAATTCGTCTAGGACAAGCGATTCGACAAAGTAGCCTTCTTCGCTATCCTCAAGCTCACATCTGCCAAGTATGGGCTTCCTTTGAATAAGAAAATTTTCCATAAAATTACCAATGGGATAATTTCGTAAATTCTCTAGGTCAAGTTGTAAATAAAAAAATATCTCTAGAAATTTTCTGAAATAATTTTCTTCAGAGAATTTCTCCCTACAACTTTCTCTTAAATTCAAGTGTGTGAAAAACAATGACCCATGACTCTCTTTATATAGGGAGAGTTTAGAGACTTCAACTATGATTAAACTTAATCACTAATATTAAATTAATATAATAATTATCAAGATAAATATTCAATTCAATTTAATATTAAAACTATTAAATTAATAGAATACTTATCTACAAGATAAATATTAAATTTAATTTAATATTAAATTAACAAAATACTATAAAGATAAGTATCAAATTAAATTTAATATTAAATCTATTAAAATAATATTATTTTTGGAATAGTTAATTTAAAATCAAATTATCCGATAGAGCCCTAGTAGGAGTGTGATTCCTCCACTGCTCAACCACCGAAGGATCATCCGCCGGCCACTGGCATGTTGCTGCCGTTGCCAACACTGTCATGTCTAGTGGTGCCATCACAGGTGTGAAACCCGCACGACACCCCGAGCCGATTCGGTCTAGGCGAATGACAACCCGGCCAATCCGATCCTGCCATGAGTTGGACCACCAGGCCAGCTTCGCATACTAGACTAGTTTTGGGTTTTAGACTTAGTTTTGGGTTCTCGGACCCAATTTTCGATCTAAGGTCTAATTTTCAAGTTCAATTACCGATTGGGCCAATTGTCTAACTTGAAAATTGATTTCCAAAAATAGCATATTAATTTTAATTAATTTGATTAATTTAATTTTACTTTATCAAAATTAATTTTCCCAAATTAGATTTTCTAAATTAATTTTTCAAGAAAATTCTTTAGTCAAATTCTCTAGTTGAAAAATTCTCACAATCGCCTAATTGAATTCCACATCGAATAAACCGACTCAATTAAATTATTTCCTAAGTCATAGAATTTTCTTCTGATTCAAATGCAGTCTGATCAAGCTTTTGTTGAGCTAGAGGAGGGACGGATTCGACATACAATTAGGCTAAAGTAATTGCAATTATGTCTAGAAGCATCATTTTGATAATTTGCAGTTTACTTAATCATGGAGTCAGTCTAAAAGAAGTATCATGATTGAAAACTCCTTATTGTATACTCTTTACGAAAGCAATTCATCCAACTATTTTATCCAATGACCTCGTCATGTGTGCGTTACCTTCATATGATATCCTTGATTCCTTTGAGTTAAATTTGCCTACTCAATTCAATCCTATTTTATCTCATTGTCACAATTTTGTCTTCTTAATGATTAATATCATCACTATCAACAAATGACTATGATAAATTGCTTGTTCTCGAACAAGCAACCTGTGACCACATTCCATATTTATCAATCCACATAATGCTAATGAGAGGATATCGTTAACTCTTTAATCAAGCTATGAATTCCATTGTTTCTAGTAAAACCATGTCATGCACAAGTCATGTACCCAACATATCGGTTATGGGCTCGATCATCTTTAAAGCATAAGCCTCCACTTATATCAAAACACATGAGTTACATACACATGGTTAGTGACTAACTCAAGATATAGGTAAATCACACCTGAACGTCACAAGTGAATTAATTCATAAATGGATTCAGAATTAATTCATAAATGGATTCAGAATTAATTCATCTTGGGTCCAGCCAAATGTATCATTCTTCCAATGAATACATCTATGTCTCTAACTGTGGAGTCAACTACTTCGATAGCCAAGACTAGCCATCTCCCCAATTGGAATTGTAGACGACATAATAATCCTTCTAAGTATTTCAATCAAATGCTCACTTTGATTCTTTTACGGGATTACAGACTCGTTTAGATTATCTACTAAAGTAAGTTATCTTTCTCGCAATGTAAACGTTCTTACAATTCCACTTATCATTAGTTTGAACTTAGACAACTAACGAGCTAATATTTGCTTGTCATAATTTCTCTATGCATGCAAAATATGAAAGCCAAACAAAAAATACATAATAGTGAAATGTGAAATTAACTTTATCTATTTATTGTTCAAATACATAGAAAACAATTACTTGTTTACTACAATATGGGAACATTTCCCAACACTATGGATGTTGGAATAACCCCATACACATTTTATTTGTTTCTCAGAACTCGAACACAAAGAGCATTTGTATTAGCAACAATATTGTAACCTAATTTTAGAAGGAAAATCTTATTCTGGTAATTTAGACTTCGAATGTCCAATCCTTCTTTCTCAATAGGCAAACAACAATCCCTAATTAACTAAAGCGGGCTTTCTTTTTTACAAACTCGACCCCCACAAAAAATTATGTGAAAAATTTTCAATTTCTTTGCACACTGAAATGGGAATACGAGCAATATTCATAAAATAATTTGGCATAGCAAGAAGCACTGATTTGGTAAAAGTAAATCTTCCTACCATCGAAAGTCTTTAAGAATCCCATCCATTAAGCTTAGTACAGACTATATCAACCACAAACTGGAACGTATCAATAGAAACCCATCTATGGAACATAGGCATCCCTAAATATTTTCCCAAATCATCCACCCTTGAGAAGCTGAACCTATCACTCACATTTATAACCATTGCTTCAGGAGTGTTGGGTGAAAAGAAAATTTGAGTTTTTTGTCTATTTACTTTATGTCAAGAATAAGAGAAAAAAGTACTCAAAATAGCATTAATTTGCTCAACACCTTGACTATCAGCCTTAGAAAATAGGATCGATTCATCTAAAAAAAAGGTGTGTAACACCTAGACCTCGTCGAGAAAGCAAAAGTGGTTCCCAGTCATTATTGTCAATGACCTGATCAATTAAGTGACCCAAACGTTCCATTCCTGAGATAACGGATCTCTTTGTCTCACCTCTCTTGTTGGACAAAAAGGTTCCGTAACTGTTCCATTCCATAAAACCTGTATGGTCTTCAAATTGACACAATGCATAATCATTAAGAAAGCTTGCATCCATAAGTGTATCTTCCAAAAAGTCCCACCGAACTCTATCATATGCCTTCTCAAGATCAACTTTGATACCTATCTAATACTTTTACTTTTTTGTTATCTTCATGGTGTGCATTGCCTTTTGAGCAACGATAATATTGTCTGAGATATTACAACCTGCTATAAAACTAGCTAGATTTCTTCGTACTAATTTGTTCATAAGAGGACAAAGATGATTCACCAAAGTCTTAGTGATGATATTATAAAGTACGGTACAGAGACTGGTCGAACAAAATTGGTTAAAGGACTCTACACTCGTGGTCTTTGAAATTAAAACTAGAAGTGTCTTGTTTATACCAAGATCTAGTATGGCCCATTCCATAACACGTTGACAAGACACTGTTACCCACCAAATCCTATTGAAATTGATAAAATCTTGCATGAAATCCATCAATACTTGGCACCTTCAAGGGTGACACACTAAAAACTGCCTTTCAAACCTCTTCCATCGAGGCTGAAGCAATTAGATTCACCTTTTCATTCTTTAAAAAGATTAGAAATCGACCTCTGCAAGGAAAATGACCAACAAGTTAAGGATCCATCGAGTAGAGTTGTTTATACAAATCAATTGCATGTTTTTGAAGAACCTCATCATCAAAACACCAGCTAGTATTGGCAATTTAAAAAGCTTCAATCCTATTTTTATTTTTGCAAGTAAGAGTAAGACTATGAAAGAACTTCATGTTTCGATCTTCACCAGCGAACCATTCACTTCTTGTAACACCCCTAACACGTATCCGTCGCTAGAACGGGGTTATGGAGCATTGCCAGAGTTTACAGATCAATTACAGTTCATTTATGTCATTTACTATTCATTTTCAAAAATCAATCATAATCAATCACAATGTCCCTTATATGGGTCCTTGAAGCCCAAAATACATATTAGAATCGAGTTGGGACTAAACCGAGATCACAGAAAATTTTTTGCGAAATCTCAAAATTTTTCTTAGATACAAGGGACACACGCCTGTGTGGCCAGGCCGTATGGCTCACATGGCCAATGACATGCCCGTGTCCTAGGCCGTGTGGGTATTCAATGTGAGGCACACAGCAGTGCTCTAGCCCATGTACTTACGCGTGTAACTCTCTAACTTGGGTCACACGGCCAGCCACAAGCCTGTGTGTTAGATCGTGTGGACAATTTAATTTTCAAAAATTAGGTGCAGGGGTTACACAGCCAAGACACACACCCGTGTGCTGGGCTGTGTATCTCACACGGCTAAGACACATACCCATGTCTCTGCTCGTGTGCTCAATTCTAAGCATTCTGTTTCTAGATTTTTAATATGCAAGGGACATATGGCCAAGCCACATGTTCGTGCATATGGCCATGTGTCACACACGATTGAGACACACGCTCATGTGGACAAAATAAGGCCATTTTCCAAGCCTTATCTCTCACCCTTTTTACCTTGCACCTACATGAACACTTCAACATATTTTCAAACCAATTTGGTATATATAAACCAAGCCAAAAACAAGTATTATTTATATTATATTAACACATAGGATTAAATGTTTAAATTTCCACAATTTCATTTATGTTTACTTAGAAGTTATTCAATTATACTAACTCAAATCCATTCATCATTTTCTTTATGTATAAATATAAATATCTTTTACCATTTAGCCATTCCAACATTCATCAAACATGATATGACCTTATATAATTACATCAAAATATACTTTCCACTAGTCATTCCAATGGCTAATTACAACCAAACATTTCATCATTTTACCTAATTTAGGTTATACATGTGATTATACTAAAATAAGTTTGTTATTCGTACCAAAACAAGCTAGAGGATAGTGTGATGAGGCTCTGACCTATCTCCAACCTTTATGAGTTTCCAAGTACTATAAAATAGAGGAAAATAAAACAGAGTAAGCATTTAATGCTTAGTAAGTTTGTATAACAGGAATTTAACTTACCATGTATTTACATTTAAGATTATTATACAAAACATGCATCCAATCATTTTGTCCAGCTGCCTAATCACATATACTCATCAAAACAGTTAGTCATGTAATTCACATGAATTTCAAGAAAATAGAGATGAGCTCATCAAACATAGATTTACTAGTATTTTAGGAATTTCTAAGATATAATCCAGTTAATTCTTATATTTTTCTCACATAAGAAATTTTGTCAATTGAATTGTTGAAATGTCGATGGATACCCAGGTAGTATACTCGAGGTATACAAATTAATGATCTGTCAAATCATGTTCAGCGGTACCCATAAGGGCACATAATCAAGAAGTACACTCTCGAGCCATATATCAGGATGCTCATGTGAGCCATGTATCAGGAGGCTTATCCGGGCTAAACATGAAACTCATAAGAGTTTTAATCAGGAAGATCATTAAGCTTAACAAGTAACTCTAAAGAGTTATTAATAGGGAGCTCCGGATAGCATAACAGGGAGTTCAAGCAAGCCATGTCAGGAAGCTCATAAGAGCTTATATCAAGATGCTCACGAAGAGCTGCGTTTATGTCCGCAATAAATGCTAGATCACAACCGATCAAATCATGTAACAGGACGCTCACAAATAGCTACGGTAGTGCGCAACATATGCAGGATCACTACCGATCAGGATGCTGCAAGAACTATATAACAGGAATGCTCGAGAAGGCTTTTAATAGGATGCTCGTCCGAGCTATAATGTCCTCAACATATGCAAGACTATAATCAATACAGGAAAATATTGTATCCATCGCATTTCATTATTCAAATGGAACTTATCATTTATCGAGCAATATCGGGCATGTGATTAATTTCATACATTAAACATTTATGCAATTCACACAAATACAACATTCGATTCAAACATATTAATACACATAATTAAGTTACACGAACTTACCTCGATACTTGTTCGTGTATGATAATCTACTAATCCGTCACCTTTTCTTTTCCTTGATCTAACCCTTTATTTGGTCTTTATGGATCTAAATAAATGAATTTAACATCAATTTAATCCATCTCATACTCAATTGAACTCAATTCACTTCTTAGGCAAAATTACCATTTTGCCCCTTTACTTTTCATAAATGATAATTTTGTCCCTAGGCTCGAAAATTAAAATTCATGCAATTTAATCATTATTCCAAGCCTAATTGATTTTTACATGTCTTAATAACAGCCCATGAATTTCAAAAAAATCAGAATTTTTCCATGGGTTTTACAATTTTTAAAATTTAGTCCCTAAATCATAATTTCATTAAAATTCTCTTTGTAAAAGTTGTTTATCTATCAACAACCTTTTATTTTCTACCATAAATTTCAATTTTTTTGAATTTACATACATGGAAAAATTTCTGTACTTTGATATCTTTGCAAATTAGTCCCCTAAATAGATAGATTAAGCTATTCCAATCTCAAAAATATAAAAATTACTAAAAACGAGACAAGAAAACTTACCTAATCAAGCCAAGAAAGTTTGCTTGAACATTTTTCTCTTTCCTAGGGTTTCCATGTTTTAATTTGGGGAAGATGATGAAAATAAGATGATATTTTTTATTTAATTTAATTATCATCTTTTAATTTTTCTACTTTCCAATTTAGTCATTTTCTTTTTCTAATTTTCTATGGATGATTCACCAAAAAATATCTACAAACTTTTCTTAATGGTCTAATTACCTTATAAGGACCTCAAGTTTTGAATTCCATAGCTATTTGATACTTATAGATATTAGAACTCAACTTTTGCATTTTATGCAATTTGGTCCTTTCCACAATTAATCATGAAATCGGTAAAATTTTCTTAATGAAATTTTCATACCTCATTTCTATCATAATGCAATTCATGCAATAATATTAAAATAAATTTTCTTTCTAACTCGGATTTGTGGTCCCGAAACCACTATTCTGATTTCACTAAAAATAGGTTGTTACACTTCTCGACTTTTGGTACCAAAAAACTTATTGGAATAAAATTTTCTCTAAATAAGTTCTGAGATTCAATTCACAGGCTTGAAGTTGCATAGAGTCGCGAAAATCCAACACCTTTTGAACTCATTCTAACTTTGTTGTAATTTTCCACTTTCTTGCAAAAATGTTACCAAAGACTCGCTTTTTCCAATCTTGAATCGA
The DNA here is from genome assembly GCF_007990345.1 of Gossypium hirsutum. Taxonomy (NCBI): domain Eukaryota; kingdom Viridiplantae; phylum Streptophyta; class Magnoliopsida; order Malvales; family Malvaceae; genus Gossypium; species Gossypium hirsutum. The sequence continues at coordinate 77,276,087 of NC_053436.1, forward strand.
AGTGGAAAACCTCTTTTAAGTTTGAAACAACATCCACTGAATTGTTCCATGTATTTTGAACTAATTCCTTGAACTATGGATGCATAAGTCAACTAGCAAAGAATTGAAAAAAAAAAGGTTCACCACGAGTTGAATGAGTCGAGTTCATGGATACCAAAAGAGGTCAGTGATCAGACTTAAGCTTGTGGAGAAGGTGGACTATAGCATTGGGCACAAAGGATTCCAAAGATCATTACAAATAGATCTACCAAGGTGTTGAAAGAGATTACCTCGATTCCAAGTGAACATATGTCCTTGAAACCCCATATCATGGATGCCATGTCGAAATAGAAAATAACGAAATAGACTACAACTCGATCATTTAGTTACTGTGCCTCATTTCCTTTCCGCATAATTTAAAATCGAATTAAAATGTTCGACCATGACCCATGGTTCTACAATGTCACTAGCAAGAAGATCCAAATATTCCCAAAGAATTTTTCGATTGGTTGGCTGTGGGCTTGCATAAATTGTTGTATAGAGAAATGAAGTAGGACTAAAATTTCTTTGAATGCGCATGTAAACAAATGAAGGATAGACTATCAAAACTTCCATAGAAATATTATCATTCCAAAATTTCCAAAGACCACCTGCATAACCATTAGCTTCAATTCAGAAAGAATTAGCAAACCCCAACTTAGCAACAACATTGTTTATTCTTTTTCCTCGAATAAAAAAACAAAATCAGGATGGAACTCCCTCCTATATTCCTTAAGAAAATTATGAAATTGAGGATGATTGCCCCCTTAACAATTCCAGAAAAACATTTAAATATTCATAATCATAATAATATAATAATAAGTTAAGAAAACTAGAAAAAAAAAACAACTTAGGCCAAATCAACATCAAGAAGAATCTCATCATCTTACACATTAACCAAACCATTACCTACCTCCATGGCTGAGTCTCCTTCAAAAACATGAGATAGTTCAAGCCTTCTAGTGCCATAGAAATAGGTATGGTAGCCACACCTTCGAACATACTTTCCATAGGCTCCTGCCCTGTGTTTTCCCCAGATGCACCTATCTCAACCATTATTGGTATTTGTCTAATATTTTCTCTCATACTGCCTTGATTTTTCCATAGTAGCAAGCACATTACCCGTCACCAAATGCTAATTGTCTGGGCATACCATATTCTTTGTCATAACTCCATGTGTTTGTCGAGGCTCTGTTTATCCAATTTGATGTTTCGTTAAGGTACCCATCATATTGTGAATACATCTCCAACTCTTGCTGACTTGTACAATCTAGTTCAGGATGGTTGACAATAATACAATGGTCTTTGCTATCAGTTTTGGGAACATCATGCACGACCTCATCCACTGAAGTCATTGCTTCGTCTTTTCATTGGAGCAGATTTATCATAAATAATCTTTGGTTCTACATAATTTCTTCTTAATTGTATACATCGTCATTTTAACAAGCAGATATATTGCATTCCTCATCTCAACTGCTATCATCATCAAATTCATCATCAATTGTATCCATGATTAAATTAAATAATCGACAAGGTATCTAAAAATATAAAAAAATAAAAATAACATAAAATAATGAAAATAAAAATAATTAAAAATTATTACACTATCTAACTCGTTCATCTTTCAGTTAATATTATTTTACAAATCAATCAATCTAATAACAATTTTTACCGTCGTAATCCCCGGCAACAACGCCAACACCTTGACCGCCTCCAAATGTGTGAACGTTTAGAGTAAAATCGTGCAAATAAAATATCTATAATAAAGTATGGTATTTGCAAGCAAACAGATCAAATTGTAATATAGGTTAGTGTTACAATGAAACACTGGGAAATGTTTCAAGGATCATACCCAAGGGATTGCAAGTTAGAGAAATTTATTACTAAAATAATTAAAGAAAATAATTACTAATATAATCAATTTACAAGTTAGGAGTGTGAATCTAAATTAAAATATTAATTAAACTAATTAAATTAATTAAGCCTAATTTAACCTAATGGAATTTCCTATTCCTAGTGTCAATGATGCGAGCTTAAGCCTATGTTCGATTAACAGGTAGAAGATTAACTTTCTTCAATGGTTATAATTTTAATGATGAATTAATTATTAACTAGATAATATTACCTCTCAGCCTCTACCGCCTAACTAATCGACTAGCACACGCTTACCTTTCGGCCTCACTTTCCTGATCGGGATAAATTCATGATGTACTCGGTAACCTCGTATCTCAATCTGTTTACCTATATCACTTCCTAGGGTCATCGATCATAGGGTCTAAAAACACATGAATTTATACCAATTAATTCATAAGAGAAACCCTTGTTTATTTGCTAACTACTCACACATACACTTGTTAAACTACTTAATCAATTAAACAGTTTCATAATCGAAACATGCCAAATATAAATAAATAAAATTTTATACTAATATTCATACAAACTTTAGTTGATCAGGTTAACGAAAATATAAATAAAAGAATAAGAGATAGGAGAAATTGCTCATTGATAAATCATTAAAGCACAATTTTGGAACAATCTCCGCTCGCAATTGGATTCACATTGGAATAGAAAAGTTTCGACTAAGCGAATATAAAAATAAACTAAAATTTAAAACTAAAGAAAAATTGTATCTCCAAGTCGACTTCCCTCTAATGGGGGTTATAAGGGTGTTTATATAGGAAAATATTAGGTTTTTAGGTGCCTAAAATACCCTTGATACTTTGACTGTAAGTAAGAAATAAAAAATAAGAAAATCTACCCAAAATACGGCTGCTAATGTCAGCATTGCGTCATGATGTCGTCTAGGCTATGTCGCGACACTAGGTTACAGTGTTGCGACATTGAGCTAGTGTCGTGACACCCAATTTCAGTGTCGCAACATCGATGGCTGCTTGTTCCAGGATTTTATTTTTCGCTTCGATCTTCAGTGTCGTGACATGAGATGCTTGTGTCATGACATGGATGTCGTCCTTTGTGTTTTGGGGCCTAAAATGACACCGTACACAGTCAAATACCCTATTAGTTATTCCTGAGGCCCAAGTTGGCCTATTAATCATCGAAACACTAGAAAATGTATAAAAATGCTTATTTTGCTAATAATTTTGTCTAAGCTACTAAAACAAAAAACGAAACAAAATAACATAAAATAACTTGAAATCAAGCTCATTAAGTGCCAAAAATAGTCTAACTTGTTGCAGCAAATTGTGGCATATCAAAAGACTAATAGTCTTTATGTTTTGTAAGGTTTAACAGTGACTAGTAAAACAACAAGTCCCTCGTCTATTAAAGAGTCGAAGTCGACTCGTTTGAAGCAGAGACAATTTGGTCATAGGAGGGAAAAATTTATTATTGTTTTGAATATGAGAAGTTCTCTTTTGGGTGTAGAATTTGGAAAGACAGAGCATTGCATTTGTAGAAAGTAGACTCGAGTCAGTTTTGATTTGGCAGTATACAAGTCGAAGACTAGAAGTCTTCCGGTTTTAAAGTTCAAGCACATGTTGGACTTAGTTAATATCCTGTAAAGTTCAAGATAGGCTTGTGAGAGGCTCGATAAAGAAGACATTATGGAGATACGAGTCAATGTGGAGATTTGTGGATTATGCCTCACATTTCAATCAAATTAATACACAAATAGAGAGCGACTTCACAACGAGGAGCCATGCGATATCACGACAACGAAACAGGGAAGAAGCAGAAACAACGTCGCAACGACACGATAGAGGACGTGGCGACGTGTCATGCAATTTTCTCTATTTTCTTCTTCCAGTCAAATTCTGATTATTTGTCTTAGTCGAACTCTAATTAGTGTATATTATTTTAAGATTATTTGACCTACGAATTTAGCCTATAAATAAATCATTTTCTACCCTAGAAAGATTAACCCATAACATTTCAGTATTAGCTTTTACAAGCTTTCAAGGGATTTTGTGTTTAAGTTTTGAGGGCTCTTATTTTCGAGTTTCAGGATTTAGTTTTTACCTCCATCTTTGTACTATTTGTTTTTGCTGATTTAGTGAAATCATCTTTGCCTATAGTTTTTTATCCTCTTCAGATAGGTTTTTTCCACGTAATATTTGTGTGTTTGATCTTTTTCAAATTTTTTGTTATTTTTCTTGTTCGCTGCTTACACGGGTTTATCCCCAACATTTGAAAAAATAATTTTTAAAAAGGCACGTATTAGTAATATTTATCAAATTAAATTTATATATTTATTTCAAATATAATAAGAGTTAATTATATTTATCAATTAAAGTAGAGTAAAGATAAATATAAAATTACAAAAAAATGAAATATTAAATATTTTTATTTAACAATATATAAAAGAAATAACTTGTAAGAAATTATTAATAATTATTTAAATTATAATATATTAATATTCAATCCATGATGAATTTTTGTATTATTTTAATATTAAATGTTTTTAAAATTAAATAACATTAATATAAATTATTTAAATTATTTAAATATTTTTAAAAATATTTTGTAATTACATTACATTTTCAATTCATTAATGGTTTTTTAAAGAAATTCATTAAAATTTGTAAAACAAAAAACTAATATTATAAAATTATTACAAATTTAATATACACAGTTGACCCATGCATCGCAAGAGAATACAAATTAGTTTAATCTACGAAACCCAATTTTCTTTTAATTATATGATTCTGAATTTCCCACATTAAACTAAAAACAAAGAAAGAAAATCCTTGAAATCAATTAAATTAAATGCTTATTCTTCATTTTGGTAAAGAAGTGATGGACAAAATTATGGATTTTGTTTGGTATAGAAGATAAAATTAATGAACTATAAGGAATTTTTTATTTGCTTTTAGTTTAGTATGGAAGATTCAATATCAAATAATCAAAAGATATTTGGATTTTGTAGATTAAATATGAGTTATGTGAGTTGTTTTAGTTAATGATGATTTACAAATATAAAAATAAAATTTAAAATTTTAGAAGGAGATTAAATTAATTAAATTTAACAATTTATTTAATTGATTTTGATGTTTTAAAATTTAAATTTTCAATATTGAAAAAAATTATAACTTTTAGTAAGGGGGAAACAATTTTTAATGCATTATTTTAGTTTCTATCTCTTTTTTACTTTAATCCTTAATTTTTTTACCCATATCAATATTTAAAAAAAAAATATTTTTGGAATGACCAAAATGAAAGAGTAAACATCATGTGGCATGTATTATTAACTGTTAGTAGAGATTTAATGTCTGTGCGACTAAAATAAAAGAGTCTTTAATGAAGATGACAAAATTGTAAGGATATATTTTTAAGTGACTAAAATGAAAATACTTTAAAATTTAGGTGACCAACCAAATAAGTTACCCAAATAAATATTACATGCACTTAGAATTAAGGAAAGCCAAGCTCTGAATAATTGAAGTTATGTGCGTCCTCAACTTCAAAGATGTACTCAAAATTTAAGATTTAAGAAGGTTTAGATAAAAAAAAAATTGAGCTCAACTCTAGTTCTGTCATTTTTTTAAAATTTATAATATTTTTATATATTATATAATTTATAATACATAAAAATTAATTTTATAATAATATACTATACTATGAAAAATGTTAAAGAAGATTATACATAAAATTTTAATAAATAAAATTATTAGATATTAAATAAAAATATATTTTAAAATTTTTTAAAAATAACATAATTCAGTATGAATATGTTTAAAATAGATTAAGTTAATCATAAACAAATATATGTAAATTTGATAAAATTTTAAACTCACATTCATATAATAACCAAAGAAAAATAAAATACATTAATATAATAACAAAGCTCGGCTCGAATCCAACCATCGCTCGTTTACACCACTAGTCGCGTCCGGTTCTATTATCTATTACCAATTTACCGCGATTTACACACTTTTTTGTCTCATTAACTGAATCAGTTTGAGGGAAAAAAGAAACCCTACTAACAGCCGCCGCCGCCAAACATATGTCAAAGGAGGAATAACGGAGAAGTGTACGGTCGGAATCTGAGCTATGAGATTGAACCGAGCAAGAAGGCATGGAGCAGCCCGCCTCCCTCTTCGTGCTTCTCCTCCTCTAATCCACCGCGTGATGGCTACCGTCAACGCCATTTCCTGCTGGTACTGCGACCTCAAAATCTACGCCCTCAACGAACCTCTCTTCCGGTTCGGCCGAAAGCACAACATGATTCTTAAACTCTGGTTTTCCATTGGCACTGGTTTCGGCCTAACGGCACTCATCGGAGTCACTTGGATTCTTATCTGGCAACTATTCCTTAGCTCCGACACGCGGTTAAGCAACCTTTTCAGCTCCCTTTTGTTCGGCTTTTCCCCTTCTTTAAGAATCTCAATGTCGGATGCCGGATATTTGTTCATCTCCACTTTGGTCTCCGTTTCCGTCCATGAATTTGGCCACGCTATCGCCCTTGCAAGGTCAACTTCTATTTAATTGATTGCATTGGAAACAACATTGATGTTTTAAGTTGAATTTTGAGCTTCAAGGTCAGGTTTTTCTCATGTTTGTTGCGATAGGTGAAAAAGCAGTGAGGGAATTCAATTGGAGTACATTGCAGTTTTTATTGCGGTTCTATTCCCTGGTGCTCTAGTTGCTTTTGATTATGATTTGCTGCAGGCATTGCCTCGATTAACCTCTCTTCGCGTATATTGTGCTGGTATTTGGCATAATGCAGTGGTAATCTCACACATTTATAATCAGTCTTTCGTGTTTGGATGATTTTTTTATCGGCTTAGGCCTTAGCGTTGTAGCTGGATTTGCAGAACACTTTGGTTTGTCAGACCATGGTGCTGCAATTAGGAATCCGTTTATGTATTTCCACATGCAGTAGTAAACTCAAAATTTTGTGATCGGTATTTAACGTTTACATGAGTTCTTGATCGGATTAGGCTTAGGTAAGCATTGTAGTTGGGCTGCAAAGCTGAAATTTTGTACCTGCATAGCATAATGTAGATGTATCATGTTTGGGTGAGTTCTTGGTTGGCTTAAGCTGAGTTTAGCATTGTAGTTGGGTACAGAAACACGTTGGTTTGTCAAACCATGGTGCAAAACTGAAATTTTGAATCTGTTTACATATAGCATTGTCATTGTGATGGGAATTGGAGTTCCACAATTTTACTGTAATGGTCAAACACAGCTTAATCTAGTTCACCTCTAACTTTTACTTTTGTCCCTCTTGTAGTTCTGTGCACTTTGTGGGTTGTTGTTGTTCCTGCGGCCCGTGATCCTGTTTCCCTTTTACATGCATGCCGAGAGCCCTTTGGTACTGCGCTGCAAGTATTTACATATTTCATTTTGTTTTATTCAGTTAAAGCATGTTGATGAGATTGTCTTGTTTTATCTTTTTCCCGTCTTGAATAGATCTTGGAAGTAGCATCACCGTTATCTGAGTTTTTGTCTCCTGGGGATGCAATAGCGTCATTGGATGGTGCAGCCATCCATAGCATGCAAGATTGGATAGAGATGACTGCTCTACTAGATAAAAAGATACTTCACAATTCAAGTGATTCCCATTACTTTAAAGGTTTTGGTGCTGTAGATAGCAGAAAGGGGTACTGCGTGCCTAATGCCTTGTTGGAAGATGGCAAGAATGTTCAATTGGCCAAAAACCAATCTGTTTGCCCTGAAGATTTCACGGCATTTGTGAAAATTTACTGCTTTGATCCAAGTAAGTCAGTAGATATGGATGGTGAAGATGTTGATCTTGGAAGAAAGGAAAATGCACTCTGTTTGAATACAAAGGATATTGTCAATCTCGAAAAATGTAATGGACGGGGAAAAGTAAAGAAAAATGGAAGCAGTTGTATGTGTTCCGAGGTAGATTCTTTGGAAGCATAAATTAGCCATTATCCTTTTTCTCGAACTTGCTTCAAGATGATGCTAATAATATATCATTGATCACAACCTTGTTTTTTAATGCCTGCAGGATGAGTCTTGCTTAAGTCCGGTTCAGTTTCCAGATTTGATGTGGATAGAGATTACATATTCACGTCTTTATTCAAGAGAATGCTTACAACTTAGAAGTTCCCTTTTAGATTCCAACACTTCTTCGGATGCTGTAGAACAAACATGTGGTGGGACTTTTATTTTTGTAGGTGACATGATATCGATGGCGCATTCAGTTCAGTTGACTGAATATCAACCTCGGTGGGGGGTTTTTCTCAGCAAATATCTTCCAAATAAACTGGAAAAGAGCTTAATATGCACATTCCACGTTTCTCTAGCGTTAGCTCTTCTCAATAGTTTACCCGTAAGTACAGCGTTTTTACATCATGGAAAAACTTTACCTTCTGTTCAAGCATATGCTTTTCCACCTTCATTGCAGTGCACTTCATTGCCCTAACAAACAGATAATTGATAATAAAGGTTAATGTTAAATTGTCATATTAGGGAAACAAATTGTTTTTACTGTCTATAAGTAGATTAGGGATTCTATCTCAGATATGAGTATGTGTCAGATGTTGGCATAGTCGATTTTTTTTTTTTCTTTTGCAAAGTATGTTATTAGGATCATACTCTCATACCCATACCTGAGTATGTGAGGTGCATGGATTTTCAATACTAATCCTTTTGTTTTGTTGATCAGGTATATTTCCTAGATGGGGAATCGATTTTGGAGGTGGCATTGTCCCATTTCACATCATTGAGCTCAAGAAAAACAAGAAAAATCCATCAAGTATGTGTTGTGGGAGGGAGTTTGGTTTCAGTTCTGGCCTTCTTGAGGATGACGTTTATCAATTTCTTCTAGTATTGTTGTCTTTCGGGAGGTCAGAAGTTAAAAGAAAAAAAAAAGAAATTATGCAGCATCGCTTGTACCAAAAGAAATTGAGTGTACACACTGGTTATGTGTTCTTTCAAAAGCTTGAAGGTTAAAGTTAAAAGAAGGCAGGGAAAGATTTTTGAACTCTTCCTTTCCATGTTTTATATTTCAACTTCATGAATGCAAAAAGGTGCCGTCTGAAATGGATGTGAGAGGCGATGTATCGAAGATTTTGGTTTTTACGGTTTGGGTCCGGCATATTAATCCTAATATCTTATTTAAGTTAGTGGATTGTGAATAATTTGTTTAATTTAGATTTGTATTTGGGTATCATAGTAATGCTTAGATTTTGAAGTAGATTTGACACACAAGCTCAAGCTTCAAAACCTTGTGTTAGACTATAACAAATATAATCTGAAAACAACTTACAAAAATCAATTTCAATAAAATTAGTTAAGCAACCAAAAATATATTCTACAAATGATATTAACCTTTTCAGAAAATCATTACTTTGGAAGCTATTTAAAATAGTTTACACGGTAAAACATGAGTTTAACTTATCTGGAAACTTTTAATCTGGATTCTTTTTTTTTTTTTTTTTTACTTTAACATTGAATTTTTTTAATTATTTATTAAATAGAAAACATAAATTAGAAGTTTGATTTGATGATGACATGATTATTTTAGACTAAATTTTGAATTAACTTGCAAGTATCTTATTTAGTTTACACTCTATATTTAAAATTGAAAACATATTATATTTAAGGAAAAAAAAAGTATTCAAGCCTGGTTTAGTTGGATCCATCTTTTTAATATTATATGATTAAATTTTAAAGTTTTTTCATAAATATTTTTAAAAAAATAAAATTTTCAAAGTAAATAAATATATCAATAATTCTTATATAGTGTTTTTTTTAAAAAAATACTTTTATATAAAAATTTTAAAGTTATTTTTCACTATTTTAGATATAAGATATTTATTCTTACATCATAAAAAAATAAAATAATTATAAATCAAATACAAAAACAGAATCCAATTCAATTCAAATAACTTTTAAGTTTTTAATTTTTATTTCATAAATTATTTAAACACTTCGAATTAAATTAATTTTCAATTTTTTTTTTCTTATTCAGCTCTCCCTCTTATTTGATAAGAAAACCACTTATCCATATAGATGGAGAACTGCCCGCCAATACCTTGAGGTTTGATGAAAAATATACAAATTTCTCCAAGGTTTATTTATTACCTAAATTTTAAATTAAAAGACAAATTTATCTTTTAATAATACTTGGTATTTTATTTATTTTTTTATCTTCAGATATCACATGTAAATTAAATTAAAATTATATTTTATAATTTTGAATAAATTAATTAAGTATTTTTGGAATATATAATGTTCAATAAGCCTAAGTGTTACTACTATTATAACATTGTTTCACCAAATTTTAATATACACGTAAATTTAATCAAAATTATATATTAATAATTAGGCTTAATTCAACAACACGTACCTAAATTATTAAATTTGTTTTAGACATCTAAATTATTTTTTTATCAATTTGAGTACCTAAATTTTAATTCTTTTACTTAAGTTGGTATCTGTCGTTAAAACAAACATATCAACCAATTAAATTTTACCATATCATCATCCCATTAAAAAATAATTTTATATCAATATTAAATAAAAATAATTGTATTAATATTAAAAATATCCCCGCACCGTTCCCATCCCTCCCCCGCTTCCCTCTTTCTCCATCTTTTATAATACACCCACAACTGAACCCTTAAACAAGTTCCTCAAAATGTTACTACTTTTTAAATACTTACATGTCTATAACATCCATGACCCTACTATGAATCTCATTTATAGCAAGGTTCAAAGTTTTTGAGCTTGGAACATTTTTAAAATATACAATATTTCAATAGTTGCAAATAAAAAGTTATAAGTTATTAAAATTTATGTTACTTAATTAAAAATAAATGGTCATAATTATTCAAGTAGATATCTATTGAATAATTATGTTTTATAGATAAAGATATGACTATTCATTTGAGTAGTAATATCTCTACATAAGACCTCCTATAAATAAGAGTGAAATTTCATTTGCAGGACATACAGAAAACACATCAAAAGTTTCTTTTTATTCTTCCATCATATTTTATATTCCTATATTGTTCTAAAAAGAAAAAGGAAGTTGCAGGTGAATTGGGTAATTTTATAATTTAAATTATTGTAAAGTTTAAACATTATTAATTATAATATTTAAAAATTGATGTTAAATGATATTTACATCATTCATCTCTTATTTTCTTCAAAATAATTTTTTTATTTTTTAATTAAATTGGTCCTCACACTAATTTCAGTCAAAAAAACCATATTAGTATTATATTATGGTGAACTCATGTAAAAATAGGCATTACGTAACAAATGTAATTATAAAAAATAGATATAAAAAAAATGAGACTCTGGTTTTTGTTTTTTATTCTTTAAGTACTCTTATTAATTTTTGTCTTTATACGAAGAAAAGTTAAATATTTTAAATTTAAATTTACATTCAATTTTATATATCAGTCGAATTTCTTTTTAATTTATTTATTTGATTTTATTTTTTAATAAAAATTTTCACTAAAACCTTCTAAAATAATAATAAGTTATCTTAAATAAAAAATTTATAATATATAATGAATTCAATAAAAATTAAAATACTTAATTGTACTCGAGGTCTAATATAAAATAATTTAAAATTTAATTTCATGGAACTTAATATAATTGTAAAGTAATTAAATTTTTATTATGTTTAATTAAGATGAAGGAAAATAAATAGAAATACATTAAGGTATTATTCTCTTTTTATTTAAAATTTACTTAATAAATTAATAGTTATTTGTACTAATCATAAAGTGTGTAATTAAGTTTGGTATCACGAGTCAAATGATACCAAATCAATCATAAAAAATACAATAAAATCAATAAATTTTAACTAGAAATTCTATCATACGCGTATGCTTGTGGAAACCACATATTTAAAACACGGGTGTGTGTTTAAAAATAATATACATCAAATGATGAAATGTAACATCCCAAAAACCGGGTTAGAAGAAATTGAGCTTTGAAACCAAGTGTGGTTATTTTTCGATTTTGAGTCTAGATTTTGGAAATTCTTGACAAGTAAATTGATCTTTCTATGGTTAAGTGTTCTGTTTATGTATGTGAAGCTCTAGGTTCGAATCCTATCTTTTGAAATTTTGCTATTTTTTATTAAACCCCTATCTTTGGACATGTGGCTTATAAGTTAACTTTGATCAATTGATGACAACGATGAGCCTAGTGGTTCAATAGATAAGCTTCTGTGTACTCTTTAGTTTGGTGTTTGAATCATTACGAAAGCGATAAGAAAAATATATTTTTTTCTTTTCTTTTATGCTGCCTTGAGAAGTTGTTTAGTTTATTTTTATAATTTAAAAATAACTAAACTCATCTTTTAGAAACTCCTCTCTTTTTTGGAACATCAATTCTTCTCATTCTTCTATTTTTTTTCTTCTTTTTGATAATTCCGCTACTAATTTTGTTGAAGAGATTGCGTATCTCGTCATTTTCAACAAAAAGATTAACAGTGTAAGTTTGTAGTCAAATTTCTGCTAATATTCGCTCTTAATCGCTATTTGTTAAAACTGAAATGGTTTTGTTTGTTTTGTTAAATTTCATTTTTAAGGCTTCAGTTGGTTCTCTTTCTTAGACGAAAAGGATTGCATATCAAAGTTCTCCACCGATTTAAGTACTTGAATTGTTGGATACGAACACGGGAGGAGGGTTAAGAGTTCTAAGTTCGATTTTAGTTTGTGTCAAAAGTTTTCGACGGAACTTTGGCTATAAAGATGTTAGTTATTGAAATGGTTATGGAGATCATTTGATTAAGGTCTGATTGTTGTTTTAGGGATGGAAGTTCATCTGTGTTGCTTCTACATTGAATTTGTATCAAGTTGGTATTAAAAACCTGAATTTCTGTAATTTGCGAACACTGAAAAACATGGCCTTCGACGCCACACGGCAGTGTGGTAGGCCATGTGCACCACACGGCTGTATGGTAGATCGTGTGAGGCACTGTTTAGGGTCACAAGGGTTAGGGACATGGGCGTGTGTCCAAGTCATGTAACTCACTGTTTGGGACCGCACGACCATGTGTGAGGCCGTGTGACAGGTCATGTGAGTCACTAATAGAGCCACAAGGGCGTGTTCTAGGCCATGTGGGTTACACAGTCCAGACACCCAGGCCATGTGCATCCACACGGGAGTGTGGATCAAGATTCTGAAAATTTTCCTTAGGGTCGTGAACGTCGTCTGGATCAAATGTAAGTATTACTTAAGGTCTGTTTCATCTATACTAAGCTATAAAACTCAAGAATTATTAATCTGTTAGTGTATAATAAACTATCTATACTTATGTTTATATTGATTTAAGATAAGTAAAAGTGATTGCTAATGTATAATGTACTCCTGTTTGGATGCGTTGAGGTATGTGAATTATCCAGGTATGATCCGTATTCTATTAAATCTGATGGTACGCCCCTGTGTTACTCTGTTGATTAAGAATATGTGATATCTGAATATGTTGAATTGATTGGTACTAATTTTGATTTATAACCATACATATGACTTCATAGTAATTTGATGTGATATGTTGAGGTTTGATAAATCTGTTTTACAAAGCATGGACTCCCATGCCTACTGATTCTGTTATTGTATGATAGCATGACCTACATGTTTATCACTCTGACTCTGTATATGCATGCCATTACATACTGAATGTAATTTGGGATGATGTGAAAGGAGGAAGTTTCTAGCAGTTTAATGATTTGCATTAATTGGTGGTTTATCCACAATTCTATTTTGGCAGTTTGGCTGTAATATAATGGGTTGACCACATGTATCTGATCTGGCAATTTTAACTGTAAATTTAGGTGACACTGTCTATAATTATCTATTGGTGTGATTCGGTTGGACAAATTTTGGGGAACTCTATTTTGGTGTGTAGCGAAGTTGGGTAAGATGTTTTCTGATAAATCTACACTCTAATTGGTTTTGAAAAATACTGCATTGACCTAGACATACATTTGTTGTTCTATTCTGTTTTGTTTTGTTTTGTTATGATATGTTGTACTACCATTGTTGAAATCTCTATGATACTCTGAATCTGTTATGTGCTGGTTATATGACTGCTATAAGGTTCTCTACTTTACTACGATTTATATGTTGTGTGATTTGTTTATTTGTATTTGAGTTTGGTTATATAATGTGCTTTATAGCTCACTCCTTATCTTATCTTTATTTATTCAGGTAAAATTTCTGACTTAGGACCGAACGACGTACGAAAGTTCAGATTATTTTTACACTAATGTAACTATGATTTGATTTTTTGGGTTTGTAATATATTTTTGAACTCGCCTTGCTTTATGGCAATCTCGTCAGTAACTAGAAGTTTCTAACATGAAACTACAAAATGACTTAAGTCAACTAAAATGGATTTTTGGTTTTCAATGTTAAGACTCTGAAAAGTTTTTCACTACAAATTAAGTAAAGTTTTGAGTGTTTTTTGAATTCTTATCTAAACCTGTTTTCAACGCATTGATGTAACTTTTTCAGATTTGGCTTAAACTTCTAGGTCGAATTTAGGTTGTTATATTTAGTGGTATCAGAGCCAGGTTTGCAAAACTTGGGCTGTAGTTTTCATTTTAGAGCTCTTTCTGAAAGATTTTTAAGTACCTGGAACTTTTGACTAACTTTGAGATTTGAGATTTCTAAAAAGTGTGTTCAATTTTTGATTATTTTTGTGTGTGTAAATAAAAAATTTAAGACTCCGACATCGATCCTGTAAGTATCTCTAGCTTAGCTATATTAAGTAAACTAACACAAACCATAGTGTTTTGGTTACTCTGTCCTAGCTAAAACTATGGAAAATTCTATGAAAACCTCCGTTAAAACTTCATACTTAGGATTGTTAATAAACCTAAGTTAACTCATAAAATTTGTAAAACGAAAGATTAGTATAATTAGTACACGTAGCCTTATTGTGCGAAGGCAAGTTGGATATAGTCGAGTGATTCAAGTCGAGTCCTCTTCTCAGGGCAATGAGCGCAATTCGAGAAAGTATGAATATGTTAGGACGACCAAATCTGATGGCGGCAATCAGGAAACGTTGGGCACTGCGATGCCTTGGGTTATATTTAATGAGTTCTAAGAGACTCAATTTGAATTTGTGGGTCAAGGGTCTGTGATTGAGCAACTCCAAACTATGAGAGGAGTACGAGTGCTATTGATTCAAATTTGCGAATTAAGAATCATTAGCGATTTTTGTTATGTGTTTTTGTGATAATTTGTGTTAATGAATAGAAAGTCGTTGGAAATAGTGTTTGGTTTTGTATGGAATCTTAGTTGCGTAGTGATAGCGTGGTGGTCTGTATGAATGAGACATTTCAAATTTTGTGGTTTAAAGACTGATAAGACCGTGGGAATTTTGGGGATGAAATTCTTTTAAGGGGGAGAGAGTTGTAACATTCAAAAAAATTCTTTTAAGGGGGAGAGAGTTGTAACATTCAAAAAATCGAGTTAGAAAAATTGAATTTTGAAACCAAGTGTAGTTATTTTTTTATTTTGAGTCTAGATTTTGGAAATTCTTGACAAGTAAATTTATTTGGTTCAGTGGTTAAGTGTTTTGGTTATGTAACACCCCTAACCCGTATCCGTTGTCGGACTAGGGTTAAGAGGCATTACCTAACATATCGGAACATTTCACAATCATAAGTTATACATTATCATATCAAAGTCAAATATCAACATAAAGTCCTTTTCTTAGGTCAATGAGACCCTAAACATGCATTAGGAAGAGGTCGGGACTAAACCGAACACATATAAAATTTTTCGAAACTAAACAATTTTTCTAAGTTACAGAGGTCACACGCCCGTGTGAATAGGCCCTGTGCCTCACACGGCATTACACATGCCCTTGTGTCTAGGTCGTAGCGAAACAAGGCATACATACTGACTTGACCACACGGCCACAAGACACGCCCGTGTGCTAGGCTGTGTAAAAATTAGGGAGGATACTGACTTGGGTCATACGGCCAGTCACACGCCCATGTGTCTAGCCTGTGCTAGAAACTAACTTGGCCACACGGCTTGGCACATGCTCGTGTGTGCGACCATGTAGTCTACCCAGGCTCATTTTAAAATAGCCCTCGAGCAACACAGCAGAGACACACGCCCGTGTCCTTGCCCATGTAGGCAAAAATAGGTCATTTACAAGGCCAATATGCCACCCACTTTGGGTCCTCCCTACAAGCACCAAATAAACATCAAATGCACCATGATCTCAACCAATTTCAATCCCAAAACATAAACCATTCATGTCATATTATTATCAATCTATTTCATTCTTATATTCCATACCAAATCATAAGCCAAAGTCATGTCAAAACATATGTTTCATAACTCCAATTTACTTCAATCAATCTCATATCAAAATCTTACCAAATTGACCATTTCTCTTGGCCAATCATGAACACATTATATTAGCAATATTGCATCACATGATTTATACTCAAAAGTCATTCATAATCACAACCAAAACCAAGCCATATCACATGACTAAATATTCATAACTCAAAAACATATCTCAATTTATCTAGATTATACATGCCATACTTTAACATTTACACTTTCAAAAGGTACCAAAGATAAGTTTGATAGTGTGGTGATGATCCTTGATGATCCCCAAGCTCTCGGTAGCTTCGATATCTATAAAACAGATGAAAAACACACAAAGTAAGCTTTCAAAAGCTTAGTAAGCCATATACAAATAACTTATCACATAACATATTTCTAGAACCAATTCATTCATGTAACTTATGGAAAAATATATTCACATATCTATAAGTCTCATATAGCTCATTTAACCATAATTCTCTTACATATATCATATGTACACAATTGTACAAATACTTACCTTTCATTTTCAATCATGTTATACATTTCAAACGTACCTGAATCAAATATACATTCACATAGTTACTCATTTAACCATTTGGAATCATTAAGGACACTCGGATAGCTCAAAAAACTCGTACAATGCCAACATCCCAAACGTGGTCTTACATGTAATAAAATATCGATGCCATTATCCTAGATAAGGTCTTACACGAAATCAAATACGATGCCGATGTCCCAGACATGGTCTTACACGTAAATCTCAAATTGATGCCAACATCCCAAACGTGGTCTTACACGAAATCACATATAGGAATCCTACGTCATGACATATGTATCCTAACTATTCCTATGGTTCGTAAGGGGCTTTCAAACGTCGTTACATTATCGAAACTTTTTCCATTTCACATTCAGATTCTATAGTCATTCATCACAATTCAATATCATATAAAGATAAAAAATCAATTCAAACACATTTATTTGTATATCGACTTACCTCGTACGAAATGAACAGAAATGAACAGCTAATCAATGACTTTGGACTTTCCCCGATCTAATTCTGTTTTCTCTGGTTCTTGATTTATATAAATCCAAATTTAACTCTTTTATTCAAAAAATCATTCAATTCAATCCATAAACACATATTTAGGGAATTTTATAATTAGCCCTCACATTTTCACATTTTAACATTTTAGTCCCTATTTCATAAAATCACAAAATATGCATAATTTCCTTTCACATATGCCTAGCCGAATTTTCCTCTAGTCCAAATAAGTCCATATATTTCATTTATTTCACATTTTAGCCCCTTAATTTCTCATTTTCACAATTTAGTCCAAAATACTCAAATTCATCAAAAATCCCAATACAAAACATAGTAATCTAACACATATATTTCATTTTCTATCATCTAAATTCATAAAACTCACATTATCAATAATGGCACAGCTCAAAATCATAATCAAATTCAGAAATTGAGACATGGGCTTGAAAGATTGCTAAGCAACGATCACAAAAACATAAAAATTGTCGAAAACGGATCAAAACACATACCTAAATCATCAATTTCCTTAGCTGAACCCTAGGACTCTTTATCTTTTCTTTTTCCTTGTATTTTCGAAAAAAAAGAATGATAATGGATGAATTTTTGCTTTTTTTTAATTTAATTAACATTAATGCATATTTTACCATTTTACCCCTTTAATAAACCATTTAAAAACCATCATTTTAATGCCCATTTATGTTCATTCCTACTATCAATGGAATAATTACAACATAAGGACCTCATAATTAAAAATCCATAGCAAATAGGCACTTTTAACAAATAGCTAGCCACTTTTACATTTTACGCGATTAGGTCCTTTTTCTAAATTAAGCACACAAACGATCAAATTTTTATACGAAAATTTCACATATATTGAATATCATACTGTAAACATGGAAAATAATATCAAAAATATTTTTCTAACTCAGATTTGTAGTCCCGAAACTACTGTTCCGACTAGGGTCTAAACCGGACTGTTACAGATTATGTATGCGAGATTTTGGGTTCAAATACTATCTCTTGAAATTTTTCTATTTTTTATTAAACCTCTATCTTTGGACATGTGGGTTATAAGTTAATTTTGATCAATTGATGACAACGACGAGCCTAGTGGTTCAATGGATAAGCTTTTGTGTACTCTTTAGTTTGGTGTTTGAATCACTATGAAAGCGATAAGAAAAATGTTTTTTTCCTTCTTTTATGCTGCCTTAAGAAGTCATTTAGTTTATTTTTATAATTTAAAAATAACTAAACTCATCTTTTAAAAACTCCTCTCTTTTTTGAAATGCCAGTTATTCTCCTTTTTTTTTCTTTTTCTTTTTGATAACTCCGCTACTGGTTTTGTTGAAGAGATTGTGTATCTTGTCATTTTCGAAAAAAAATTAACAATGTAAATTTTTAATTGAATTTATGCTAATATTCACTCTTAATTGCTATTTGTTAAAATTGAAATGGTTATGTTTGTTTTGTTAAATTTCGTTTTTGAGGTTTCAGTTGGTTCTTTTTCTTAGGTGAATGGATTGCATATCGAATTTCTCCACCGATTTAAGTACTTGTATTGCTGGATACAAGCGGTTGGGGGGTAAGAGTTTAAGTTTGATTTTGTAACACCCCAAACGGATCGGCCTGAATTCGAAGCGTTGCATTAGCCATCGAAATGACTCTCCAACTAATGACCACCTGACGCACACCCCGACCTTATAACACCTCATTTATGACTAATTAACTATCATTTATTAATGCGGAAGTAATTTGTGAACCATTTTTAAACTTTTTCTAAGTATTTAAACCTAAGGGTATTTTGGTCATTTTACCACCTAAGGTTAAACTATCTCGATTTTATTTATAAATATTTATCAACCTTTTTTAGTCAAATTATGCAAGCCTTAAAAATTTCAACTTAATTCGAATTCATTTACTATGTCTAATTCAAGTTTTATTATTAGGGACTAAATCGCAACTGTTATAAACTTTTAGTACATTTTCCATATTGAAAATTAAGGGTGTTTCTACCAAATATTAACAGTTACAAGTCTAATACTAAAATATTACCAAGTTTTCCTATCATTAAAGGCTTCGATTAATCTAATCAAGTTTTAAGACTAAATTATAAATTAAGCAAATTAGAATACTATATTACAAAAACTAAAAATCAAAACCCCAAAAACCCACACGCCTGTGTGAAAAGACACACACCCATGTGCAAACCACTACTCCTATTTTGTCAAAAATTCGTTTTAATTACTCGATTTTACATATTTTACTTACCCATTAAACTTGAAATAGCTACAATTAATTACCATAAACATCCACACATCTCCAGTTTAATTTATTTACAAAAAATATACAATAATTAATCAAAATTTAACATCCAATTACACGCTTAGCTAAAACCAATTAATTCACACAAGCTACATATATTAGTCGCAAGCAATCCACTCCATGATAAGTTTCAATTAAACATTGTTAGAATAAAATACATGCTTTATACATTGTGTTATCAACCACCGTACGAACACTCATCAACATACCACAAATAAAACATCAATTAGACATAAAATCATGTATTAAAGCAATTATAAAATCACCAAATTTAATGTTCAAAATTTAATGTCCAATGTCCATTACAAGTAAAATAACACTAGTCCCAAAAGCATCGCAATCCCCCTGTATAGTCTTTAAATTAACTTTCTTAAGTCACTACCGAGCCTTATTCTTAGATCGCTCTTGCACTCGCTTCTCGATTCCTTACGCCCGAAAATTCTCTGCACGAAATGTGAGGGTGTGAGCTTAAAAAGCTCAATGAATGATAGTAAAAACATCAAGTAATTTGTACCCAATCATGCATAAATCAAAGCAATTAAGCATTAAATTTTCAGTCACAACATGTTAACATTTCACCATAACATCATATGCTATTTTAAGAATTAAGAATCAATTTTTCCATGGCATGTAAAATTATCTTTTAACACATAAAGATTCAATTATATTGACACAATCAATCAATTATTGGCATAATACATCCATGGGAATAAGTAAACGTGTAATCATACATTGGATAAACGGATCTCTGAACTCCCATAAATCAAATACAGTCCTCCGAATTGAGCGGGCTAAAGCCACACCTCCCTTATAGCTCTTTAAATAACCCGATGAGTGGAGACTCAAGCTCAACACTCCGTTATCTACTCCAAAAAAAATCAGTCCACCAAGAGCCATATACTCACAATATCACAAATAATGGTGAGTACCCAAAAATCTTATGGCATGCCAATTATAGCCAATGAATCCACCAGGCAATTTTGTCAATATAATCATACATACAGGGCATAAAATCTGTTGTTTAATTAGTTAATTTAGGATGTTAAAATGCAAGTAAAAGCATGTTGCTAAGCAATTTTAATATCAATAAAATTAAGCATAGCAAATATCATTTTCCCAATATTCATATACCAATTAGAACACTTTTATCAAATGTTCAATAAATCAGCAATCATGCTCCAAATATCAATTTATTTCATATAATTTAATCATGCTAAAAGCATAATACACAACTTACCAAACCAATTGCCTATTTTTGCATATCCAACCATCCAATATGCAATTAAGTATCAATAGAACCAATTAAATCTTTAATTTAACACATAATTAGGTAAATTTACCAAATTGCCCTTAATATCACTCGCCTCCACACTTAGCTCTTTAAGCAAAGATGTGTTCAAACAAGGAAGTTTGAGCTTCAATTCTGGTTTGCACGTTCCTCCTCTTAACGTGGAGCTTTAACAGAGACAAAGTATGCATTACAAACTAACGATAGCAACAAGAAACACAAAACTTGATAAAGTATATGAATCTAAATCATTGCTCTAAACTAACTTACCAATGTTGTACAACTAAGCCGAAATATGAAATTCCTCAACTAAACTCCCCTTTCAGCACCTCAAACCACTTCTAATATTCCTTCCTAGTCCAATAACATGTATTCTATGTGCTTTCATCATTTGATCCGTTTCATAATTTTCCAGAAAAATCATCCATGTTCTTAATCAAATTCGAATTTCTCAAAATTGATCAATAAAAAGTGTTTGATCTTTTGGTTTAAGATAAAAAAAACCTCTTATTAGACCTATTTTGAGCTTAAAAATCCATTAATATTGGGATACCAACTCAAAATTAAATACCCAAAATTGTTGATCCTCAAGTTCAAAAAAGAAGAAACTAAAGTTGAAAATCCATTATAATTACTTTAATTAACAAATAATGATTGAAATCAACTTAAAAACAAGTTTAGAGATGAGGATTACCTTTAATTGAACTCGAATCATTGATTTGGAAGTTTGAATCAAAATGCTTGAAGAAATTCATATGACTTTTTGCCCAACTTTGAAAATTATTTTGAGAGATTTTAGAGAGAATCCTGGGAGAGAAAAGGTTTAGATCTATTTTATGGTATTTGATTTATGAAAACAAGCAAGAGAGAGAGAGAGAGAGAGAGAGAGAGAGAGAGGAAAAGCTCTCAATTTGAGTGAAAAGTGAGATAATTGCAGAGTTTTTAAAACTGAAAACCCTCACCTAATTTTCAAAATTTAGGGAATTTGCCATCAGGTCACTCCCCCTTTTCCCTTGTTTTACAATTTGCTCATTTCCCTCCAAAATTCTAAAAATATGGTTTATTTGCTGCAAAACCTCTTACACATTTCCTTTATTTTTCAAATTAGTCCCATTTAATTAATATTTTAAATCACCCAATTAAACCCCCATTTTAAATTATTTTTAAATTCCAATTTAACCTAAAATATTTATTTTTACCCAAAAAGTATTTAAAACCATAAAATTAATTTTTCTAAAAATATTTTTATTTTTCGAAATATTATTTACCAATTTTTAGATGAAATTAAGCTAACTAATTGAGAATATAAATTGCTAATTAACTCGATTAATTCTCAATTTTCACTCGGAACCCGATAAACTTACCCAAAACTATTAGACCTATTTTCGGGGCCTTACAAATTTTGAGTTTGTGTCAAAAAATTTCAACGGAACTTTGGTTATAAATATGTTAGTTATTGAAATGGTTATGGAGATCGTTTGATTGAGGTTTGATTGTCGTTTTAAGGACGAGAGTTCATCTGTGTTGCTTCTGCATTGAATCCGTATCACGTGGGTATCCAAAACCTGAATTTCTGCAATTTGCAAACATCAAAAAACATGCCCTTCGACGCCACACAGCCGTGTGCGCCGTACGACCGTGTGAGGCACTATTTAGGGTCACTCGGGCTAGGGACACAAACGTGTGTCCAGCCCATATAACTTATTGTTTGGGACAACACGGCTGTGTGCGAGGTCATGTGAGTCACTAATAGAGCTATATGGGTGTGCGCCATGTGGGTCAAGATTCTGAAATTTTTCCCTAGGGCTATGAACATTGTCTGGATCGAATGTAGGCCTTCCGTAGGGTCTGTATGATTTGTATTAAGCTATAAAACTTAGGAATTGTTTATCTGTTAGTGTATAACCAACTATCTGTACGTATATCTATTTTGATTTAAGATAAGTAAAAGTGATTGCTAATGTATAATGTACCCCTGTTTGGATACGTTAAGGTATGTGAATTATCTAGGTACAATTTGTATTCTGTTAAGTCCAACGATACGCTCCTATCTTACTCTATTGATTAAGAATATATAATATCCGAATATGTTGAATTGATTGGTATTAATTATGATTTATAACCATGAATATGACTTCATGGCAATCTGATGTGATCTGTTGAGGTTTGATAAATCTATTTTACAAAGCATGGACTCCCAAGCCTACTAATTCTGTTATTGTACGATAGCATGACCTACATACTTATCACTCTGACTCTGTATGTGTATGCCATGACATATTGCATGGGATTTGGGATGATGTGAAAGGAGGAAATTTTTGGCAGTTTAATGATCTGCATTATCTGGTGGTTTATCCACAATTTTGTTCTAGTAGCTTAACTGCAATATAGTGGCTTGACCACTTGTATTTTATCTGACAGTTTTAACTACAAATTCAGGTGACACTGTCCACAACTATCTATTGGTGTGATTTGGTTGGACGAGTTCTGGAGAACTCTATTTTGGTGTGTCGCGGAGTTGCGTAAGATGTTTTATGATAAATTTGCACTCTGATTGGTTTTGAAAAATACTACATCGACATAGACATACATTTGTTGTTCTGCTCTGTTCAATTTGTTTTGTTATGATCTATTGAACTACCATTGTTGAAATCTCTTTGATACTCTGGATCTGTTCCGTGCAGGCTATATGACTGCTATTAGGTTCTCTACATTACTACGATTTATATGTTGTAATCTGTTTATTTGTATTTGAGTTTGGTTATATAATGTGCTTTATAGCTCACCCCTTGTTTTATTTTTATCTGTTCAGGTAAAATTTCTGACTTCGGACCAGACAGCGTACAGGAGTTTGGATTAATTTTGCACTGATTTAATCTTTTGGGTTTGTAATATGTTTTTGAACTCGCCTTGCTTTATGCCAATCTCGTCAATAACTGACAATTTCTAACACGAAACTACAAAATCATTTAAGTCGACTAAAATGGATTTTTGGTTTTTAAAGTTAAGACTCTGAAAGTTTTCCGTTACAAATCAAGTAAAGTTTTGAGTGTTTTCTGAATTCTTATCTAAACCTGTTTTCAACGCATTGATGTAACTCTTCCAGATTTAGCTTAAATTTCTAGGCCAAGTTTGGGGTGTTACATGAAGCATAAGGTTTGAAACTAATAATAATACCATCACATTTTTAATATGTACGAAATTAAAATTAAAAATAATTTAACTTGTATGTAAAAGAAAATTGAAATAGGTATTAAGATATTTAAATGCACTCCAATTGTTTATCATGATATTATCATTTTTCTATAGCAAGCCAAATAGTTATCAAGTTAGTTAAAAGAAAATTCAATATTAAAATTCTTTTTTTTTAAATTAAATGTCGAGTTGTCTTATGACACTAATGCAATCAGTGACGTTATCTATATATACACAAATTTGATGAGAGAAAACATTTTATGTTAAAAGTTACTTTTTTAATGTTTACTTAAGAATTATTAGTGTAATGGTAAATAATTTGTTTATAAATCTATTGAACACGAGTTTAATCCTTATACATGTTAATTTTAGATCCTTTATTTAAGAATTATATAAAAGTATGAAAAGATAAAAACGTCATCAAAATAATAATAGTAGTAGTCATTTAGTAAAATGGTATATTAGTCATTTCTTATGGTACCTGATTAACTTGTGACACCAACTCTATTAGGGGTTTTATTAATAGTATATAGATTAAATAATGTTAGATGAATTTATCAAACTGAAATCGTCAAGAGGGAAGGAGAATTGACCTTTAACAAAAATGGTGGAAAGAATGAAAGAATATGAAACAATGAACACAAGAATTTAGAATTGCCCTTAATAAAGTTTGATATGCAGAATAAGAGAAAACCCTGCGACGAGTTCACAGTATCTAAACACGTAGGGGTATTTCACAAAGCTTACCCTACTTAATGAGCCTTACATAATGAAAACTTAGAATGTGCGAGCTACAATAGGAGTGAACTTTGATGTTGAGATGTGTACATTGTTTACTTAAACCAGAGTATCACCTGAATAAAAGTTAGTTTAAGCATGTTAATGAATACTTATAAGATATTCTACTACATGTTATTAACTTAAGCATATTTTGTGTTTTAACTTATCGTGTGTTGGAGGTTAGGTTAGGCTTTAATAGAGAGTCACTTAGATGGCTAATGTAACGTTCCATAGCTCGGGTTCGGCAACCAGACCGAGTACGGGGTTTTACAGCTTTTCCTATATTTTGAAACCATAAATTCAAACTCCAAGCCTAATTCATCATAGACATCTTACAACTCATCAAAAGAAAAAGAATTTGAAGTAGATGAGTTAGAAGTTACCTTAGCATCATTGATGGCCATAATGCATATTTTGGCTACTTCTTGATCTTAATCATTATCCTCATCATTCCAAGTAGCCATATAAGCTTTAAGCTTTTGTTCGCTTGATCCCTTTTTCTTCCATTGAGGACAACCAAACTTGATGTGTCACGATTTCTTACATTCATAGAAAATAATGGGATATTTCTACTTGGTAGATTCAAGCTTCAATTCCTCCATCTTTTGGAATATTATTTCTTTATTGGACTTCATGAACCTCTTAAATCTCCTAGCAAATATCTCCATCTCTTTTTTTTCATCCACCTCTTCACTTGATTCACTATCTTCATTTGTGGCGGATTTTAGAGCAATACCAACCTTCTTCTTCACAAATTTTTCTTCTTCAACCCCTTCATTGAGTCTTATCTCATGTGTAAACAAATAACTGATGAGCTAAACCAAAGTCAATGTTTTTAAATTCTTTACTTCTTCAATTGCAGTCATCTTGGCTTCCTACAATTTAGGTAAGCTTCGAAGCATCTTCCTTACAACCTTTTCATTTAGATAAATCTTTCCATAAGACTTCAATCAATTTATAATGATTGTGAACCGATCAACATCTCCTTAATAACCACTTCAGGCTTCATCTTGAAAGTTTCATAGTTGAGTGTAAGGATTCCAACTTTAGACTTTTTCACTTGGCTAGTACCTTCATGGGTGACTTCAAGCTTGTCTCATATCTCTTTGGCGTTTGAACAAGACAAAACTCTATTATACTAATCTAGACCAAGTGCACAAAATAGAATGTGCATTGCCTTGGAATTGAGTTGAATGCTTCTCCTATCTTCCTCATTCCATTCCTTCTTGCTTGCTTTTTGGAACTAAAAGCTCTCCTTTTTGTTTGAATGGAATTGAAGGCCATCCATAATAATGTCCCATATGGTAAGATTATTTGCTTGGATGAACAACATCATCCTTGACTTCCAATAGAAATAGTTAGCACCATTGAAATACTGAGGTTTGGAGATAGATTGAGAATAACCAAAGAAAGTTGACTTGAAAATAGATGTCATTGTTGTAGAAAGAGTTTATGATCATTTGAGCTTCTCTGAGAATCTTTTCTTGGTTGTTAAACCGTCTTTAGAGACTAGCTACGATACCAATTCTTAGCTCAATTAATCAATCTAAAATCATCAAGAGGGAAGGATAATTAGCCATTAAGAAAAATGGTGGAAGCAAGGAAATAATACGAAACAATGAACAAAAGAATTTAGAGTGGTTCGGCCCCAATTGCTTACTCCACTACCTTAGCTTTCCACAACTAAGGATTTTCCTAAATTCACTAATTTGATAACCTTTGAAGATAAGGTTTAACCTTACAATCTCCCTTAATATTTCTACCCAAACCTTAAGATTCAACCCTCCCAAAGAGAAATAAAGAAGGAAACAAAGTAATAATCTTTACAAGATCAGAATGTTTACCAATAAAGCTCAAATGAACAATAATACACTTGAGCTAAATAATATCAATGAAAGCTCACAAGTGTGTACAAGAAAAGTATGAAATAATTAAGTACTAAGGTTGTTTTGATTGATCTTTAAGCTTGATGATCTCTCTCGTTGTTGTATGTAACACCCTTTACCCGTCTCTGTCATCAGATTAAGGTTACAGGAAATTAGAACAATTAACAAAACAATCGTAGATTATTTCAATTCAAAATTTTACTTTTAAATCAATCATCAATAATTTCATTCAAAAAACATGTCATTCAAACTAAAACGGGACTTAAATTGAGCCTACAAAGCATTAAAAGTAATTGAGAAACAACCAAGGATTAAATTGAATCAAAATATGAAAATAGTGTAAAAACTGAAAACAGGGGTCACACAACCGTGTGGCCAAGCTGTGTGGTAGGATTTAGCCCGTGTGGAGTATAGACATGGTTGTGTGGCCAAACCATGTAATAACATATGCCCATGTAACTCAGGGTCACACAGTCGTGTTGTCAAGCCATGTAACTCTTTGAGATCGTGTGAACCTAAAATAACCAAAATTAAATAGGGCACACGACTGTGTCGTATAACCGTGTGAGGCACATGGCCGTGTGGCAGATCGTGTCTCAATCCGTGTATACCTAAAAACACCTTAAATCACAAGACATTCACACACCTTTTCTTAGTTTACAAGTCATGCATTAACTAACATCCAAACCTATTCAAAATGTGCCAAAACATGCCAAAATATACCAATTCACAATCAACCCATGTGCCTAACCAATATGCATTAATTGGCACCACAATTTAACCATAAACAACAACCATTTTAAAAAAGATATAATTAACATGTTAATCTCATTCAATCATCAACTATGACTCAAATAATATATGCCAAAATCATACATTTATACCAACTTTCCAAAGACAAACATAGTCAACCTAAAAACCATAAGATACCAAAACCAAAATGACTATTTCCACATTTATTCACCAAATAAAACACCAAAACTAACTACCATTTCAGTACATAAAAAAAAACTCATGCTTAGCATTCAAATCGTACAAATTTTCATCTCACAAAATAGGGTCAATATGACATTTCAACTAACTACTGCACATTCATCACAAGTTTAATATAAAACATAAACTTAGCTTTTTATAACAACTTTAATTGTAACAACCCTTACTCGTATCTGACGCCAGAACAGAGTATGAGGTGCTACCTATCTCAACATATGCAAACCTATATTTCCTAGTTCTGAAATTTCGCTCCAATTTAAAACTTTTCACAATACCTTAATGTTCCTACTGTGGGCCTACGAGGCCCTGAACACACTTTGGAATTGATTCGGGACTAATCTGTGCACTCTAGAAAAATTTGTAAAATTTCAAGCAGACAGGGGCATACGCCCATATGGAAGGGCAACACTCCCGTGTGTCTTCTTAACATGGCGGTGTTGAAGGCCTATGTGGCTCACACAACCTAAACATATCGGGACAGCCCATGTCCCTAGCTCGTGCTAATTTATTTCTCGATTCAAACCTATAAAAGTTTTCACACGGCTTGGCACACGTCCATGTCCATGAGTGTCCCCCACACGGCCATAACACGCATGTGCCTCAGCCTGTGTACAAAAACGTTGACATTCTGTTTCTGACGTCAGCAACCCTGTAAGGGCACATGGCCATGGTACACACCTATGTACTAGGCCGTGTGCTCCACACGATTGAAACACACAGCCGTGTTTCCTCCCGTGTGGTTGCTACTAGGCATTCTATTTTGCCAACTTTAGGTGCAGGGGACACACGGCCTTACCACACGCCCATGGGGCAAGCCGTGTGTCACACACGGTTTAAACACACACCCGTGTGTCTGCCCGTATGGACAAAAACAAGGCTATCTACCAAACCTTTTTTCCACCCAGACTTGCACCTAGGGGTGTTCAGTCGGTTAAACAACCCGAAATAACATTAACCGAATTAATCGACCCTTCAAAATTTTTAACTGTTAACCGAACCGAAATTTTTTCAAAAAAATTAATCGAACTGAAATTTTTCAGTTAATTCGGTCGGTTAACCGAATTAACTGAAAATTATATATATTTTTTATTTTTGGTTAAAATAAGTATAAAATTAACCGAATTAACCAAATTAATCGAATTGCCCGAATTACCCGAATTAACCGAATTATTTGTATAAAATTATATGTTTTTATTTTTATTTTTAGTTTTAGATTTTTATTTTTATTTATTAAATTATTTGTAATTTTTATGATTGGGTTGGGTACTTGGGTTAAGATATATTAGATGGGGTATTTGGGTTTATGTTGGATTAGGTTTGAGTGAATAGTGGGCTATTAATATATTATAATTTTATTTATTATTTTTTCGGTTAAATCGAAAAAGTTCAGTTAATCGACCGATTTCGAACCGAATTAACCATTAACCGAAAACTCAAAAAATTATTAACCGACCCCCAACCGAATTAATTCGGTTAACCGGCCGATTAACCGAATTCGGTCGGTTAACCGAATTTTTTCGGTTTTACCCGAATTTTGCACACCCTTACTTGCACCAACCTACACAACATCAAATATAATCAATCCAAGCATAAACACACATAACCAAAACAACCACAACTATGAAAATTTTCATCAAATGCATTTAATAATAATCAATATTAGCCAACATTAATGGCCTATACAAAATGAATATCACATCCATATAAGCCAACACTTGTGGCTAAACTAACATGACACTAAACAAAAGATCAAGTCCTTATACATGTCACACTCAAAACATTTAAACTAGCTATTCCAAAAGCTTCAGGTGATAGTGTGATCGATGCCTCCGACGTCCCTTGATTCCCAATGCTAGCTTGGAGGCACTATATGAAAATCGAAAAGAGAGGGAGTAAGCATAAAGCTTAGTAAGTTGTATTTAAATAAGTAACAACATCAACCATGCGTATTTAAACACATAGCATATTATAAATTAACACAACATTCTTGAGTGAACAAAAGTAAATATCACTACATGCTTAAATATCACAAGTATAAGCCAAAGATTACAAAATCGCCCCAAAATCATTTTTATAGCTAGAACTTACTCATGTCATTCTTACCATTAAGGCATCCTAACTAGACTCATATCTCTTGAGTTTCAAATAAGCACCTATACCATTCACAACATGATTATATCATTCCATATCTTTATTATAAGCTTTAAAATAACCCGTGAAACAATTTGGAATACTAAAGGATATCCGATAAGCCTCACACAAGAGGGTAAATTGCCGATTCCATGTCCCAGACATGGTCTTACACTAGCTCTCATCTCAATGCTGATGCCATGTCCCAGACATGGTCTTACACTAGCGTACATATCAATGCCGATGCCATGTCCCAGACATGGTCTTACACTAGCGCACATATCAACGTCGATTCCATGTCCTAGACATGGTCTTACACTAGCGCACCTATCAATGCCGATGCCATGTCCCAAACATGGTCTTACACTAGCTCTTATAATGTGGCCGATGCCATGTCCCAGAGATGGTCTTACACTGGCTCTCATAATGTGGCCGATGCCATGTCCCAGACATGGTCTTATACTAGCGTATATATCAGCCAAATGTCACGGCATGGATATCCAATCTATTCCTAGGTTCAACTGGAATTTACCACATTAAATTTCATCATGCATTAATCATAAGCATATTCATCATTATTTTGCAAAATCAATCATTCCACACATAATAACGATAAATTTGCCTTAATTACGTACAACTTGCCTCGGTATACAAAAAGTGGACGACTAGTTGGATTTAGTCTACTAGCTTGGTTTTCCCCCAGTCTAGGTCTGGATTTCATATTTCTTAATCTAAAATGATAAAAATTCACACATTAAATCACCATATTAATCAATGCATTTCATAATTCATATTTTGGCAAAATGACCATTTTGCCCCTAAATTTTTACAAAATTATGATTTTACCCCTAGGCTCGTAAATCTATTTTCATATAATTTTTACATTAACCAAGCCTAGCCAAAACTACTTTAAGCCTATAGGATCTCACAATTTCAATTATTTCACACATTTGCAACCTATTTTATAAACTTCACAAAATGGTCCTCTTCAGTGTTTTCATGAAAACCACTTCACAAAAGTTGTTTATTTAACAACCATGATTCTTTTTCTCCTATAAAATTTCAGCACCCAACATGAGTAGTCTCATGTCTAAACCCTAGACTCTCAACCATTTTGCAAAATAGCCCGTCCATTAGCTAAATTAAGCCATAAGGGTCCCACAAGTACAAAAATTATCAAGAAAAGTCATCAAAATCACTTACTTATGAAAGAACTTAATGGCTGAAAGTTTCAAACTTCAAAAAACCCTTTCTTGTTGGTAATTTCGGTGGAGAAGCTGAATGATAAAAGATGAAGTCCTTTTTGTTTTATTTTATCTTATTTCTAGTTAAAATAAGCTACCAACTCCACCAAATTTTGATTTTTTTATTCATCTTTGTCCCTATGGCCGGCCACCCCTATTGAAATGGGCCTATTTGCCCTTTAAAGACCTCTAATTATGATTCTCTAGTTCTTTAACACCATTTTCTAAAAAAAACAAAACTTTTGCCTTTTATGCGATTTAGTCCTTTTTTTCGCAATTAAGCATGCAATCGCTAAAATTATTTCACCAAAATTTTCATGCACTCATATAATCATGCTATAACACATAAAATAATATTAAAAATAATTTCTCCAACCTCGAATTAGTGGTTCTGAAACCACTATTCCGACTAGGCTCAAAATCGGCCTGTTACATTAACCAAGGTTGCAAATTCAACAAGAACTTTAAGTTCAACAAATTCAAAACCCAATATACATGCCATAAATTCAAAATAACGAATTAACATACTATAAAAACAAAATCTAGATAGTGTGACCTTCGAAGTTGACCCGTCCAACCAGTTTTACAAAACGTTAACTACAAAAAACAAAAAAATAAACAGAGTAAGCTTAAGTAGTTTTGTAAGTCCATAGATGAAATTCAAATCACTTACCTCAATTAAAAAATTTGAAAACTAAATAACTTAGATTAATTAAACCTGACCATAATTTACGAGAACACATAGAATTAGTATTGAAAATGATTCATCATATGCTTTACGTTCCATAATGATTTAATCCAAACTAATTTATACATGTGTATATATATTTACTTTTCATCACATTAATACCATAATGAAACATATTTACATGATCATTCCTGATACAAATATTCAAACGATTATGCATCATCATTTTAACATTAGTTACATATTTTCATAGCCCGATGAACTATAGTAACATGACTTGGATACTCGAGTTCCCCAAAACACACCAAAGAGCGTTGAAATGCTAAGAGAGGCACTGAAGTACAATCCCATACAAGCACGTGTTCTAACCCTATTGGCATGCCAATCGTATCCTAATTGTTCACTACGTTCAAGTAAACATTTAAATGAATTCATCACATTAACAAATCAGAGGCACTTCCACATAAGTAATTCCATATTATGTAATAATTTACATTAATTTAGAAATCATACCATTCATAGTTCTCAATGCAAAACATTTACAATCTCAAAATTTTTAAGATTTACAGCAAGTAACAAGTACAAAAATATATTTATTAATACACTATGAACTTACCAAAATACGGTAGCTATTAACACGGGACGACTACCCGATGACTTTTCATTTCTCGCGTTTATCAATCAACCGATCCGTTTCTTGATCTATATATAATATTTTATTCAATTAACTAATTCAATATCATAAAATATTTAAATTTACATTTTTGACCCTTTAACAATATTTTATACTTTTACCGTAAACTTTTATATTTTATATGATTCGGTCCCTAAAATCGAAACTGTGTAAAATTTCACATTTAACCCCTAATATTCAAACCCGAACAAACCAGCACCTTATATAGCCTTTAAACATTCAAAAATTTCAATTTAATATGCTAGATTTTTACAAAATTTCATATTAGTCCATAGGTTTAAAACTATCAAAAATTCCTTTACTTCCTATTTAACAATCAAGATTATTTATCATTTAATCTCGAGAACACCTAGAATTCGTCAATGGCAAGTCTTAAAGCCTTTAACAGTTTTACGAAATAGTGATTGAGTTAGCTAAATTAAGCTATAATGATCTTAAAACCATAAAATTTACAAGAAACAGATAGAAAAACCACTTACATGCATGAATTTTGTGATAGCGGAACCTTAAAGCTCTTTAATGGTTTCCTCTCACTATAATTTCGGTGGAAAAAAATATAAGGAAGAATAACTTGTTTTATTTTTATTTTGTTTATGTTTTCATTAATCTAATTACTATTTTACCCTTAATAATATCATCACAATAAACTAATTATTAACCTTTAACTGTCCATATAAATTTATTATGGTCTAAATACCATATAAGTCCTCCCATATTTACTAATTAAACCATTTATTTAATAAATTTCAATAGTGATTAAGTTTTACAACTTTTACGATTTAATCCTTTTTCCTTAATTAACTAACCAAACATTAAAATTTCCAAACCGAACTTTCACATACCAAAATAATAACTCTGTAAATATTTTATGGGCTTAGTTTATAAAAACGAGGTCTCGATACCTCATTTTTCACAACTACTTGACTTTAAAAGCAACTTATTTGAACTTAACTATTTGTTCAACTAGCAAAAATTTATCAAATCAAAATTCAATATAAACTATGTTTGACTCATATAAAATAAATAACAATAAAATAAGAAATCAGTGTCAAAATTGTGGTCCCGAAACCATTGTTTTCGACTCCACTGAAAACGAGTTGTTACATTGTAGGATCTTTGGAAAATGGTATTTATACCCTCTAATTCATTTCCAAATGTTGGGGTTGTTGTAGAAGTTAATAGAGTCATTGGGGATGAAAATACCAGATGATTAAATTCACCTGCAACAACGAGTATCGATACTTGCTAACAAGGTATCGGTAATTTTTACATTTAATGCAAAGTTTAGTGACCATTGTAGCTAAAGATATCGATACCAATGGGCTTTTATCTATACCATATGAAAAATATCGATACTGGATCGATACTTAGCTAAATTGCTTGAAAACAAAATGTCGATTTGGTATCGATTTTTTTAAAACTATTGATACTTACTGACTTGTTTTAAAAAAATTTTAACTTGGTTGAAAATGTTTAACTCAATTGAAACCATTTTAACTTGATTTTATCATTTTGTCAATTTTGTTCAACTTCAACTTTTATTCAAAAATATTTTAATTTGTTATATCAAAACATATTATCAAATAAAGCTAGTTTAACAAATAATAATAAAATCAAGATAGTTATCTATTTTTTATTTTTGAAAATTTACACACCTTAAAATATTATCTACTTTCCAATGGCTTATCACTTCTGTGATAAACTACTCATATCTCTTGAACAAAAAAAAAAACCATATATATAATTACAAGAGTTAATTGCACTATATATATCCAAACTATGATCTCATTCTAAATTAGTCCCTAAACTTTAAAAAATTATAATTACATTTCTAAATTATAAATGTTCTATCAATAAGGTCCTTTTGTTATTAAAATTATTATTTTAACTACTAAATTAAATATAATATCTAATGTGCCATAATTTAAAATGAGACAGTTGAGACCTTGATTGAGGATTTTGATAGTTCTAATCAAGTTGGGGCACTAGTATGGCTTTAGGGGTAATGGTTATAGTACTAAGGTGGTGGGTATTGGTAGTAGTGTTGATAGGAGTTGAATTGTGCATGTTGACATTCTTGGGTGACTTTGTGTGGTGCTTGTTTGGGCTGGCCACGATTAGTATTTTTTGGAGGTGTTTAATGATCGACACGAGGCTTACACTTAGTGGTTGAAGAAACATTGGTATTTAAAACATCAAAATTAATTAAATAAATTGTTAGAAAATTTTAATCTCTTGATAATGTCAACAGATTTATTATTATAATATTGAAATTAATTAAAATAATTAATTTAATCTCCTTATAAAATTTAAATTTGTATTTTATGTTTTTAAATTAACCTTAATGAAGTCAACTTAAATAACTCATCTTTAATAATTCTCTATAAAACTAAGTTTTTTTAGATTCTATTATTTTAAATTTTTCATGATAAGCTAAAAGTTAAAAAAAAAACTTTGCAATTAAATAATTTTATCTTCTATGCCAAACAAAATACATATTTTTTTAATCAATTATTTACCTAAACAAAGAACAATCAATTAATTTAATTAATTGTAGGGATTTTCTTTGCTTTTGGCTTAGCATAGAAGATTTAAGATCATATAATCAAAAGAAATTTAAGTTTCATAGACAATTATTAAATATGAATTATTTAAGTTGATTTCTTAATAAAATTCTAAACGTTAGGAGATTAAATTAATTATTTAAATATTAAAATAACAAACTATCAAGGGATAACAAATTTGAACAATTTATTTATTTGATTTTGATGTTTTGAAATTTAAATTTTTAATATTAAAAAAAATTAAAATTTTTGGTAATGGATAAATAACAATTTGATAATTTTTTACACATCATCTTAATTTCTATCGCTTTTTTTGCTTTAATCTTTTAAAAAAAATTTAAAAATAATTTCTTTTAATGTGAAAATGATTTGACATGTACCTCAATTGTGATAAAAAATTTAACATTTGAGTAATTAAAATTAAAGCCTTCTCTAACGGTAGTGATGAAATTGTAAAGATTTTTTTGAGTAACCAAAATAAAAGCAGCCTAAAATTTTGGCTAATTGAGTAGTTTAAACTTAAAAAAATTATTTTTAGGAAATAACGTTTCTTTTCTACCATGTTTTAAATAAAAATTTCTAAAAATAAAAGAAGGAAAACGAAAACGTTGTAAAATAAGAGAAAAAAAAATTGAAATAGAAGGACATTTAAAAAGAAAAATAAGAGTTCAACTTAATTTCTCATTTTTCTCGTAAGCCTTCCAAAAAAGGAAAATCTAAATTCTGTTCTTCTATGGTCAATCAATAAAGGAATTTAAGACGACGAGTCTTTTTTCTTCTTTTTTTTTTTTTAGTAATTTTATCTGGTTGGAATCGGAGGTTGTGTTAGTAAATTGAGGAGGTGGAGGAGGAGGAAGAGGGGCTGATTTTACCTTTCTTTTTTCTTAATTTTAGGTAATTTAGGTTTTGAGATTCCGGGGGTGTATTAATTTTAACTTTATAACTGTTTTAATTATGGGATTAAGGAGCAATAGTGTGGATGATGTAGTGGTGGAAGACGGTGACGGAGGTGATGGTGGCGGTAATGTTGATTGCAGAAATGGAGGGAAGTCTTTCGGCTCGGTTTCATGCTCGATTTGCCTCGAAACGGTTACTGATAATGGAGATCGATCGTGGGCTAATCTTCAATGTGGTCATCAATTTCATTTGGGTGAGTCAAAATTCTCAAGATTTTGCAGCTGATTTTGTCAAGAAATCTTTTCTAAAAAAAATGGGATTGAAGATCTGGGCTCAATTTTCCTCAGTTAATTTCACGGATGCCTTTAATTGATCATGTATATGAGAACTTTTGAACTTCTTATTTTTAATTTTTCAATTTTTGCTATTCTTTTAGCTGGATATGATAGTTTAGCTTCATAGAAAAGCATAACTAGTTGAATGAGACGCAATCTAATGGATTTTAGATATTCCAATAAATTGTTCATTTTTGTGGGTCTATTGCTTTGGCTGATTGGATGATCAGAGTGAATGTTGTATTGCAATCAGTTTCCCCAGATTATTAGTGTCGAAGGGTACCAAGTTAGAAGAAAAAAATTTTTGTCTTTAGTTTCACTGATTTTATCGATATGTTTTGATGAACAACAGCTTGAGAGGGGTAATTTGATGGACATTAGTCGAATTTGAAGGATTTTAGAGTATTCTGTATGTTACATTTGTTGTTTTTGGCAGACTGTGTAAGAAAATGATTGTTTAAAATCCTTTTTTTTAAGGTTCTAATTTATTATTTATATGTTTTTTAATTATTATTTTCAGATTGCATTGGTTCAGCATTCAATATAAAGGGTGCCATGCAATGCCCTAACTGTAGAAAAATTGAAAAAGGTCAATGGCTTTATGCCAATGGTTGCCGTTCAAACCCAGAATTTAGTGTGGATGATTTGACACATGATGACGACATTTATGATCTAAGTTTCTCTGAAATGGTAATGGAGTAACATTGCTATGCGAATTCTTTACATATAATTTCTGGCTTCATGCCATACCTAAATGACTTTTTATTGCCTTACTTACGGTTCCACCATCCTATTTATTGATTTATTGAGTGATATGTGTTTTTTTTGAGCTCTTAGTTAATAAACCAAAGTTCTTTCACTGATTTAAACTAATCTTCATTATCTAGGTATGTTTTAAGTACAATAATTTCTGCCCAAAGTTCTTTGCAAACCTATACAATCATGTCTCCATGTTAGTGTTTGTTGTTTGCTTTCTTTATTTGCGTACACTTTAGGCTGACAGATGAGTTGAGTTGAAATCCATTTGCTGCTTACTTATTTTGGCTTTTTCTTTGTAGTCATTTGGAGTTCATTGGTGTCCATTTGGAAGCTTAGCACAACTTCCTTCATCATTTGAGTAAGCATTTTCTCAATTATTAAAGGTTGAATCGGAGTAGTTTTCTGCTTCAATTTCTATGCTGAGAAGTGATGGTCAGTTGTCTGTTCTT
This sequence comes from Gossypium hirsutum, assembly GCF_007990345.1. Taxonomy (NCBI): domain Eukaryota; kingdom Viridiplantae; phylum Streptophyta; class Magnoliopsida; order Malvales; family Malvaceae; genus Gossypium; species Gossypium hirsutum. Next base: position 77,313,625 of record NC_053436.1, read on the forward strand.
CACATCAAATGTTTGCCACCTTGTGCTTTTTGTTTTTTAAGGGTTAATCTTTGCTATAAAGAGAGAGAGAGACAGAGAGACAGAGAGTTTGGTGGAAATTTTGGGAGAGAGTTGGCATCTTCTTAGTTAGAAACTGATTTAGAAGTTGAGAAAAGGTTCATCCTCTGCTTATTATTTGCGGTAACAAGGCTCTGGAATTTAAGTTAGTCCGAGACAAATGGACCTAATTTTAACAGCTGGAACAGTAACAGTGAAATGGCGCCCTCTTTAGTAAGATTTATATGAATAAATGCCCAAACCTAAATATGTTAGTGCCATGGGCGCGTGTACAATTCTCCTTTCATTTCTTTACACATCATTACATTTTTGTTTGCTTAGTTTTGTTTGCCGTGGTCAAGTTCCAACTATTATCTTTCCTTAATGTGTCATTTTCTTCTGTTATTTTTCAGGCAGGGAGAGCTTTTGTCTACAACATGTAAGATATTTCCTTGTTTTATTAAGTAATGCTTGTTATTGTGGGTTTTATTAGTGAAGGTGTCTGGCCTAATATGCTGATATGAGTTATATTGGAATGCAGATCATGAGTTACTGGGACAACATGCTATCTTTGCTGAACATTCTTCTTCTGCTACTCATCCATGCCAATATATAGCTTACTTTGGGCCAACGATTCATCCCTCTTCCTCAAATTCCAGTGGAACTATTCCAGATAGTTCTAGCTTCCAGAGTCACTGGAATGGTCCGTCTGTGCCTAGTGAGATACCTCCATCTTATGCTTTTCCTGCAATGAATCTCCATTATCAAGGTTGGGAGCACCATTCCGCTCCATTCTCTACATCTAACCGTCGAATTGGTGGTTCCGGTCAACCTTCAATTCCACCTGTCAGTCAAAGGTCTGCCAGGAACAGTTCAGATATGCCAAGACCAGGAACTTTTATGCATCCATTTGTTGCTGGCCACAGGTATAGCCCAAAGTAATGGAATCTTTTCATTTGATTTGAGTTTTCACTGCTTTTCGCTTGTTCTTTTATGGAAGATGCAAAATACATCATGTTCTCTTTCCTCACAGTCCTTACGGGAACTCCAAAAAAGGCTTAAATAAGACATTGGGAAAACATAGAGCTTGATTTTTTGGAATGTTGCTTCGTTTGTTGGACAAAATTATCATTCCAAAATATAGAAACATTTAGTTAAGAGGGTTACATTTTCTAAGGATATAGACATCAAACAGAATGGTTTTGTTATTTCTCAGCTGATAATTTCAAATGCTGCATTTCCACAGTTCTGGTACTAGAACAGCAAGTGCAGTTGCTTCCTCATTTATCCCTCCTTACCCTGGTAGCAATGCCCGGGCTCGTGATAGAGTTCAAGCTCTTCAGGCATACTATCAACACCACCACCCTAGCAGCTTGCCAGCATTACGGACACCCATTGTTTCTGGCTCCCGAAGGCTGGGCAGCCATAGAAGTCATGGTCATGGTCATGTTGGACCAGTGGCCTCTTCATCTGACCATGTGGGTGGCTTCTATTTCATTCCATCAGGTACTTCAGGTGGCCGGAGCTTTCAAGAGCCTGAAAACCCTATGTCATCTCAGTTCCATGCTTGGGAAAGAGACCATTTATCATCATTTTCACTAAGCCAGGTTGAGAGAGATCCAGGTTGGGGTGCACTCCATGAGGCTGCCACCAGTGGTTCAGATCCCGGATGCAGCTTCCGCCAGAGGCTTGGATCTGAGAGGCCACCTTCACAAAGTCGTTCATAGTGTTTTATTCCTTTATACCCCCTCCTGGGTGAAGCAAACTAAATATTCTATGAATGAAACCATAATGTTATGTATGCTTGAGAGACGGATGAACGAATGCTCAAATCTCTGGATCCTGGCTGGCTGAAAAACTGTGTTAAAGTGACCCGAAAACGATCTTTATGATAGCCTTGGCGGTGTGCTTGACTCGGTCTCTACTTCCTTTGGCTTTGAGGATATAAAATAATTAAAAGAAAAAAGAATAACGTTTGATGGTAAAGATGGATTTTAAGCTTTACTTGATGGGTGTAGGTTATTTTACCATTGATTTCTAAAATAAACTAGTTTTCCAAACCAAACTAAAAGTACAAACAAACAGCTTGCTTCCGATTTTCAAGTTAAATCAGAAAGCTAAAAATTCTAATGACTGTTAAATTTAAATGGATATATTCATAATCTAAGTTTAATGTATTCCATAAAATATTAATGAAAATATCTAAAATAAAATCCGTAATGTTTATAATATTAGAATTAGAAGCTGTAAAATTGGTGGATCCAGAGAATGTTTTCTCCCTCCCATGCATTACACATCAGGTCCCAACCATTATGTTATAACAACAAAGAAGTGGTTCATGGTTTAATGTCATCATAGGTGGCATCCAAATATTAAACTACTTCTCTTATGCTCAAGAGCTAGTCTTTGTAATCTCCATCTCCATCTCATCATTCAGATTTCTCCTGTCAAACCACACACAAACTCATCACAACCAAGCAAGAACGATGAGAATTATTAAGAGAAACTGAAAGGCAAGTAACATACAGATGGTGAATGAGAACGAGTTACACTTCGGCTCCTACTTGGACTGCGTTTCCATGGGCGAGGCTGCATATCCAAGCAAAGCATAAAGATTTCAACACAAGATAAACTATTGCAATTGCTCCCTCGCAAAACAAAAGACAAGTAGGAATCAGCTTACAGATGGAGTGATTGATCTGGATTTGGATCGAGATCTGCAAAAAGTTCCACAAACAATGATTTCAATATCCAGAAATTCCTCTACTACCTTTTTTGTTTTTTTGGTCCCAAGGCCTCATCATCACTTCCATATTACAAATATATCACCCCTCTTAACCAGAGCAACCAGCGGAGGGAGAACTATTACTTTAATGATCTCACTGTTCAGTAAAATATCTTTTCCTTTACAAGCTTATTATGATAGCTAAAGATCAAACCACACTGAATAGGGGCACAGATACGCATATCCTCAAATTCAAAGAGTGACAGTAGACCCTGATGGTCAAGCATTGAGTGGCAAAAGTATAAGCACTTAAATCATAGTCATCCCGCTTTAAAATCGCTACTCATCCTGACATGCTGATGCAGTTTAGCTCTTTTTGCGCTCCATACATCACATATCAGAAATTTTAGACCTTTAATGGTTTTCCCGGAGGTGCTCTACAACAACAATAAATTTACCTCAACCAAAAAATAAATGAGTTGCAGGCATTTGAGCACCACATCCCATCAAAGTTCCTAACATCCAATCCACGGATTGCCGCAAAGAGCCAGATCTAGCAAGGAAACAAGGGAACCCTTATGAAAAAGGTATGATAACTGGCGAACCAAGTAAGCCTTTTACTGTATTACCCTCTCCAGTTTGGAAAAAAAATGTATTTTTTTACTGTAATTTGCAGGCTGGTAAAGAATAAGGGTTCGTATTCCAGAATAGGACAACGTAAGTTCTATAATGTGGAAAATTAATTACTTTGATCTCGCATTAAACAAAAATATTTTGAAGAACTCTGTTTTTTTTATGGGTGTCCAAAATTCTCAGGCACAAGTTGATACCAAGAAGAATGGTGATTAAAAAACATAAGACTCCATAATCCAATTATTTTGATAGAAGATAATCCAAATATTTGATTAAACAAAGAAAGGTGTAATTCGGGAAACTACGTGAAGAATAAATGGAAAAAGAGTAGACAAGAAAATATTACAAATGAAGTAGTCTGAAACTGTGGCTCACAATAAACAAACCAAGGAATGGATTACAATAGGGAGCTGAATCACCCCTTTAGGACACTTAAATGATTTTGAAAGCAGTAGCACAAAATTTGATGAGGGAGCAACCATCCAGAACCATTTTACAAACACACTTAGGTACTTGTAAGGAATGTTTTGCTTCAGCTAGAGCTTGACAAACAGTGTGATACTTGTAAAAACTAGTAGAACGGTGTTAAGCCCTTCTATCTCTAAAATATAACTAAAGTTCACACCTTTTTCTGCCAAGCCGAAAGCTGACATCCAACCGAACTACAAGTAAAAGGTAAAAGGTTTCACATCACACAAAGACCATGAAAAATACAGGTCAAGACTCTTCAAGAAAAGGAACACAATATCAATCAAGTATTTTAATCGAAGTAAAAAAGACAGAAAAAGTGAGCAGCAGCATTAAATCCCACCATGCAAGTTATTTCGCTTCTAGAAGAATAGAAAGACTTGGGTATTAAGTTCATACAAAATGAGAATATTTAAGTTCATAGAATATTGAAAACGAGAATGTCACCAAGTTCACTTATAAAGTTTACAAATGCAGAATTGCAGTAAAATAAAAAGCTTCAACAACATAAAAAGGAAGAAGTAAAAAATTAAACTTACGCCATACCTCGAATAGGAGCGGGCAGGTGACACTGAATGGGAACGAGGTGAGACAGACCTTGATACCGTTAGAGATCGACGCAAGTATTTGGCCCTTGGAGACTTGCTGTAAAATAGGTTAAATTAAGGGTAACTTCAATGGGATGAAAAGTAAATATTCTAGCAGATATTTTCACGAAGGGAGACTCACCTCCTGCTCCTGCTCCTGCTCCTATAACTATAACTGCGACTAGGGCTTCGACTATATGGGCTACGACTAGGACTTCTAGAGTAGCTGCGCTTAGAATCATATCTTGAATCATACTCCTTCACCTGAAAAAAAATAAAATTAGATACGCTATCAAGTAATGTCGCAGAAGCATAGATCTAAGACTTAAAATGCATCCAAACATACCCGTATGTAAGCCCGGCTAAATGCATTTCGAAACTCAGAGTCATCAAGCTTCCTTATCTGCCAAGTCAAGATAGCTAATTAGAGGAAGTATAGCCTTTTAGGTTAAAGTATACACAAATACCAACTCCATGTAAACAAGTTAAAACTTAAAAAGTCCACAAAGTTAAAGAACAGTGGCTTACAGCATATTTCATATCATCATAGTTCGTGTAATCTACAATCCCTGTCATGCCTGCAAAGAAAACGCAATAACATTAATATAAAAGTCAAATAATTTTTTCCTCAAGATAACTGTCAAACAAATGTAAACAAGAAGCAAATCATGTGCAGGAGCAAACTTGCAATGCATCATGTTGATAAGCAATACATAAATCCCAGAGGAATCTAAGCTATTTCATCCTATGGTTATGGAATGAAGTCCTTATGCGTTAAGGAGCATGATAAGGATTCTAACCTCCACGATCACGAAACACTTGAGAGAAACAGACATCCCCAGCTTTTCGCATGTGATCCTGGTCATAAAACAAAAAATCATTTAAAACGGAAAACACACTTTTATGCATTTCAAAAACCTTGATGCATAGACCATGTCACAACTTCAACTAATTTAATAATTAGTATTTATCATCGTTTTCCATATACTTACACATATGTAGATCAAAGCCATGAAAAAAGGCAACAATCAAGGAAAAATTACATGCATAGAAAAGGAATTGAGTAGTAAAGAACAAGCAATAGTTATAACACTCACCTTTAGGTCTTGCCATGAAGCAGAAGAAGGTAAACCAGTCACCAAAACTGCATATAAAGGGATTATGAGGTTAGAACACAGCAGCAGTTTGCCAAACTACAAAGATGATTTGGAAAACTATACATACCACGATAGTCAGAGCGCCTGGAAGGCCCACGGCTACTGCTACCACTGTAACTACTATAACGATCCACAGATGAAGAAGGTCTTCGCCCACCATGAGCAAGTTCAACCTAAAAATAAAGAATCATAACCATTATCAGGCAGGCAGAAAGCTATAAAACTAATATATATGAACTAAACAAGATTAGCTACAAACCCTTAGACGATTCCCATCAAAGTTATAACCATCTCGACCACGAATTGCATCTTCAGCATCACGAGGATCCTCAAACTGCAATATGCAATTGTTAGATTACTGAAACCTAAAAACTGATTTCCTATTATTCTTTGCCTCAAATCACAAAATATTAAAACTCACCTCAACAAATGCATAACCAGGGGGCCTTGGTGGGATCTTCAAGTCAATATCAACAATGGGTCCATACTGCAATATAAAAACATAAAATACTAAGCAAGCGGCAAACCTCCAAAACAAGATAAAGCAATGCGTTAAACAGTAATTTGGAAACCCAAAATTGATTAATCCAACAAAATTATTTCTTCCTCTTTTTTCTTTTCTTTTTTTTTTTTTCACACAGCTAGTTATGCCATATCTCCACTACCCAAAGTTAAAACTATAAAAATAGGTCACATTAGAGCAACTTTTGAAACTATTTAGTAAAATACTGCAAGAATGAACATAGATGATGATTTAAGAATAACAAGGGAAAAGAAAACCTTGTAAAATAAATCTTCAACTTCCCTCATACGAGTATCCCCAGGCAGATTGCCCACATAGAGCGTGCGGCTTGAACGGCCCATTTTTCCCTGAAACAATACCCAATCTTAATCTAGAAATACAAAAAAGGCAAGTAACAAAAAAAAATGGCGGTTTCAGTGATAAACAGGTTCATCCAAGACATAGGAAAATTTCGAAGAAAATTTGAAGAACAGAGAATACAGAGAAAAGGTCGGGTTGTAGGGATTTAGATGATAGATAATTCTGGAAGGTTATAGAAGAAGGGCTTCGTGGGTGGCTTTGAAACGATGAAAATTAAAAAAGACAAAACATGAATCTTTTCAACTTAACCCTATGCAATGGTTTGTCACGTGTTGGTGTTTGATTTCTTTCTTTTTTGAAATTTCCAGTTGAAGCTGCTTTACGGTTTTACCCCCTCCTTCCTGGAAGTATCAGACGTGTTTTGAGCCTGTTGTGATTATTTTGCTATACGGAAATTTGGTTTGTAAGTTTAAAATATGTAATAAAATGGATCATTTTCTTCTAAAATCACTTTTGTATTAGATTTTTTTAGTGGCTTATATCAAATTTGAAGAAGTAAAAAGTTTGTATACAAGAAATAAGGACATCTTCAAGAAAATGGAGTACAGAATGAGTTTTATGGTTGCTTCATGGAAGCGTTTGAGTTGTTGACATTATGAGAATTCTTAAGTAGGAGCAGTTGTGGTCTGGAGAAAGATTGTTTATTTAGAAATCTTTGAGGAGGATTGGAATACATAAGCATGAATCTTTATTCAAGGAGGCTACTAATGGAGTGACTAGCGAAATATGCTTCAAAACTCAAAATATCTTTCCCTTTTTATCTTTTATTATGTACAAAAAAAATCCCGTTATTATGAGAATTATCAAGACAAAAACGAATATTTGGTTACCATAACTAATTAAACCTTGGGTTAATACTTTTTTTGCTCATCATATATTAGCAAAATTTAATTTGATTTTTGAATACTAATTTAAAACCTACTTTATTGGCTAACTACAACTCTTGCTATCACCCAACCTTGTTAAGAACATAAGTCAAGTAAAAGAATAGTTGTAATCGCTCAAGTCGATGGATTTTTTTATATATAATACACTTAACTCATCAACCTTTGACATCTCTATGTCAACTGACCTAATCAAATCCACTTATTATTGATTGGTTCAATTGGTTAAGTTAATTAACTCAATTTTTTGGATTGGATGGGGTAGATTATTTGGAATTAGGTTATTCAATTATTAGGTTGGATTCAATTTAAATTATATATTTGTCGATTAAATCTTAGTTCGATTGTCATGGACATTATTGTCAATACAGGTGGATGTGGATTCGAGTACGCTGACGCGCATTATCCTCCTATTTGTGGGTTGAGGAGAGACTATGGATAGTTCTAGGCATTGTGTTAAAAAGAGTAGATATGATCAAAACCTATAATGAGATTGTTAAAAAAATTAAATTATAGACTTATATATAATATTATAAATATATTTACAATAAATAAAAATAATGTAACACCCTAATTTTGGGCCTAGTCGGAACCATTAATCCGAAGTCGGAGAAATTATTTTTTATTTTATGTGTTATAGCATGATTATATGAGTGTATGGAAATTTTGGTGAATTAATTTTAGCTATTTTGTGCTTAATTGCGAAAAAGGACTAAATCGCATAAAGTGCGAAAGATTTGTTCTACAAGCTAATGTTGTTAAATAGCTATAAACACTAAATTAGAGGTCCTTAGTGAGCAAATAGATCAATAAAAATTAGTGGCTGAACATGGAGACAAAGAAATTGAAAAGTCAAAATTTGGTGGGCATTAGGTGACTTATTTAGTAATAAAATAAAACAAAAAGGAAAAATGTTGTCATCTTTTCATCTTTCTTCTTCATCCACCGAAAATGGCTGCAAACATAGGGCTTTTGAGAGCCCAAACTTTCGGCCACTTAGTTCTCTTGCAAGTAAGTGTTTTTGAAGGTCTTTCTTGATAATTTTTGTATCTTTATGACCCTTGTAGCTTAAGCTAACTAATGGAGGGACTAGTTTATAAAATGGTTGAGAGTCTAGGGTTTTGCCACGTGAATACTCATTTTTTTTGTTGAATTTTTATGAAAGAAAATGAATCTTGGTTGTTTAATTAACAACTTTTGTGAAAGGATTTTTTTCATGAAACCACCTAAAATGGACCTTTTTGTAAAGGTTATAAAATAGGTGATAAATGTGTGGAAAAATTGAAATTGAGAGTTTCTATAAGCTTAAATCAGTTTCAGCTAGGCTTGGTTAATGAGGAAATTCGATGAAAATCGTTTTACGGGCCTAGGGGCAAAATCATAATTTTGTGAAAGCTTAGGGGCAAAACTGTAAATTTGCCAAAGTATGTTTTATGGGCAGCTAGCAATAATTATAAAAATTCGGCTAAGCTTGGGTTGTGTTTAATTTCATGAATTTTGCACTTTTATGTGATAGGTACTAAATTGCAAGAATGTGAAACATTAGGGGCAAAAGTGTAAAGTTGTCCTAATGTGAATTTTTGGACTAAATTGTATAAATTGATGACTAAATAAGTAAAATTTGTTATTTTATAGATTGGGAGAGACGATATCTGGACAAAGAACGAGGGAAAACAAAGTGTTGGGTTAGTCGACTTAATTAATTATTTCAGCGAACGAGGTATGTTTATATGGTTAGTTGACAATGATCAATTATTAAATTAGAAATGATATAATGTATTATTATTACGTACAATTGTTATCAAATCATGATAATATGAGATTGAATTGAAAGATCAATTTAAGAAAAATGCAGGGTCGAGTACAATCAGACTAAGACTCGTGATGAATTGACGGAAAAAACCATGGTTGGACCATGGCGATATGAGAGCCGTGTAAGACCATGTCTGGGACATGGCATCGGTCTCGGTATGTGTCAATGTAATACCATGTCTAGGACATGGCATCATCACCGGTATATGCGAGCCAGTGTAAGACCATGTTTGGAACATGGCATCGGTATTGTTATGTGAGCCAGTGTAAGACCATGTCTGGGACATGGCATCGACCTCAATATGCGAGCCAGTGTAAGACCATGTTTGGAACATGGCATTGGAATTGTTAGATGTGTCGGTGTAAGAACATGTCTAGGACATGGCATCGGCACCGATGTATGAGAGCTAGTGTAAGACCAGGTCTGGGACATGGCATTGGCATTTTACCCTTTTATATGAGGCTTATCAGGTATCCTTTAGTATTTTAACTGGTTCAATGGGTGATTTAAAAATTGTGTCATGATTAAAAAACGTTATAATTATGTTGCAAGTGGCACAGGTATGTGTGCAAAACTCATGAGAAATGATTTCGGTTTATGATGCACCTTTGGTAAGGATGCAAATAAGTAAGTCATGCTCATGAGAATGATTTTGTGATGACCTTGTGATTATGGGTCTATGCTTATGATGTATAAATATGTATTTTTACCATGATGGTTGAAATGATTTGTAAATGTGTTATAAACTTAGTTATCATTATTTTACACTAAAATAGTTTTGGACAACAGCAGTAGTCCAACTTTGAAAATCCACCAAAAATTGTGGAAATTGAGTTAGAGATTGAATAAAATATGAAATTAAAGCTTATCTAGTCTACTTTCACATAGAGGAAACAACGTAAGCAAAAGAATTTCATGTTATGAGATATTTGGATTTCTGTGAGACAGGGCTAGAGTGATGCCGGGTTCCTTTGTCTTATCTTTGGAAAATCCTTAAAAATTGTATGAAATTAATTATAGGTTAGAATTCATATGACTATTTTTCAAGAGAAATAGACGGAAACATTGTCTGAACCCCGTACTGTGAGATAATTAATTTTTAGTAAAGAAAAGGTTGAAGCTGTCAAATAGCAGAACAGAGGTAATTTTGAAAAATAAACTGTACTTATTGGATAATCCATAAATTCTAAAAATTTTATAGTAGAAAGATATATGAGTCTAGTTTCAAATTCTTTTAACGGATCTTAATTTAGAATTTTGTAGCTCAAGTTATCAATAATTTAGTGACTATGACTCGCGTAGACAGTTTGTCTGGAATATGAATAAATGGTGGAATTATGTACAATTATGATTGTGTTACCTTGAGAACATGTTGTGAGAATATGACAAAAACATGTCAATAAATTTCTTATTATTTTCATATGTACTTACTAAGCTATATAGCTTACCCTTTCCTTTTTCCTTATTTTATAGTGTTACTAAGCTAGCTTGGGTAGGAGATCATCGGAGATTCTATCAAACTATCCAGCTTTTGAAGGTTATATATGATTTCATGCACTTTAATTCTATGGCATGTATAGGGACTTAGTCAATTGGGTATGTGTCATTTGATTTGGCCAAATGTATTAGCTCATAATGGAATAGGATTCATTTTGTATATGGCCATGAGATATGGCTCATAATGGTTATTAGGTTGTAAACCTATTCATATATGCATGCATGTGCTAAAGGTTTCATATGGTATGGTCATGTGTGTTTGGTATGGATGAATTGCGAATGTGCCCTAGATTACTTGATGGTTTTAAAATGACTAAATTGGCCCATGGATAAACCTTGGCATGAGTAAGAAGTGTAAGAACGTGTTAACGATAATCATGGCATGAAGTTGATACGTTTAAACTAGGTAAAGTATGGTGCCTTATGCATGAATATATCGATATGGAATTGCCACAAAAAGTTCCATTGAAGTTATGTTTAAGTGCTAACGAGGGTGCCAAATGGCTTGGTAAATAGCCATTTTCTGGGCCACACGGGTAGAAACACGGCCGTGTGTCTCATCCGTGTGGAGGACACGATCTAGCACATAGGTGTGTGACTTGGCTGTGTGACCTTATATCATTGCTGATGTCATAAACAGAGAGCTACACGGGCTGGGGACACGGGCGCGTCCCAATTCACACGGGCGTGTGTGAGCACACGGCCTAACCCACACAGGCGTGTGACTCTTCAAAACTAGAAAATTTTCTAAGTGTTGTAAAAAGTTCGTAAGTTCTCGGTTTAGTCCCAAACCACCCCCGATGTATGTTTTAGGCCTCGTAATCCCATATAAGGGACATTATGAATATGAATGAATGTTTTTAATTTGAACAAAATTTTTTTATAGCTCGGTTTTACATAGTTGTGTACATTTAATTTTTACATAGTTGTGTACATTTAAGTCTAATAATGCCTCGTACCCTATCCCGCCCTCGGACTCGGGTAAGGGGTGTTACAAATAATACATATTAAACGTATTAACTTAATAATACATATTAAGTTAGTTAAACCAATTGATTTGGTCATGAAATTCATTAACTTATTGTTATCGTGTTCACCATTACTGACCCGTTGTTTGCCATTACTGACCCATTACCCTATTACCCAACTGGGACCGATCCTTAGGCTACATAGTTCATATCTTGGGTTCGCACGTGATGAGTTCACATCCTTTCATTAACTCTCATGTGGTAGGTTCGCACCACAATGCAGGTGAACCCGTACGTATAAAAGACGTGTTAATAGAATAGGGTACGTGTTGGTATGCATGAGAAACTACCTACGACGTCACATCTGGGAACCATATCATATAAATAGAGAAATTAACACCCTTTGGAGACAGACAGATTAAAACACTCAATAATATGGTGTGGTGAGCATGGATAAAATTTTGACCTTCAGATCTTTAGAAAACTGATATGACTCACCCTAACAAGAATTTCCCCATTAGCTTTCCATCAAACCAAGTAGGAGCTTCTGACATTGGCAATCAACCCCATGAGATAGACCTTTTTGTTGGTTGGTTTGCTGGCCAGTTAGACAACTTGGGCAACTCAAGCCAACCAGGCGCCTCTAATTCTTTTCATCTTAATGTTCCCTCTGGTCAGGGACTATACTTCCCTTCTGACCAGATAGCATCCGTAATAGTTTTTTGGTTTACAGGAACAATTAAGGTTAATAAAAGAATAGATGACTCAACAAAGTACTAGGTTTGAACTACAATAATTATTTCATCAAGAGCTATTGAGACATAATGAAGAATTAAGAAAAAAATGCAATTCGACGATTCTGCTTTGCAAGATCATGTCACGCCTCTCTAGGAAAAGGCTATGGGAGCACATGCAAATACATGGTAAAATGAGATAGATGTTTTACGTAGAGATGTTCAAGTATTACACATTTTTCTAACAACCCTTTATCCCCGAAAGTGGCAGCTGTGAACCTACCATCCAAGTTTGAAGTGCCAAAAGAGATGTTTGAAGGTAGAAAGGACCCCAGGGTACATCTCATGCAATATAATGATTACATGAATAAATTAGGGGCTTATAATGTGGCAAAGTGAAAAGCTTTTTTGACGACTCTCAAGGGAAGTGCGAATGATTAGTATTTATATTTGCCACAGGGTTTCATTCAAAGCTTATCACAATTGGGTCAGATGTTTTTGGGGAGGTTTCATGCCCATAAGAAGATAATGAGTACTCCTATAGGTTTGATGTCAGTAAAGTAGAGGAATGGAGAATCTTTACAAGATTATGTGAAGCAATTTCATGCAGCCACGTTGAACATGAAGAATTTGGAAGACCAATAGGCTATTGATGCGTTCATTATGAGGGCTCAAAATGACCACATGTAGTATTCATTTACTGATAATAGGTCGTAGAGTTTGGCATACTTATATGAGAGGGCACATAAGTTTGTTGAGGTGAAAGAAATTAAAAGAGCAGCTTACAACTCCTTTTAGAGGGATGACAGACAGTTTAAGGGTCACCAGAATATGTGTGACCAACAAGGTTTCCCTTCTCAGAGTTTGAGTGTCCAAAGTGGGGAACAACAGAGGAATTACTCACAAAATAAATTATCAAGGACATTCCAAAGGTCTCAAGGCCAACACAAAATGAGGTATGTTTCTTTTGGAAAATTTGAAGCTTACATTCCTTAAAATGTTTCGAGTACCTACATTCTTAATCAGGTTAGGAGTTTAGGCATTTTGTTAAGCCCACTACTTATACGACACAATCAGTTAGATCCAACTCAAAGGACAGGTGTGGTTTCCACAATAATAAGAGGCATAAGACTAAGTATTGTTTCTCTTTGAATGATGCTATAGAGGAGGCTATTAAAAACGACAAGCTGAGAAATTTTATAGCCCAAGAGGCTTCGCCGTCAAGTCAAACCACGCGAGATGCTAATAAAAGTAAACAGAAAGTCAGAGGCACAATACATGTAATAATTGGTACATATGAAGAGTGGGCAACATTGAACACTAAAAGGAAGGCTCATCTTAGGAGCGTGATGTCAGTTAGTTTGCCGAAGGGGTTATGTCAACAAGAGAGATAGAAGGTAGATTTTAATAAAGAAGATGAGGATTTAGTATATGATGAGGAAGGAAATGATCCCAAATTCGTGACAACAACCATTGCAGGATTTGATGTTAAAAGGATTTTGGTCGATAGTTGAAGTCCTGTAGAGGTTTTAACTTGGAACACATACTGGAAGATGGGGCGAAAGGAACATGCCTTTAAGAAGGTGACCCTTTTTATGGCTTTGCTAATCATCCAATTGAGGTAAAAAGGTGTATTACTCTGCCTATTACCCTTGGGAATGGCAAGTACACTACTACAAAGTATGTTCAATTTTTTGTGGTAGACCATCCTATGGCTTACAATTCTATTTTTGGGCATCCTATAATGAGAATAACCAGAATGATGATTGCCACATTTTGTATAAAGATCAAATTCCTTACCAAGATGGGGATAGGTTTCATGAAGCCTAATTAGTGGTTAGCGAAGCAATGCCATAAGTTGTCAGTTAAACAAACTCACGAACAGAAGCCATAGGTACAAAGTTTGCAACAATTAGAGATGGCTACTCAGGTTTTAGATATAGATAGCTTGAATGTTAGAAACAAGGAAGGAGTTCGCAAGCCAGAAGCAACAGAGGTAACAGAAACCCTGCAACTATTTTATGATGACACAAAAAGATTATAAAGGATTTTAGCGGCATTAGTAAGGAAGAAAATAAGGATTTAGTGTAGTGCTTAAGGGAGAATTCAGACATCTTTGCATGGTCTGCAACGGACATGCCAGTGTGTATCCCCGGTGATTGTCCATTGGTTATATGTGTCCCCTGAGGTTAAACTGATCAAGCAGAAAATAAAAAGGTTTGCTCCACAAGTTATGGAAGCCATCAGACAGGAGATAGGCAAATTCTTGTCAACGAAGTTTATTAGGGAAGTGGCATACCTAGACTGGGTATCAAATGTTGTTATGGTGAAAAAGGCTAACAGTAAATAGAGAATGTGCATTGATTTTACTAGTCTCAACAAGGCTTGTCCAAAAGATAGTTTTGCTTTACCCTCAATTGACAGACTGGTAGATGCTTCATTAGGGCATAGGTTTATAAGCTTCACAAATGCATTCTCCGTGTGTAATCAAATCTCTATGGCTCCAGAGGACCAAGATAAGACAACATTTATCACAAAGGAAGTTTTGTTTTGCTATAGGGTTATGCCTTTTGGTTTAAAGAATGTAAGTGCAATATATTAGAGGTTGGTTAACAAGATTTTTAGAGAGTAGATTGGTCGCGGTGTCGAGGTCTATGTGGATGACATGTTAGTAAATAGTACTAATTTAAGAGGGCACATTAAAGATTTTTCTAAAGCTTTTGTCATTTTGCGAGCCTATAACATGAAGTTGAATACAAAGAAGTGTGCCTTTGAGGTAAAAGCAGACAAATTTTTGGGCTTCATGGTTTCAGAAAGAAGTATAGAAGTGAACCTTAAGAAGATTCAAGCTATTCTAGATATGCCTCATTCGAAGACTATCAAAGACATTCAGCATCTAACAGTGAGGGTGGTTGCATTAAACAGGTTCGTGTCTAGAATGGTAGATAAGTGTTTAAATTTCTTCAAGGATTTGAGGACTTCCTTCAGCTGGAAAGAGGAATGTCAAGTTTTCTTTGAACAAATTAAATCGTACTTAACATCTCCATCGCTACTCATGTCGCCTCAAAATAAGGGAGACTCTTTCACTTTATCTAGCAACTTCTGAAGAAACAGTTACAACATTTTTTATCAGGACTGAAGGGGTTTGCCAATTTCGTATATACTATGTCAGCAAAGTGTTGTAGAATGGTGAGCAAAGGTAGTCAAAGATAAAAAAGCTCATTTTTTCTTTAGTAGTGGCAGCTCATAAGCTACGACCATATTCTTAAGTCCATCCTATAACAGTCATGACAAACCAACCCATTAAAGACATATTATCTAGAATAGATACCTTGGGAAGAATGACCAAGTGAGGAATTGAGCTACTAGAATTTGGAATAAAGTATGTCTCGAGAACTACAATCAAAACTCAGATCTTAGCCGACTTCATGGTAGAATGATCTTTTAGTAGATCGTCAGGCTCTGAAGGTAACTTTTTAATTTGAATCACTATTACTTACATAGATGATATAATAGTATGTCACATAAGTTATTGAACTCATTTTGCCTCATGATAATTCATCATAAATATACATTTGTTTCTAAAAAAAAAGTTTTTGACTGATTATACAAGATGTAGTAATTAGCTCATCACAGGGACAAACTAGCCTAATGCAAAGTCAAAATGCTAGACAATTTATGGATAGCTCAACAGTGAATACGAGATCAGGAGCGAGCATTCTCTTTATAGACCTTGATGAGAATAAATGACAGTATAGACTTTTCTTTGGCTTCCAAGCATCTAATAACGTTGCAAAATACGAAGCATTAATTTTTGGGCTACAGCTATCTTGGCAACTAGGGGCGAGGGAGCTGATAATATACACTGATTCGTAATTGGTGGCGAAGTAAATGAACGAACAATATGAAGTAAAAGAGCCTAGTCTAAAGAAGTACCATGCCATAACTACCCAACTGTTTATTCAATTTGTTAAGGCAGAAGTTAGACAATTATCTAGGACAGAGAACACCAAAGCTGACATTTTATCTAAGTTAGCATCCTCTATAACTATTGAGCAAAGAGGGAAGATTCTGTTAGAGCATAGAGCTACCCTAAGTTGTGATAGTCAGCAAGTCCTTGATCTAAATCAAGAGCAATCATGGATGACCCTCATAATAAAGCTCAACAAGGGGAAACTCAGTAGCTCAACAAAAAAGAGATAGCCAAAATGCAACATAAGGCTACAAGGTATGATGTTGTTATTTAAATTTAATATATTCTTGTATCTGCAAGCTACTTATGTAACACCCCTTATTCGGTATTGAAACCTTTTTGGAAATCGACTTTTCATTTTAAAATGAAAAAGGGAGTCTCCACCAATCTTTTTTAATTAGTTGTGATCGGATCACCTCATAATTTGATCATTTTAATAAAAGTTTAGATTTACTAAAATGATTATTTTGGTTTACAAAATCTAGAAAATGGATTCTGGAGTTGGTTACGTACAAGGAAGGATTAGCACCCTCGTAACGCCCAAAATTGGTACCTAGTTGATTAATTGATGTCTTGGTATCGAGAATTGAAAATTTGAAGAGAATTTTAAAACACGATCCCACCTTAAATGATGATATTTTTAATTAAAATCACTTAAATAAATTAAAAATATGTGAAAGGCCTTCTTATTTCGAGGTAACCAAAACGAAAAGGTCATGTCCGGTAAGTTAAGACACGACATCTCGAATCCTCGAAATAAGCTTGTTCATTATTTAATTACTATTTAAATCTCACGTGTTTTAGTTTTAAAAGGGATGTTCGATTATCTAAGTTCAAAGAGAAAGTCGAACCCTGTAAGTTAGGGCATGACTTCTCGAATCTCCAAAAACATAACATTGCCTTGATTTTTTATTTTTCCTTTTTTATGCATCAAGTAAAACAAATGTAATATTTAAAGCAATGTGCTTTTAACTTATTTAGGCATAGTATAAAAATGCATTAGTATATTTAAACACAATTCATGGCATGGTTGTAGCAAAATAAAATAAAATGGAAGTATGTAGAAAATGAAACGATGATATATATAAAAATAAAAAATTTTAAAAAAATAAAAATGTCATGCTAGTAAATGACAATGATATGGCTCTAATAGTAATAAAACACCAATTCTTAATAACAGTGGCCATAATCATATTATAATTACTATTCTAATACTAATATAAATAGTCAAAGAAAGATAAATAACAATAATAATAATAAGGGCAACAAATGTGCAAATAAAAGGAAAATGAATAACATAAATTTTAAATATAAAAAAGGGTAAAGAAATAATAAATAAATAAATAAAGTTCATAAAAGGTTGAAATTAAATAAATAAAGGACTAAATCAAAATTTAAATGAAATTAAAAGCATAAACTGTAATAAAATTAATTAATTAATTAATTAATACTAAAATGTAACACGCGAAAAAGAACAGGAGACGAATAGGAAAATATTCCCAAATAAAGGACTAAAATATAACGCATGAAAAAGAGTAGGGGGCGAATGGGAAAATATTCCCAACCTTAGGACACGCGTCATTCCCCAAAAGGTCCACGCTGAGTTAAGGGACTAATTTTTAAGCAAGTTAAAATTGCAGGGGAAGAAATAAAATAACTAAAAAGGAATAGGACTAAATTGAAACAAGCCGCAAAAGCAGAAGGACCAAAGGAATAAATAGACCCCCATATCAAAAATGCGCAGATCCTATGCAGTTCTGGTCGGGTCGGGTTGTCGGGCTAAGCGTCAAAACGGCGTTGTTTTGGGCTTGACCTATATAAATAAAAAAAATCAGAACAAAAAAATTATTTTAAACCTTTTTTTTTAAATCCCTTCTCTTATTTTTCTCTCAAAGCTCTCTCCCACTTCGGCCACAGGATCGTCGTTCGTTCGCCTCGACCACCGATCATCGGCGACGGTGATTGCCACTTCGATGGCCGAAAAACCCCAAAAAATCCCTTTTTGAGCCTTTTTTTTCCTAGAGAACACAATTATGGAGTCAAAACATACAAAAAATTCGACCAAAACCCCGAGGGACCTTTTGGCTTCTCCTTCTCTTTGACGCGACTTCAGGCGAATCCCTAGGGATTCGACAGCCTTTTAGGCCAGAAAGGACCACCGACTACGATGGCACAGGTAAAATTTTTTTCCCTTTTTATTTATATATATATATGAGAAAAGAAAAAATAATAACAATAATAATAACAACAATGAAAAACTACCTTCTATTTGAACTATTGCAATTTCTATTCTCTCTTATGCTTTCATTTTTTATTTTTTTCTTCTTTATTTCTCTGTGTAAAAAATACATTTCAAATATCTGGCTTTTATAGCCGATTATAAACATGTTTTTTTTTCTTTTTTCTTTTGTTGTTTCTGCCAATTTTATCATCTGTTTTGTTTTCTTTTTCTTTGCAGGCATTTGTGGACGGTCGACGGTGACGGTGGAAGTTGCACTTTAGCTATTTTGGTGCAATGGCGGCAGAGCGGCAAACCTCGGGGTGCGGGTGTTTTCGGGCAAAGTGCCTGCTGACGTGGCAAGGAGCGGCAGCTCAAAGGGCTAGGGTTTTTTTAGTTTTTTGAAAACTTAAGTTGTAGGCCTTAGGGTTTTGTGTTATTGGGCCTATAATTTGAGTAAGTATTGGGCCCTATTTTTTGTAAGTAGACTTGGATTTTTTTATTTTTTGGTTTTTTTATTTTGTTTATTTATTTTTGGTTTTGGGCTAGACGAAATTAGGTCTTAACAACTGCCCCTCTTTGCTCATTGTTGTGTAGCGGGAATGGAGTAAAGACTTTAAGAGGGGCCCATTTTGTCTAGTCCTATCGAATCTAGACTTCTTTGGTGCTCCTCTTTTTCAAGTAGCCTCATTATAACCCACTATAACTTCAGGGGTAGTTTCAATCTACTCCGCTATAACTTCAGGGAGATGAGATTCGTAGCTTCAATTTGCTCTACTACAACTTCAAGGAAATAAGATTTGTAGCTTTAATCTACTCCATTGCAACTTCAGAGAGATGAGACTCGCTATGGTAGATTTAATCTGACCCACTGCAACTTCAGAGGTATAAGATTTGTCACTTCAATCTGCTCCACTGCAACTTCAGGGAGATAAGATTTATAGCTTCAATCTGCTCCACTGTAACTTCAAGGAGATAAAGATTTGTTGTTGTAGCTTCAATCTACTCCACTAAAACTTTAGGGAGATAAGATTTGTAGCTTTAATCTACTCCACTACAACTTTAGGGAGATAAGATTCGCTATGGTCGATTCAATCCATCTCACTGCGACTTCAGGAGTGTAGGATCTGTAGCTTAAATCTATTCCACTGCAATTCGCTATGGTGATTTCAATCTGACCCACTAAAACTTTAAGGTATAAGATTTGTGGTTAGTCTGTTACATCGTTCTCTGGATAACATGACCTGTAGAATCTACTTCATAGGCCTATATTTATGCAAAGCGATTAGGATGTTATGATCAGAATGAATCAAATGCTCCTAACTAGATGTAAATGAATGATATTTGTATGAATGCAGAATGTCATTTTTTTAGAATGGTCCCCTTTTTAATGCTTAGGTTGATATTGCTTGTTGTTCGTTAAGGTTCTATCAGTGATGTGTTACCATGCCTTCCTGTTCAGATCTGGTATCTTTGAGAGGAAACCCAAAGAAGTGATCACAATTTAGATTATTCGTTCCTAGATGTTGGACCCCTTAGATTTGGTTAGTTCTAACTAGTGGTTTTATTTCCGATCCTTGTACTATTTAGAAACCTTTTAGAGCGATATGCAAAAATCCTTTTACTTGAATATTGTTAGTCCACTAATCGTTATTTCAATGTAAAAATGCTTGAAAAAGATTGTAATAATGGACAAGATTGAAATTTCTTGGGAAAAAAGCTTAAAGTGAATTGATTAATCAAAATAGCAAACGTTGCTAAAATACAAAATAAGTAAAATGAAATTAGGTGCCTCAAATATCGTAGCGTGAGCTTTTCTATACAAACTTCTTGAGGACCATTTTGAGCCTGATATGTTTTAAGGAGATCTAGAGTACTTTGTTAATGCCTCAAGATCTAATGTTTCTCCTTCTGAGAAGACACGACTACCACATGCTCAATCTTTGATCTAAATTTGAGCTGCCTTTTCCTAGGCTTTCAACTCAAAACACCTTTGGTCTCAAGGCACCCTTTGCGAGTTTTTGCCTTGGCCTTTCATTTTTTAGGTAAAGTATTTTTTGACTGAATCCAAATTCACGGGATTGGGTAAGTTTTTTCCATCCATCTCGGTGAGAATCAATGCTTCTCCAGAAAAAGCTTTCTTTACCACATAAGGTCTTTCCCAATTCGGCAAACATTTTTATCTAAAGTCTTTTTGTATGGGCAATATCTTTTTCAATACTAGGTCACCCTAATGAAATTCTTTAGGGCAAACCTTTTTGTCATAAACTCGCATCATTCATTTTTGGTACATTTGACCATGACAGATAGCTTTCAGCCTTTTTTCTTCAATCAAATTCAACTAATCATATCGAGATTAAATCCATTTTGCTTCTTCTAACTTCAACTTTGACAAAACTTGGAGAGAAGGAATCTTAACTTCAATGGGCAAAATCCCATTTCATAAACTAATAAGAAAGGCATTGCCCCGTGGAGGTTCTAACAGATGTTCGATAAGCGTAGATAGAAAATGGTAACTTCTCATGCCAATCTTTATAAGTCTTTGTCATTTTCCCCATGATTTTCTTATTATTCTTATTGGCTGCCTCCATTGGACCATTCATTTTTGGGCGATATGGCGATGAGTTGTGATGCTTGATCTTGAATTGACTATAAACCTTCTCTATCATACTATTGTTTAAATTCAATACATTATCAGATATAATCCTTTCTAGCATCCCATACCGACATATGATCTCTTTCTTAAATAATTTACTAACTGTCGACTTCGTGACATTGGCATAAGAAATAGCTTCTACCCACTTAGTGAAGTAGCCGATGACCACAAAGATGAATTGATACCCATTGGAAGCTTTGGGCAAGATCGACCCAATAACATCCATGACCCACATAAAGAAAGGCCATAGAGAAGTTATAACGTGAAGAGGTAAAGAAGGCACATGAATTTTGTCTCCATAAATTTGGCATTTATAACATTTCTTGGCATAACTGATACAATCCCCTTCCATGGTGGACCAATAATATCCGAATCACATGATTTTCCTGGCCATTGTAAAACCATTAACATGTGTTCTGCAAACACCCTCATGGACTTCTTCCAAGATTTTCTTAGCCTTAACAGCATTCACACATCTTAGTAACACTTAATCCTTTCTTATTTTATATAGGATCTCCCCATATAAGACATAGTAGGTAGCCAGTCTCCTCAACATCATTTTATCATTCTCGGTTGCCCGATCAGGGTATTCGCAATTCTTTACATATCGTAGTATATCGTGGTACCAAGGGTGATCATCCTTTTCTTCTTCCTCGACGTTGTAACAATAGGTTGGGGCCTCATAAATACTTATTTGGATAGGTTTTACATCCTTTTGTTTATTCACTTTGACCATGGAAGCTAAGGTAGCCAGGGCGTCAGCAATCTAATTTTCCTTTCGCAGGAGGTAGCAGAAGGTGATGTTGTCAAATTCCTTAATTAACTCAAAAACCAGTCTTCGATAATTGATTAACTTGGGGTCTTTCATCTCCCATTCACCTTTGAGTTGATAAATCACTAGTGCAGAATCGCCATATACCTCTAGTACCTTGATCTTGTGTTTTATGGCTGTACAGATACCCATGATGCATGCTTCGTATTCTGCCATGCTATTTGTGCAATCAAAATTGAGTTTGCTGGTAAGAGGATAATAATCTTCATCTGGGGATACCAGGACTGCCCCGATCCCATTACCTACAGTGTTTGAGGCCCCATCAAAATTTAGTTTCCGGAAATGTTCTTCTTGAGCACCCTCTTTAATGGTCACAACATACATTGATCATTATTTGGAAAATCGAAATTTAAAGGCTCATAATCCTCTAAAGCTCTACCGACTTGAAAATCTACTATTGCACTCCCTTTCACTGCTTTTTGGTTCACATAGATTATATCAAATTCGAAAAGTAGAATTTGCCATCAGGCCATTCTTCTATTCAAAGTAGTCGACTCCATCATGTACTTTAGAGGGTCCATTTTTTAGATTAGTCAAGTTGTGTGGTATAGCATGTATTGTCTTAGTCTTCAGGTTGTCCATATTAAGGCGCAACATAATTTTTTAATTGGCGAATATCTTGTCTCACATTCAATGAATTTCTTATTGAGGTAGTATATTGCTCTTTCTTTCTTTCCTGACTCATGGTGTTGGCCAAGCACGCATCCCATAGAATTCCCAAATACTACTAAGTACAGTATCAATGGCTTATCTGCACTAGGTGGCATCAATATTGGAGCGTTGGACAGGTAATGTTTGACCTCGTCAAAGGTCTTTTAGCATTCCTCATTCCATACACCTGGATTATGTTTCTTAAGGGGATGAAATATGGGGTCACATTTCTCGATCAGTTGTGAAATGAACCGGGCGATGTAATTTAATCTCCTTAAGAAACCCCGAACCTCTTTTTGAGTGCGCGACGGTGGCAACTCCTGTATAGCCCTGACTTTATCTGGGTCGATCTCGATCTCCTTTTCGTTGACTACAAATCCTAGCAATTTTCCCAACCTAGCCCCGAAGGTACATTTTGCTGGATTGAGTTTTAGCAAGAATTTTCTCAACTTCAAAAATAGTTTCTTCAAGACTTGTACATGCTCCTTTTCTATTAGGGATTTTGTGATTATATCATTGACATAAACCTTGATTTCTTTGTGTGTCATATCATGAAATGAAGTTACCATGGCTCTTTGATTCATCGCTCTTGCATTTTTCAGTCCAAATGGCATCATTTTATAGCAAAATGTTCCTCACATGGTTATGAATGTGGTCATTTCCATGTCTTCAGGATGCATCTTTATCTGGTTATATCCAGAGAAGCCATCCATGAAGGAGAACAGTGAATAACCTATCGTTTTGTCCACTAAAATGTCGATATGAGGCAACAGGAAATTGTCTTTCGGGCTAGGTTTGTTTAAATCCCTGTAGTCTACACACATTCGTACTTTTTCATCTTTCTTAGGGATGAGGACTATGTTGGCTACCCACTCCGAGTATTTAATCACTGGTAGGAAGCCAGTGTCGAATTTTTTCTTGACCTCTTCTTTTATTTTCAATAGGATGTCGGGCCTCATCCTTCAGAGTTTCTGTTGAACCAGCTTGGATTCTTCCCTTATGGGAAGCTGGTGTACAACGATATCGGTACCTAGACCAGGCATGTCTTGAGACGACCATGTAATGACATCCTTGAATTCTTGGAGTAACTCAATGAGGTCTCGCTTTGTCTCTACAACGATGCAAGCTCCGATCTTCACCTCTTTCTTTTCTTGTTTGTCTCCCAAACTCATAATTTCTACTAACTCTTTGTAAGGTAGGATTTGTTTCTCTCTTGTTCTACCATCCTTAACAAATTAAGAGATAGGTTACAATCTCGATCATTTTCAAAGTTCTAAGGTTCCTTTAAACACATATCGTGCTCAAAAGGAGACTTTGAGTCAACAACAACGTCGCTTGTATCATTGATATCTTGAGATCTGTTATGGGAATAAAGGAAGACCTAAAGAACAAATAAATCTAAGAATAATTATCTATGTAGTATGAGTATGAATGAAATGGAAAAAAAATAAAAGAATATTTTCCAAAATGAGACACAAAGATGCATTTTATTGAAATAACAATAGTGGACATATGCCTTTTTCACAAAAAGATTCTTATTGCTCCCGGGTTTAGAGCAATAAGTGTGTTTTGTACATTACTCTGAATTAGTTCTAAAAATTACAAGGATCTCTTCCGCAGTCCAATTGTTTAGAACACTTTCAAGGATATAAGGACAAATACTTGATAAGTTCTCCCCAATTCCTTCTTCAGATATGGCATTGATGCTCAAGTTTCCTAACATTCCTTCCGAGCTTTCTTTTTTTGACATCTTTCATTCAGGATAAATAATTTCTCTTAACACGAATGTTTTAGATATATGGGGAAAGATCATCGGTTCCCATTTGACCTCTACGTCACTTAGTCGCACTTTTCTTCTTTCTTACTTCTTCTCCAGCTCTTTCTTCTTTTGCCTCGCATCTGGCTTGTACCCTAAGCCAAAGCGGTCTTGTTTGTCCATCAGTATTGGTGCCTTAACTCTTTTTTGAAGGTATTTTTTGAGTCCTCTTCTAAGCAAGGCTCCTTTCCCAACCGTCAATTACAGGCCCATCTTCGTGGTTTTGAATATTTTTGGCATTGAGATCTTGTTTCCTTCAATAATGAAAGTTGCATTAACAAATTCAAGTGATTGAAAGAAACATTCTATTGCCTCTTCATCTGCTCCTATGTATGGCACGACACTAGTTACAGATGCAATGATATCCTATTCAGCATTTATTTTTACCAGTTGACCCTCTGTTACTAGTTTCAGTTTTTGGTGCAATGACGACGGCATTGCCCCAATCGAATAAATCCAATGCCTACCCAACAAGCAGTTATAGAAGGGTTTGATATCCATTACCAAAAAATCTATATCATACATGTTCGGACCAATTAAGATAGGTATTTCAATCCTCCCCATCACCCTCCTTTCTGTATCGTTGAATGCTCTCACTAGATTTTTGGTACGTCTTCATGTGAGAGCTATCCACTACCAATCTATTTAGTGTGGATAGAGGCAACACGTTCA
This sequence comes from Gossypium hirsutum, assembly GCF_007990345.1. Lineage (NCBI taxonomy): Eukaryota > Viridiplantae > Streptophyta > Magnoliopsida > Malvales > Malvaceae > Gossypium > Gossypium hirsutum. Next base: position 77,338,828 of record NC_053436.1, read on the forward strand.
GCGCAGATCCATTGTCAATTAACACTCTTGGCAATTTATACTCAAAATAATAAAATTAACTATACCAAGTGCTTCAGTTGATAGTGTGATCGATGCCTCCAACATCTAATGATCCTCGAGCTGATTAGGCGGCACTATAAAAAATGTAAAGGAGAGGGAGTAAGCATAAAGCTTAGTAAGTTGCATGCAAATAAATATAACAACAACTTTACCATTCATCATATGCTCATAATACAAAAGTAGGCATAAACACCACTTACTCATCACTATCCAATACAATTCACATAGCATATATTAAGCTCATATCTCATAAATTTCAAATAGGTACCTGTACCACTCACAACACGGTTATACTTTTCTTGTTTAACTTAAACTATAACTCTCACCGTTGAACCATTTGGAATGCTATCGGATATTCAATAAGCCTCAAACATAGGGTATAACGCCGATGCCATGTCCCAAACATGGTCTTACACTGGCTCATCCATCAAGTCGATGCCATGTCCCAGACATGGTCTTACACTGGCTATCGAAATCGAGGCCGACGCCATGTCTCAAACATGGTCTTACACTAGCTCTCACATATCCATGACGATGCCATGTACCAGACATGGTCTTACACTGACACATCTCGTAGCCGATGCATGTCCCAGACATGTCTTACACTGGCTTACATGTCGAGGCCGATGCATGTCTCAGACATGTCTTACACTAGCTCTCGTCTCAATGCCGATGCCATGTCCCAAACATGGCCTCTCGTCTCAATGCCGATGCCATGTCCCAAACATGGCCTTTCGTCTCAATGCCGATGCCATGTCCCAGACATGGCCTTACACTGGCTCTCATAATGTGGCTGATGCATGTCCCAGACATGCCTTACACTAGCACATAAATAACCCGAATGTCATGGCATGAATATTCGATTTATTTCTTGAGGTTCAAACGGAGTACTACTATCTCAATTATCATCATACATCATCATTTCCACAATCAAGCCACCATATTATATCAATTCAAACACATGTAATACAATGTAGTTGTATTATTTACATACAACTTACCTCGGTACACAAAATATAGGCGATTAGTTCAGCTTAGTCCACTAGGTTTGTTTTTCCCCGGTCTAGGCCCGAATTTTGTAATTCTTGATCTAAAATGATAGAAATTCATTCATTTCACCAGCATATTAATCTAGACGCTCGAAAATTTATAATTGGGAAAAATGACCATTTTGCCCCTAGACTTCCACAAAATGACCACTTTACCCCTAGGTCCGAAAATTGATTTTTATCTCATTTTCTCACTAACCAAGCCTAGACGAATACTTTTTATACTAGAATCAGACCATAATTCTCATTATTACACACATGTAACATCTATTTCACAACTTATGCAAAATGGTCCCTAGTTAGGGTTTCCATGAAAACTACTTCACAAAAGTTGTTTCTTTAACAACCATGATTCATTTTCTTCCATAAAATTTTAGAAATCAACATGGTTACTATCATGGAAAAACCCTAAACTTTCAACCATTTTGCAAAATAGTCTCCTGATTTGAAAGCTCATGCTACAAAGGGTCCAAAAATACAAAAATCATCAAGAAAAACTATCAAAATCACTTACTTGTGAAGGTAAAGAGTGGATGAAATTTTTCAAGCTTCCAAACCTCTATTTTTTGGTATTTTGGGTGGTGAAGAGGGTGAGAAAAAGATGATATCTTTTCCTCTTTATTTTATTTCATTTTGGTCAAATAAATTACCAAATTTCCACTTAATCTTGACTTTCTCTATCTTTTGTCTCCTATGGCCACCCACCTCTATTTTAAGGGTCTATTTTCCCTTTAAAGACCCCAAATTTTGGTTCTCTAGCTATTTGACACCCTTAGCTATAAAAATTAGACTTTTGCACTTTATGCGATTTAGTCCTTTTTCATAATTGGGCTCACAATCGGTAAAATTAATTCACCAAAATTTTCATGCACCTATATAATCATGTTATAACACATAAAATAATATTAAAAATAATAAAATAGTTTCTCTAACTTTGAATTTGTGGTCTTGAAACAACTGTTCTGACTAAGCCCAAAATCGGGCTATTACATTGGGAGTTGGTTATGTACAAGGAAGGATTAGCACCCTCGTAACGCCCAAAATTGGTACCTTGTTGATTAATTGATGTCTTGGTATCGAGAATTGAAAATTTGAAGAGAATTTTAAAACACGATCCCACCTTACATGATGATATTTTTAATTAAAATCACTTAAATAAATTAAAACATATGTGAAAGGCCTTCTTATTTCGAGGTAACCAAAAAGAAAATGTCATGTCCCGTAAGTTAGGACACGACATCTCGAATCCTCGAAAGTAAGCTTGCTCATTATTTAATTACTATTTAAATCTCTCGTGTTTTAGTTTTAAAGGGGATGTTTGGTTATCTAGGTTCAAAGTGAAAGTTGAACCCCGTAAGTTAGGGCACGACTTCTTGAATCTCCAAATACAGAACATTGTCTTGATTTTTTACTTTTCCTTTTTTTATGCACAGAGTAAAACGAATGTAATATTTAAAGCAATGTGCATTTAACTTATTTAGGCATAGTATAAAAATGCATAAGTATATTTAAACACGATTCGCGACATGATTGTAGCAAAATAAAATAAAACGGAAGTATGTAGAAAATGAAACAATGATATATATATATAATAAGTAAATAAAAAATGTCATGTTAGTAAATGACAATGATATGACTCTAATAGTAATAAAACACCAATTCATAATAACAATGGCCATAATCATATTATAACTACTATTATAATACTAATATAAATAATCAAAGAAAGATAAATAATAATAATAATAATAATAATAAAAGTTACTCCCAACCACTTTTGAGATGCCTCGCTCCTACTGAAGTTGAATACGTCATGAGTGAATATGTGGTGATCACCTAGGGAGAACATTGTTAGCACAAAAGGTTCTTAAACAAGGATATTATTGGCCAACCATAGAAAAATATGCTTACGGCATGGTTCGCACTTGTAATTTCTACCAAAAACATGCTCCAGTGCAGTGATCACCAGCTGAGCCTCTATAAATGATGTTTGGTCCTTAGCCATTCTTAACTTGGGGAATAGGTATTTTGGGTCCATTTCTAATAGCCACATCTCAAAAGAAATTCATAGTTGTCGTTATCGACTATTTTACCAAATAGATAAAAGCTAAAGATTTGACTACAATAACATAGAGGCAAATGAAATCTTTTCTCTGGAAGTCCATTGTTTGCAGGTTCGACATCCCATGTTTGATTATAACAGACAATGGAACTCAATTCGAAGGAAAATTTGAGAACTTCTCTAAGGACCTATGGATATCACTTACTCAAAGTTCTGCGAAGACGCCCCAAACGAACAATCAAGTAAAGGCAATAAACAAGAAATCTTAGTAGCTTTAAAGAAAAAGATTGATAAGGCCAAGGGTGCCTGACTAGAAGAGCTACTAGGAATTATATGGGCCTTGCGAACATCTCCTCACGCAACAATTGGGGAAACAACATTCTCATTAGTGTGTCGGGTAGAAGTAATCCCTATTAAAATAGGCCTGCGATCCCACAAGACATCTCATTTCGATGAAAATGCAAACCAAGAGGCCATTAGATTCAATTTGGATCTTGTTGATGAAATTAGGAAGACAACAAAAATAAGAAATGTTGCGTGAGCTCAGCAAGTCGCTCGATAATACAACTTTAGGGTGAAAAAACAAGCTATTTCAAATAGGTGATCTAGTCTTAAGAAATAATGAAGCTAGTTTCCCAACATCACAATAAGGAAAAGTGGCCCCTAACTGGGAAGGACCCTACAAAATTGTTGAGAAAATAGGCTATGGAGATTATAGAATAGAGAAAATGGATGGTCCTGTTCTACCACGTACATGGAATGCTCGCCGTAAACTCTAATTTATATAGAGGCTTTATAGTTGTTTTTGGCACCTTTTGACTTAAAAAATAATGTTAGTCCCGGGTATTTGGTAGTTAATCGGGTGAAATTTATTCATATTATGATAATGGGAATGATTCAATAAAATATGCAATTTTATGTTTTTTGTATTAATTTTGGGCATAATTTAATTAATTCATGCTACATATTAATTTCCTCTATTTTTGTTGCAGTGGGACAATGAAGTTGATTATGCATGAAGCTCATTTTAACTCTTACATGGACATGATACTATTTCTACCCTAGTTGGATGGCAAAAGCATGCAAATTGGGTCATGAAGATGTCACATTGTTCTATTTAAAGATGGTTTACATAATGGACAAGTTTGAAAACTAATTGGGGGCATAAAATTGTCCAAACAAGGGGGAGAAAAGCCCAATTTAGAAAGGGCATATGAGCATCCCAAAATTAATTTTTGGGATATTTAATTTGAGGTCCCTACTCTTGGAAATAAATTAAAAATCATCACACCACTTTCACCCTTGAATCAGTCCACCACATTGCTTGATTCAAACATGATTTCATGCATGAATCACGCAATTAAATAACCCCCTATCTCTAGAATTTATGGTGAACCATGGGAAAGAGAAACCTAAGGGATTTTAAGTTATTTTTTACAAACCTCTTGACCATCCATCCACTATAAATACCAACCCTCACTTCTCATTCTATCATCTCTCATCCCTCACTCAACGTTCATTCTTCATTCCTTCCTCTCACTATATTTTCTTCTTCTTTTTTCACGCATAGCCATCCCCATTTCCCCTTTCCTTTTAGCTAGAAATTCCTTGAGAAAAAACACTTTCTTGGCCGGCGACCTTGAGGAACACTTTGCAAATGAGCAAACACAAAGATTTGAGGAAGCCACTACGATTGATTCCTAATGAACTATCGAATCGATTAGAGTTTATTCTTTCTTATCTCTGTTTTATTTGATATTAATCATGTTCACAATTTATTTTGTTGTTTTTCCATCAACAATGGTAGCTTAATTCTGTTTAGCTAGAATGATTACGTTAATTTGATGAAGTTCATTTGATTTATGTTCATAATGTTTTATGCCTCAATCGATCATGCTTTCAATTAAAATCATGCATGTATTTCATTAATTAAAATGTGATTGAATGCATTAGAATTATTTGAGCAATCCTAGCCAGACGACAATTAATCGCAATAATTGAAAGGTGTCTGCTTAATTTAGATCCTAACCCGATTAAATTAAAGGTTTGCAATAACTCGAGAGAGCTCTATTACCTTCATAGCTTTTGGATTTGTGTGACTAAATTGTTTTAAACTTAGTCAATCCCTATTACTTCACATGAATTATAGGAAACCTTTAGTTAAATATGAACATGGTAGTATGCATGTTTTTCTAAACAAAAGATTCCGAAAGGACTTAATATTGGTTTAAAAAAGTTCATGAAAGATTGAGTTGCCATGGAATATTTTTAGAAACATTATGAGCATGATAAAAATGAATTAAGTCAATTGATGTGATTATTCTAGCCTATTCATGTTATTGCTATTGAAATCTTGTGAATTCTACTACTAAATCCATCTCATTCATTTTATTGCATACATTGCATTTAGGTTAATTTGCATTAGGGATCACTTTGCATCTAGATTATTTAATTTAATTTAATCATCAATCACCACAAGAATATTATGTTTTTTACCAAATTGTTAATATTAATTTTACAATTAATTTATTAAAATACACAGTCCTCATAGAGACGATAACTTTTTTAATTACTTATTACTTAATAATGACTGTGTACATTTGCACAAACCTCGCATTACACTCGCCATCTAAAAAACTATTATGTATGAATGTTTTACCGTATTTTCTAATAAAGATACATTCTTTGCAAATGTTATTTAATTTTCCCAAACAGGAAATGCTAAAACATGTAAAATAACTCGCTAATATACAATCACAACTAATATTATTAAGGCTTGCTGATTTACGATCACAGCCTAAGTTCATTTATTTATGATCATGAACAATCTTCTATGAGTTAACTGATTTACTATCACTACTTCAAACAATTCGTTGATTTATGATCACAGCCTAAGTTCATTGATTTACGATCATGAACAATTTTCTATGAGTTAGCTGATTTACTATCACTACTCCAAACAACTCACTGATTTATGATCACAACTGATATTATTAAGACGCGCTGATTTACAATCACAGCCTAAATTCATTGATTTGTGATTAACGAATAATCTTTCACAATTTTATTTGTTTAAGTTATTTATGATGGCAACTTACTTATGCACTTTGTTCTCAATCAAACACCACAAGGTTTTAATACTAAGCAAAGATAGTTTTTTCCATTTAAAAAAAGAAAGTACAATGAATACAAGGAAATCACGAGTTGGCACTAGTATCATTGGGGTCTGCGAGATCTTTACCTTCATTCGTTAGTATTTCCTTCACATCCAGTAGTGGGAACTACACTGGTCTCAGCAGGAGTATCAGCAAAATAAAGCTTGCTAGAATTTTTCCACTCTTCAACAAACTCCTCCCAAGCAGCTCCAGATTGAAAGCGAATATCAAAATCCAGCTGAGCACCCATGAGGTGATTGAGAGCATCGAAACTTACCTTGCGAGCATCAAAGGGATCGCCAACCATTTAGGCATGTAGTAGAAAAATTGACTTTAAATATATCAGGTAATCCTAAAAAAGCTTTGCATTGTATCAACCTTATATTTTTTCAAGGCTTCTTCATGGTTCTTCTCCAAATTAGCCACAACAAGTTTATGCTGCTCACCCATGGATTTCATCATCTCTTCCAAAACAATCTTATCAGCTTGCATACCTTCAATCTCTTCATGTAATTTTTTATTTCTTTTTTTTAGAGAATAAGACGATCTTTTAACCTCATATTCTGATCCACCAGTTTCCTATTTTCTTTATCTAATTGTTTACGTAGGTCATGAGCCTTTCCAAGGCCCCATGGTGTATTGATAGACATTCTTAGATTCCATCTTTCTGGCCTCCTCTTCACCAATACCTTCACCAAGTCCCATACTAACCATACCAGCTTCAGCCAAAGCCACCTGAAGGGTTAGTATAAGTTCCTTCAAGGATGGTTTCTTTACGCAGCTAGAGGATGCAGAAGGACAAACATACTATTTTGCTTCTTGGGGCATATATTCTTTATACTTTCTACTTACCTCAATAGGGCAATAAGGAAACTTCTGCATGCTCAGATTCTCATACCAAGGAAATAATGTTTGTGTCTTACCACCACTGGACCTAAACTTCAACGAACCCCCAAGAGGATCATGCTAAACAATTACACCAAAGGTGTCCTTGGTTGGTGGTCTTGGTAGAGGTGGGGACAGAAAAGGAGAATGAACCACAAGAGGGACTATAAAAATGGTTGTTACAACACCAGATAATGTAGCACGATCCTTTCACGTTTTTTTGGCAAGGGCTACTCTTGTCTTCGTTGCTTAATATAACATTAGCAGCTCCAACAATAGTCTTTTATTTCTTTCAACTACTTGCACTTCCTTCCCCAGTAAAAGCACTAGAAGGACCTCTGATATGCCATAAATAGATGTAGAAAATTAGGCTTTTCCAACACACTTAAGGTGTCACATCCCAAAATTGGGCTTAGGAGTTTCAAGGGTAGAATTAGAAATTTTGCTCAATTGTACTTGAAATTTCGTAGCATGGTAAACCGAAAATGTCTTCGTCTATGGCTTTTAGAAAATCAAATCAATTCTTGAAAATAAGTTTCAAAAGACCTTTAATTTTGAATAGAGGACTATTTTGTAAATAGGGTTAAAAGTAGGACCACCAAAAGAGTAAATTTACCAAAATTTAAAATTCAACTTAATATTTCCCCCACCAATAACAAACCCACAATAGTTTCTTCCCCATATTATTGTGTTGTCGTCCTTTGCTCCCCGAACTCCTCTCAATTTTATTTTTCAAACTTTAATTCCATTGATTTCTTTCATCCTCGTTACATTAAATCTCTATAGAATTTTAAAAGAAACACCCAAAACACCATTGATTTCTTCATCTATCAAACTTTAGGTTTTTCTGCTTTTTGATCAAACGCTTGATTCTTCTTCAACTAAGGTAATGTTTTGATTTTTTTTTATTTTTTAATTTTATTTAGCAGTTAAAATTGATTTTCACCTATTGAATCGAGTATTTTGAATAAAAGCCAAAAATTGGGTCGTTAATGGTGGATTTTAGGATTTTGAGTAAAAACGAGGTTTCAAAGTGTTTTTCTATTAGTTTTGATGTGATTAGAAGGTTTCTAAATATTTCTTAAAATTTCATTAAAGAATTCTAACATTTTATTGAATTTTTTACAAAATTGCCATAGTATGTCGAAATTATGGAACCATGAATCCATATAGTTTTGGGTAGTTTGAAGGTTGAGAAATAGTCGTAGATGAATAATTAGATGAATGGAATCAGTTTTAGGTAAACAAAATAAGTAGAGCCCGAGATATTTGTGTTTCAAGTTTGCTATGTCAAAAGTTTCAATTCAAGAGAATCTAGCTTAGACTTGTGTTTTTGATTGATTTAGGAGAGTCTTTAGCTAAATATTGATTGTGCTTGTTGGATGATTCACTTATTGAAGCTTCGAAATCATTAAGACCTTCTATGAGTAAAGCAAAAGGCAAGGAAAATCTAGTTTGAGCTTTCGGCAACTAGGCGAAAGCGTGAACGATAAGTGTTTGGAATCTCTGGTTGTAGATGCGATTCATTGCATTAATGAACTTAGGAGTAGCCTAAACCCCTAATTTAAGTTTCGAGTGTAAGCTTTCCTATATCCTTTGATTATGTGTTGTGTAATAAGAATTGTAATGTGATATTATGACATGTGAAATATGTTTGTGATAGCTGTTGCGAAAGTGTTAATTGTGGGCATGTTGTACATGCTGATTAATAGAGATAATTTTGTGTTTAATGTAAATATCCGGTGAGAAAGTGAAGAAAAATGGTAAGCGATTATGTGGTGTAATGTGGATACTTTGGCCTTGTGATTTTATGGGACCATTGGATATAGTTGGCATGTCATAGAATTATGAGTACTCATCATTGTGTTATGTTTTTGGGGTATTAAGGCTCGAGACAATTTTGGAGAGATAAGAGAACGTGATCTAAGCTCCATTCACTGGGATATGTTGGTGTGTTGGAAAGTGTTAGCTATGTGCTACACTTTTAGGATATGTTCGACTCAATAGTCATTTGGTGTGTTGGAGATCCGTGTATCCGATGTGTGGTGATAGAGCCCACTCTTATGTTTCGTAACCTCAAGTGCCAATGTATTATTAAATGTAATACTATAAAATGTGATGTATGCATAAATGTATGGCCATAATGTTGAATGGGCTGTTAAATATTGCATGAACGCTATAGTGTGTCAATATGGTAAACTTAGCATGTGAATGTTCCTTTTTCTTTTTCATCTAACGTATGACTTCATGTTTACTTAGAGGTTATTTTGACTATTCACTGAGCTTGTTAAGTTCACCCACTCCTTTTAAACCTTTGTAGACTATTAGTGTTGTGGTGTGAGTGGTGCGGAAAATTCTAAGGGATTAATCCAAGTAGTTTAGCATTTGAGTAGGTATTTTACAGTTATTATTTCAAATTGTGGGAATAAGGCACTGTGGTAGACTTTTAACTAATTATTGCCATGATGTTTTGGATGCTTACATGAACTTATTGCTCTTAGGATTTGTGGATATTGATCTTGGTATATTGATTTCTTGTTTGGATATATTTGTGATGTTTTAAACTGCCATTATAGTTATTTTGATGATTGTTTGATGAGATAATAAACACATGTTGAGTAGAGACAAATTAGAATTGTAATGGCCTAAATTCAAGGTTATTGGAACAGTGGTTTCGTAACCACAAATCTGATTTAAAGAGAAATTTATTTTAATATTTTTGCATAAATATTGATATGATAGGAAAATCGTATGAAAATATCGATAGAAAAATTTTACCAATTTAGTGGTTCGTTAGAAAAAGAAATTATTGAAGAAATTGGGTAAAAACAAGGTATTGAGACCTCGATCTCGTAAAACTAAGTAAAAAATATTTTTATAAATATTTATGAAATGTTAGTAATATGATATTAAAATTTCGTTAGAAAATTTTAATGTTTGGCTAGTCAATTAAATAAAAAGGACTAAATTGGAAAATGTGTAAAAGTTGCTAGAATAATTAAATAGCTTAAGTGTCCAATGAGAAAGGATTTAAAAGAAAATTAGACCCAAAATTTATTTGGGCTGGACGGCAAGGGCATGAAATCAGCAGGAAAATTGACCATTTAAGGGCAAAATTGAAATATTGCATAATTAATTAAATAAAGATAGAACTAAACAGGAAATATCTAGATTTCTCTTCATTTTTCTTCATTCTCATCAGCAAAAATGCCATAAGAGGCGTTCTTTAAGCTGGTATTTCATAATTTTGCATCAAGTGAGTTAATCCTTGCCTTTTTCTTATAATTTTTGTGTTTTTAAGATTTTTACAACTAGGTCCTACTATTAAATTCATTAGTTTTTGATTTCATGGATAAAATTAAAAGTCATCATAGTTGAATGTTGTAAGTTTATGATGAAATAGCATGAAATTGAAGCTTTAATTTGTTTATGAGATGATTTTATTAGGTAATTTCAATAGAAATTGATTTTTAGGACCTAATTATGAAAATGTTTGGAATTAAAATCTAGTGCTGAAATTCTAATTCCAAAAGGTTATAAAGTAGTTTAAAGTGATAGAGTTAAGTGTTAATTGAGAAAAATCAGCTCAATTGAGAGACTAATTGAGTAGGGACAAAATTATCATTTATTAAAAGCTTAGGGAAAAAATGGTAATGACATCTTGCACTGAAACAGTTTTGGACAGTAGCAGTAGGCTAACTTTAAAAAATCATCATAAATTGTGGAAATCGAATTAGAAGATGAACAAAATACTGAATTAAATCTTATTGAGTCTAGTTCTCATAGAAGAAAAGTGTAAGCAATGGAATTGTAAATCATGAGATATAATAAATTTTGTGAGACAAGGTCAGAATGAATTCGGGTTCCCCTATTCTGACTTTGAAAAATCATACAAAATTGAAGAAAAATAATTATGGGCTTAAAATTATATTTTTAGAATCCTAAATGAGTCTATTTTCAAGAGAAATAAACAGTAACATCATCTAAGTCCTGTATGAAGAGATAATTAAGTTTTAGTGAATAAGGGTCAGAATTGTCAGATAGCAGAATAGGGGTGACTTTAAAGAATAAACTGTACTTATTGGCTAAACCAAAAATTATGAAAATTTTATAGTAAGAAGATATGTGAGTCTAGTTTTAGATAAAATTATTGGATCCTAATTTGAAGTTTTTTAGCTCAAGATAAAAATAATTTAGTGACCATGACTCAAGTAGACAGCTTTGAATGAACTATAAATAATAGTGGAATTATAGAGAATGTAGCATATGAACATGAAATGTATTAAATTGATGATTAAATTTATTTATGTAGATCCAGAAAATTCAAATATGAAGCTAGATCGAGGAAAAGAAAAAGTTCAGGATTAGTAGATTTGTGTATACGAAAAGTATCGAGGTAAGTTCGTATAACTTGAATGATATTCTTAAATGCTTGAAATATATGTTATTGATGTGAATATGATTTGAATGTTCATTGTCTGAAAATTGATAAAACATTGATATATTTGATAAAAGGGGAAGAAATCCCGGTTGAATGAAAGGAAAATTCGATGGATCTTTGAAAAGGAATTGACGGTAAAAAGGATCTAGCCTGGACGGGTGATCCTGCCCTGATATAGCCCTCCCGAAGAATATGTGTAAAATGGATTTAGTCTGGAAGGGTAATCCGAATTAGAGTCTGAATTTAGCCTAGGCTGGTAATTCAAATCCAAGCTCATTAGAGTAAGGGGATTTAGCCTGGACTGGTAATCCCGACAATACTCTATGAGTTTATATTATAGGGGATTTAGCCTGGACTGGTAATCTCGTTGTAAGGATGAGGTTTGCAGGAAAGTGCTCTCTGAAATGGAAATGTGCGCACATGAATATGAATTGACAGACCCGGAATTGTACACTAAAAGTGTACCTTTGAAAATCCATCAAAATTCTGAGAAATTCAACGGGATAAATATGGAAAAATAACAAGGGAATGAAAATCATGGTATTGATGAGCTCATCAATCATGGTATATATTATTGATACATGGAAATTATTGGACTAATTTGAATATTGAGTTTGTGCATGTTAGGGTAATAATGCATTGAATGGATATTTGAATGTTTATTGCATTGTATTGAGAATATTAGGTAAGTATAATTCTTGTTACATGATCTTACTAAGCACAAAGTACTTACCCTATTTCCTTTTTCCCTGTTTTGTAGTGTTAAGAGCTTGGAGGTCAGATTCGATCGGAGACACATCAAACTATCAACCTCAAGATTTCGGTATATAAAGAAACTTTATTTTGGAAATCAATGGCATGTATAAGCTATTATAGTAAATGTTAATGTGAAATTATCGTAAGGTCAGCCATTGGTATGGCTAATAAATCTTAATTTTGGTATATGATGACGTTATCTTATAAATATGCATGAACCTATCTTGAAAATATGTTGGATTGGGTTGGTTGATGTGGATTGGTCTCAGTTTAAAATTGCAGGGAATGTTAGATATCTATAAATGGGTTATATTGAGTTAAAAAAAATTTAATTCCTAAACTTTGGTAATGCCTTGTACCCTATTCCGGAAACGAATACGGGTAGAGGGTGTTACAAGAATGGATTAAATACTTTAATATCGATACCTCCATTATATTTGAGGTTTTAATATCGATACCTCCATGATATTTTTAATGTGCAGGAAGTCAGTAATGTAATTTGGTATCAATACCATATCATGAGTATCGATACTCGGGGTAAAAACATCGATACTTTTTAAAAGGTACCGATAAATTCTTAAGTTTTAATTTTAAGCGAGAAATAGAATGTTAATTTGGTATCGATTTTTAGGGAGGTATCAATACCATCTATGAGAATTACTAATACCATAGATTCAGTATCGATACCTACATGATTTATTCAAAGTTTAATGTTAAATCCTATTATAAGCTCGTCTGATGTATGTTTAGTATGATTTTATGTTGCTTAGGGTATTCATGACTTAGAATCCCTATCAATGGTCGAATGAAATTTTATGATGTTAATTGCATGTCATTGAGATGTTATGCTTTGATGATGACAAGACGATAGTATAGCATCTTGTTACTTGGGCTTGGTGATCGGGTCAGGTATAATGTGTTACATAAGAAGCTTTTTCTTGAGAAAAATATAGTTTTTACCTTAGTTTTTCGTTATTTTCATATTTTTATATTTTTTGGGTAATAAGTGAAAATCTATTGTTTTGTCCATTTTTTGACCCAAATTGGCTGATAGTGCCATTGGGAGGTCTAACATGTGTTTGAGTGATGTAATGACATGTCGGAGGTCAAAAACGAGCGAGAACGACATCTAGGGCAAGGGTATTCCGATATCCAACCCTTAGAATCGCGATACCTTCAGCAGTATAGCAGACCAAGGAGGCCCTTTAGTGGTATCGCGACATTCTCTTTAGGTATCGCGATAACAACCTCTCAAGGAAGACCCCCAAGTTCAACATTACCCGAGATATCACTATATCCTCTGCTGGTATTGCGATATTGCCTTTGTCAAAAGGACAAACTTGGACAAAAAGGGGCAACCTTTGTCTACCCAACCCACCAATGACACAGGCTCATGTACAGGCAATTTTGGAATAAAAAATTCATCAAAACACCCTTTAAAATAGCCAAAAATTGCTAAGGAGAAAAGAGACATTTTAGCTTAGTTTTAGGTTTAGGTTTAGGCTTCTGTAGGTTTTCTTTAGTTTTCTCTACACTTTTTTAGGGTTTTTATTTTTCTCTTATTCTACCCTAGATTAGAGTTTATTTTTCTGCATTTACTTCTTATTCTTGATGTTCTTTATGTTAGTTAAGTTAGTTAACACTGTAGCTAAGGTTTATTTACATTTTCAATCTCTGTACCTGGTTTTCAAAACTTTTTAAGCTTTAGTTTAATGTATTTTAGTTTTCTTTACTTCAAATATGTTAAAGCTTGTCCCTTTTATGTTTCTTGCTTTAGATTTATTTGTTAAATGCTTTTGGTTTCATGATATTTAAGTTTTTCCTCCATAAAGATCTTAACTTTTAAATTTTTCTCAAGTTTTACTTTTATGGTTGCTTTGTTTTCTATTGTTATGTTTATTTTCTTAACTTTGAGCATGTGTAGGTAAATCCTTAAGGAGGTTGGTTGATGGAGATGTGGATAAACAAAAATCTTTGGACAAAGGATTAAATCGTAACAACTTAGACTAATTTGAATAGAACTAAGAACTTAGGTAGTGATGCCTCTAAAGGAATATTATGATAAAGTGAAACCAGAAGGTAATCTTGTCGCGCACCTGTTCGTTATCTCATATTAACAGGCAAGATCGGGAGATAAACTGAACCTAACTCGTCTAAATCGATAAAATTGAGACTGGAAGATAAAATGGAGTCACTTGGTTATTTATGTGATTTATCTCCCTATTCCAATATGTGGTGAGCCAAATCAAAGTCAACCAACCCCCATTAGTCATTTGCTAAATAGTCCCTCTAGTTTACATTTATTGTAATTTAGTCTCTAGAGTAGAATATTTAATTTTCTTGCAAACTTATCTTTTATGAATCGCTATAATATAAAATTGTATTAGTAGCCACTTAGCCTCTATTGTGTATGCTAGTTATTGCTCAATCGCCTCTTTCTTTGGGTTCGATCCTTGGAATACTTTGGTGTTTCATTGTAACACTATAAATATTACAACGGTCATGTATGCTTGTAGTAAAACTGAACTTCAAAAATTGTTTCATAAATTAGTTGTTTTAATGCGCACGCACACAACTGGTCAAACCCATTGCACATTTTTCATAAAAGATCAAACGTCCATGTATTTGTTGATCTCCATAGATAAATTTATTGATTGCCCCAAAGACTCTTCAACAACACGAGCAATGCCTGCATCACCAACAAGTTTATTATCAGCACCAACATAGATCCTAGGGGGATTTGCGCTACCTTCTCGATCCCCTGCAGGTTTAGAGGACCATGGAAGAAGCTTTAATTTACAAAAGGTATAAAAATAATTTTTAGGCTCCACCTTTTTCCCTAAAAGAATAAGTACTAACTTATTAGTGGCTCTATGTGGCCACGCGAACTGCGCGGGCAAAAATGACATAGTGTCTGCACCATTTTTACCATCAATTGGCCGCCATCCATTAGTGCTCTAATCTATGAGGAAGTGGTGAAACACATTTCTAATAGTTAACACCTCCTTCAGCTTCAATACACGACCTTGGCAAAACCTATAAAATTGAGCCCACCCCACCTCCGATATAATTTCTTGTCTTCGCAGGCATACACTCTTGCTAGGTGTGGACCACTCAATGGGAAAATCAAAACCAACTCCAAATTTATTCTTTATCTGTATGTATTTACAACAATTCAGTTGAAGGTCGAAAGATCAGTTGGAAATAATCGATTCCAATCTATCGCGACGAGTAAAATAAAACAGGCCCAAAGAGCCTCTTCGATTGCAGGCTTTGAGTTGGTATAGATTTTGGAAAACAGAAATCAACGACACCTCTTCTCACTGACCACATTCAATGAAGTAGGTCATTGTAACCCATCATGAGAAGCCGGATAGTTGCCCCGGAGATATTCCATACTAGTCAAGAAAATGAAAAAAGAAGGGGTGGAGTGGAAGATGAAAACATGCTTCTAGTTTGTGTAAGGGAAGTAGAAAACTTCTATTGGTGATGTCACTTAATTGCCTTGACCTTTCAACAATCGAGAAGTTATAAGCAAATTTGGGTATTTGAATCTTCTGAGCAGCCAAGTGACGACTCATCTCTTTATGCCTAGTGGTGCAAACATACGATTTCGCCTCCACTGGAGCATTTGCTTCACAGCGTTGTGGAGGCTCACTTCCTGAACCACCACGGTTACCCTAAATTCTATGACTACCTCCTCTCGACCTAACCATCATGCCCAACTAAACCTAGAATAACTATAAAGAAAATTTGGAAATTTTAAGAAATTTACCTCTAAATCACGATTGTCCTTCTCAACAGCAACTTATTCTAAAAAAAAATTTAAATCCAAGCAGTTTAATATTTAGGGTTAAGGTAACCTCCCTTTTAAAGAATTTCACAACTTGACGGTTTATGTGTTCAAGAATGAAGGCACAATTACCTTTATATAGTTGTACCTCTCCTCAATATGTGATGAAGCGTATATGACAATTTAAAGCTAAAAGTGTATACAATAAGTTTTATTCTCAAATATTCCCCACTTCATAAAGCCAAGTTCTCAGAAGAGTCACTTTATAACTCTTCTTTGAAAAAGGTGGGAAACAAATTGTTATAATGTTCGCCATTACCGACCCATTACCCCGGTTACCCAACTAGGACCGACCTGTAGCTTGCATAATTCACATATTGGGTTTGATGTGATGAGTTTACATCCTCTTTTAAACTCGCATAGGGTGGGTTCTCACCACCATGCAGGTGAACCCACACGTAGAGAACACATGTTAATCTTAGAATAGGATACGTGTTGACATACCGAGAGGCCTACCTACAACGTCACATCTAGGAACCTTATCATATAAATAGAGAAATTAACACCCTTAAGAGACAGACACACTAAAACACTCAACACTTATAATCAATTTAGTTAACCATTTAACTTACTCTAAATTAAATAGTCAAAACTTAACCAAATGTATCAACTAAGTTGTTGTGACGATCTTTTGTAGACCACTAGAAATAGATCTGCTTTGGTTTTCTTATTTTTCTTTAAAAATGGTTTCATCAAAGATAGAAAAAGAATTCTATATGTGAGAGTTCAATCTCTGTTGAATAATTCTTCTTAAATATCGTCCTATCCTACTATTTTCATTTATTACATTAATTTTGTGTTATTAAAATGCTTGTGTTGATATCATATTATATTTTCTAAGTTAGTTTTTATATTTTTTTATAAGATGATATACTTAAAAGATTAAAAATTACCGCTGGTAGGCAAAATCCCTTCACATGTCAATCTTGAGAGAGATTGTTTTCTTACAGATATGGTCACAAAAGATGGTTGTTGGAATTTAGATCTCTTTTGTCTTTGGTTACCGGAGGATATAGTTAGAAGGATTGTGGGGGTCCCCCCTAAACCCTTCCGTAGGGCCGGATAGAGTTATATAGGTTGGGTTTACAACTGGGTTCTTTCCTATTAAAAGTGCATATTGGAAACTTCGCAAGAGGATGTGGAATCCAAAGGACGACTAGGGACCACAACGAGTTAGATTCTTCGTTTGGATGGCACTTAAAGAACGTCTTCTTAATAATGTCGAGCGTACGAGAAGGGGGCTAGGGAGCAGCAGTTCTTGTGGATTTTGCGGTCATGACTTTGAGGATGTTCTACATGTTATCAAAGATTGTAGTGCAGCTAGAGATATTTGGCTATAAGTGATTCCTGAATATAAGCGCAAATGGTTTTTTTTGGAGATTTGAAAGAATGGCTTGTGGCTAATTTGCAGAATCAGTTGCAAATTTTGTTTGGAGAGATGAATTGGTCATGACTTTTTGTACTAATCGCTTGGCGTATTTGGAGAAACCGAAATTTACATGTGTTTCAGTGAATCTCATGGAGTATTGACGAAGTGATCAAAGTCTCAAATAGTTGGGCTAAACATTATGTGTTTGTTTGTAAGGTGAATGCGACCAAGAGAAATGGCACAAACTCCTACCCGATATTAGCAATTAATTGGATCTAATTAAATATGGATGGCACTGTCCAGGTGGCCTCTAGTTTTGCTGCTGCAAAGGGGTTATGCGTGGCACGAAGGGGAATTGGATTTTAGGATTTAATAAGTTTCTGGGAATATGTTCAGTATTAAAGGCTGAGTTATGGGGTATTTTTTAGGGCTTATCTCTTCTATTGGAGCAAGGATTTGATAGAGTGTTGATTAGTACATATAGCATATAAGCAATTTAGATTATTTAAGACAATATTTCGAGGAATGCAAATCCAACTTTGGTTAGGCAAATACATCAACGGTTGGAAATGACAGTACAATGACTTATCCTACATGTACCTAGAGAAAAAAATAAAGTTGTGAATTTTTTTTGCAAAAATTGATTGCAGAAATAAAGACAATTATACTTTTGTTTGAACTTCCTTTAGGTGTTTTAGTTTAAGTCTTTGTGAATTCTTTATTTTATATTCACCAAAAAATTTAAAAATTAATTTTTTTTTTTACTTTTTGTATTTTAAAAATTTCTAGCTTGATAACCGATACTAATAATATTTTCAATCAATTATCATGTATGTTGACTGAGTAATGATTTGTATTTTGAAGTTACTTTTATGATTGCATGAGTTTATTCATGGAAAATTTGTTCCAGAAAGAAATATGACTTCTTAACTTGTTCCAGTCCGGATGAGAGCAAACCAAAATCTGGAATGAATGTGGAGTAATTTAAATAAAAAAACGTTGAAGGGCTTTTGAAATGCAATACAAAATAGAAATGGGGAAGGAGGATAGATGGAGGGATGTTCAATCATTGCAGCACTGCTTTCAAATCAAAATGGTTACTTTCTGTGTTGGTAAAACATTTATAAGACAATGGAAATGGTCAGATATGAAAACTACCAGAAACCATATCTATCTATGCCCCTGCCTAGGGACTAATACCCCCTCTCACATTGTTTCAGGTGATAAAGAAAAAACCTCCCCCCCTCTCTCTCTCTCTCTCTCTCTCTCTCTCTCTCTCTCTCTCTATCTTTAATAAAAAACTTGGGTCCAACACGCAACCCCCGACGTGCATTTTCTTACACTCTTCTGCACCCGCCTGTGTTTGCCCTTTGCCATTTGCCAACCCCCTTTTCTTTATTTCCGATCTTAATAACAAATAACAAAATTTTCACTTTTTTGCATGTTGGGGTTCTTGTTTCCATCTCTGTCAAAATCTAAACATGCTTGAGGGTATTGAACAACAAGAATAAAAGACTAATATTGTAATACCATATTAGAACTATCCAACAAGACACGTTAAGTGACTGAAAATGAAAAAGAGGGAGAGAAAAAGGACCATTCTCTCTTCTAACAATGCTTTAACAATGCTAAAAGCAGCAAATTAAACTCGAGTTTGACAGGAGTTAAATAAAAGACAGTCAAGATATGTTTTTTTTTTTTTTACCACAGATGTGAAAACCCAAGTTCAGGCTAACAAGTTATCTGATGATGAGATCAAGAATTTTAAAGTTTCAATATAAATTTGGGATGGGTATTGGCGGCAGAAAGCACTTAAAAAACCAGTTAAGTCAAATTCAAGGTCGTATCAGTTAAAATGAATGAAGATTTAGAAATTTCAACAAGGAAGAGGACCCCACATCTTTGTTAAATTAAGTGTGTGGTTTTTATAATTATCATCTCGAAAGTTTCATAATATCAATTAGATTAAAACATCTCTGAATTTCATAATTACAAACCAGATAGATAGATACATGAAAACTTAGACCCCAGAGCTCTGTCTTTAAAGAATGCCCACTTCTAGACTCAATCTCTATTACTCTCTTCTTTTTTTTCTCTCTCTCTCTCTTCGGAAAAACTTGTATATAAATAAATGTCACTTCCTTTGCTTTCTGCACTCAACTCATGAACTTGAAAAGCTTTACTTGGATGGGTTGGTTGGGGGTGAGTATCTCTTGTTGGAGAAGCAGGGCACGTGCAAGTTCCTATGTTTAAGTGAACTTTGCACGTGCTCCCCTTCTCCACCGTGAGTTTCTCATTCTGATTGCTGATTGCAGTACTGAATCTGCAACTGCATCTCACCTCTTTGAAACTACAGATGTCGACCAGGACAAAAAAGGTAATCTATCATATATATGTTTATCTTTTACATTCCTCTCTTCACCTGCAATCATCAATTCTTCTTCCTTTTTTTTTTTTTGCTTTCACGCAAACAATTCAGTGTTTCCTGGCGCAAAAAATAAGCATCCAAGTTAAACATCAATTTGCAGAGAAGATATTTCTGATAACATGTAGGTTTTGCAGTTATATGTGCAGGGCCTTATATAATATATTATGAGATGAGTTCAATTTCTTACATTCACGATATCTAAGTAAGAAGTAAAACCAACAGATTTTGCAAGAAAAAGTTAGATCCATTGATTTGTTTGTCAATCTTTTTAACCAGTGAATAAATTGTTCTACAGGATACAAATGGATGCCTTATAAAATATGTTTTAACATTTCAACGAATGTAGATATACGAGTACTTGAAAAAAAAAAGAAAAGAAATGGGAATAAATTTCCAATTTTGGGTTATATTATTTGATCTAAGATGTACAGTGACAGAGGAGCACAGAAAGGAATGAGTTCTCCACTGAAAGGGGATTAATGTAATGTACTTTCCAGGAGAAAAAAAAAACAAAAAAACAAAAACAAAAGGGAAATGGTGATTTTGAAGAAGAAATGGGTCTGGGTTTTGACTAATATTATAACATGATAATGATGCACACAGATTGTACTTTGCGTGGTTGACTTGGGGCGAGAGAAGCGTACGGAGCACAAAATGAAGGTCTGAAACTGAAGAAAACACACACACGCTTGGTTCAACTGTCCCATTTGTCAAAGAAAGCCAAGCAAAGATGGTGTAATTGGCAGTCAAATGACTGGTTTTGGTAAGCAAAATGGCAGTACCTGGGCTGCTTCAATTCACTGGGCCTTAAAAACTGGGGGGATTTTTTCCTTGGTTTTGGTTAGGGCTTTTAACGAATGGGTTCGGAAAAAGAAGGGTAATTGGATAGGCCGAGTGAGTGTTGGGAATTGAAATAGATGCAGAGAATGGGAAATGAACCTTAAAATGCAAGCAATGGTGATGGAAGGATGGAGGCGTGTACTGGGACACGCAATGCACAGGTTTCGAGGCTTCTGCAAAAGACCAGACATACATTTAGACAATGATTTTGTCACATGCTAAACTCTTGACAAACATGGCAGCGAATCCTTTAAGAACTCTGAATCCTTTCTCTTTTGATTTTTTGTCCTGCAACCTATAACTTTTTTTTGTGTCTGCATGAATGCTCACACATGCAAGTTGTTTGTTCTTCAATTTAATGGACTGTCTTATTATTGTTAGTTTTTGACGATGTCATATGTCCAGATAGTTTTGTCCAAAATTTATTTGAACTTGTAAAATTATTTTGTCTTTATTGGTTTTTTTTATATAAATAAGCTTAAAATATTAATTGAAAAATTATACTCAAAAAATATTTTTGGCTGGTAATTATTCCAAAAAAGACTATCAATTCTGCAACAAAACCACTCATGCCCGGTAATGCAAGAGAAGCCATAGATAAGATACTGAACATCGTAAATATTTTGGGAATCGAAACGGCCATTCCGCCCATTTCGTCGAGATAAACAAGACGCATTCTATCATAACTCGTTCTTGCCAAGAAAAAAAGTGCAGCACCGATAAAGTCATGAGATATTATTTGTAAAATAGCTCCGTTGAGTCCCGTATCAGTTATCGAACCAATTCCTATAATTATGAAACCCATATGAGATACGGAGGAATAGGCTATTATTTTTTTTAAAATTCCGTTGACCAAGAGATGTTGAAGCTGCATAAATTATTTGCATTGTACCCACTATTATCAACCAGGGAGAAAATATGGAATGCGCCATTTTTCTTTTAAAATATATTTTTTTGTTTTTGTAAAGACGAAGAAAGAAATAATCTCTCCTATTTACTCCGTCGACGAAGAATCAAATTATCACTATATTTATTCCTTTTTCTACTTCTTCTTCCAAGTGCAGGATAACCCCAAGGGGTTGCGGGTTTTTTTCTACCAATTGGAGCCCTCCCTTCACCACCCCCATGGGGATGGTCTACAGGGTTCATAACTACTCCTCTTACTACAGGACGCTTACCTAGCCAACATTTAGATCCGGCTCTACCCAAACTTTTCTGGTTCACCCCAACATTCCCCACCTGTCCGACTGTTGCTAAGCAGTTTTTGAATATCAAACGGACGATTGTTATAGTGGAAGTTAATGTTTGCCAGTGGCATCACTTTCTTTTTTTTAATTATTATTTAATCATTAATTTTTTTAAAAAAATTGGGTGTTGTTACTATGTCAGATGATACTTAAATATTTTTTAAAATATCTATAAAAAATACGAATATTCACAATGGAGGAAAAAAGAAGGAACAAAATTTTGTTTAATAGGTAGAAAAATGTTTAATAGGTGTAACTGATCTGTCAAGTGACATTGGTTATATTTAAAAAAAATATCAGAGAAAAATAAGAAAAATAATATTTTTTATAAGTGTTGTCTGTGTCAGGCAACATCAGTGTTTTCTTATGGAATAGATAAATTTATTAGTGGTGTTGCCGACGTATCAAGCTGCACTGATGATCCTACCATGCTGTTAGGCGACACCACCCACTATATACCCCATCTTTGATGCAAAATCTAGATATGTTGAAGTGTTTGGTTTTTTGTTGAATTTTTTTCTAGAAGAAAAAAGAGGAAGAAAGATTTGTGTTTAGTACGGGAGAAAAGAAAATAAAAGAAAAAAAAATCAGTGTTCAGTACAATGGGAGAAAATAGAAAAAAATTATTTTTGTTGTTGGATGTTCGAAATTTGAGGAGAAATATTTATTTATGTTGGTGTTTTAGGAATACATTGTGATAATTTTAACATTTTAAATTCATGGTAATGCGGTGACATTAAGAGATCCATACATTTTATTTACCGTGTGGAGAGTGCACCATCACCTTAGAAGATGTCGCATTGCAACTTGGGCTCCCAATTGATGGTGGTTATGTAGTCACGGGTTCAAGTATAGTGTTCAAAGCTGCGCATGAAAAACTTCACTAGTTGACGGTGGTTATGTGATCAAATTTCATGTCACCAGAAAAGGATATTTTAAAAACTACATACATAAATTTGAGAGGGAAAAAATGAGTTTAATCAACTCATTCTTTTTCTCCATCAAAGTAGTGTCATTAACTTTATTGTCCAAAACCTGTGTCAGAGGTGGGAGCAAAAGACTGATGACAAGGGAAGTGATAGTGAAAGTGGAAACAAGCTTAAACACAACTCGGGAAGACAACGCTTTTAGTTATTAAAGTGGTGCATGAAAGAAGGGTAAAGTGATAAAAAACAATTGAAAAAAAAAATTTTAAAAAGAAGAAAATATGGGGAACCCATAACCGCTACTGTCATGTGATTATTCCAACTATAATTTGTATCATTATCATATAAGTTAAAATGATAGTGGGGATCATCATATTTTGATCCGTTATTCATGTAACTAGAATTACCAAAAATATATAAAAAAAATTTCCAGTTCACTCAAAAAAGAATGACCATTATTAAGCTCAAAAAATTTATTTTTACTATCAAAATATATGGAATAATTGGCCTGACCATCTGGTGAAATTTTTTTTACTATCACTATTACTACTATTGACTTAAAATTTTTTTAATAGGTGTAAAAAAAATTTAATAGGTGAAAAATATTTTAACGGGTATTCACGGTGAAAAAATATAGTTTAGGAAGTAAGGAGAGAGAGAGGGAAAAAAAGAAAATAGAAAAAAATAAAGAGTGGAGAGAGCCTGTGAGTAGCACCAAGCTAACATCCTGCCACCGATGTGACCGGACGGTCACGGGCTCCTCCACATCCTTTATTTTTTTTGTTAGATTCTTTTTTTTTCTTTCACTATAAAAGGAGGGTTTGGTCCCCCTACCCTATCAGCCACCACCGAAGGAGAAAAAAAAAGAGCTTGGTCTTCAATTTTTATTTATTTATTTTGTGTTTATTGTTAGAGGTTTGTTTGTGTTGGTGTAATAGGCTAATTTTGGCTTGGGCCCGAAAAAAAAATAATAACCGAATAAATAAAGTCAAAGGATGCAATCGGTCGAAAACAAGCCAAAAATGGCCAAATTGTAAGATAATCATTAAATTGGGGTCAAATCAAAAAGATGGAGAAAGCCAAGGAGTTATCAAATTTTGTTGACTTGGTAAAAAGCCAAAAATAGGAATATATTATTTTATTTTTATTTTTTTATTAAATTAATTAGGCTATTTTTAGTAAACCCCATGTATATAAACAGGGATATTTTGTTCTTTGGGAAAAAATGACTTTTGTATTCCTACTTCAATTTGGAATTGAATTATTCTCTCTTTTCCTATTTCTATTGGAATTGAATTATTTTCTTTTCTCTTTCAATTTGACGTGGGATTTTTTTCCATTTCATTTCAATTTCTTTGTTTTTTCTAAATCCGTTCAATTGCTTTTAGCTCTTCCCTTTTTTTATTGTTTTACAAATAAGTTTTTATTATTTTTAATTTTGGCCCTAAAATTTGTTTTGACTACATTTTGGTCCTCCTTGAAGCTGTACGTTTTGGAAGGTAGGGATTATTTCCCTTTTGGTCCCTTCTTGTTATTCGCATGTTTAAATTGGTCCATTTCCTTTTATTTATTTTTGATTTGCCCCAAAATTTTGCTTTAAGGTTCGATTTAATCTTTTTTTTTGCTATTTTATTATCAAATTAACTAATTTAATATATTATTGCTATTATTATTATGTTTCTATTTATATTTATTTTGTTATTCTAATACTATTATTATTTATCTAATTATTATTTATCTATTTATATTTCTACTATTATTATATTTCTATTTCTATTTATATACTAATATTATTTTCATTATTATCTTTCTTATATATGTTTTTTTTACTCTTGTTATTAACATTTTATTTATTTATTTATATCGTGTTGTTATTTATTTATTTATGTCCTCTTATATAATTTTAAAAATTTTATTATTATTATTATTATTATTATATTTCTATTTCTATTTATGTATTAATATCAATATTTTTTATTTTTTTATATTATTATTATTATCATTATTATTACTATTAGTACTATTATTATTTTCTATTATTATTACTAGTATTATTATTAGTTATAGTATATTTATTCACAAATTGCTCCCTTAATTTTATTTATATTTTAATTTACTCTTCTATTTTCAATATTTTACTAACTACTTTCTTCAATATCTGTTTTTATATCTATTTATGTATTCACTAGTCCTTATTGTACCATAAAAATCGGTTTTGTCTTGTTCAGTGCCTATTTTGTTTTTGTTATCATTGAAATTATTTGTTGTTTATTTTATCTTATTTCCCTTCAATTGTTCGTGTTGGTATTAAAGTGATAGTATGTGGTTATTGCATTATGTATACTAGGATTTGTTAGTATTTCCATATTATAGACATTCATTAACATAACATTTTATTCGTACATTATTATTCCCTGTTCATATTGCCATTTTAGTTTGTTTCGTTCAAATCATATAAAGAATTAGGTCCCAACGTATTTATTCATAATGTGCCGTTTTATTAAACTTCAAACAAAATAAATACACATCGTTTTAAATTTCATATTTG
Source organism: Gossypium hirsutum (assembly GCF_007990345.1). Classification (NCBI taxonomy): domain Eukaryota; kingdom Viridiplantae; phylum Streptophyta; class Magnoliopsida; order Malvales; family Malvaceae; genus Gossypium; species Gossypium hirsutum. Next base: position 77,364,447 of record NC_053436.1, read on the forward strand.
CTATTATTTCATAAAAAGAAAATTTTCAAAATAAGGCAATGTTCCGTATTTGGAAACTCGAGAGATCGTGCCCTAACGTACTGGGTTTCGATTTTTCTCGTTTGACCCAAATGACCAAATATCCTTTTAAAATTAAAATGCATGAGTTTTAAAAAATAAAAAAGACAAGCTTATTCTCGAAGGTTTAAAATGTCGTGTCTTAACGTACTGGATATGACATTTTATTACTTCGGGACAAGAAGGTCTTTAGCATCCGCTTCGATTTATCCAAACATTATTTGGAAAATTAACGTTAATAAAAAAGAGAGGATCGTATTTTAAATTCTTTTCGGGTTTTCAACTTTCGATGTTAAGATATTAATTAATCAATTAGGTACTAATTTTGGGCGTTACGAGGGTGCTAATCCTTCCTCGTGCATAACTGACTCTCGAACCCATTTTCTCAAATTTCGTAGACCAAAGCTGTTGTTTTAGTAAATCAAAACATTTTATTAAAACGATCAATCACAAGGTGACCCGATCACACCTCATAAAAAAGGATTGGTGGCGACTCCAATTTTTGTTTTCAAAACAAAATTCGACCATTTTTTCTTTTCAAAAAAATGGTTTCGACAGCTTGGCGACTCCGTTGGGAACCTAAGAGAGTCGAGCCGTAAATTAATTAATTTATGTCTTTTCATCGAAAACTGAAAATTCGATTTAAAATATGATACTTTCATTGCATTTCATCTGTTATCTTTGTGGTTTATGTCATAATACCTACTTCGTTGGTTCGAGTCTTTAAGTAGTTTTGCATATCGCATTGCATGACCGCTCCGTCTTACCCTTTAAGTAGGAGTGAGAAACTATTCCTTCATGAGGCTTTCACTTTCGCATGAGATAGTGGATCGCTTTCGGGATACATCCGTTGATAAACCGTAATTTATACATATTTTTATCCTCTGCTTAGCGCATTTACGGATGATTTCTCCTTAGATTTGGTGAATTCGATGCTCTGATCCTTTAATTTCATGTTTTATACAGAAGTGAGCATAAAAGAGTAAAAATAGCGAGAAACAGGCCGAAAATGGAGAAAATAGACCCACATGGAAAAACAACACGACCTGGACTTCCTCACACGGGCGTGTCACATGGCCGTGTCAATTTGGCAGGATCGAAGCACGACTTACACGGGTAGACCACAGGCCAGTGCCTATTTAACAGCCTTGACCATGGGCTGGAGTAATCGCACACGGGCGTGTCACAAGTGCGTGTCCCTACAGAGCCCAAGTTTAGTCCTATTCAGAAAAGACTAATTTTTAGGGCTCTTAGGCATTCAAAAGCCTATTTAAACACTTGATGAGGCACTTAGGATGGGGATGCAGAGTAGGAAGCAAGGAGTTACTCAAGGAAAGCCGATTGATCCATCTCAAGAGCCGGATTCATCATCAAGACTGAAGATCTCCTTTCAAGTTCTTTCAGGAGTTTTGGGTTTTCTTATGTTTTGTTATCTTTATGCTTTTGAGATGTTTTCTTTCATAAATATGAACTAAACCCCCTAAATACCTAAGGGGAATGAAACCTAAGACAGATCTTGTTATTATTATCTGAATTGTATGATAAATATTTGACTTGTTCTTAATTATGTGTTCCTAAATCTTGTTTTAATATTCCAGGATATTGATTCAAGTTAATGCTCTTATTCAGAGGAGGAATAGACCCTGTTTAAAAGTAAAATTGTCATAATTAAGCGGAGTTGATTGCGCGCCTAGAGATAGTGTAACAAGATTTTACCCGATTAGGGTGAAACCTAATAAGGGAATCCATAGATCGAGTTAATGCAATTCTAAGGTGTTAATTAGAAAGAGATTTCAATTATTCAACCTAGAGTTAGACGTTATCAGTCTCGAGAGAGATAATAATATAACTTAGAAATTTTTACGGATCAAGTCTAATGAATAAATTGTCTGATTCAAAGTCAAATAACAAGTGAAGTCTAGGTGGATTTTTCCTTAGGTATTGTCTCAATCAATCGAATTTTCCCAAAAGTATTTTCTCGAGTTTTCTTTCTAAGCATTCTTAGCTAGTAATTAGTTTAGATAACCAAACCTTTTAATTTTTAGGCTAGATAATAAAAAGGAAGTAAATACTAGTACTCGTAGTTCCTTTGGGTTCAACAATCCGATCTTGCTGAGTTATACTTCTGTTCGATAGGTACACTTGCCTTAATCGTGATAATAAGTTAGTCTCAAGAATGATTCATTTATAAATATTTAAAACCTGTTACGAATATCACACAACCAATTTTTTGGCGCCGTTACCGGGGAACTAGGATATTAGGAACACTTGATTTTTATTACTTTAGCCATTTTACTTTTATTGCAATTTAAATTTTTATTTTCTTTTCTAATTCTTTATTTATTTTCTTCTGATAGGTTTTTCTAGTTTATGACCAGAAGAAACCCGTTAGGACCACTACTTTTTGAAGGTGAGATTGACCGTACAGCTCGCAGAAACCGGAGAGAAATAAGGAAAAGCCTAAGATACACAAAGGACGAGCAAGAGGATGATACTTCAACCACAATCGAGGAGATGGCTGAAAACCAAGAAAATCCGTTACCTCCTGCAATTTTTGTTGATCCAGTAAATCAGAATATTGTTCCACGCACTATGTATGATTATGCTAAACCTAATTTAACAAGAACTAAGTCAAATATAGTTAGACCTGCTGTTGCTGCAAATAATTTTGAATTGAAACCTAACACAATTCAAATGATACAACAGTTTGTTCAGTTTGATGGTTTACAAGACGAGGATCCCAATGCTCACTTGTCAAATTTCCTAGAATTTTACGATACCTTTAAAATTAATGGCGTTTTTTATGACGCCATTCGCCTTCGGTTGTTTCCCTTTTCGTTAAGGAATAAGGCTAAGCAATGGTTGAGCTCGTTACCACGGGGGTCAATCACTAGTTGGGAACAAATGACCAAAAATTTTTTATTAAAATATTTTTCACCGGCTAAAACAGCCAAATTACGTAATAATATCTTTTCTTTTATGCAGATGGATTTAGAAACACTCTACGATGCATGGGAGAGATACAAGGACCTTTTGAGAAGGTGCCTTCACCATAGGTTACCGCTTTGGCTACAGGTTCAAATGTTTCATAATGGCCTGAATCCTTCGACTCGACAAATGATTGATGCAGCCGCTGGAGGAACTATCAATAATAAGACACCTGAGGCGGCTTACGAATTTATTGAGGAGATGTCATTGAATAACTATCAGTGGAAAGTTATGAGAACAAAGCTGACGAAAGCAGCTGGTGTTTTCAACCTTGACGCGGTTACTATGCTATCTAACCAAGTAAAACTTTTAAATAAAAAGATTGACGGTTTGTGTAGTTCTACTCAGGTACATCCAGTGATGAGGTGCGATTCGAATGGAGGAGGAGCATGCACAGAATATCAACCCTTCAACCCTAGCATCGAGGAGGAACAAGTCCAATATATAGGTAATAATAACTCTAGACCCCAAAATAACCCATATAGTAACACTTATAATGCAGGTTGGAGGAACCATCCTAATTTCTCGTGGGGCGGTCAAGGAAATCAAAGGCCACAACATCCTCTGGGTTTTCAAAAACCACCTTACTAGTAAGAAAAGAAGCCAAACCTTGAGGAGATGCTAACCAAATTCATCTCGGTGTCAGAAACTCATTTTCAGAATACTGAGACAGCACTCAAAAATCAACAAGCATCAATCCAGGGGCTCGAAACTTAGATTGGACAGCTCACTAAGTTAATTTCCGAACGACCACAAGGTAGCCTACCAAGCAACACTGAATCTAACCCAAGGGATCAACTCAACGCGATTGCCATTCAAGATGAGGAAGGGTTAGTTGCAAAACCAAGGCCAAAAACGATGGTAAGCAAAGGTAAGAATGAGGTAAGCCAAAATAACCCAAAGCCGGTGAGTACATAATATAAACCTCGTGTGCCATACCCCAATGCGACAAGAAAAGACCGATCAGTCGAACAATTTGGTAAATTCCTTAAAATTTTAAAGAAACTACATATAAACTTACCATTTATTGAAGTCCTTTCGCAGATGCCAAACGCAGTCAAATTCTTAAAGGAGCTTTTAACAAATAAACGAAAGTTGGATGAGGCGCCACATGTGGAATTGAATGTAGTTTGTTCAGCTATATTGCAAAATAAGCTACCCAACAAATTGAAAGATCCAGGGAGTTTTATGATTCCTTGTTTAATTGGTAGTTTAGATGTTTATCATGCATTGGCTGACTTAGGGGCAAGCATTAATGTTATGCCTTATAAAATGTTTAAACAGCTAGGTCTTGGGAAACCCAAACAAACTAGGATGAGCATTAAATTGGCTAATAAAACCATTAGATTTCCTAGGGGTATCATTGAAGATGTTCTTGTTAAGATCGATAAATTTATATACCCAGTAGACTTTATTGTTCTAGACATGGAAGAGGATAGTAACGTATCTTTAATTTTAGAACGACCCTTTTTAGCGACTGCTAGAACCATTATTGATGTTGGCATAGGTGAACTCACACTTCGTGTGGGAGACGAAACAATCACCCTTCAAGCTCGTAATTCGAGTAACACATCAAAAATTGAAGGTGGTTGTATAAATCATTCTACTAGTACTGATCACGTGGTGAAACCTTCTGTGCAGGAAACAGTTACAAAGAACGTATATGAGCCGTGTTCAAACAACAACAAGGGACCTATCTATGAAGAACAAAGGCTACAAATTGAGGAGCTAGATGAATGGCGGACATAGAAATCGAGAACACCTGATAGGCCGAAACCGAGCCAGGATGAGCTCAATACCTCACCAAATCAACTTAAGGTTGGAGATAAAGTACTACTAGATGCAGCAGATCCTTGCATTACCACTTCTGAAACTAATGAAGAAATTCCTCTTACGCTACTCAGTATTTTTCCATATGGTACAATTGAGGTAAATCATCGCAAATTCGACACGTTTAAGGTAAACAATACTCGTCTTAAACCTTATGTTGATAAAATTTATAGCAGGGATAAGGAGTGTAAACTCCTCGCTCTACCTTGACTATGCAAAAGTGAGGTAAGTCGAGCTTAGACTATAAATAAGCGCTTCTCGGGAGGCAACCCGAGCATTAACATTGTTAATTTCTTTAAAATTTTAGTTTTTAACATCTAACATACTAACCGAATCATGGAACGCAAACTTTCTAAACACCACACGGCCAGACACACGGGCATGCATTAGGCCATGTGAAAACAGGGCAAAAATTTCTTCCCCAACACGGGATGCGATAAGTTGCCATGGCCGTACGACATGGCCGTGGCGAAACTGCCAAAATAACACGGGCGTGTGACACTTATGATTATATATCTATCTTTTTCAATATATCTATCTTTGTCCATTGAGGGCAATGTACATCTTAAGTGTGGGGGTCTTTTTTATCATCATTAGAAATCCTTGAATTTTGTCTTATTCTCACGTGAATTACTCATATCACTATTAGAATGAATTTTAATTAATTTATGATTTTTATTGATATGTCTTGAATTAAAACATAGGCAATTATGCATTGATTGTTTAAACTTTAAGGCATTAAGGAATCAAGCATGATAAGTTGATTTTTGAAGAATTAAAAATTTTGAGGTTGTTTCCCTAAGTTTAGGTATTATCTTGAGTTGAAATTCATAGGTTTAAACATCAAAAAGCCATAATTTTTGTGAGATTTTGAGCCTTTAGAGCATCTATTATTTCTTTCATGCCCACTTCTATTGTTGCTTTGAGTGCGTCAGTATTGAATTGTTATTCTAAAACTTGCTTGATTATGCATGTCAAGACCACACTATTTGATTTGATATGTCAAGATGATAAAGGCACTTAGGCTTAACCCACTCACTCCACAAAAGCCTACCTTCATAATTAACCCTTAGTAAATCTCTTTGAGCCTAACAAACCATTAATTGATTTACCCTCAATATTAACCCATAACCTATTATTGTTGAAATCCCCTAATTTGATCCCTATTTTTGTCGAGATTTGATTTGAACTAAATGCTTAGCTATGTTTTATTCTTCTATGTATTTGACTTATTCTTAAAAAAAAGAAAAAAAAGAAAAAAAAAGAAACAACAACAACAACAATAATAACAACAATACTTACATACATATTAGTACTAATTCGCCATTTTTGAGCTTGAGTGTTAATTCCATATTCTGAGAAGAAGCTCACTTGTATTCAACTGATTACTAGTCATTTTTCCAGCTAGGTAATTTTTCAATTCAATCTCGATTCTAACCTTTTCTTTCAGCTTGTGACCATACCCACTAACCAAAGCCACGTTACAACCCTCTAAAGACCTTTTTGATTAAGGTATCATCTCAATATATAGTGGTGGAGATTTGATTTTCAAGTAAGCCTATGGTAATAACTTCTCATATTGACTAATGAGTGCTTTAACTGACGTCCTTAAACACCTTGAGTGATTTGAGTGAATCTTTAGTGAGGAAGTTAAACTCTGTGATATTTTGATCAAGGTAATCACTTAGACGATGTGAGACACCTATGTTTTCATGATAAAATGCTCAACTTAGAATGTCTGAAACTTTGATGTACTTTTAGTTGAATTTTCAATATATAAATACTTATGGATTATTTTGAGATATTATTGATAGGGATTATAAATTGAGAAGAATTTATTTTGATCGTGAGTTGAGGATTTTGCTTGAGGACAAGCAAATGCTTAAGTGCGAGGGTATTTGATAAACCGTAATTTATACATATTTTTATCCCATGCTTAGCGCATTTACGGATGATTTCTCCTTAGATTTGGTGAATTCGATGCTCCTAATCCTTTAATTTCATGTTTTATACTTAGGTGAGCATAGGAGAGTAAAAAGAGCGAGAAATGGGCCGAAAACGGAAAAAATAGACCCACATGGAAAAACAACACGGCCTGGACTTCCTCACACGGGCGTGTCACACGGTCGTGTCAATTTGGCAGGATCGAAGCACGACTTACACAGGTAGACCACACGCTTATGCCTATTTAACAGCCTTGACCACGGGCTGGAGTAATCGCACACGGGCGTGTCACACGTGCATGTCCCTACCGAGCCCAAGTTTAGTCCTATTCGAAAAAGGCCAATTTTTAGGGCTCTTAGGCATTCAAAAGCCTATTTAAACACTTGAGGAGGCACTTAGGATGGGGACGCAGAGTAGGAAGCAAGGAGTTACTCAAGGAAAGCCGATTGATCCATCTCAAAAGTCGGATTCATCATCAAGACTGAAAATCTCCCTTCAAGTTCTTTCAGGAGTTTTGGGTTTTCTTATGTTTTGTTATCTTTATGCTTTTGAGATGTTTTCTTTCATAAATATGAACTAAACCCCCTAAATACCTAAGGGGAATGAAACCTAAGGCAGATATTGTTATTTTTATCTGAATTGTATGATAAATATTTGACTTGTTCTTAATTATGTGTTCTTAATTCTTGTTTTAATATTCCAGGATATTAATTCAAGTTAAAGCTCTTATTCAAAGGAGTTAGTAGAGGCATCCATTGGGAAGTTCGCGAGATTTGATCCATTGGGAAGTTCGCGAGATTTGATCTTAACATCCATATATGAAGAAAGGGATTGATATCTTCGCCTGGAGTATGAGGGCGAGGCTGTACATGTTTCCGCTTTATGTAAAGAAATTTGTTATCTAGAAAAGTTGTTCTAACAGAATTGAACCAGAATCAACGTCTCTTTTTGCATTTATTTCATGCATCTATATTGTATTTCATCATATTCATTAGATTTTCACAAAAGGACCTGATTAAAAAAATCATTTCAGTAATCTAGAAACTGACAAAAATCTACCAAGTACGCATCCTTACGGTACACGAAGAAGAACTAAAGAGATGAATAAAAGACTGGAAAGATTAGAACAAATGCAAAAGGAAATGCAAGAGCAGATGCAAACACAGATACAGGAACAGTTGGAAAATATTCAACAGGATATGAGGGACCAGGTGTTGGTGTCCCAAAGGAACATGATGAACCAATTGACCCAGTTGTTGACTGGAGAGCAAGAAAAAGGAAAAAACCCTATGGTCAATTCTGGGGATGACAATGAAGATCCTCTCTACTCCCCTGGTTTTACCTCGACAAACGCTCAGGCACAACTCAAGGTGTACACGCGAAGGCCATCCGTTACAATCAGTCCCCAACAATTTCAGGCCGGTGCCTCAATGCCAATTAACTATCAAGCAGGCTTAGGATTTAATCCAGGGGATAACCTAACTAATCCCATAGTCCTTGATCTGGATGACATGGTGGAAGCCGAAAGAGCAAGAGTAGAGCTCCCAAAACAATTGGAAGACCTATGCAGGTGGTTAGAGGAGAAGTTCAAAGCAATGGAAAGTGCTGGCTATCACTGTGGGATCGATGCTAAATATTTGAGCTTGGTTCCAGACCTAGTGTTTCCCTCCAAGTTCAAAACTCCTGAGTTCAAGAAGTATAACGGGACTAGCTACCCCGAGGTTCATCTTACCATGTTTTGTAAACGAATGACTGGGTACGTCAACAATGATCAGCTATTGATTCACTACTTTCAAGACAGTCTGGTTGGGGCAACATCCAAATCGTACAACCAATTGAGCCGTACCAAGATCAACTTATGGAAGGACCTAGCTCAAGCTTTCATGAAACAGTATAGTCACATGACGGATATGACCCCTGATAGAATCACTTTGCATAATATGGAGAAAAAACCAAACGAGAGCTTTAGGCAGTATGCCCAAAAGTGGAGGGAAGTTGCCACACAAGTCCAAGCACCTCTACTAGAAAAGGAAACAGTCATGCTCTTTATTAATACTTTGAAGGCTCTATTTATTAATCACATGCTGGGGAGCACAACCAATAGTTTCTTGGACAAAGTAATGTTTAGTGAAATGATAGAAAATGCGATAAGGTGTGAAAAAATAGAAGCGGAGGAAAGCACCGAGAAATCAACCCCAAGAAAGAGGGAGAATGAGGTGAATAACATGAGCACATACAACAAGGGTCATTCAAAGTTGATTACTATGAGCCAGCCGAAGACAATAACCACCAGCCATCAGACCCCCCGAGACAAGCAGAAAAGTTACAGTTCACACCTATAACCATGACATATGGAGAGCTGTATTAGAACCTATTTAATGCACACATGGTGTCCCCTTTTACCTAGAATCGATGCAACCTCATTTTCCCAAATGGTACGATACAAATGCTCAGTGCGAATACCATGTTGGAATCATTGGGCATTCAATCAAAAATTGCACCGCGTTAAAAAAACTAATTGAAAGGTTTATTAAAATGGGGATTGTAAAGTTTGACAACTCATCCGCGCCCATTGTAGCAAGAGTTCCACAATGAAAAGAGGCATGAAATCTAAGAATGCATCGAGTTCGGGGTTCTAGCACAGGACATGATAGACAATAAAGAAATCAAATTTTATGAAGATATTGAAGGCCTGGTGGGAATGTTGGGGAATCTAAACATTAACGACATATCCAAAGAGGGAACCAGGGAATAGAACTTTCCAAGCTTCTGCCCTTACGCACTTGGGGGTGTTTTGAACAATGGGATTATGGAAGAGATCCCTATATTTCTTAGAGCCAATTTAGAGTAATATTCAAAACACGCTTGTCGCTTTAAGCCTAGAAGTAATAAGAATCCTTTTGTGAAATAGGCTTGTGTCCAAAATCTTTATTTCAATAAAATGCATCTTTACTGTCATTTCAAATATTCTTTTATTCTATACAAACAATTATTCTTAGATTCTTTTATTCTTTAGACTTTCTTTCAAGTATTCTTTTAGTCTTCATTCATGATCATACCATACAAATAATTATTTTTAGATTCATTTATTCTTTGGAACATTCCTTCGTACCTGCAACAGGTCTCTAGATATCGATGACATGAGCGACACTGTTACTGACCCAGAATCTCCTTTTGAGCAAGATATGTGTCTAGAGGGATTTCAGGACTTTGAAGATGATAGAGATTATAGCCTATCTCCTGATTTGTTAAGGATGGTGGAACAAGATGAAAAAATAGATCCTACCTTACAAAGGGTCAATGGACATCACGAGCCTAGAAAAAGAGAATGAAGTGAAGATCAGAGCCTATATTACCACAGAGACAAAGCGAGATGACATTCAGTTATTCCAAGAATTCAAAGATGTTTTCGCATGATCGTATCAAGATATGCATAGGCTACTAAGACGTGTGGATGCTGTTAAGGTTAAGAAAATCTTAGAAGGGTCCATAAGGGTGTCTGAAGAACACATGCTAATAGTTTTACAATGGCCAGGCAAATCATTAGGTTTGGGTACTGCTGGTCCACTATGAAAGGGGATCGCATCAGTTATGCAGTAAATACCAAATTTATCGAGACAAGATTCATGTGCTTCCTTCATTCCTTCATAAGCATTCTCTATGTGGGACATAGATGTTATTGGGCCGATCTCGTCAAAAGCTTCTAGCAGACATCGCCATCTTTATGTCATTAAATGGGTGAAAGTCGCTTCATATGCTAATGTTACAAAGTCGACAGTCATCAAATTTCATAAAAAAAGAGAAAAAGATCATGTGCCAGAATGAATGCCAGAAAGGATCATATTTAACAATGCACAATAGCACGATATCAAAAGTTTGCAGTCTATTCAAGATCAGACGCCATATCACCCCAAAATGAACGGTGCAACAGAGAGCAAAAAAAATGATGGGGAAAATGACCGAGACTTGTAAATATTGGCATAAGAAGTTACCATTTACCTTTTATGTTTATCGAACGTAGGCTAAGACTTTCGCCGGGGCAGCACCTTTTTTATTAGTTTATGGAATGGAAGTGGTTTGCCTATTGAAATCGAGATTCCTTCTCTCCAAGTTTCGATTGAGTCAAGAATTGGATGAAGCAGAATGGATCCAGTGAACTTAACCGAAGAAAATAAGTTGAAAGTTACTCGTCATGGTCAAACATACCAAAAGCGAATGATGCGAGCTTATGACAGAAAGGTTCGTCCTAGAGAATTCCACGAGAGGGACCTGGCGTTGGAAAAGATCCTTTCTATACAAAAGGACTTCTGAGGAAAGTGGATGCCGAATTGGGAAGGACCATACGTAGTAAAAAAGGCCTGTTCTGGAGGAGCATTGATTCTAGCCGAAATGGATGGTAAAAACTTACCCAATCCTGTGAATTTGGATTCCGTCAAGAAGTATTTCACCTAGAAAGTGAGAAGCCCAGGCGAAAACCTACAAAGGGCGCTTTGGGACCTTTAAAAAAAAAGGAGAGGCAAAGGCGAAAACCCGTAAAGGGCGCTTTGAGACCAAAGGGGTTTTGAATTGAAAACCTGTAAAGGGCAATTCAAATAAAAGTGGGGCATGCGGTAGTAATGCTATGCCTGAATTAACAAGGAAGAGGTATGCTACATCTTGGGGTATTGACAAAGTACTCTAGGTTTCCTAAACACATGTCGAGCTCAAAATGGTCCTCAAGAAGTTCGTACAGAGAAGCTCAGGCTGCGATATCTGGGGCACCTAGTCTTCATCTTACCCATATCGAATTTACTATCTTTGATTACTTCATTCATTTCAAGATAAGCTCTCAATAAATTTTCTTCTTTGTAACACCCCGAACCCGAGACCGTCACCGGAGTCGAACACGAGGTGTTCATAGACTTTAAACCACTTATAAAAAAATTTCCCAGACACTGCCAATCTGCGTACTTGTCGCTTTAAAAATCATATCTTGAGTTCAGAAACTCGGAATCCAGTTCCGTAAATTTTCTCTGAAACTAGACTCATATTCCCATCTACATCCTTTTTTCTAGAATTTTTGGTTGGGCCAATTAGTACAGTTTATTAGTCAAAGTATCCCATGTTACAGGGATCGACTACACTGACCTTTGCGCATTACGACTTGGATATCTCCCTGTACAGGGCTTCAATACTGATGTCGTTTGTTTCTATAGAAACTAGACTAAAAGAGGAATCTATACATATATGGCATGACTCCTAATTATCTCTGGTTAATTTATAGTGAATTTCCAAAGTCGAAACAAAGAATCCAGAAACCGTTCTGGCCCTGTCTTACGAGAACCTGAATATCTCTTAACATACTGTCCATATGATCGTGTCGTTACTTTCCTATGAAAATAGATTCATCAAGGTTTGTTTAAATAATTTATTCAATATTTAATTCCCTTCCTACTATTTTTAGTGATTTTCCAAATCTACATCACTGCTGCTGTCAGCATCTGCCTTTAAGGTAGACTTTACCTATTTCATAGTTTCCATGATTCAACTAGCCCTTTTAGCATAAATAGCACAAATTATGATAGTAATTAACCATTCCCATGGCCAATCCTTGTTAAGCATATCCACACCTCTCAATAACCATATCCATACCAAATGATTATAACATTATACTCAAACATATATAAGCCATTTTTGCAGGGCTATCCAAAATTATACAAGTCCAAAGGGTCCATGACCCCCAACAAAAAGGGTAGTCCTATACATGCCATTTCGAAGTTCAACCAAAATTGCACCAAAAGGGGGGGGCTTTGATAGTGTGGGCGACTTCGACTTCAAAATCCCGAGACTGATAGTTGGAGAACCAAAATCTATAAAACAGAGAATCAAGGAGACGGAGTAAGCAATTTATGCTTAGTAAGTTTTGAGCAAGGGATTCCAGCACAACAAAAGTATAGCATTCATGTAGCTAAACGGATAATTTCATATGCACAATTTTTCAATATCATACTTACTTCACATTACCAACCCTTTTATTCATACACAAAGATCAACTTAGCCAAAGGCCGGTAGCTCATTTATCAACTGAGCGAATACTTATTTGTAAGGGCTCAACTAATTCAAAGCACATACGAAACATACCTTAATGTTGGGATGTTTCAAGCGTATTAACTGAAATTTTTACAGCAAGATCACTCATTCCCAAATCACGTACCTTCGGAATTTAACCGGATATAGCTACTCGTTCAAATGCCTTCGGGACATAGCCCGGTTATAGTAACTCGCACAAATGCCTTCGGGACTTAACCCGGATTTAGTAACTCGCACAAATGCCTTCGGGACTTAACCCGGATTTAGTAACTCGCACAAATGCCTTCGGATCTTAGTCCGAATTTAGTAACTCGTACAAATGCCTTTGGATCTTAGTCCGGATATGGTCACCTAGCACAAAGCCTTCGGGACTTAGCCCGGACATCATTCAAATAACCATGCACATTTAACAATAAATCATGGCACATTCGTATTTCGTTTTCGTTAGCAAAACTCAAACACAAGACACTTATCATTCTTGCAATTTCGGCTCAATAGCCACACACAAAGAGCATGATTTTGATTTGCTTAAAACATTATCTAATCAAATCATAATTTAAGCTCTTTTACTCAAGAACTTACCTCGGATGTTGTCAAACGATTCCGATAGCTATTCGACCACTTTTTCCTTCCCTTTATCGGATTTAGTTCCCCTTTGCTCTTGAGCTTAATTAAACAAATAAATTGATTTAATCATTTGAGCATCGAAAAGAGGAACACAAGGCACTTAGCCCATATTTATACATTAGACATTAAAGTCACATATGTACGAAATCATGAATCAAACTCAACATTTTAGTTAATTTTCCCCCTTGGCCGAATTTTCTAAGCCAAGACAAAAGCATCAATATGCTTGCCTCTAACCGAATACATGCAACACCAATCTCCTTCCTATGGCCGAATATGCATGTCTATGTTGGGGCCGATTGCAACACTTAATACATTCTACAAGTATGGTCACTTGTATTGACTAAACACCATTTTGTTTCAAGTTCAAAACTTGGCTAATACACACATGTATACACTAGTAAAGCATCCTCTCCCTTTCCATCAATTTAACACATGCATTATTCATTAATATACAAAAATTATATTCGGCCTTAGCACACAACTTGCTAGCCGATTCTTCTCCATCTAGCAACTAATGCACATATGTGCTCATTCGTTAGACTCTACTTCATCTAACAACAACCGTATTTTTCCCTTCTACTTCCTACCATGGCCGAATGCATCACAACACCATACCATTTCAATTTTTGGTCATGGTTAAACAAAGAACTTAATGTCTCACTCAAAAATGCTAAAAAGAAGATTCAAGAATCATCAATCCACCATCACATGCATCATTAACAAGCTTCATATTTAGCATGCAATGGCATTAACACAAAATCCACCTAGGCCGAATATCATTCCCATGACATAGCAAAGATTTGAACCATGGGCTAATTAGAACTCAAGCTAGCAACTAAAAACATGCATGAATCTCATGGCACAACCTCAAACATACCTTAATCTAGATACAAGTATGGCCAAACCTCCTCCTAATCCTCTTCCAAACCAAACATGAAGCAAGAACTCCTTCCTCCTTCCTTAGAATTTTCGGCCAAAAGAAGATGAAAAAGGATGAACAAAATTTTTTTCTTTTCTTTTCTTTAACTCACGGCAAAAGGGGGGGGCATGGATGAGACCATTCTTTTTTTTTCATCACTCCTCCCTTTCATTATTTAATTACCATGCTCATTATTTTATTGTTTCCACCCATGATGCACCAACACAACATGTCTATGACATGTCTTGCCCATCACACTTGGTCTACCATACTTGTCATGGCCGGCCACTACTAATAGAGGGGGGGGGAAATTGACATGCAAGTCCCCCCTTTTTCAACATGCACTAATAGGTCCTTATGCTTTGACCTATCACATTTCAAAATTTTCTCACATAAGTCCTATTTACTAAAACTCACATGCAATCGACTAAATCGAAGCTTGAAATTTTCACACATTCATAATTACATATTCTAGACAATAAATATCACATTCAAACATTTCGGTGACTCGGTTTAGCGGTCCTGAAACCACTTCCCGACTAGGGTCAATTTTGGGCTGTCACAACTCTCCCCCACTTAAGAAATTTTTGTCCCCGAAAATCCTACCGGTAAATAGGTTTGGGTATCGTTCTTTCATCGAGCTCTCGGTTTCCCAAGTAGCTTCCTCGATCCCGTGTTTGAGCCATAACACCTTAACTAACGGAACCCTTTTTTTCGCAACTCATTCACTTCACGAGCTAGGATACGAATCGGTTCTTCTTCATAACTCAAGTCAGATTGAATTTCAACTTCTGAGGGATTAATCACATGTGACGGATCGGATCTATAACGTCGAAGCATCGAAACATGAAAGACATCGTGAATCTTTTCAAGTTCAGGGGGCAAAATCAATCTATACGCAATCGGACCAACTCGTTCGGAGATTTCGTACGGCCCAATGAATCTCGGGCTCAACTTGCCCTTACGGCCAAATCTGAGTACCTTTTTCCAAGGCGAAACTTTAAGAAACACTTTATCTCCCACCTGATATTCAATGTCTTTTCGTTTCAAATCCGTATACGATTTTTGACGATCTGTGGCTGCCTTCAAACTTTCACGGATTACCTTTACTTTCTGTTCGGCATCTTTAATCAAATCAACTCCGAAAATTTTACTTTCATCGAGCTCGGTCCAAAACAATGGTGTACGACATTTATGACCGTACAAAGCCTCGTAAGGTGCCATCTTAATACTTGATTGAAAACTATTGTTGTAAGCGAATTCTATCAAAGGTAAATACCGTTCCCATGAACTACTGAACTTGAGGATGCAACATCTCAACATATCCTCAAGTATCTGAATTATCCGCTCAGATTGACCATCGGTTTGGGGGTGAAAAGCAGTGCTAAAATACAGCTTGGTACCCAAAGCTTCTTGCAATTTCCTCCAAAATCGTGAGGTGAATCTCGGATCTCTATCCGACACGATAGAAATAGGTACCCCGTGTAATCTCACAATCTGAGAAACGTACAATTCAGCTAGTTTATCCAATGAAAAATCCGTACGCACGGGGATAAAGTGAGCCGACTTAGTCAGTCTATTGACAACAACCCAAATCGCATCTTTCTTACTTGCTGACAATGGCAGTCCGGACACAAAGTCCATTGTGACTCGATCCCATTTCCACTCGGGTATCATGATCGGCTGAAGTAATCCTGAAGGCACTTGATGTTCTGCTTTCACTTGTTGACATATTAAACATCTCGAAACAAAGTCGGAGATGTCTCGTTTCATACCATGCCACCAAAACCGACGTTTCAAATCGTTGTACATTTTTGTACTCCCCAGGTGAATTGACATTCGGCTACAATGGGCTTCGTTCAGAATCACCGAAATGAGTTCCGAATTCCTTGGAACACACAAACGACTTCTGAACCTCAAACAATCATCATCATCAATTTGAAACTCCGATTCCTTGTTCGGAACACACTCAGCCCGTTTTGCAACCAATTCATCATCAACTTTCTGGGCTTCACGAATTTGATGAATCAATAATGGTTTGGCTTTTAATTCAGCTACTAATACATTGTCGGGTAGAACAGACAAGTGCACATTCATCGCTCGTAAAGCAAACAATGATTTCCGGCTTAAGGCGTCCGCAACCACATTAGCCTTTCCCGGGTGGTAATCAATGACAAGCTCGTAATCTTTCAACAACTCAAGCCAATGTCTTTGTCACAGATTTAAGTCTCTTTGAGTCATCAAATATTTGAGACTTTTGTGATCCGAAAATACATGGCACTTTTCACCAAATAAGTAATGTCGCCATATTTTTAAAGCAAATACGATGGCAGCTAGTTCAAGATCATGGGTCGGATAATTTTTCTCATGTGGCTTTAATTGTCTCGACGCATAGGCCACCACTCGACCTTCTTGCATCAATACGCAACCCAACCCAAGTAGGGATGCGTCACTATAAATGACAAACTCTTTGCCTGATTCGGGTTGCACTAAAATTGGAGCTTCAGTCAAATAAGTTTTCAGTTGATCGAAACTTTTCTGACATTTCTCCGTCCATTCGAACTTAACATCCTTTTGAAGTAGCTTCGTCATTGGTGTGGCTATCATCGAGAAACCTTTGACAAATCGTCGGTAATAACCGGCGAGTCCCAAAAAGCTCCGAACCTCAGTAATATTTCTCGGAGGTTTCTAGTTAAGTATGGCTGAAATTTTGTTCGGGTCAACTCGAATACCCGATGCGGATACCACATGACCCAAGAAGCTAACCTCTCTTAACCAGAACTCACACTTACTGAACTTAGCATATAACTGCTTATCCCGCAAAATTTGCAACACTAGTCTCAGGTGCTCAGCATGTTCGGTCTCATCTATTGAATAGACCAAGATGTCATCAATGAACACAACTACGAACCGATCCAAATATGGTCTGAAGATCCGATTCATCAAATCCATAAATACCGCAGGGGCATTAGTGAGCCCAAACGGCATCACTAAGAATTCGTAGTGACCATATCTCGTTCTGAAGGCAGTTTTGGGTATGTCCGAATCTCGAATTCGCAACTGATAATAGCCCGATCTCAAATCTATTTTGAGAACACTGAGGCTCCCTTCAGTTGGTCGAACAAATCATCGATACGCGGTAACGGATATTTGTTCTTTATTGTCACTTTATTCAGCTGACGATAGTCAATGCACAACCTCATGGTTCCGTCCTTCTTTTTCACGAACAATACTGGTGCACCCCAAGGTGAGAAACTTGGTCGAGCGAAACCTCTATCCTTCAATTCTTGCAACTGAGCTTTCAACTCTTTTAACTCGGTTGGTGCCATACGATACGGAGCTATCGAAATTGGCGTAGTCCAAGGTACAAGCTCAATACCAAACTCTATCTCTCGAACAGGTGGTAAACCCGGTAATTCTTCAGGAAAAACATCCGGGTATTCACAAACCACCGGCACAGATTCGGGTTTCTTTTCTAATTCTTTGTCATCAAGTACATACGCAAGGTATGCTTCGCACCCTTTTCTTACATATTTCTGGGCCAACATTGAGGATATTACATCTGGCAACCCCTTTAAGTCCGTAGACTCAACTCGGATCATCTCGTTATTTGCGCACCTCAAATCAATAGTCTTGCTTTTGCAATTCACAACCGCATCATGCGCGGTCAACCAATCCAAACCAAGAATAACATCAAATTCATCAAACGGCAAAAGCATCAAGTCCGCCGGAAAACAGGAACCTCGAATTACTAGGGGACATTTCTTGCACACTTTGTCGACCAGTACGTAACGACCCAAGGGATTTGACACCCGAATTACGAACTCAGTAGACTCAATAGGTAAAGTCTTACTGGATGCTAAGGTTTCACATATGTAAGAATGAGTAGAACTGGGGTCAATCAAAGCAATTGCATTAGTATCAAAGAGAGTAAAAGTACCGGTAATAACATCAGGCGAAGAAGTATCCTCGCGGGCACGTATAGCATAAGCTCTAGCAGGCGCACGAGCCTCGGATCTGGTCGTAGCATCTCTAGATCCTCTCTGACCACCACTAGCACTGCCCGTATTTCCAGATGGTCTACCTCGAGCAGTGGTAGCTCCCGGTTTCCCACTCTGATTTACATTCCGTTCAGACAACCTCGGGCAATCTTTAATGAAGTGTTCAACTGATCCGCACTTGTAACAGGAGCGGTCAGGGAATCTACAACTCCCCGAATGCCATTTACCGCAATATCGACATTTTGTTCTGTCTCGACGTTCATTCCCAACACTGGCGACCGAAGTGCCTCGTGTACCCACAGGGGGTCGATCACGATCTCGTCTAAAAAGGCCCGAAGTGCCTCTAGACCGGCCCACATCATCTCAAAATTTCTTCGATGCCTGTTGAAGAGACTTTCTTGAGGATCTTTACGAAACTCTCCAGTTCCCACATCAAATTTTTGTTTTTCTTTTCTAAGCTCTTCGGCTTTACATGCTCGCTCGACAAGTACTACGAACTCTCGTATTTCAAGAATGCCCACGAACATTTTATATCTTCATTCAGCCCATCCTCGAAGCGTTTACACATGATAGCCTCGGACGAAACACATTCCCGAGCGTACCTACTAAATCTAACAAATTTTCGCTCGTAATCAGTAGCTGACATAGAACCTTGCTTAAGCTCAAGAAATTCCTTCCGTTTTTGATCAACAAATCTCTGACTGATATACTTTTTCCGAAACTCAGTTTGGAAAAACTCCCAAGTTACTTGCTCTCGGGGCACAACAGAAGTCAGAGTACTCCACCAATAGTAGGCAGAATCGCGTAGCAAGGAGATAGTACACTTTAGGCATTCATCGGGTGTACAAGATAGCTCATCGAGTACCCGGATAGTGTTGTCCAACCAAAATTCAGCTTGCTCGGCATCGTCGCTATCCGTAGCTTTAAATTCAGTAGCCCCATGTTTTCGGATTCTGTCAACTGGGGGCTTATTTAACCTTATTTGGTCAGTTACCGGAGGTATTGTAGGTGCGGGGGTGGTATTTGTCGGGAATGGAGGTTGTGGAACAGCCGTATTAGTTCGAATGTATTGGTTGAACCAATCATTCATCACGCTATAGAAAGCTTTTCTAGCTTCATCATTCGGGTTACTAGCATTAGGTTGAGAGTCCACCGGCGCTGTCCTTGTGCGGGAGCAGGCGCTACACTCTCAAGATCATCAGCTACCGCTCGGTCGGGATCGGGATCCATTACTATAAATAAACACATTTACAATTGTCAGAAATCACCACACTATCAAATAATCACATAAAATGGCATGTATAGCTAGACCCAACGCATTACGGTAGTCGTAGAATCGACTAAACCGTATCTCTGATACCAATCAAATGTAACACCCTGAACCCGAGACCATCACCGGAGTCGAACACGAGGTGTTAACAGACTTTAAACCACTTATAAAAAAATTTCCCAGACACTGCCAATCTGCGTACTAGTCGCTTTAAAAATCATATCTTGAGTTCAGAAACTCAGAATCCAGTTCCGTAAATTTTCCCTGAAACTAGACTCATATTCCCATCTACATATTGTTTTCTAGAATTTTTGGTTGGGCCAATTAGTTCAGTTTATTAGTCAAAGTCTCCCATGTTACAGGGATCGACTACACTGACCTTTGCGCATTACGACTTGGATATCTCCCTGTACAGGGCTTAAATACTGATGTCATTTGTTTCTATAGAAGCTAGACTCAAATAGGAATCTATAAATATATGGCATGATTCCTAATTATCTCTGGTTAATTTATAGTGAATTTCCAAAGTCGAAACAGGGAATCCAGAAACCGTTCTGGCCCTGTCTTACGAGAACCTGAATATCTCTTAACATACTGTCCATATGATCATTTCGTTACTTTCCTATGAAAATAGATTCATCAAGGTTCGTTTACATAATTTATTCACTATTTAATTCCCTTCCTACTATTTTTAGTGATTTTCCAAATCTACATCACTGCTGCTGTCAGCATCTGCCATTAAGGTAGACTTTACCTATTTCATAGTTTCCATGATTCAACTAGCCCTTTTAGCATAAATAGCACAAATTATGATAGTGATTAACCATTCCCATGGCCAATCCTTGTTAAGCATATCCACACCTCTCAATAACCATATCCATACCAAATGATTATAACATTATACTCAAACATATATAAGCCATTTTCGCATGGCTATCCAAAATTATACAAGTCCAAAGGGTCCATGACCCCCAACAAAAAGGGTAGTCCTATACATGCCATTTCGAAGTTCAACCAAAATTGTACCAAAAGGGGGGGCTTTGATAGTGTGGGCGACTTCGACTTCAAAATCCCGAGTCTGATAGCTGGAGAACCAAAATCTATAAAACAGAGAATCAAGGAGACGGAGTAAGCAATTTATGCTTAGTAAGTTTTGAGCAAGGGATTCCAGCACAACAAAAATATAGCATTCATGTAGCTAAACGGATAATTTCATATGCACAATTTTCAATATCATACTTACTTCACATTACCAACCCTTTTATTCATACACAAAGATCAACTTAGCCAAAGGCCGGTAGCTCATTTATCAACTGAGCGAATACTTATTTGTAAGGGCTCAACTAATTCAAAGCACATACGAAACATACCTTAATGTTGGGATGTTTCAAGTGTATTAACTGAAATTTTTACAGCAAGATCATTCATTCCCAAATCACGTACCTTCGGAATTTAACCGGATATAGCTACTCGTTCAAATGCCTTCGGGACATAGCCCGGTTATAGTAACTCGCACAAATGCCTTCGGGACTTAACTCGGATTTAGTAACTCGCACAAATGCCTTCGGGACTTAACCCGGATTTAGTAACTCGCACAAATGCCTTCAGATCTTAGTCCGGATTTAGTAACTCGTACAAATGCCTTCGGATCTTAGTCCGGATATGGTCACCTAGCACAAAGCCTTCGGGACTTAGCCCGGACATCATTCAAATAACCATGCACATTTAACAATAAATCATGGCACATTCGTATTTCGTTTTCGTTAGCAAAACTCAAACACAAGACACTTATCATTCTTGCAATTTCGGCTCAATAGCCACACACAAAGAGCATGATTTGATTTGCTTAAAACATGATCTAATCAAATCATAATTTAAGCTCTTTTACTCAAGAACTTACCTCGGATGTTGTCGAACGATTCCGATAGCTATTCGACCATTTTTTCCTTCCCTTTATCGGATTTAGTTCCCCTTTGCTCTTGAGCTTAATTAAACAAATAAATTGATTTAATCATTTGAGCATCGAAAAGAGGAACACAAGGCACTTAGCCCATATTTATACATTAGACATTAAAGTCACATATGTACGGAATCATGAATCAAACTCAACATTTTAGATAATTTTCCCCCTTGGCCGAATTTTCTAAGCCAAGACAAAAGCATCAATATGCTTGCCTCTAACCGAATACATGCAACACCAATCTCCTTCCTATGGCCGAATATGCATGTCTATGTTGGGGCCGATTGCAACACTTAATACATTCTACAAGTATGGTCACTTGTATTGACTAAACACCATTTTGTTTCAAGTTCAAAACTTGGCTAATACACACATATATACACTAGTAAAGCATCCTCTCCCTTTCTATCAATTTAACACATGCATTATTCATTAATATACAAAAATTATATTCGGCCTTAGCACACAACTTGCTAGCCGATTCTTCTCCATCTAGCAACTAATGCACATATGTGCTCATTCGTTAGACTCTACTTCATCTAACAACAACCATATTTTTCCCTTCTACTTCCTACCATGGCCGAATGCATCACAACACCATACCATTTCAATTTTTGGTCATGGTTAAACAAAGAACTTAATGTCTCACTCAAAAATGCTAAAAAGAAGATTCAAGAATCATCAATCCACCATCACATGCATCATTAACAAGCTTCATATTTAGCATGCAATGGCATTAACACAAAATCCACCTAGGCCGAATATCATTCCCTGACATAGCAAAGATTTGAACCATGGGCTAATTAGAACTCAAGCTAGCAACTAAAAACATGCATGAATCTCATGGCACAACCTCAAACATACCTTAATCTAGATACAAGTATGGCCAAACCTCCTCCTAATCCTCTTCCAAACCAAACATGAAGCAAGAACTCCTTCCTCCTTCCTTAGAATTTTCGGCCAAAAGAAGATGAAAAAGGATGAACAAAATTTTTTTCTTTTCTTTTCTTTAACTCACGGCAAAAGGTGGGGGCATGGATGAGACCATTCTTTTTTTTTCATCACTCCTCCCTTTCATTATTTAATTACCATGCTCATTATTTTATTGTTTCCACCCATGATGCACCAACACAACATGTCTATGACATGTCTTGCCCATCACACTTGGTCTACCATACTTGTCATGGCCGGCCACTACTAATAGAGGGGGGGAAATTGACATGCAAGTCCCCCCTTTTTCAACATGCACTAATAGGTCCTTATGCTTTGACCTATCACATTTCAAAATTTTCTCACATAAGTCCTATTTACTAAAACTCACATGCAATCGACTAAATCGAAGCTTGAAATTTTCACACATTCATAATTACATATTCTAGACAATAAATATCACATTCAAACATTTCGGTGACTCGGTTTAGCGGTCCCGAAACCACTTCCCGACTAGGGTCAATTTTGGGCTGTCACATTCTTATTGCATTTTCTATCTTTGATTAACTTATTTGTTTTGAGCTATGCTCCCAATTATTTTCTTCCTTGTCCATTGTTATGATCTTTTTCAAGCATTTTACATTGAAATAATGATTAATGGACTAATAAAACTTTCACAAAATAAGTTATGCATATTACTCTAGAGGTTTCTAAATAGTACAAGAACTTGAAATAGGACTGTTGTTTAGAACTCACCAAACCTTAGGGTTGGAAATGTTTGAGACAAATGAGTCTAAATTGTAACTATCTCTTCGGATTTTTTGTTAAAGATATTAGTTGAACGAAGAGACAAAATATCGCATCGGTGATATAACCTCGACAAATAATGAGCAACCCAAGCATTAAAATGGGATCATTTTCGAAAAAATGACATTCTACATTTCTACATACACATCTGGCCATGTTACCCAAATCAATTGATTGAAGAAGACACGAATCCTATACCCTTAAGCTGCAGTGGGATAGATCAAAGATGGTACAAATCCTATACCCCTGAGTTGTAGTGGGATGGATAGAAGAAACCACAAATTTTATCTCCTTGAGGTAGCAAGGGAGCAGGCCGAAGATTGTAGTCTTATCTTCCTGAGGTAGCAAGGAAACAGACTGAAGATTGTAGATCTTATCTCCCTGAGATAGCAGTGGAGTAGATCGAAGACGGCGAATCTTATCTTCCAAGGTAGCAGGGGAGCAGATTTTAGCCACCAGCCTTATCTCCCTGAGGTAGTAAGGGAGCAGGCCGAAGATTGTAGTCTTATCTTCCTGAGGTAGCAACGAAGCAAACTGAAGATTTTAGATCTTATCTCATTGAGATAGAAATGGAGCAGATCGAAGATGGCAAATCGTATCTTCTCGAGGTAGCAGGGGAGCAGATTTTAGTCACCTGCCTTATTTCCCTGAGGTAGCAAGGGAGCAGGCTAAAGATTGTAGTCTTATCTCCTTGAAGTTGCAGTGGAGTAGATTGAAGATAGCAGATCTTATCTCCCTGAAGTTACAGCAGAATAGATCAAAGATTGCAAACCTTATCTCTCTGAAGTTGCAGTAGAACATGTTGAAGTACCAAGTCTTATCTCACTAAAGTTGCAGTGGAGCAGACTGAAAATAACAGATCTTATCTCCCTGAAGTTACAGCAGAATAGATCAAAGATAGCAAACCTTATCTCTCTGAAGTTGTAGTAGAGCAAGTTGAAGTAACAAGTCTTATCTCCCTGAAGTTGCGATGGAACAGATTGAAGATAGCAGATCTTATCTCCCTGAAGTTATAGCAGAATAGATCGAAAATAGCAAACATTATCTCTCTGAAGTTGCAGTAGAGCAGGTTGAAGTAGCAAGTCTTATCTCCCTAAAGTTGAAATGGAGCAAATTGAATACCACAAACCTTATCTAACTAAAGTAGCAGTGGAGCAGGTTGAAATTACCAACTCTTACCTCCTTGAAGTTCGAGCAGAGTAGATCGAAGCTACAACTATCTTCTCCCTAAAATTACATTGGAGCAGATCGAAGCCACAATCCTTATCTCCCTGAAGTTGCAGTGGAACAGGTTGAAATTACCAATTCTTATCTCCTTGAACTTTCAGCGGAGTAGATCGAAGCTACAAATTTATTTTCCCTGAAATTACATTGGAGCGGATCGAAGCACCAATTCCTATATCTTTGAGGATACAGTGGATTGGAACGAGGTTGCTTGAAGAGAAAGAAAAGAAGCGCCGAGACTCAGCAGGTCCAGACAAAATTGGCCATTTTATAGTCTTCGCTTCATTCTCGTTATATGACAATGAGCAAAGATGGGCAACTGTAATAGGCCAATTTTGGCCTGGGCCCGGAAAAAAATAATAACCGAATAAATAAAGCCAAAGGATGCAATCGGTCGAAAACAAGCCAAAAATGACCAAATTAAAAGACAATCATTAAATTGGGGCCAAATAAAAAAGACGGAGAAAGCTAAGGAGTTATCAAATTTTGTTGACATGGTAAAAAGCCAAAAAGAGGAAGATATTATTTTATTTTAATTTATTAAATTAGTTAGGCTTTTGTTTTTTGAGAAAAAATGACTTTTGTATTTCTACTTCAATTTGGAATTGGATTATTCTCTCTTTTCCTATTTCCATTGGAATTGAATTAATTTCTTTTCTCTTTCAATTTGACGTGGGAATTTTGTCCATTTCATTTCAATTTCTTTGTTTTTTTTCTAAATTTGTTCAATTGCTTTTAGCCCTTTCACCTTTTTATTGTTTTGCAATTAAGTTTTTATTATTTTCAATTTTGGCCTTAAATTTTTTTTGACTACATTTTGGTCCTCCTTGAAGCTGTGCGTTTTGGAAGGTAGGGATTATTTCCCTTTTTGTCCCTCCTTGTTATTCGCACGTTCAAATTGGTCCATTTCCTTTTATTTATTTTTGATTTGCCCCAAAATTTTGCTTTAAGGTTCGATTTAATCCTTTTTTTTTGTTTTCGCTATTTTATTATCAAATTAACTATTTTAATATATTATTGTTATTATTATTATGTTTCTATTTATATTTATTTTGTTATTCTAATACTATTATTATTTATCTAATTTTTATTTATCTATTTATATTTCTACTATTATTATATTTCAATTTATTATATTTCTATTTCTGTTTATATACTAATATTGTTTTCATTATTATCTTTCTTATATATGTTTTTTTTTTACTCTTGTTATTAACATTTTATTTATTTATTTATATCATGTTATTATTTATTTATTTATGTCCTCCTATATGATTTTAAAACTTTTATTATTATTATAATTATATTTCTATGTATTATATTTCTATTTCTATTTATGTATTAATATCATTATTTTTTTATTTTTTATATATTATTGTTATTATCATTATTATTACTATCAGTACTATTATTATTTTCTATTATTATTATTATTATTATTATTTTTATTATTATTTATAGTATATTTATTCACAAATTGCTCCCTTAATTTTATTTTATATTTTAATTTACTCTTCTATTTTTAATATTTTACAAACTACTTTCTTCAATATCTATATTTATATCTATTTATTTATTCACTAGTCCTTATTGTACCATAAAAATTGGTTTTGTCTTGTTCAGTGCCTATCTAATTTTTGTTATCATTGAAATTATTTATTTTTTATTTTATCTTATCTCCCTTGGATTGTTTGTGTTGGTATTAAAGTGATAGTATGTGGTTATTGCATTATGTATACTAGGATTTGTTAGTATTTCCATATTATAGACATTCATTAACATAACATTTTATTTGTACATTATTATTCCGTGTTCATATTGCCATTTTAGTTTGCTTTGTTCAGATCATATCGAGAATTAGGTCCCAACATATTTATTCATAATGTGCCGTTTTATTAAACTTCAAACAAAATAAATACACATCGTTTTAAATTTCATATTTGCTATTATTTCATAAAAAGAAAATTTTCAAAATAAGGC
Source organism: Gossypium hirsutum (assembly GCF_007990345.1). Lineage (NCBI taxonomy): Eukaryota > Viridiplantae > Streptophyta > Magnoliopsida > Malvales > Malvaceae > Gossypium > Gossypium hirsutum. The sequence continues at coordinate 77,391,056 of NC_053436.1, forward strand.
AATGTTCCGTATTTGGAAACTCGAGAGATCGTGCCCTAACATACTGGGTTTCGATTTTTCTCATTTGACCCAAATGACCGAATATCCTTTTAAAATAAAATGCATGAGTTTTGAAAATAAAAAATACAAGCTTATTCTCGAAGGTTTAAAATGTCGTGTCCTAACGTACTGGATGTGACATTTTATTACTGTGGGACAAGAAGGTCTTTAGCATCCGTTTCGATTTATCCGAACATTTTTTTGTAAAATTAACGTTAATAAAAAAGAGAGGATCGTATTTTAAATTCTTTTCGGGTTTTCAACTTTCGATGTTAAGACAATTAATCAATTAGGTACCAATTTTAGGCGTTACGAGGGTGTTAATCCTTCCTCGTGCGTAACTGACTCTCGAACCCATTTTCTCGAATTTCGTAGACCAAAATTATTGTTTTAGTAAATCAAAAAGTTTTATTAAAATGATCAATCACAAGGTGACCCGATCACACCTCATAAAAAAAGATTGGTGCCGACTCCAATTTTTGTTTTCAAAACAAAAGTCGACCCTTTTTTCTTTTAAAAAAAATGGTTTCAACAGTTGGAGTTTTAGAGAAAAAGTGTTTCAACTTTAATGTATGTTTTTATTTTTTATTTTTATAAAAAATATATGTTTATATTTTAGATTATTGTTAATTTTTAGAAACAACTTTTAAGATTATATTTTTGTTTTAAAAGTTAGATTTGTGTTTAAGACGTATGGATAGATTAAGATAGTTTTAATGTATGTTTTTTTTGTAATAATAATTTGTATATTATAATATTTTACATATAATATATAGATTTGATTTTTAAGATAATAAAAATAATAAAAATAATTAATAATTACAAAATTGGGATAGGGAAAATTTAATTATGGGAATGGGTTGTTTGCTACAGTTCGTTTGTATTTAGATATATATATTTTAATAAAGATACTTAAATTTCAGTTGAAAAAATACGGGTTACGGTAAATGATTTTAAATGTTTTTTTGTTTAGTTAGTGATTAAATTTTTTATTGTTTGTGTAGATATCGAAAGGAGTTCTTTGATCATAGCAACCAACCACACAGCAATGATGATTCATGTATCGTTAAAAAATATTATTTGCTATTCACGAGTATATTTATAAAGTTACACGTCGTTTTTTATTTAATTGGAAGAATTTAACTACTATGGTAATTTAATATGGACAAGGTGAGTACCACGTGTTGATGGCGTGTGTCCATGGTCCGAGCTATTGGCTAGTCGAACGTATTATGCCATACTTGGATGCTGCCGAATTTGGAACAACAGAATTGATCTGAATGTTTGAGTTGAAGTCTGACTTAATATCCGCTTTGGTTGAGCAGTGACACTCAGAGACCTACACATTGTTGGAAAATCGGGTTTGAAAAACGTAGTGGAAAATAAATTTAGGGAAAAATTAGAGTTTGGAGAGTTCAACATTGTATCTAAAGCGATAAACATTTAATCAAAATTGTATCTTTTTCAATTCGTTTAAGATGATTGCTTCGACCGAGTAGTCTTATCTGCTATCCTCAAGCTCAAGTCTATCGAGTGTAGGTCTGCTTCGAATCAGAAAACTTTTCACAAAAATTACTAGTGGGGTAATTTCGTAATTTCTCTAAACTTTTGGACCAAGCTGTAAATAAGAAAAATATCTCTAGAAATTTTTTGAAATAATTTCTTTAGAGAATTTTCTCTTTATGACTTTCTCTTGAATTCAAGGGTGTGAAAAATAATAACCTAAGCTCTTTTTATATAGGGAGAGTTTAGAGAATTCAACTATGATTAAACTTAATCACTTTAATATTAGATTAATATAATATTTATCTTGATAAATATTGGATTAAGTTTAATATTAAATCTTATTAAATTGAAAAAATATTTACCAACAAGATAAACATTAAATTAAATTTAATATTAAGATAATCATTTTAATATTAAATTAATAAAATACTATTAAGATAAGTTTTAAATTAAAATTAAAATTAAAATTAAATCTATTAAAATAATATTATTTTTGGAATAGTTAATTTGAAATCAAATTCTCAAGTAGAGTCCTAGTAGGATGTAATTCTTCCACTGCTTAACCATCGAAGACCCACCGTTGCTGACCATTTTTCGACCACCGAAATGCCGTCGGCACTCTGAGCTGGTTCGCTTTCTGTCGGTTAGGTTCGAGCCACTGACGGCCCAGCCACCGGTTTACCGTTGGTTCGATTCAGTCCACAAGAAGTACCATGATTGGAAACTCCTTATTGTATACTCTTTACAAAAGCAATTCATCCAACTATTTTGTCCAATGACCTCATCATGTGTGTGTTACCCTCATATGATATCCTTGATTTCTTTGAGTTAAATCCGTTTACTCAATACAATCCTATTTTATCTTATTGCCATCATTGTATCTTCTTAATGATTAATATGATCACTGTCAACAAATGTCTGTGATAAATTGCTTGTTCAAGAACAAGCAACCTGTGACCACGTTCCATATTTATCAATCCATACAATGTCAATGAGATGATATCGTTATCTTTTTAATTGAGCTATGAATTTCACTATTGCTAGTAAAACCATGCCATACACAACTCATGTACCTAACATACCAGCTATCGGCTCGATCATCTTTAGAGTATAAGGCTCCACTTATATCAAAGCACATGAATTACATACGTATGATTAGTGACTAACTTATGATTTAGATAAATCACACCATGAATGTCACAAATGAATTAATTCACAAATAGATTCAAAATTAATTCATCTTAGGTCCAATCAATGTATCATTTTGTCAATGAATACATTTATGTCTCTACCCGTGGAGTCAATTGCTCCGATAGCCAAGACTAGCCATCTCCTTAATTGGAATTGTAGACGATAGAATAATCCTTCTCAGTATTTGAATCAAACGCTCACTTTGACTCTTTTACGAGTTACAAACTCGTCTAGATTATCTATTGAAGTAAGTTTTCTTCTCATAATGTAAATGTTCTTGTAATGCCAATTATCATCAGTTTAAACTTAGACAATAAATGAACTAATATTTACTTGTCACAATTTCGCTATGTATGCAGAATATGAAAGACAGAAATGCAAAAGACATAATAGTGAATGTGAAATTTATTTATTCATCGTTCAAATACATATAAAACAATTACATGTTTACTACAATATAGACACATTTCCCAGCACACATTTCATTTACCGTATGGAGAGTGCATTATTACCTTGGGAAACATCGCATTGCAACTCGGGCTCCCTATTGATGATGGTGCGGTTATGGGTTCAAGTAAAATGTTCAAACCTAGGGCGCTCTGCTACCACCTATTTGGACGCTTGCGCAATGATGGTGAAGCTAGGTTTACCAATTTGAAATTTTCCTGGTTAAAAGGAATTTTTGAAACCTTATCAAGTAGTGTCATTGAGTGGGAGAAGATATATGCTGCTTGAGCGTATATACAATAGCTGATAAAGGGTACTTAGGTCGGTTGCAAATAATAATAAAGTCTACATGATGTACTTGCCTCTATTGACTAATTTGCATGTTGCCCGTTCATACAGTTGGGGCTCAAAGTATTAGCGATGTTGTATTGTGACCTTTGTTGGGTAACGAATCATGATACAAAATTTATAAACGGGTGCCTGATATTGCTACTATCATGGGCGCTGTACATGATGCCATTTTTGGCATAGTGAGTAAAAGAACTTCAATCAATAATTTTTTTATGAAAATATGTCCTAAAAAGTTTGCTTTATTTCAGATGTGTCACGACCCAAAGTGTGGGTAAAATTTTTCTAGGACTAAATTGTTAAATGTCAACTTTATTCAATATTTTTGTTTACTCATGTAATTGGGCCTTTTTTTTGAAACAGTCTGTTAGGAGCTTCTGAGCCCAATTTCCCTTCCTCATATTTTTCCCTATGTGCCGCATATACTAGGGGTAAAACCCTAGGGTGCCACCAACCTTAGATATAAATACATACTTATGCTTGGTCGACCACCATTTTCTTTTTTTCCTTAGTTTTGTGCCGCCTAAACCCTAACATTTTTCAGCTCTTCACCTCTATTCTCTCTTGCGCTGCTCACCACTTCTCCTCTTCTCATCACTTTTCTTTTACCTAATTTTCCTTGTGTCGTCCCCCTCTTCCCCTTCACTTATTCTCTTCTATTATTTCTTTATTTTTTTCCTTGTTGTCGCTTATTACACCTTTGAACCGTGGAACCCTTCTTGGTTTTCCCTTGCTGCTGTCACCTTTACTTTTTAGGCTGCCGTTTTCCCTTTTTTTCCTCTTCTCATAGTCACAACTTGTACCTCGATCGAAACCACTGGATTTTTCACTCCTTGAGCTGCCAATCTTTTCCTTTGTCGAACCATATAAATCGCCCAAATCTCGTGATGCTTAAGGTTGCTGGCAATTATTTTGTTCCCAATTTCGTTGGTTGGTAAATGTAAATCATCTATTTATAATGAGATTCAGATTTGAGTATAAAAAGTGTGTGTACAATGAGATTCAGACTCGACAATTGGAGTTGTAACACCCCACACCCATACCTTACGTCGGGGCGAAATACGAGGTGTTACCTAACTAGGTCACATATGAACACACGATTTTTAGACATCAAAATTTAGCCAAATTTAAAACTTTTCCGATTCTTTAGCAAGAATTTCATAACAATGGCCTACAAGGTTCTATCCATCATTTAAAACCATTCGGGAATGATACGGATCTTCCCACAAACTCTGAAAATATCACTAGGTACAGGGGTACACGCCCGTGTGACTAACTTGACATGGTCGTGTTGATGGCCCGTGTGGCTCACACGGCCTAAGCAATACATGGACACGCCCGTGTCCTCTGCCAATGTAGAATTAACTCTAAATGTACACTTACAGGGGTTTTCACACGACCCAGCACACGCTCGTGTCCCTGGCCCGTGTCCTTACACGGCCATGACACGCCCTTGTGCAAAAACATAGACATTCTGTTTCTGACGTCAGCATCCCCAAAATGTCACACGGTCAATGTATACGCCCGCGTGCTAGGCCGTATCCATCACATGGCTAAGACACACGACCATGTCTCTGCCCGTGTGTTTACTATCATACATATTGACTTGAAATTTTTACATGCAGCGGACACACAGTTGGACCACACGCCCATGAGGCAGACCGTGTGTCACATACGGCCTAAACATACGCCCGTGTATCTACCCATGTAGACAATATAAGGCTATTTACCAAGCCTCTTTGTCACCCTTATATACACAACCTACGGATAAACAACCAAAATCAATACAAGTCTATCTCATGCAACCAATTTAGCCACAACAAACAACATTCTATTACTGCATTTTACTCATCCATGAAAATAACATCTTTGTATATAAATCAAAATGAATATTAGTCATCATTCAGGGCTTAATACAAAATGAAAGGTTTCCAATCCAAGCCAACAAATTTTTCCAGCTCTCAATGACACAAAACACAATTATAGTTCCCTATACATGTCATATTCAAAAATATAAATCAAACTATACTGAAAGCTTCGATTGATAGTGTGATCGATATCTCTGACTTCCGTTGATCCTTGAGCTAGATAGGCGGCACTATAAGAAAATAAAAAAGGAGAGGGAGTAAGCATAAAGCTTAGTAAGTTGCACATAAATAAATATAGTCCTTTTACAACTTATGCAAAACAGTCCTTTTAAGTGTTTTCATGCTGACACCTTTTACAAAAGTTGGTTATAAGATACCCAAGACTCATTTTCTTCCATAATAACTCAGTAAATATTACAAATCCTTTCATGAAAAAACCCTAAGCTCTTAATCATTTTGCAAAATAGTACCCTTATTTGAAAGCTTATACTTCAAGAGTCTCAAAAGTACAAAAATATTCAAGAAAAGCCATAAAAATCACTTACTTGCAAGAGGAATGAGTTGCTGAAAATTTTCAAGCTTTCAAACCCTTAATTTTGATGAAAATTCAATGGAGAAGAAGGTGGAAAAAATGATATCATTTCCCTTTATTTTATTTTTAATCTAGTCAAAATTGGTAACCAACTCACCTAATTTTAATAAATTTGTCTCCTCTTTGACTCTATGGCCAGATATGCCTTCTTCAAAGGGTCTATTTTCCTTTTAAAGACCCCTAATTTTGGTTCTCTAACTATTTAACACCTTTAGCTATCAATTCAAGACTTTTGCACTTTATGCGATTTAGTCCCTTTTCACAATTAGGCTCATAAACGCTAAAATTAATCCATCAAATTTTTCATGCACTCTTATAAGCATGCAATAACATCAATTTAATAATAAAATAATTTATTAAACTTCGGATTTGTGGTCTCGAGACCACTATTCTGACTAGCCCCAAATTTGGGATGTTACAGGAGCATTGTCACCGAATTTATACAAAAGTATTCTAAACTCGATTTTATAAACTTTGTGATTTTTGCATTGTTTACAAATGGACTGTGGTATGGACTTTCTATTTTTCATATGGGTGTTAATTTTGGGATTGACTTTATATGTTTTTACAATAAGCACGAATGCGGTTAAGGTGTTTAAGACATCATTTTGAATTATTCTTAAATATTATAAATATGAATTTTCCTATCGATTTTGATAATTAAAATTAAATAAATGAGATAATTAAAATAAACTAATGTTTTCTTAAAATGGATTAGATATTAATTATGAATTTGAAACTAAAATAAATTTTTTCTAAAAGCGATTCTCACTAGTTCTATAAAAAGTTTAAATAAATATATATACCTAAATCTTACAATAACGTTTGGTTTAAAATTTTCAAAGTTTGATAGAGTACTCAAAAAAATTACCACTTTATTAAGTTTCAATGCCTTTTAAACAAGAGATAATTCCTTCAAAAAATCTTGAGGCTTTTACTACTTAACTTTTTTTACTAGACCTTAATGTTTTACTAAGCCATCTCGGTAGATGATGTAACTTTCATGATTCAATCTTAACATCTGAGCCGATTTAAAGAGATTATATTTGATGGTATCAGAGCCAAAGGATTTTAAACTTAGACTATGGGATTAATGAGGTATGTGTGCATATTTTTAAAAAAGGTTTTGTCAAATACCATGCCACAAATATTTTTATTATGTTTTTAAAATAATTTCAAGACTCCAATGACGTCTCTAACTATCTATTGTACTTTCTAAAGCTGTAGATATATGCTAGAGTTTAGATATTCGGGCATTCATTATGAGCACCTGAGGTAAATGACCCCGAGGTAGGTCACATTGAGCTACTCTAGTTCAGCCACCAATAGCTCAGAATGATACTCCAATTCTTAAGGCTGATTATGGAGAGCATTCTTATACCACTAGAGGTGAAAATTATGATATGGGTGATGATGCATTGTCCTATGCCATGTTAAAGGTACTTTAGAGTGTTGCTAGAACCCAGACTAGATCAAGTGGTTATGGATCTGTGAGTGAGAGGTTCCGGGCTAATAGGGCTGAGATATTTAGGGGTGTGGCTAGGACAACCTCGACTGTAGCTGAGTATTTGATGGAGGCTATAGAAAGTATTCTTGAGGACATGGATTGTACCTAGAGAAAAATTTGAAAGGTACAGTGTCTCGGCTAAGGGATGAGGCTTATTGATGGTGGCAGTTTATAGTAAAGGGTACTTAGATCGAGCATGTGACTTGGGAGTATTTTCAAGAGGATTTCAGGAGCAAAATTTGGAGTTTATTGAGTTAACAAAGAGTAATACGACTGTGGTTGAGTATGATGTTGAATTTCTGAGGTTGAGCTACTGTGCTCTGGGTATGGTGGTTATTGAGCAGGATAAGAGCCTGTGATTCAAGAAGTGGCTGAGGTATGATATTAAGATTCAGGTGCCACTACATCAGGAGAGAGTGTTTGAAACTCTGGTTGAAAAGATTAAGATTGTGGGGGAGGTTAAGCGTGTAGAGAAATAAAAATGCGATAAGGACAAGGCTTAAAGTAAGAGGGATTCAGGTTTTACTGGTTCATTTTCATTACCTTTGAAACGAACCAGGGAGGGCAGATCATAGCAAAATATTATAAGGGGTAATGTTGGTAATGCACCTTGTAACAACTTGATTTTGGGTCTAGTCGAAATAGTGGTTTCGAGACTACAAATCTGACACAGTAAAATTTATTTTTATTACATTTTTATGGTTTACAATTTTATGGAATTGTTTCGTGAAAATTTCGTTCGAAAATTTTGACGTTTGGGCACTTAATTTAGTCAAAAGGACTAAATTGTAAAAAGTGCAAAAGTTGAGTTCTACATGTTATAGGTGTCCAATTGCTATGAAATTTTAAATTGCAGGTCCTTAAATGGTAACTAGACCATTGGTTAAGTTGGTGGACAAAAAGGGACATGGTTAGGTATGTTTCCAAAGTTTTTTCTTTAAGGGCATTTTGGTCATTTAGTAATTAAAATTAATTAAAAAGAAAATAGAAGCCAATTTTTGCTTATCTTCTACCCCATGGCCGAAACTTTCATGGAGAAGACATTGCTAGGGTTTTGGCAACTTTCAAGCTCGATTGTAAGTTTGTTCTAACCCCGTTTTTAATGATTTTTACGTTTTTGAAATCCTCATAACAAGATCCATCTATTTCTACCACTAATTTGAAGTGATGTCAAAGTCTAAAATTTTACCCATGTTGAACATGTATGTATTTTGATGTTTGATGGTAGAAAATGCATGTTTGTTGTTTGTTAAACAACTTTTGCTAAGTGATTTTTGGTAAAAATGCTAAAAAGGACTTGTTTGTAAAAGTTGTAAAATATGTAGTAAAAGTGTGATTTAATGAAAATGTGGGCTGTTATAAGCATTTATAAGGTTCTGCTAGGCTTGGGTTTTGAAGAAATTAACTATATTTCATTTTACGAGCCTAGAGACTAAATTGTAAATTGTCAAAAGTTTAGGCCAAAAATGTAATTTTTGCCATAATGTGATGTCGGGCTGTTTTGAATAGTATAATGATTAAATAAGTTAAATGTGATGTTATAGATCAAGAAAAATAAGATTGAAGCTTAGACGGGGGAAAAAGTATTTGACGATTTAGTCCTTTTTGCCGTTTCTATGTCGAGGTAAGTTCGTATGTTAAATAAGCATTAAATTATATATGTATAAATGCTTAATTGATGTCATTGTGGTACATGCTATATTATTGAAATAAAAATGTGAATGTTATTGAGTACGACACTACGAAAATAATCGATAGAGGTTCGATACAGCGAAAGTCCCAGTTGAACCTTAGGAATAGATAGAATAGAAATGTGATGACATTAGGGTTACTGAGATTACGTGTAAGACCATAGAATAGAAATGATTAAATAAGTTGCTGGAATACATGAAGTAGATGCTCTTACTTCACTCGCATCTCAGGTATCATCAATATCCTCAATGTTAAAAAATCTTACTACTAATGGGTCTAACAATTTTGTAGCACAGCCACCAACCCAATTTGAAAATATAGCCTGTGTCTATTGTGGGGAAGGACATTTGTTTGAAGAATGTGCATCAAACCCAAAATCCATATACTACATAGGTAACTAGAACCAAAATTGAGGAAGGCAAGGATTGCAATTCAATTTCTATAACCCATCGTGGCGAAACCACCTGAATTTGTCCTGGAGTAACCAAGGGGTTGGAACCAATAATACTTACGCCCAACCTAGATCAATCCAGCCACCTAGTTTTCCCCAACAAGTTTAGAAACCAACCCAAGCTGAATCATCCAATGGCTTAGAAAATCTGTTGAAGGCATATATGACAAAGAATGATGCCTTAATCCAAAGCCAAACAGCTACATTGAAAAACATGGAAAACCAAATGGGCTAGCTTGCAACTGAACTCAAGAGCCGACCACAAGGTGCTTTACTTAGTGATACAGAGAATCTGAGGAATCCAAGGAAGGAACATTGCAAAGCATTGACATTGAGGAGTGGAAAGACAGTAGTGCCCAACACCATAGAAGTTGAAAAGGAGCAAGCTGACGCTCAAGATTTAGAGGAAGTTCAACCGAGTGTTGAAATTCTAGTTTAACAAGAACCAAAATCTGCAAAACCTGACAAGGTAATTTCAGAACCAGCTAATTCTGATCAACTAATAACTCTGTTAGATGCAGAATTGCCACAGAAGATGAACCAACCAGTTCCAATAAAGAAACCACCACCACCTTACCCTCAAAGACTTTAGAAGCAGAAATAGGAAATTCAATTCAAGAAATTCCTAGACGTACTTAAGCAACTTCATATCAACACCCCATTGGTTGAATCACTTGAGCAAATGCCGATCTACGTAAAATTCATGAAGAATATCCTGTCCAAAAAATGAAGACTTGGAGAATTTGATATGGTAGCTCTGACGAAGGAATGCAGTGCATATCTTCAAGACAAACTAACCCCAAAGTTGAAGGATCCTGGATGTTTTACCATACCTTGCAACATTGGAGGAACATATTATGGTAAGACATTATGTGACTTAGGTGTGAGTATTAACTTGACGCCTATGTCAATATTTAGGAAGTTAGGGATAGGTGAAGTTAGACCTACTACGGTTACACTTCAATTAGCAGATCAATCCTTAGCACATCCAGAAGGAAAAATTGAGGATGTATTGGTATGTGTAGATAAATTTATCTTCCCTATTGATTTTGTTATTCTGGACTTTAAGTGCCAATTATATTAGAAAGATCATTTTTAGCAACTGGAAGGACCTTTATCGATGTGCAGAAAGGCGAGCTTACTATGCGTGTTCAGGATGATCAGGTAACATTTAACGTTTTTAAGTCTATGTAATTTCCTGATACAATTGATGATTGTTTGGCAGTATCTGATTTAGAGGATTTAATAACAGAGAATGAGCTCAACTATGTTGAGGATCCATTGGAAGAAATTTTAACATCAGATCCTCCGAATAATGAACAGGAGGATGAATACTTAGTGTTGTTAGAAGCTAATCAAAAGGGATTTAATCTGCAATCCCGTTTTGAATCTTTGGAATTAGAGAAGAGGGATTATGCCCAACCAAAAGCTTCAATCGAGGGCCACCTAAATTAGAACTAAAGGTACTTCCCTCTCATCTAAAATATGTTTATTTAGGTAACACTTCTACTTTGCCTGTGATTGTTTCAGTAGAATTAACTACTGAGAAAGAAGAGAAACTCATCCTGGTGTTGAAACAATTCAAGGAGGCTATCGGATGGACCATAGCCGATATTTGCAGTATTAGTCCCTCTTTATGTATGCATAAGATTATCCTGGAAGATGGAAAAAAAAGGGTCGATTGATGGACAACGAAGACTGAACCCCATCATGAAGGATGTAGTCAAGAAAGAAATCATCAAGTGGTTAGATGTAGGTATAATCTACCCATCTCAGATAGTTCATGGGTAAGTCCAGTCCCATACGTGCCCAAGAAAGGAGGTATCACGATCATTGAAAACGAGAATAACGAGTTGATACCGAGTAGAACGGTTACGGGATGGAGAATTTGCATTGATTACCGGAAGTTGAAAAAGGCGACTTGGAAAGATCACTTTCCTTTGCCGTTTTTGGACTAGATGCTGGATAGACTCACAGGGCGAGACTACTACTGTTTTCTTGATGGATACTCAGGGTATAATCAGATTACAGTAGCATTGAATGATTAACACAAGACAACTTTCACGTACCCGTACGGTACATTTGCATTTAGACGCATGCCATTTGTTTTATGTAATGCATCTCCTACATTTCAAAGATGTATGATGTCTATTTTTACTGACATGGTTGAGAAGTATTTGGAAGTTTTTATGGATGATTTTTCAGTATTCGGAGATACATATGATGATTGCCTAGCCAATCTAGCCAATGTACTAAGGCGATGCGAAGAAACAAACCTAGTACCCAACTGGGAAAAGTGACATTTCACGGTATGAGAAGGGATTTTTCTAGGGCATCGGATAACAAGACATGGAATAGAGGTTGATAAAGCAAAGGTAGATGTTATATAGAAACTTCCACCTCCAACATCTGTAAAGGGTGTTAGGAGCTTTTTGGGCCATGCTAGTTTCTATTGAAGATTTATCAAGGACTTCTCCAAAACTGCTAAACCTTTATGCAAATTATTGGAGAAGGACACGGTGTTCATATTTGATGAAGAGTGCTTAAGAGCTTTCAAAGATTTGAAGATTCGGTTAGTTACGGCACCCATAATCGTCACACCAAACTGGGATTTTCCATTTGAATTGATGTGTGACACAAGTGACTTCGTGATAGGAGCTGTCTTGGGCCAACGAAGGAGCAAAGTTTTTCATCCCATCTACTATGCAATTTGAACTCTGACAGGAGGTCAACTGAATTATACGGTAGCAGAGAAAGAGTTACTTACTATTCTTTTTGCTTTTGACAAGTTTCGATCTTATCTTGTAGGTACCGAGGTGACTGTCTATACAAACCACTCAGCAATTAAGTGCTTACTTTCCAAGAAAGAAGCTAAGTCGAGGTTGATCCAATGGGTACTTCTACTTCAAGAGTTCGATCTAGAAATTCAAGATCGAAGGGGAGTAGAAAATCAAGTAGCAGATCACTTGTCTAGGTTTGAGCCGCAAGACGGGAATTCTCCTCTCAGGAAACATTTCCAGATGAATACATACTGAAGGTAAATCACGTCCATAATACCCTTGGTTTGCTGATATTGCTAACTATTTAGCTTGTGGTTTGATGCTAATTGATGAGACGTATCATCAAGAGAAAAAGTTTCTTCACGATGTGAAATACTATATCTGGGAAGAACCATACTTTTTTAAGTAGTGCGCAGATCAAATGATCAAGAGATGCATGGCAGAAGAAGAAGTACAAAAGATTCTATACCATTTTCAGTAAACTCTGAGTGGAGGACACTTCGGAGGTACTCGCACTGCAGCCAAAGAATTGCAAGCCAGATTCTTTTGGCCAACACTATTCAAGGATGCATATGCTTACGTAAAGAGTTGTAATCGATGTCAAATAGTCGGAAATGTCACCAACAAAAATGAGATGCCTCGAACAAACATCATTGAGGCAGAATTTTTCGATGTATGGGGTATTGACTTTCTGGGTCCTTTTCCTCCATGCTTTGGTCACAATTATATATTGGTAGCAGTAGACTATGTATCTAAGTGGGTCGAGGTAGAGGCATATCCCAAAAATGATGCTAGGGTTGTGATGAAGTTTTTACAAAAACACGTGTTTACAAGATTTGGAACCCTAAGAGCTATTATCAGCAATGAAGGGTCCCATTTTGTGAACAAGTTGTTGAAATGGTTATCAGATAAACATGGAGTGAAACACAAGGTGGCTACAGCTTACCATCAATAGACGAATGGGAAGCTGAACTGGCAAACAAGGAGATCAAAGGCATACTTGAGAAAGTCGTCTGCCCGAATCGATGAGATTGGTCCAAAAGACTGGATGATGCTTTATGGGCTTACAGAACAGCATACAAGACACCTTTAGAGATGTCACCCTATAGGTTGGTCTTTGGGAAAGCCTGTCATCTACCCTTAGAGTTAGAGCACAAAGCTTATTGGGCCCTTCGACAACTCAAGTTGGATCTTAAGTTTGCTAAAGAGAAACAGATGCTCCAACTCAATGAGCTAGAGGAATTCCGAATGTTCTCGTACGAAAATGCCAAATTACTTAAGGAAAGACTTAAGAAATGGCATGACAAGAACATTCGAGTTCGAGAATTTGAAGTAGGTCAGCAAGTCTTGCTATTCAATTCCAGATTAAGGTTTTTTCCTGGTAAATTAAAATCACGTTGGTCCGGTCCATTTACGATTCATCGCGTCTATCCATATGGGAACTCCAAGGTAAGGGAGGCAATTTTCAAGTTAATGCTTAGTGTTTGAAACATTACTGGGGAGATAAGACTGAACAGAATCAAATTTCATTCATTTTATCGGATGTTTAAATTTTCTTATTTCCCTTTTTAATAAATGATTTAGGGTATATTTTCGGGATTAGTATGTTTAAATAAATTCTGTCTAGGAGATTGGAACTTAAGCGGGATAGCTTGTGACCTCTCCAATATTTCCTGGGAATTGATTTTTACATAATTCTTCGAGAAATTATTCCCTAAGTGGCAAAATAAATTTTTAGTTTTTCAAATAAATGGGTCAATTTTGATCCAAGTTTTAAGTTGCAACTCAATTTCAAATTTTCATTAAGTCTAGGGACTTAATTGAATTATTTTCAAATTTTGGTTGCTCTTTTTAAAAATAATAAAAATTAGATGCCACTTTTTGTAAATATTTTCAAAAGGCTTCTAGAATAAATGTTTTTAGTTTAATAAAAAAGATGATAATTATTAATATATAATTATATCCATTATAATATATATTAAGTATTATAAACTTTATATAGAGTTAGGATTAGTGTTAATTTAATCATATTTTATTTGAAAGTTTTTTTCAAATGATAATAAGATGATAATCTTTAATATATAATTATATCTATTATAATTTATATATTAATTTTTATCAATTTAGCATAGAATTAGGATTACTTTAATTATATTTCATTTTTGTTTAAATAAATTAATAGCATTAATAATTTAATATGCATATATTTGATTATTAATTGTTGTTAACTTTTAGTAGAATTAGAATTAGATTTTTTTTAATTTTTTAAATTATATTAATAATTTTACTCCAATTCCTATTCCTTCCTCTATAAATTCCATTCATCTTCCCATTCATCCATCACTCAAATCCCTAAAACACCAAGTACTGCAAGCTCCTAGTCGCACATTGCTCGGCCAGCAGCCCCAGCTCCATTGCATGTTGCACGTCCAAGCCCCAGCAGCTGCTCCTAGGCGCCTCACCTACGTACGTCCAGCTTCAGCGCATGCCAGGCCTACTTGCCGAAGGTCTCGCACGTTGCTCGCGCACTGCTGCTTGCTCCTGTGCCAATCCGCCCGCGTACTCAGTAGCCCTCCAGTACTTGTGCGGCACACACCTACACCAAGCCCCTTAGCCGAAACCCTCTAACCTATCCTAAATTGACTTATTTTGTTCATTAATTATTTTTAGGAGTTCTTAATTTTTATAGAAAGGGTGGTAAGACAATTTTTTTCTCCTAAATTTTAATTTTAATTAATTATTTAATTTTTCAATTTATTGAATTATTAATAATTTTTATTTAATTAAATTTTTGAGAAAATAAATTTTCCCATCTTATATTTAGGTTAGTCATGCCTCGCAAGAGAACTCGTGCCTGCGCCCAAATTGATGAAACACTAAACAAGTTCCATTGTGAAGAAGCCAAAACAAGATACGAGAGTATCTTCAAAAATCAACATATGCATCCAGAGAAAGGCTTTACATTGAAATATAGCAACTACAAAGACTTTATGGCACGTATTCGTCAAGTTGCTGAAACCTTCAATTGGGAATTGTTTTGTGAAAAGAGACCTAATGTGGATGAAGAACTAGTTCACAAATTCTATGCGAATTTACCCTCAAGCAAGTTGACAGAAGTTCCAGTTTGCGGAATCAAGGTACAATAACTTCAAACGCTATTAATGAGTTCTTTAAATTGCCTGATTTCAAAAATGATGATTATTCTTCCTTAATGAGCAATATAAAGCCTGAAAATTTGCAAAAAATTCTCGAGGAACTTACAGTTCCAGGTTCTAAGTGGATTGTGTCAAAGCAAGGAATCCATGCTTGTTGAAGAGAATATTTGACACCACTTGCAAATGTATGGTTCTATTTCATCCGATTCAGCCTTATGCCTAGTTCACATGGAACTACAATTTCATTAGAGTGAATGGTCTTATTATACTCAATTTTAACTAGAAAGACTATTGATGTGGGAAAAATCATCCTGAGAGAAATGCAAAATTGTGCCGTTAGACATTTTGGCCCTGCCTACTTTCCCTTTACGATAATAATTCTGTGCTTGAAAGCTAAAATTCTTGCAAATGTAAAGAAGACAGGCTATAGCCAGAGCACAATCACAGATTGGGACCTCTACCGAATAGTTGGAGATTCTGTTCTACAGCAGCGAATTGAAGAAAGTGAGAATCCCGAAGAAGAGGAAGAAAATCCCACAGAGATAAAACCAATGCAATTGGCTGAAGTTCCTGATAAGGTGGAACCATTGGAACCAGAAGTTGAACCTGATGATGAAACTTCAATGTTCAGAGCTCAACCGCCTAGCCCAGATCTAAGAGATGAGCTGTCAAAGTTGATGGACATAATGCAGCACATGCAATGGCAGCAACAAGCCTACTGGAGATACTAAAAAATAAGGGATGACTCGATGAGAAATGCTCTTAAGATTACAATGACCCATTTATTTTTGTGCCTAAATTTCCAGATTTTATATTTGAACCATGGAGTCCATTACCGAAGAAGGAGTGGGGCAATTCATGCAAAGGAAATAATGATGGAATAAAAGATGAGTCAAATTCAGAAGGGTCTACAAATAAATAAAAGGGGGGATCTTGACCTTATTTTATTTTTGTTCTTAGGTCATTTTAGGATTAAGTTTAATTAGGAATTTTTATTTTTCGCAGAATAAAGCAAGAGATGGAAATCATGAATAATGAACAAGTCGCAAAGTGTAAAGTGTGGCAATAGGTATATACATGTCTAAGATTGGATCTAGAGAGAGCTTGGTACTTAAGCAGTCAATTTGACTCACCTCCTCTTTTCTAGAATCCTACCTGGTGTATAATATCTATTCACTTTAAACAATGAGGACATTGCTCATCTTAAGTAGGGGGACTGAAAAATTGAATTTGAATTATTTCCATTCAGAATAAAATTTTCTTTTAAATATGATTAAGATAAATTTTGTTCAATAATTTGAAATTTTGTTAAGTATGCTAAACTTCAGTATGAATAAAGTTATATTTTTTCAATAAATTATTATGTTAGCTTAATAATGATATGAATGTATTTCTAATAAAGCATGCGAATCATACCATAAATTTTTAGTTCCTTAGAAAGTTAGGCATGCATGAAAGTTTAAGTCTTTAGAATCAACTTAGTAGTTTCTTGAGGTAAAATCCTAGGAAGCATAGAACACTGGAAATGATTTAGGCAACTTTTGTTGGACCATTTGAGCCTTTTCAAGCCAACCACGATGAAATTTTTATCCTTTGAAACCCAATTTTGAGACTATATGGCCTAATTTTATTTGAACCCTTGCAAATTTAGCCATCATTTCTCTTTTAACTATCTTAAAATTGTCCCAAACACTAGACTCAGTACTATTCAAAGTATTCTTTAAAAATAAGTTTGGGAGAGTTGAAAAGAAGTATCAAATGCTCTAAAATTGTAGTATATTCAGCAAAATGCTTGAATTTAAATAAAAAGAAAAAGAAAAAGAGAGCATGAATTCTTAAAATAAGATGTACAAAGGAGCATATGAAAGCAAAGTAAGTTGGTGTATTGAGGGAAATTATTCCAAAGGTTCAATTGAAGCTGATTCCAGGGTTTAAAAGCCTAAATTTATCTATCTTTTACCTACCCCTAAGCCTAGCCACGTTAAAACCTTGTTAAAGACCTGTTGATTCAAAGTTCCAATGCTACCTACATTAGTGGAGCGAAATTGCTACGTACAACATATGAAGACATAAGTTAAACTTAATGATTGCAGCTTAATCTTGAATAAAGGGAATAAAATTATATTGGTAAGGTTTAACACGACTTTATTAGGAAGCATTTAGTCTAATTCTTGCTATCATAATAGTCGTTGAGATTAATTTGAACGATATGTATACTTAGGTAGCATAACTATCAAATTTCTTGTCTTTAAGCATAAGTATATTAAATTCATAATTTTGGGAAAAATGTTGTTCTGAAGGAGTTTCTCAAAGATGTTTCCGGGAAATTCTTTTCAAAATTTGTGCGTTACCCGGGACGAGCAATAAATTAAGTTTGAGGTGTGGAAACACAAAAATTTACGCACTTTTTCGTACCCTTTTAAACTTAAATTCATGAGAATTCAGTTAAATTCTTGTAAAAAAATAATTAATTTTTATAAAATAATTAAAGCACACTTAAAATATGAACATTTTTAAATTTAGTTATTTTTATAATTATTTTTGATGAATTTTGGTTATTTTTCGACAGATTTGCACAAAGGGCGAAAAATGGCTCGATAGACACTGTAAGAAGCACAAAACCGAAAAACAATTTTGAAGTATCGAGGAGATTTAATTTCCAGCCTAAGATGGTCCAAAATTATGTGTATTAATTCATAATTTAATTAATTTTAATTTATATCCAATTTAATTGGGGTTAATAAATTATTATTAATTAATTATGAAAAAATAGTCCAATTGAACCGAACCGAGTGAACAAAACCGGCCAAGGAGAGGACAGCCCAAAACGGTCCTAGAGCTGACCCAATTCAGCTCATTAGCTGATTATTTAATCTGCAAAGAAGCCCTTGAAGACTTGTTCAAATTGCAAATTAGCCTCTCCACAATTGATGGCTTTGAAGATTTGCCCCAAGCTAAATTTAGCAAAGTTGAAGACATCAACTTTGCCACATAGATGGCCGGCCAAGGGGTGGCTCTTTGGCTGCTATTTTTAGCAAATTTTAGCTGCCACATTCAGCTATAAAAACCCCCTTGGCTGACATTCAAAGCACACCTCAATTCATTCACATCTCTTCTCTCATCTCTCACTTTCTCCTCTCACTTTTCCATTTCAAGCCCCTTGCTCTTGTGCTGATTTCTCCCATTGAGAAAGGGTTATTCTTCAGCCATTGTGAAGAAACATTGAAGTGTTCATAGCAGCCTTGATCAGCGAGGACAACAAAGAATGAAGACGGAGCAATCTAGTCAAGCCTTAGAAAAACATCGGATTTGATTCTTGTTCCTTATCTGTTTAATTTTTATTGTTGTTATGATGAACATATCTATGAATATTTATATGTTTGGAATGGTTAATTTAATTAGTTTAGCTTGAATTTAATTCGTGTTGATTTAATTGCATATCTTTTGCTTAAATTATTAAAATTGTGTTTATGTAGTTATAGGCCTCGGTAAAATGCTTGATTAAGTAAAATCATGCCTAAGTTATTCTTGCATTACAATTGTGAGGTAGCTAATGAATTAATTATTTAAATGGATTGAAATTGTAATTAATTGACACAATACTTAATCAGTGCATGTTTATTCTTCTAAGGTAGCTGAAGGTTAAATTAGCAATGTATCTAGCGATACACTTGCCTTGCATAACTTGCATGATTGTTGTGATTAAACTATTTCAAGGTAGGCATACCTTGTTACCTCACATAGTCTTTTATGTGCTTATTAGATTTAATTAATCGTTTGAATTGACATAGGGATATGCAAGAGATTAGTTCAATTTAATGAGTATGTATGTGCCATAACATGTTTGCTTATTAAAATCTGTTTAATCGTTTGAATTAACATAGGGATATGTTAGATGAATGGATTTGTGTAGGTGAATATGTTCATAAGTTAACAAATTACTGAGTTACCGTGAATTTATTCATAACAACATAAGCATGAGTTTAATATTTCTAAGTTAAAGAAATGTAATTAAATCAACACAATTATGTCATCTTGATTAAATCATATTTTAAAATCGTGCTTTTGAGATTTATTTCTTTATTTATTTAGTTTAAAATCTTATTTTTCTTAATCACCCTTTTTAAAACAAAATATTTTTCTTCACCAAAGTGTTTTAAATTGCATTCATAAATAATCCTTTTCACAGTCCCTGTGGGTACGATAACTCATCATTTACTTGTCACTTTATTACTTATTGTGATTGTGTACACTTGCACATTTCCGTCGTTCCAGTACCTTGCTCCAAGTTTTCATTTTTCACTCCTTTTGCTCCCAAATGCTCTCCTAAGTATAAGAACATGAATTTAAAGTATTAGGGGCATAAAATTCACCATTAACAATGAATAATCACCCCAAAACACATTAAGAATAAGGCTAAAGCATGTTACTTTTAGAACCTATCAATCGTTCCCCTTAAGTCCATATCAACACGAATCTTGGTGACGTGTGGATGACCTTTGGGTACCCTACGTAGCCTCTGGTTTGGAAGCAAGTCGAATGTAGACGGAGGCACTTCCTATGTCAACGCATTCCCTAATAAGGTGAACTCATTCTCTCAAATACACAATGTGCATTCCTACATGTACAACTTATTGATATATTATTCAAAATTGATATTGGCCTATGCACATGCCGAAATGATGTGCGCATACGGGTACCGAAGGGCCTAGAACCTCCGACACTCATACCACCTATTTTACGGATCAACTCTGTAAGACCTAGTCGGGATACCTGCTCGATGACCTATGGACTTTGTCATCTAGAAAGTTTCCAAGTTCAGAGAATATAGTACTACATTGATCGACCTCTCTCTCTAGTCATTGACCTCTATAGCCTTCTTAACCTCCTCAATGTTTACGTGTCTTGCCTCCATCTACTTTACTCGTTTTAGCCCCATTCTTGCCATCAAGGTTGCAAACGTATAGAATGTTGTTGAGAAAGAAACTGAAACTGGCAGTTGATGTGTACACTACAAGACAGAGTTAATTGCTTGATTTTAGGCCAATAGATGTGATGAACTTACGCTACCTCAGGGCCCAATATCAAGGTCAAAGGCCAAGAAAATCAAACCAATATTTGATCAAAGATAATATGTGAGGATGAATCTTTTCAAGGAAAAGGTGAATGATACTTGCATGAAATTGATGAAATTTATTAAAGTCAATTCAATCGAGCATGGTAATTTTTAAGTTGAAAAGATTAGTCAACTTGTGATGAATTTTTGGATTGGATCCTGACATTTATGGGTTTAGATATCTAAATAGAATTTTAAGAGCTATCTTTTAGCTTCGCAATGCACCTCTCGTGAAGACTGCATTATCAGAATTTCTGCATAGGATTATTACAGAAATTACAAGTTTTGGACTTTTAATTCGAGTTTAAGTCATATTGGGTTCTATTTTTAGGCTTAATTTTTATTATATATGATCCCAATTTTGTATTTATTAGCTCTTATTATTTCATTATTTATTCTGAATTTTTGATATTTTGAAGTATTTGAAGTTATTTAAGAGTGTTATTTCAGCAAGAAAGTTTAGTTTTAAAATTACCTCTTGTTTAGGTTAATTATAGTTTTAGTATACTTAAGATTTTTATTTGGATTTACTTAGCCAACCTATATAAATCTCTCGTCATTGTACACAATCAATAATCAATTCATTCATTATTCAATTTGAGTTAATAAAATTCTCTTTGTGTTTTCTCTTTAAGAATTTCTCTTGAATTTTCTTTTAGAAGAGTTTTAACAATCTTTCCAGAGTGAGATTGGTGATTATATGACCATATCGAGACCCAACATCGAAACTTTGAGCCCATTGCCATGACTCCATGCTACCAAACCACTCCTGTAATGTACGATTGCTTGACCATTTATATCAGCCTGAAGCCGTACTAGCCTTTGTCTGAAACGGTGTTATTTAAGCCCATACCCTGAGTATGTCCTCGTATATGACATGCTGCCTTTTTTTTAGTTTCTAAAAGTATTAAAAATATTTCTTTTCTTTTTTTTAAAAAAAGATGAAATTGATAATTACCCATGTTCATGACTTGTTTATGTCAGCCTGCATTCTTGAAGTCCTTGTGGAAATTAACCACAATATGGTGGAGGCATAGATGGATCTCCTTGGAAGAGCAGAATGCCTAATCGCAACAATTAACCCCTTGGATCTATCAGAAATAATACAAATTTTGTCTTGTCTAACAACATGCCTCCGCAAGTTTGTTAAAAAAAAATTGTCATGATTCCATGTTCTAGGTTCTACGATGGAAAATGCAATTGATAGTATGTTCTAATTACCATCTTGTGTAACTGAAATTTGGAGGATATGCGCATATTTACTATATATCCAGGTCCTATCAACCTGCATAAGCTACTTGCAGTGGGGAAAAGCTTTAATGCATGGATCGAATGTCTAGAACAAGCGGTGGAAAATTATTCTACCCGGTAGTAGTTTGTCGTCCAGGCCGTATGAAGGCAGCATCTACAAGTCAGCCACAATACCTGGCACGTACTCCTACTTCACGGCAAAACCCTTGAAATTCATTGTACGAAGCATCCTAATCTACGTACAACTACTCCATGGCCATCTGTTTAGCCTAACATGCTTTCCTGTACGACACTCTATATTGAAACCAACCTTGCATGTCGACAATAAGGTTTGATACAAGAATGGTTGGCATGCCTTTCACCAGTGACATGATACAATTACATATTATTTTCGTATTAAGTGTGAGATGGTCTTGTGTCATATGTGCAACAGTGCATGTGTGAGGCCGTTTGAATTTTAAAATTTCCCACAATTGCGACCTCTTGATAAATGTAGCTCGTGCTCGTTAGATGCACCCTTCTATAGACCTCCAACTCTCCCAACATATAATGTCAGTGTAGATTTAATGACTTTGTAGTCCATCTACACCTTCATGCTATACTGCTTAATGAAAAATATGCAATCCTTTTTGTTAGTGAATTATTGGCCTACGCGTAACTGTTCCAATTTAGAATCTACCACTAACCAGTGAGAAGATATTATATCTAGGTACTTAAGGAACTCAGATGCATATACCGCATGGGACCTACACTCAACATGTGGGCCCTAGGATCACTGTGAATGACAATGCCATGACTTGGGTTTCCGGCCGAAGGGGTGTGTAAATTTTCACCCTCGTCCACGCCTTCATCATTGATATCATTCGAGATGTCATCTAGACTAGGGTCACTAAAATCTGCACCCTCATGAATGACCATCATTATCAGGTCTTTCTTCACCATTGGCATCGGTACCAATCACCACTGAATGTATTTATAAATAGGGATCCAGATAAGGTGTAACAGCCCAGTTTAGACCCTAGTTCGAATAGTGGTTTCGGGACCACAGATCCGAGTCAGAAAAATATTTTAATAATATTTTTTATGTAACGCCTTAAAAATTTAGGGTTTGTAATTTTGCCGAGTTTTTCACAAATCGCATGTTTGGTGTGGTGGCTAAATGTTTTGGGCATGTTTTGGGGGTGTCTGGGAAGGGTTGGGTTCAAGCTCTGACTTTTGCAAAAAAAATTGTTTTTCTCTTAAAAAGAACCTGAACGTTTGCACCTAAGCTTTATGAATAATTGTAGTTGCTTGTTTCCACAAAAAAGCCTTGTGGCTTGGTGGCATGTGGCGTGATCTTGTAGATGAGAAGTCTGGGGTTCGAATCTCATAGAAGGTAAAAAATGTTAATTTTACTGCTTGGGATGGCAAGAGTTAGTAGTGGACTGAAACTCTATTGGGTGTGAGTTTAAATGGGTCTTGGAGGTTGTTATGGAGGGATAAGGGGAGAAAATCTTGGAGGATTTCAAGGGATTTGAATTGGAAGGAGTTGGAGCCGAATAGGGGTGCTTGTGAGTGGAATTTCAGCCAATGGGTTTTGGGGAGTGTGTTTACGGCAACTAGGAAGAGTATGGGTGTCGAATTGTTCTTAGGCTATTTCAAGTTTTGCATTTTTGTTCTCTTGTTACCATTTCCCTCTTGTGCCGATTTCTTTTGGTATCTTTTAGGTTAAGTCGAAATTCTTTCCTGGTATTTCTCACTTTTGTTTGTCACTCTGTGGCGAATACACTCTTTCGGTTCACTCTCTAGCCTGTGCCAAAACTCTTTTCTTTCTCTTCTTTCTTTTGGACCCCTTTTCCATTACTCTATTGTGTTTCTTTCCTTGGAGCCTTGACTGAAAACCGCTTGCTCTTTCCCTTTCATCTTATTCGAGTTTATCTTGGTGCTAGTCGAATATCTTCTTTTCTCTACTGAATTTTCCCTACTTTGATCAAGGTAAGAGAGTTCCTTTGGGTTGTCGAGTTTTTATCAATGGTGGAGCCTTGCTAATACAGTTATCAAATGTAGTTTCATAGTGGTGCCGGTTCTCTTTCTTCTTCTATAGTGGTCTCCCTCTTTAATCTCTTCTTTGTATTGATTTCTGTCAGGAGAACGTTCGTGCCATCGCATGCTTTGATTATAAGTGGTATTGGGGTTGGCTGAAAGCTGTTATCCTCCTCTCTTGGTTTACGTTTCGGTAAGGAGTACACTTAGTCTAAGTTTATTACTTTTAAGGTTGTTAAATAGATGGGATTTCTGTGCAGATTGTCGCCAGTAGGTAAAGGTTGTTGGTTAAGGGTGGTTTGAACCCTATTGGTTCTATCAAGGTGAAGCACATGGTGTTTAGTGATCTCTTCTCCGAACAGGTGTGTAACCGTACACCATTCTGTTACTGACCAAAAGCCAAAAGGTGTGTATTCACACCACTGCGTAACTATGAATTGGCAAAGGCCAAAAAGCCAAAACTTCGACATTGAGGTCTTGTCAGCGTGTGAACGCTCGTGTGGTAAATCGAGCCACAGATCATGGGCGACAGATTGTAGAGGCCGCCACGAGCGTTCTCGTGGGCTTGGGCTGTTATGGGCATCGTCGGGTCGAGTTGGGCCGTGCGAGCCCAAAAGACTCGTGGACCCCACACAGATAAAATTTACGGTAAATGGAAAATAATGAACTGGGTTGCGGTGTTCACATAGTCCTGACTGAAATTGGGCTAAATGGGCCATACAAGCGTGTGGGCCCACTTGGGCCGAGTAATGGGCCTTGGGCCCATTTACACTGTTTTGGCCATATGGGTTATCTGAGTCGTTTGAGATGACTATAGACCTTTCAAAGATTCATTTTATGTACTGATACCCTAAAAGCAGTTAAATGACCGAAATACCTCTAAGGGGTAAAAATCATTGTTTTACCCTTAACTGATGAATGACCTTTATAACGCTAGTGATAGGTTACTTGATGTGTGTATGACATTTATATGGCTGGTTTTGAGTATGACATACTGCATACACATAATATTTATGACACGACATCTGCATGGGGTTGGGTCTATGATATGGAGGAAGTACTGTACTGGTGACTATGTCACGTTTACTATTACTGGTAGCTTGCCACAGTTACTGCTACTGGCAGCTACGCTGCGTTATTATTACTGGCAGCTTTGCTGCGATATCGGTGTGTTGGTTGGGTGGGTCGATTGATATCCCTACATGGTGTGTTGGTTGGTACGGGTGGTGTGCTAGATGGTTTTGGGATAGGTTGCATTATGCAATATACTGATACTGTATTGGGCTTAGGCCCACACTGCTACTGTTTAAGGGCTAAGGCCCAGACTATACTGATACTGAATAGGGCTCAAGCCCAGACTGTTACTGCATGCACTGTTTTCTATAGTCTGATAAGGGATTACACACTTAGTTTTCATAAAATCACCCTTTCTTTTAATTGTACAGGTAATCCTCAGCCTTAAACGGTTTGGAGCTGCGAGGGACTCGGGGTGGCCACACGATCACAAATGACTTTGTTATTTAATGATTTTATATGAGGGTTTTGTTTTTGTTATAAGGCCATTCAGAGATTTAACATTTAATTGGGATATGATTTGGTATTTATCAACTGCTAGAGTAGGAACATCGGGTTTTTAAAATAATAACATTTTCTGTAAGCAAACCTGCGACTTTAATTCTGATAAAAGCAAACGCATTGAAAACTATACACGTTTTAAGCAGCATGAAACACTAGGCATACACGGGCTTTAAAACTATAAGGGCTTTTACGACAACTAGGTTCACATCTTAAGCTTGTCGAGTTTTCGGGTAATGGATGTGGCACGTCAGATTCGGTTGTAACGTTTAGGTCGGGTTTGGGGTGTTACATTTAGTGGTATCAAAGCTAGGTTTACAAAACTCGGCTGTGGTATGGGCAGCAGGAAGTTATTTTTCTTCTCTTTCCAAATTGGGGTTTTAAAAGGGTTTTTTCTAAAATTTGATTTTGAAATTTTTTTTTTGAAACGGAACTTGACTCATTTCTGAAATGATATTACTGGAAGTGTGGCACACCGAGTCTCCAACACCAAATCTATAAGTTCTATACTAGTATCTATTACTTTAAACTATAATGTCATGTTGAGAAACTGTTATAGATGATAGCACAATACGGGAATTTCTAGTTAGAACAAAATGAGACTGTAAAAGACTGATATGGTGGTAGACTCTCGATCTACGGAAATAATGCTCTAAATATTGTTTATCATAAAATATCTTTTAATAACAACTGGAATTATAAACTGATAGCATAAACTTCTAATTCAGATAAAGCGTATCTTGATATAAGCACTAGAGGTACAATAGAAGGGGTACGCGAGGCCGTTGTAGAGGCCGAGGGGGTGCTAGAGCTGGGTCTTCAGCGTCGGGTCACATGCCTGCTAGGGAGACACCAGCTTCACCAGTAACTGAGACTGGGTCTCATGATCGAGCAATTGGGGATGATGCCTTGTCTCAGGCAATGCTAGGAGTTCTTGAAAGGGTTGCAGGAGTGAATATGAGATCAGTGGCCCAGGGGTCAATTTCTGAGCGACTTCGATCTAATGGGGCAGAGATCTTTAGGGGTGTTTCTGGTGTAGCCCCGAATGTGGCAGAATATTGGCTAGAGGCTACGGAGCGAATAATGGATGATCTTGACTGTACTGTGGAACAGAAATTGAATGGGGCGGTATCGTTACTGCGAGATGAAGCTTACCAATGGTGGCTTACTGTGAGGGAAGGTGCACAAGCTCACCGTCTGACATGGGATTTCTTCAAGACGTCCTTTTAGGGGAAATATGTAGGCACAAGTTATGTGGACGCCCGAAGGAAGGAATTTCTGAACTTGACCCAAGGGAATAAGACTATGGCGGCATATGAGGCAGAGTTCCTACGGTTGAGTCGTTAAGCTCGTGGGATAGTAGCCACTGAGTATGAACACTGTGTGTGTTTTGAAGATGACCTTCGTGATGAATTGAGTGTTTTGATAGCTCCACAGAGGGAGTGAGACTTTGCTACCCTAGTCGAGAAAGAAAATATTGCTGAGGATGTGAAGCGCTCTGAGCTCCAGAACCGGGAGAAGGACAGGGGCAGAGTTAGGAGGGACTTCAGATTCTCGAGTTTTGGAGGGAGGCCTATTAAGAGAACCTATTAAGAGGACCAGGTTTGATGGGCCAGCCCGAGCTGGAGATCCTGTTGTTACTGCGAGACCACAGCCTTGCGCTAATTGTGGGAGAGTTCACCAAGGTGAGTGTTGAAAGCGAACGGGGGCATGCTTTAGATGTGGATCGATGGATCATCAGGTTAAGAACCGTACTCAAGTGCCTACTCGGACACATACTACAGGACCAGGGTACGTGCAGTCAGTGAGAGGGGGTCAACAACCACCGAGGGGTCGTGGGCAGGCCAGAGGTGGAAATAGGTTTGGACAAGGTCGTGGAGCACCGGGTAGGGGCACGAGTAATATCGAGGCAAGACAACCAGCCTTGGTTTATGCTACTCACCGTCGAGAGGATGGTGACGCCCTTGACGTTATAACCGGTACGATCTTGATTTATAATTTACCATACGTTGCTTTAATTGACATTGGATCTACACATTAGTATGTTGCGTGCACGGTGTCTGAAACATTGGGTATTCAGTTTGAGAACACTACTAGTGAAATGACGGTGTTGAGTCTACTAGGACAATCGGTTAGAGTGAATAAGTTATTCAAGGATGTGCCCTTAGAGGTTCAAGGGGAGGTTTTTCTGGCAAATTTGATGGAACTGCCATTCGGGGAATTTGATATTATTTTAGTTATGGATTGGCTAGTGAAGCATCGTGTGAAGTTGGATTGTGCTGCTAAGAAGTTTATGTTGAGGACTTCAGAGGATGAGGAAGTGGTAGTAATAGGGAAGCGAAGAGATTATTTGTCTAATATGTATCGGTGTTAAGAGCTGAGAAGCTGGTTCGCAAGGATTGTGAGGCTTTCCTGGCATATGTTAGCGATTCTGGGGCTAAAAGTATTTGTGTTGAGGATGTCAGAACTGTTAAGGAGATTTCGGATGGTTTTCTAGAAAGAGCTTCCTGGCTTGCCTCCAGATTGTAAGGTCGAATTCAGAATTGAGCTTCTACCAGGAACAGCTCCATTGTCCATCGCCCCCTATAGGATGGCACCGAAGGAGT
Source organism: Gossypium hirsutum (assembly GCF_007990345.1). Lineage (NCBI taxonomy): Eukaryota > Viridiplantae > Streptophyta > Magnoliopsida > Malvales > Malvaceae > Gossypium > Gossypium hirsutum. The sequence continues at coordinate 77,419,202 of NC_053436.1, forward strand.
TAGTGGAGTTAAAGGCTCAAATTCAGGAGCTGTTAGACTAAGGATAGATTCGACCGAGTGTGTCCCCTTGGAAAACACCAGTTTTGTTTGTGAAGAAGAAGGATGGGTCCATGCGTATGTGCATTGACTATCGTCAACTGAATAAGCTGACCATTAAGAATAAGTACCCTTTACTGAGGATAGATGATCTAGTTGATCAATTACGAGGAGCTGCTGTGTTCTCCAAAATAGATCTTCGATCTGGGTACCATCAGCTAAAGGTCAAGGAAGCGGATGTGTTTAAGACATCATTTAGGACTCGTTATGGTCACTATGAGTTCCTAGTAACGCCGTTTGGATTAACGAATGCACCAGCTGCTTTCATGGACATGATGAACCGAGTATTTCAACCCTATTTGGAACGGTTTGTAGTAGTGTTCATAGACGATATTTTAGTGTATTTGAAAATCGAAGAGGAGCATGATGAACATTTGTGGATTGTTCTTGAAATTCTGAGGCAGAAGAAGTTGTACGCAAAATTTAGCAAGTGTGAGTTTTGGCTGCAAGAGGTGACATTTCTGGGTCACGTGGTGTCTGCCGAGGGGATTAGGGTTCATCCTTGAAAAATTGAAGCCGTATTGGGTTTGAAACCACCAAAGACTGTATCTGAGATTCAAAGTTTTCTGGGTTTAGCCGGATATTACAGATATTTTGTGGAAGGGTTTTCAGTAATAGCTGCACCTTTGACGAAGTTACTGCAAACAGGGGTGCCATTTGTTTGGTCCGACAAGCAGCAAGAGAGTTTTGAGAAATTGAAGAAAGTACTAACTGAGGCCCCTGTTTTGATATAGCCAGAGTCTGGGAAGGAATTTACTATTTATAGTGATGCATCACACGTTGGACTGAGGTGTGTACTAATGTAAGAAGGAAAGGTGGTTGCTTATGCGTCGCAGTAGCTTAAACCTCACGAGGCGAATTATCCCACTCATGATTTGGTGTTGGCGGCGGTGGTGTTTGCTCTAAAAATTTGAAGGCATTATTTATATGGGGAAAAAATGATTATTTATACGGACCATAAGAGCCTCAAGTACCTCCTTACTTAGAAAGAGCTGAACCTTAGGCAACGAAGGTGGATTGGGTTGCTTAAAGATTATGATTGTTCAATTGAGTACCACCCAGGTAAAGCTAATGTGGTAGTTGACGCATTGAGCCGTAGAGTTATCTCTGATCTAAGAGCAATGTTTGCCCATCTTAGCCTGTATGATGATGGTAGCTTGTTAGCTGAGCTACAACTGAGACCGACTTGGATTGACCAAATTAAAGAGAAACAGTTATTTGATGAGTCGCTAGTTTCTCGCTTTCAGCAAGTGGTATAAACAGTTATTGGTTGGATTGACCTGCTATTTCTCTGTTTTGTTTGTCACTCTATGCCGAATACACTCTTTCGGTTCACTCTCTAGCCTGTGCCAAAACTCTTTTCTTTCTCCTATTTCTTTCTGACCCCTTCTCCGTTACTCTGTTGTGTTTCTTTCCTTGGAGCCTTAATCGAAAACCGCTTGCTCTTTCCCTTTCATCTTATCCAGGTTTATCTTGGTGCTAGTCGAATATCTTCTTTTCTTTGCTGAATCTTCACTACTTTGATGAAGGTAAGTAAGTTCCTCTGGGTGGGCGACTGACTGTAGAGGCCGCCATGAGCGCTCTCGTGGGCTTGGGCCGTTATGGGCCTCGTCAGGTCGAGTTGGGTCGTGTGGACCCAAAAGACTCGTGGACCCCACATGGGCAAAATTTACGGTAAATGGCAAATAATGAACTATGCTGCGGTGTTCGCATAGCCGTGACTAAAATTGGGCTAAATGGGCCACACAAGCGTGTGAGCCAACTTGGGCCGATTAATGGGCCTTTAGCCCATTTACACTGTTTTGGTCATATGGGTTATCTGAGTCATTTGAGATGACTATAGACGTTCCGAAGAGTCATTTTATGTACCGAGACCCTAGAAGTAGTTAATTGACAGAAACACCCTTGAGGGGTAAAAATTATTGTTTTACCCCTAATTGATGAATGACTTTTATAACGCTAGTGGTAGGTTAATTGATGTGTGTATGACATTTATATGGCTGGTTTTGAGTATGACATACTGCATACACGTAATATTTATGACAGGACATCTTCATGGGGTTGGGTTTATGATATGGAGGAAGTACTGTACTGGTGACTATGTCACGTTTACTATTACTGGTGGCTTGCCACACTTACTGCTACTGGTAGCTACGCTGCATTATTATTACTGGCAGCTTTGCTGCGATATTGGTGTGCTGGTTGGGTGGGTCAATTGATATCCCTACATGGTGTGTTGGTTGGTACGGGTGGTGTGCTGGATGGTTTTGGGATAGGTTGCATTATGCACTAAACTGATACTGTATTGGGCTTAGGCCCACACTGCTACAGTTTAAGGGCTAAGGCCCAGACTATACTGATACTGAATAGGGCTCAAGCCCAGACTGTTACTGTATGCACTATTTTCTATAGTCTGATAAGGGATTACACACTGAGTTTTCGTAAACTCACCCTTTCTTTTAATTGTACAGGTAATCCTCAGCCTTAGACAGTTTGGAGCTGCGAGGGACTCGGGGTGGACACACGATCAAGAATGACTTTATTATTTAATGATTTTATATGAGGGTTTTATTTTTGTAATAAGGCCATTCGGGGGTTTAACATTTAATTGGGCTATGATTTGGTATTTATCAACTGCTAGAGTAGGAACATCGGGTTTTCAAAATAATAACATTTTCTGTAAGCAAACCTGCGACTTTAATTCTGATAAAAGCAAACGCATTAAAAACTATACACATTTTTAAGCAGCATGAAACACTAGGCATACATGGGCTTTAAAACTATAAGGACTTTTACGACAACCGGGTTAACATCTTAAGCTTGTTAGGTTTTCGGGTAATAGATGTGACAGTCAGATTCGATCGTAACGTCTAGGCCAGGTTTGGGGTGTTACATTCTGTGTTTACAATATGTGTTTAAGCATGTGTGAAAGTTTCGTGTGTTACTTTTATCATTTGTGTGCTTAATTTGATAAAAGGATTTAATCGCGTAAAATGCAAAAGATGTGTTCTATTTGCTAAAGTGTCAAATTACTATGTCTTTATATTTGTAGGGTCCTTATGACGTAATTATACAATTGAATTTATGAATGGACATATATGCCAAGGGTTAGTGGAATTTAAATGATAATAATAAGGCTATTTTAGTAAAATGTATATTAATTGTTATTAGATTAATAAAACAAAGCATGAAATTAGTTCATTAGTTTTTTTTGCTGAAAATATCAAAGAAAAGGAAAAGAAAAATCTTGCTAGGGTTCGACACTTTGATCACTTGATTAAAGTATGGTTTTGATTCGGTTTTTGATAATTTCTACGTTTTTATGATCGTTGCTTAGTAATTTATCAAGCCGATGTCTCAATTTCTGACTTTTTTGATGATTTTGAGTTGGGCCATTGATGAAATTGCGAGCTTTGTGTTGTTAAATGATGAAAAATGAAAGATATATAATAGATAAATATGTTTTGTCTTTGAATTTTTGATGAACTTGAATAATTTGGGCTAAATTGTAAAAATGATATTTTAAGGGACTAAAATGTAAAATAAATGAAATATGTGGGCTTATATGAGTTAGGATAAAATTCAGCCAAGCATATGTCTAAAGAAATTTTGTGTATTTTGTGATTTTATGAATTAGGGACTAAATTGTTAAATGTGAAAATATAGGGGCTAATTTGTAAAATTCCCTAAATATGTATATATGGATTGGATTGAATGAGTTGTTGAACAAAAGGGTTAATTTTGAATACATATAGATCAAGAAAAGAGGAATTCAGATTTAGATCGAGGGAAATCAAAAGGTATCGAGTAAATGATTCAAGTCGTCAATTCCGAGTATAAGGTAAGTTCGTACATGATAAATGATGTTACAATTTGAATTTTAATGCTTTGATCATGCATAAATTGTATATATTTGATTATGGTTTGAACACGATGATAAATTGACCATGTTCGGCACTAAGTGCGCGATTCAAAATAGCTTCGGCTATAAATAGCACTAAGTGTTCGAATTGGAATAACTTTGTCTATATGGGGCACTAAGTGTGCGATACCGAGATAGCTTCGGTTAGTTGAGATTGTACTAAGTGTGCGAGATTGTTATAGCTTCTGCTAATCATTAATGCACTAAGTGTGTGAATTCTTAAGGTATGGAATGACTTTCGAACAAATTAATGTATTTGAACTAGAGGTAAGAATGAAATGAATAAATATGGGAAATATTAGTTATGTACGATACCTATGTGGTAGATGATACTATGTGTATGAAGCTTGATAAACTTGTATGAACATGTTAAGTGTGATAATTTGTGAACTACTAAGTGATTAATAGATGATGTTTTGTATTAAACAAACTTTTGATTATATTTGGTACGAACTTATTAAGCTTTTAAGCTTACTGTGTGAAATGTTCTCTGTTTTACAGTGTTATAAAGCTAGCTTGGATCCAGGAATCGTCAGCGACTTATTCACACTATCAGAAATCTATTTTGGCACCATTTTGAGAGTTATATATATGGTATATGGCATGTATAGGCTAGAGTTAATTTGGTTTGTTTTTTGATATGAATATCTAGCCATGTGATATGACTTGGTTTTGGTTGTGTAAGAATAAAGTATGGATTGTCAACTATGTGAAAAAATTATGTTAATATGAGGTGTTCATGTATGGCCAATAGTAATGGTCAATTTGGTAAGACTTTGGTATGTGTTTATTTGAGGCAATGGTATAATGATGCTATGAGAATGAATGAAGCGTATTAAGATTACGGAACATATGTCTTGGTATGATTATAGCTTATGATTTAGCATGATTTGCTATGGATGACAAGCATGAAATTTATTAATGATGGTATGACATGAATGGTGTATGTTTTGGTTGTGAATTGGTTGAGAATTTGGTATAAAATGTGCTTTTTTATGCTTATAGGGATGCCCTTTTTGGGTGGTAATTTGGCTTTGCAAATAGCCTATTTTTGTCCTCAAGGGCAGAGACACGGCCATGTGTCTCAGCTATGTGCGACACACGGTTATGTTACACGGCCATGTGTTCTATGGGGTACCCTACGATTTAATGTCAATATACACTATAGTTTTGACAAGGCCTAGACACATGGGCGTGTCTATCGGTCGTGTGTGGCACACGGGCTGACACATGGGTGTGTGGTCGGCTGTGTGACCCAAGTCAGTAGCGTCCCTAATTTTCACATGGTTGGCACACTGGCTTGTCTTGTGGCTGTGTGGACAAGTCATTATGTGTGCTGTGTTTTGCCACGGTTTGGACACACGGATGTGTCTAATGTCGTGTAAGGCACACGGCCTGATCACACTGGCGTGTGACCTTTATAACTTTGAAAAATGTTTAAGTTTCGAAAATTTTTGTATGAGCTCGGTTTAGTCCCGACCCTTTTCTCATGGATGTTTAAGGTCTCATTGACCTACGTAAGGGGTGTGAATTTGATGCTATATTGATTATGAGATGAATGCGAATTGTTCTGATATGTCCGTTAATGCCTCGTAACCCTATTCTACCGATGAATACGGGGTTAGGGGTGTTACATTGGTTGGTATTAGAGCTACGGTTTAGTCGATTCTAAGACTAACGTAGCGAGTGAGAATTTTGCTATACATGCCATATATATATAACTACGATAGCTGATGATGTTGAAAGCAATGCACCTACTCCCGCTCAAGAAGCAGTGCCAGTTGAATCTAGGCTGATATCTAGTAGTCAAGAAGGAAAGGCTAAGCAAGCCTTCTTCCAAATGATGACTGAGTGGTTCACGGAATTGTATGAACAACTCCGGCTGCTCTACAACCTCTACCCCTATATGTTCCTCAACAAGTCCCGATTGTGCCACAGGTAATAGATTTGATTCTATTGAGTAAGCCACCTGTTGATATGATTCGTAAACACAGGGCTGAAGAGTTTCGGGCTACAGTTGGTGATGATGAGTAGTATCTTTGTTTAGAGGTAATGCATATCACTGCTGGAAAACATTAACATCGGTAGTTCCTAAGGAACGAGTTACCTGGGAATTCTTTTAGACCGAGTTCCGGAAAAACTACATAAGCCAGAGATTCTTTGATCAGAAAAATAAAGAGTTTCTGGAATTAAAACAAGGCCGGATGACTGTTACTGAGTATGAAAGAGAATTCGTACGTTTAAGCAAATATGCCCGGTAATATGTGTCTACTAAAGAGATCATGTGTAAAAGATTTGTTGATGGATTGAACGAAGACATAAAACTGTTAGTCAAGATACTTGAATTGAAAGAATTCGTAGTACTGGTTGAGAGGGCCTGTAAAGCCGAAGATCTCAGCAAAGAAAAGAGAAAAGTTGATTCAGAGGCTAGAGATTCGAGAAAGAGATCGATGAATAAATCTTATAATTCTTTGTCGAAGAAATCAATAGATTATTTTAATCGATCGACAGCTTCAACGGGATATCAGAGTAGGGATCGCAAGAAACAATAGACTAATCCTAAAGCTCAAACCACATTGGTATCGAGCGTTGGTAACATAGAAGATGTTAATCCTGAGTGTCAACAATGTGGAAGATGACATTTTGGTGATTGCTGGGGGAATAGTAATAACAGAGGTTGCTACAGTTGTGGTTCACGAGATCACTTTATAAAAGATTGCCCAAAGTTAGCTGAAAAAGATAATTCTCAGAACACGAGGCCAAGTAACACTGCAGCTAGAGGTAGACCTCTCAGAAATACGGGAAATGTGAGTGGTAGTCAAAGAGGGACTAAAGACACTACTGTTTGATTCGAGGCTAGAGCACCTGCCAGAGCCTATGCCATTCGTGCTCATGAGGAAGCTTTGTCTCTCGATGTTATAACTGATACTTTCGCACTTTATGATACGTCTGTGATTGCATTGATAGATCCTGGATCAACACATTCTTATATATGCATGAACTTAGTGAACAGTAAGACTTTGCCTGTAGAGTCTATTGGAATTCGTGATTAGAGTATCGAACTCCCTAGGTAAAAGTGTTTTAGTTGACAAAGTGTGCAAGAATTGTCCGTTAATGTGTCGAGACATTTGTTTTTTGGCTAATCTGATGTTAGTGCCTTTTGATGAGTTTGATATAATTTTGGGTATGGATTGGTTAACTTTGCATGATGCCATTGTGAATTTCAAATAGAAAACTATTGATTTGAGATGAAAGAATTATGAAAGAGTCCGAGTTGAATCTAGCGATTTGAATGGGTTGCCGGCTGTGATATCTTCGATGAAAGCTTTGAGTTTTGTGAGAAAGGGTTGTGAAGCGTACTTTGCCTATGTGATTGATTCGAAGATGATAGAAAAGAAAATAGAATCAGTGCCAGTTGATAAACCGAAATTTATACATATTTTTATCCAATGCTTAGCACATTTATGGATGATTTCTCCTTAGATTTGGTGAATTCGATGCTCCTAAATCTTTAATTTCATGTTTTATACATAGGTGAGCATAAGAGAGTAAAAAGGGCGAGAAATAGGCCGAAAACGGATAAAATGGACCCACATGGGAAATCAACATAGCCTGGACTTCCTCACGCGGGCGTGTCACATGGTCATGTCCATTTGGTAGTATCGAAGCATGGCTTACACCGGTAGACTACACGCCCGTGCCTATTCAACTGCCTTGACCACGGGCTGGAGTAATCGCATACGGGCGTGTCTCTGTCGAGCCCAAGTATAGTCCTATTCAGAAAAGGCCACTTTTGAGGGCTCTTAGGCATTCTAAAGCCTATTTAAACACCTGAGGGGGCACTTAGAAGAGACACACGGAGTAGGAGGCAAGGAATTACTCAAGGGAAGCCGATTGGTCCATCTCAGAAGCCGGATTCATTGTCAAGACAGAAGATCTCCCTTCAATTTCCATTCAGGGGTTTTTGAGTTTTCTTTATGTTTTGTATTCATTATTCTTCTGAGATGTTTTCTTTTATAATTATGAACTAAACCCCTTAAATACCTAAGGGGAATGAAACCTAAGACAATTCTTGTTATTATTATCTGAATTGTATGATAAATATTTGACTTGTTCTTAATTATGTGTTCTTAATTCTTGTTTTAATATTCCATGATATTGATTCAAGTTAATGATCTTATTCAGAGGAGGAAGCTCCCAGCCTAAGAGTAAATTTGTCGTAATTAACGGAGTTGATTGCATGCCTAGAGATAGGGTGACAAGATTTTGCCGGATTAGGGTGAAACCTAATAAGGGAGTCCATAGATTGAGTTAATGCAACATTAGGTGTTAATTAGAAAGAGATTTCAATTAATCAACCTAGGGTTATACATTATTAGTCTCAAGAGAGATAATAATATAACTTAGGGATTTCTACAGATCAAGTCAAATGAATAAATCGTCTGATTCAGAGTCAAATAACAAGTGAAGTCTAGGTGGATTTTTCCTTGGGTATTGTCTTAATCAATCGAGTTTTCCCAAAAGCTTTTACCCAAATTTATCTTTATGCACCCTTAGTTTAGTTAAGTAGTTTAAATAAACAAACCCCTTAATTTTTAGGCTAGATAATAAAAAGAAAGTAATTACTAGTACTCTTGGTTCCTTTGGGTTCGACAATTCAGTCTTGCTAAAGCTATACTACTGTTCGATAGGTACACTTTCCTTCATCGTGATAATTGTTAGTTTCAAGACAATTAATTATAAATTTTTAAAACCAGTCACGAATATCACATATCACCAGTTGTCTGTGAATTCCCTGATGTGTTTCTTGAAGAACTTCCTGGATTACCTTCGACTCGAGAAGTTGAATTTGGCATTGAGTTAGTGCAGAGAACTACTCTAATTTTGATTGCTCAGTAAAGAATGGCTTCTACCAAGTTTAAAGAATTAAAGTCTCAATTGCAAGAGTTGACAGATAGAGGATTCGCAAGATCGAGTTTCTCACATTGGGGTGCTCCTGTCCTGTTTGTGAAAAAGAAATATGGTACGATGAGAATGTGTATTGATTATCGTCAGTTGAACAAAGAGACTATCAAAAACAAATATCTTTTACCCCGAATGGACGATTTGTTTGATCAGCTGATAGGAGCTACCGTGTTTTCAAAGATAGATCTAAGATCAAGTTACTATCAGTTGCGAGTCAAAGATTCAGACATTCCGAAAGCTGCATTTAGAATGAGGTAGGGACACTATGAGTTTTTAGTTATGCCTTTTAGATTAACAAATGCACCTGCTGTTTTTATGGATTTGATGAACAGAATTTTTAGACCGTATTTAGATCGATTTGTTGTCATATTCATTGATGAGATTTTGATTTATTCGCGTGATGAAAGTGAACATGCTGAGCATTTGAGAGTAGTTCTACAGACTTTTCGAGATAAGAAATTGAATGTCAAGCTTAGCAAATGTGAATTCTGGTCACGAGAAATCGATTTTCTGGAACATGTTGTGTCGGCATCTAGTATCTGAGTTGATCCGAGCAAGATTTTGGCTATTTTGGATTGGAAGCCTCTGAGAAATGTTTCTGAAGTCTGCAGTTTTCTAGGACTTGCTGGTTATTATTGTCGGTTCGTAAGAGGCTTTTCTATGATTGTGACTCTGTTGACAAAATTGCTTCAGAAAGATGTGAAATTTGAATGGTCTCAAAAGTGTCAGAAAAGTTTTGATCAGTTGAAAGCTCTATTAACTGAAGCTCCGGTGTTAGTTCAGCCAGAATCAGGTAAAGAATTTGTCTATAGCGTTCCATCTTTGAACGGTTTAGGCTATGTTTTGAAGTAGGAATTCAAAGTCAAAGCTTATGCCTCGAGACAGTTAAAGCCGCACGAAAAGAACTATCCAACACATGATCTGGAATTCGCAGCTATAGTGTCTGCTTTGAAGATTTTGTAACACCCTTACTCGTATCCGATGCTGGGACAGCGTACGAGGCATTATTGAACTTAAGTAAAACCAAAGATATAGAACCGAGCCAAAAAATTTCATTCAACTAAAACCAATCAATTAAAGTCAATTTGTCCCTATTATAGACCTACGAAGCCGAAAACATGCATTATTGGTGGGCCGGGACTAAACCGAGGACTCATAGAAATTCTAAGAAAATTTCTAGGTTAAAGCCTCACACGCCCGTGTGGAGGCAATGCACACGCCCGTGTGCTTGGGGGCACGCCCATGTCCCTCACCCGTGTGGAATTATTGGATTTATTTTCCAATTCGAACCTACAAGGGTTTTTAGACGGTTGAGCATACGCCCGTGTCTTTAGCCCGTGTTCCTTACATAGCCAAGGACACGCCCGTATGGTATCCCGTGTGATTTTAGTGAGCATTCTATTTATGACATCATCATACAAATTTGAGGCACACGACCAAGCACATGCCCATGGCCATAGGCCGTGTCCTCTACACGGTTGAAACAAATGGTCGTGTCTCTACCCGTGTGTTTACTACCATGCATATTAACCTAAAATTCAAGGTGTAGGGGACACACCGCTGAATGACACGCCCATTGGGCTGACCGTGTGTCACACACGGCCTGGACACATGCCTTTGTGTCTACTCGTGTGGACCATTTGGAGGCTACTCTCCAAGCCATTGGTCACCCTTAAACAATCATACACTTCCGTATATTCAATGGCATATCCCATGATATAATTGGACACTTAAACATGCAACATTATAGCATCACTATGACCCCTTTTTCATACTAGTCCCTTAGTATTCACACAAACTTATCTTTTTGTGACAGCCCAAAATTGACCCTAGTCGGGAAGTGGTTTCGGGACCGCTAAACCGAGTCATAAAAATAATTAGCTGTCATATTTGATGCTTATTATATGTATATATGCATGTGTGAAAATTTTATATTTGAATTTTGTTTAATTGTAGGTGAACTTTAGTAAATAGGACTTATGTGAGAAAATTTTGAAATGTGATAGGTCAAAGCATAAGGATCTATTAGTGCATGTAAGAAAAAGGGGGGACTTGCATGTCAATTTCCCCTCCCCCCCATTTAGTAGTGGCCGGCCATGACAAATAGGGTGGACAAGGTGTGATGGGCAAAACATGTCATAGACATGTTATGTTGGTGCATCATGGGAGGAATAACAAAATAAAAAGTTAGTAATAAAGAAATGGAAAAAGGAAAATGATGAAAGAAAAAAAAAGAGATCATCATACATGTTTCTTCCTAGCCGAATCTTAAGAAAAAAAAAAGGGGAACAAGAGCATTTGGTGATGAAAACAAGTTGTGTTCTTTGGTTCTTCTTGGCCGAATTGAAAGGAGGAAGAAGAGAGTGAAGCCATCGGTCATCTTAGGTCAATATTAAGGTAAGGTGTTCATATTAGTTCTTGAAATTTTAATTGATCTTGAGTGAGATATCAAGTTATTTTTTTGTAACCCATGATGAAATTTTGATTTTTGGATTGAGTAAGGTTTTCGACTATGGTAGCTAATAATGGTGAGTTTTGTTGTTTCATGTTAAAGTTAGGTGAATGATGATAGATGAGTGTTTGAACCATAAAAAGAATTCGGCTACCTTGTTATGAACTAGGGCCGATTGTGAGTTGGTTGTGGTTGAATATTACATGCTTGGTAGAATGGTGGATGAAAGTGCCGAATGTGGTCTTTGGTTTGGCATGAAGTGATAAATAAAGGTTTAAAAGATAGCTTAAGTTAATTGATACTCACAAATGAGTTCGAATGGAAGCTTTGTTAAGTGGGAAATGAGTGGCCGAGAGAGAGAATTATGGACTATTGCCGAATGTATGTTGGATTGATAGAGTCTCCAAATTGATTTTATGTGTGTATGCATGACCGAATATAATTGGCCACATGAGTAAAGAAATGGGTTATTTGATATGTGGTAAAAGTTAAGTGTTAAACAAAATGGAAATGAAATCATATTGGAATATGTGTACTCGACCACATGAATGAGTACATAGGTTGATGTGTATGTTCGGCCATAGGTAAACATATTGATGGCTTTATCTTGACTTAGAAAGTTCGGCTAAGATGAATATTGGCTAATATGTTGAGTTGATGCATGATTTCACATGTATGTGACTTTAATGTCTAATGTATAAATATGGGCTAAGTGCCTTGTGTTCCTCTTTTCGATGCTCAAATGATTAAATCAATTTATTTGTTTAATTAAGCTCAAGAGCAAAGGGGAACTAAATCCGATAAAGGGAAGGAAAAAGTGGTCGAATAGCCATCGGAATCGTTCGACAACATCCGAGGTAAGTTTTAAGTGTTTAAACGTTGAGTAAATTCAATTATAATAGGACGTGATGAGTTGATTTAATAAGATAAGATGTGGCCATGATATGTTCTAAGCTCAAATGGTAAGTTCTTAAGTGTTAGAGCTTGGGAATTTAAGGGTAACTTGAAATAGTCTGCTTCGGACAGCAGCAGTAACGTGACTTTAGAAAATCACCATAAATTCATGGACTTGAATTAGAGGCTGAATGAGACATGAAATTAAATCTGAATGAGTCTAGTTTCAAATGAAATCAAATACAACACATTTTGAATTCTGTAAAATGAGAAATTTGATTCGTAGTGAAGAGTGGTCAGATTAGTCAAACAGTGAAACAGGGGAAACTTTAAGAAAAATCTGGTATTGATTGGCCAAACCTAAAATTCTGGAAATTTTATGGATGGAAGATATACGAGTTTATTTTCAGGAAAAATTAATGGAAAGTGATTTGGAGTTTTGTAGCTCCAGTTATAAATAATTTAGTGACTATTGCTCAGGAAAAATAGCTTGTGCTGAATTTTAGATTATGTTGTGAACCTTGATAAACTTGTTTTAGTTTCTCATAAGCTATTGATTAAACCCATAATTGAATTCTAAATCGTGGTATTGTAAGTTTATGAGTATTCGAATATGAAATGACAGTAAGGCCTAATGGCCGATGTGATGAATGTGAAAGTGTATATATATGTGATAAGGCCTAATGGCCGATGTGATGAATGTGAAAGTGTATATATATGTGATAAGGCCTAATGGCCGATGTGATGAATGTGAAAGTGTATATATATATGTGATAAGGCCTAATGGCCGATGTGATGGATGTGAAAGTGTATATACGTGATAAGGCCTAATGGCCGATGTGATGAATGTGAAAGTGTATATATGAGATAAGGCCTAATGGCCGATGTGATGAATGTGAAAGTGTATATACGTGATAAGGCCTAATGGCCGATGTGATGAATGTGAAAGTGTATATACGTGATAAGGCCGAATGGCCGATGTGATGAATGTGAAAGTGTATATATATGTGATAAGGCCTAATGGCCGATGTGATGAATGTGAAAGTGTATATATATATGTGATAGGGCCTAATGGCCGATGTGATGAATGTGAAAGTGTATATATGTGATAAGGCCTAATGGCCGATGTGATGAATGTGAAAGTGTATATATGTGACAGGGCCGAGTGGCCAACGTGATGGATGTGAAAGTGTATAAATGTGATAAGTCCCGAAGGGCACTTGTGTCAGTACTATATCCGGGTTAAAACCCTGCAGGCTTTATGCGAGAATATTATCACTGATTAATGTCCGTAAGCTTTGTGCTCGTACTATATCCGAGCTCTAAAGACCCGATGACTACGTGTAGGGATTTTGTCCGGGTAAGACCCGATAACTTCGTGTGGAGATTATGTCCGGGTAAGACTTCGTAATAAGAATTGCTTATAAATATATTCAATGCGAAAGGTTAAACAGGTATGTACTCCAAGTTTATATGTGAGCTTGATTTGCACTAAATCATAAGGTAGTTATGTGATGCATACGAGAGCAATCTATGAGACTATTCCTATGATTATGTGACATCGGATCAGTGTGAGGGGTGATGTGAAATCATACGATATATCTATGTCACATGAGCTCACTTTTATGTGAAAGTTTATCTGCCTATTGTATATGATGAGATGTGCGTATTCGGTAAAGGGATGGTATGCCCGAAGGAAGAGTGAAATAAAAATACGAACAACTATGTTATAATTTGATTGTTATCTGTTGACCCTACTTAAAACTTACTAAGCATTGTAATGCTTACTCCGTTTACTCTGTTTCCTCTGTTTTATAGATCTCATTGCGAAGCTACAGGCTCGGGGATCGTCAGCAACTAGTCACACTATCACTATCAACTGTTTGGTACTGCTATGTTTTGGATTATCTTATGGCATGTATAAAATAGACTAGTGGCGGAGGAATATTTTGGTTAATGTATATAGCCATGCGAAAATGGCTTATATATGTTTGAGCATAATGTTATAATCATTTGGTATGGAATGGTTAATCACTATCATAATTTGTGCTATTTATGCTAAAAGGGCTAGTTGAATCATGGAAACTATGCAGTAGGTAAAGTCTACCTTAAAGGCAGATGCTGGCAGCAGCAGTGATGTAGATTTGGAAAATCACTAAAAATAGTAGGATTGAAATTAAATAATGAATAAATTATGTAAACGAACCTTAATGAATATATTTTCATAGGAAAGTAACGAAACGATCATATGGACAGTATGTTAAGAGATATTCAGGTTCTCGTGAGACAGGGCCAGAACGGTTTCTGGACTCCCTGTTCCGACTTTGGAAATTCATTACAAATTAACCAGAGATAATTAGGAGTCATGCCATATATTTATAGATTCCTCTCTGAGTCTAGTTTCTATAGAAACAAACGGCATCAGTATTGAAGCTCTGTGCAGGGAGATATCCAAGTCGTAATGCGCAAAGGTCAGTGTAGTCGATCCCTGTAACATGGGAGACTTTGACTAATAAACTGTATTAATTGGCCCGACCAAAAATTCTAGAAAAAAATATGTAGATGGGAATATGAGTCTAGTTTCAGGGAAAAATCACGAAACTGATTTTCGAGTTGTGAAATTCAAGATATGATTTTTAAGGTGACAGTGACGCAGTTAGCCAACTGCCTGGAAAAATTTTAAAATGGACTGCAATAGTAAGCGAATTTAGTCTGTGAACCCCTCGTGTCCGACTCCGGCAACGGTCTCGGGTACGGGGTGTTACAATTTTATTGGTATCAGAGCTACGGTTTAGTCGATTCTAGGACTAACGTAGCACGCGTGAGTCTATTTATATATGCCATAAAGTGATAAAATGATAGTGTGATGATTTTTGGCTATTAAAATGTGTTTGCTGTATTGCAATGAATCTTGATCCCGATCGAGCTGTAGCAAGCTTCTGATTATGAGAATTTGCGATATAACTTCACTTAGATATGCCTAAATTATTAAGTTGATCAGGTACGTATCATGTACTCGTATTTGAATTTCGATTTGGATTGAATTATAAGGGTATAAGTGATGCAATTTTGAAAGAGTGTTATGACTATAAATGTGATTTTTGTATGTGGCTATGGAACTGGAAGTTGAATGGTCGATAAGCATGTTGTGTTTGTATTCAAGTAATGTAAATGACATACTAATGTGTATTGCTATATGTGTATATGTATGTAGAGACGAAATTGTCGAATGTAAAAAGGCAGTGAAGCGTATAGAGTGGTTGGTTTTCAGCACTAAGTGTGCGGGCAATAAGTGTTCACGGTTGTGAGATTGGCACTAAGTGTGCGGGCTTGAAATGCATGGCACTAAGTGTGCGAGTTTAAAGTACATGGCACTAAGTGTGCGTGGTTGATTATTAAGCACTATGTGTGCGAACCCACTATATATATATTTTCTATCAATTATTTATATTAAGGGTGCGACCTTACCGAGTCGATTTCGGACAGCGGAAAGGGGTAAGTCCTTGAGTAATAGAGCTTAAATTATGATTTGATTAGATCATATTTTAAGCAAATCAAAATCATGCTCTTTGTGTGTGGCTATTGAGCCGAAATTGCAAGAATGATAAGTGTCTTGTGTTTGAGTTTTGCTAATGAAAATGAAATACGAATGTGTCATGATTTATTGTTAAATGTGCATGGTTATTCGAATGATGTCCGGGCTAAGTCCCGAAGGCTTTGTGCTAAGTGACCATATCCGGACTAAGATCCGAAGGCATTTGTGCGAGATACTAATTCCGGGCTAAGCCCGAAGGCATTGGTGCGAGTTACTAAATCCGGGCTAAGTCCCGAAGAGCATTCATGCTAGTGATGTATCCGGGCTAAGTCCCGAAGAGCATTCATGCTAGTGATGTATCCGGGCTAAGTTTCGAAGAGCATTCGTGCTGGTGTTATATCCGGGCTAGGTCCCGAAGAGCAATCATGCTGGTGACGTGTATTCGGGCCTTCGTGCCTAGTAGGCTTCGTGCCGGTAATTTGAGCAAAGTTTAAGTATTCATTACTATACGAATTCAAATTTAAATGAGATGATATGTTTAAAAGTGTACATACATGATGTTTATAGACTTGGTTAAGTCATATCAATGTGTATTAACGAATGAATAAGAGCACTATGTATGTGAATAATTAGAGGCACTGTATGTGTGCGAATTCCTTTAACCGAGCACTATGAGTGCGAGATCGGTCAGTGGGCACTAAGTGTGTGAAGTGGAATTCATGTAAGACCTCATTTGGGTCGAAGGCATTGATTTGAGATAGTGTGTAAGACCATGTCTGGGACATGGCATCGACTAGATATGTGAGAATATGTAAGACCATATCTAGGATATGGCATTGTAAGAGCTATATGTGCTATTGCTGAATGGGCACTATTTTGTTAATCTTGTTCAAGAAATTATTTTGATTAAGTTTCGACATTCGAAAGTTTGAAAAAATTTTTGATGAATGTTGATAATTTTGGATATACGAGTTATGCGCTAGAATAAATCTCATGCCAGAGTATTATATTAGGCTTTATGCCTATTCGACTGTATACGGGTAACGTTAACTATGATTGAATGTGCTAAATGAACTAAATGTTCAGGTACGTGAAAGTTGACTTTTCTTTTGGAAATGAAATAAGTTGAATAGTGAGATATGATGGAGTTATTAAGGATATTTATTGGGATGTTTGAGTATATGTGTACTTTTGGTCAGATTACAGCTTATACATGAATGAAAATGTGGGTTACAAATATGTGGGTTGATGATGTGAATTATACATGTTTATATGGATATAATTCAATAAGAGGACGTTATCCTAAACTATGCATCGGTAGAAATTTTCGGGGACGATAATTTCTTAAGTGGGGGAGAGTTGTGACAGCCCAAAATTGACCCTAGTCGGGAAGTGGTTTCGGGACCGCTAAACCGAGTCATAAAAATAATTAGCTGTCATATTTGACGCTTATTATATGTATATATGCATGTGTGAAAATTTCATATTTGAATTTTGTTTAATTGTAGGTGAATTTTAGTAAATAGGACTTATGTGAGAAAATTTTGAAATGTGATAGGTCAAAGCATAAGGATCTATTAGTGCATGTAAGAAAAAGGGGGGACTTGCATGTCAATTTCCCCTCCCCCCCATTTAGTAGTGGCCGGCCATGACAAATAGGGTGGACAAGGTGTGATGGGCAAAACATGTCATAGACATGTTATGTTGGTGCATCATGGGAGGAATAACAAAATAAAAAGTTAGTAATAAAGAAATGGAAAAAGGAAAATGATGAAAGAAAAAAAAAAGAGATCATCATACATGTTTCTTCCTAGCCGAATCTAAAGAAAAAAAAAAGGGGAACAAGAGCATTTGGTGATGAAAACAAGTTGTGTTCTTTGGTTCTTCTTGGCCGAATTGAAAGGAGGAAGAAGAGAGTGAAGCCATCGGTCATCTTAGGTCAATATTAAGGTAAGGTGTTCATATTAGTTCTTGAAATTTTAATTGATCTTGAGTGAGATATCAAGTTATTTTTTTGTAACCCATGATGAAATTTTGATTTTTGGATTGAGTAAGGTTTTCGACTATGGTAGCTAATAATGGTGAGTTTTGTTGTTTCATGTTAAAGTTAGGTGAATGATGATAGATGAGTGTTTGAACCATAAAAAGAATTCGGCTACCTTGTTATGAACTAGGGCCGATTGTGAGTTGGTTGTGGTTGAATATTACATGCTTGGTAGAATGGTGGATGAAAGTGCCCAATGTGGTCTTTGGTTTGGCATGAAGTGATAAATAAAGGTTTAAAAGATAGCTTAAGTTAATTGATACTCACAAATGAGTTCGAATGGAAGCTTTGTTAAGTGGGAAATGAGTGGCCGAGAGAGAGAATTATGGACTATTGCCGAATGTATGTTGGATTGATAGAGTCTCCAAATTGATTTTATGTGTGTATGCATGACCGAATATAATTGGCCACATGAGTAAAGAAATGGGTTATTTGATATGTGGTAAAAGTTAAGTGTTAAACGAAATGGAAATGAAATCATATTGGAATATGTGTACTCGACCACATGAATGAGTACATAGGTTGATGTGTATGTTCGGCCATAGGTAAACATATTGATGGCTTTATCTTGACTTAGAAAATTCGGCTAAGATGAATATTGGCTAATATGTTGAGTTGATGCATGATTTCACATGTATGTGACTTTAATGTCTAATGTATAAATATGGGCTAAGTGCCTTGTGTTCCTCTTTTCGATGCTCAAATGATTAAATCAATTTATTTGTTTAATTAAGCTCAAGAGCAAAGGGGAACTAAATCCGATAAAGGGAAGGAAAAAGTGGTCGAATAGCCATCGGAATCGTTCGACAACATCCGAGGTAAGTTTTAAGTGTTTAAACGTTGAGTAAATTCAATTATAATAGGACGTGATGAGTTGATTTAATAAGATAAGATGTGGCCATGATATGTTCTAAGCTCAAATGGTAAGTTCTTAAGTGTTTGAGCTTGGGAATTTAAGGGTAATTTGAAATAGTCTGCTTCGGACAGCAGCAGTAACGTGACTTTAGAAAATCACCATAAATTCATGGACTTGAATTAGAGGCTGAATGAGACATGAAATTAAAGCTGAATGAGTCTAGTTTCAAATGAAATCAAATACAACACATTTTGAATTCTGTAAAATGAGAAATTTGATTCGTAGTGAAGAGTGGTCAGATTAGTCAAACAGTGAAACAGGGGAAACTTTAAGAAAAATCTGGTATTGATTGGCCAAACCTAAAATTCTGGAAATTTTATGGATGGAAGATATACGAGTCTATATTCAGGAAAAATTAACGGAAAGTGATTTGGAGTTTTGTAGCTCCAGTTATAAATAATTTACTGACTATTGCTCAGGAAAAATAGCTTGTGCTGAATTTTAGATTATGTTGTGAACCTTGATAAACTTGTTTTAGTTTCTCATAAGCTATTGATTAAACCCATAATTGAATTCTAAATCATGGTATTGTAAGTTTATGAGTATTCGAATATGAAATGACAGTAAGGCCTAATGGCCGATGTGATGAATGTGAAAGTGTATATATATGTGATAAGGCCTAATGGCCGATGTGATGAATGTGAAAGTGTATATATATATATGTGATAAGGCCTAATGGCCGATGTGATGAATGTGAAAGTGTATATACGTGATAAGGCCTAATGGCCGATGTGATGAATGTGAAAGTGTATATATGAGATAAGGCCTAATGGCCGATGTGATGAATGTGAAAGTGTATATACGTGATAAGGCCTAATGGCCGATGTGATGAATGTGAAAGTGTATATATATGTGATAAGGCCTAATGGCCGATGTGATGAATGTGAAAGTGCATATATATATGTGATAAGGCCTAATGGCCGATGTGATGAATGTGAAAGTGTATATATATATGTGATAGGGCCTAATGGCCGATGTGATGAATGTGAAAGTGTATATATGTGATAAGGCCTAATGGCCGATGTGATGAATGTGAAAGTGTATATATGTGACAGGGCCGAGTGGCCAACGTGATGGATGTGAAAGTGTATAAATGTGATAAGTCCCGAAGGGCACTTGTGTCAGTACTATATCCGGGTTAAAACCCCGCAGGCTTTATGCGAGAATATTATCACTGATTAATGTCCGTAAGCTTCGTGCTCGTACTATATCCGAGCTCTAAAGACCCGATGACTACGTGTGGGGATTTTGTCCGGGTAAGACCCGATAACTTCGTGTGGAGATTATGTCCGGGTAAGACTTCGTGATAAGAATTGCTTATAAATATATTCAATGTGAAAGGTTAAACAGGTATGTACTCCAAGTTTATATGTGAGCTTGATTTGCACTAAATCATAAGGTAGTTATGTGATGCATACGAGAGCAATCTATGAGACTATTCCTATGATTATGTGACATCGGATCAGTGTGAGGGGTGATGTGAATCATACGATATATCTATGTCACATGAGCTCACTTTTATGTGAAAGTTTATCTGCCTATTGTATATGATGAGATGTGCGTATTCGGTAAAGGGATGGTATGCCCGAAGGAAGAGTGAAATAAAAATACGAACAACTATGTTATAATTTGATTGTTATCTGTTGACACTGCTTAAAACTTACTAAGCATTGTAATGCTTACTCCGTTTACTCTGTTTCCTCTGTTTTATAGATCTCATTGCGAAGCTACAGGCTCGGGGATCGTCAGCAACTAGTCACACTATCACTATCCACTGTTTGGTACTGCTATGTTTTGGATTATCTTATGGCATGTATAAAATAGACTAGTGGCGGAGGAATATTTTGGTTAATGTATATAGCCATGCGAAAATGGCTTATATATGTTTGAGCATAATGTTATAATCATTTGGTATGGAATGGTTAATCACTATCATAATTTGTGCTATTTATGCTAAAAGGGCTAGTTGAATCATGGAAACTATGAAGTAGGTAAAGTCTACCTTAAAGGCAGATGCTGGCAGCAGCAGTGATGTAGATTTGGAAAATCACTAAAAATAGTAGGATTGGAATTAAATAATGAATAAATTATGTAAACGAATCTTAATGAATCTATTTTCATAGGAAATTAACAAAACGATCATATGGACAGTATGTTAAGAGATATTCAGGTTCTCGTGAGACAGGGCCAGAACGGTTTCTGGACTCCCTGTTCCGATTTTGGAAATTCATTACAAATTAACCAGAGATAATTAGGAGTTATGCCATATATTTATAGATTCCTCTCTGAGTCTAGTTTCTATAGAAACAAACGGCATCAGTATTGAAGCTCTGTGCAGGGAGATATCCAAGTCGTAATGTGCAAAGGTCAGTGTAGTCGATCCCTGTAACATGGGAGACTTTGACTAATAAACTGTATTAATTGGCCTGACCAAAAATTCTAGAAAAAAAATATGTAGATGGGCATATGAGTCTAGTTTCAGGGAAAAATCACGAAACTGATTTTCGAGTTGTGAAACTCAAGATATTATTTTTAAGGTGACAGTGATGCAGTTAGCCAACTGCCTGGAAAAATTTTAAAATGGATTGCAATAGTAAGCGAATTTAGTCTGTGAACCCCTCGTGTCCGACTCCGGCAACGGTCTCGGGTACGGGGTGTTACAATTTTAGTCATTCCACACCAATTTCATGGTTTACCATATTCCTTATTATCAATCCATTATGAGTGCTAAATCACGCAACCACATACTAGCAAATGAATAGTCATCCATCAAACCATCACATACACATCTTAGTATGCATGTAAAGATATACTTAGGGTTACATCCCAATCATTAATATGGACCAATTCACATGGCCACATACAAAATAATCAATGCCCAAATGAGCCATTATACTTAGCTACTTCAACATGACACATATACACAAAATAGACAAGTTTCCTATACATGCCATGACCAAAATAATTGAACCTTTTTTTATACCCAAAATCCTTGAAGATAGTGTGATCCGAGCTCCGACGTCTCCTGATCCTTCGAGCTAGCTTGACGTATCTAAAGGGAATGGAAAAGAGATGAGGGTAAGCTATAAAGCTTAGTAAGTACACATACAAATAATCTACATTTTGCAACTATTGAATATCTAAGAATAATTGCTTATCCATTATGATACTTTTCATTATGTCATACATATACTTACCTTCCATATTCATATGCACATGCTTATCTAAATACATATCTTTTCATATACTAAGTCCTCATAGGGGTTTAGTACATACCTGTGCCATCCTGCACACACACGGCCTACTTAAATTTTACTTTCGAAATTCATGTTACGTTACTTGTTGAACACTTGGAATATGATCCAGACACATGGAAAGAATGCACCGAAGTGCCTGAATGTAGCCTTGGCTACCTGACAGAAAGTGCACTGAAGTGCCTCATATCACAGAATCACATGCCGCTCTCAACGGGGCTACTCAAAGAGCTAAGAGAGTATCCGAACACAACTTAGGATACCTAACACCCGGACCCTAGCATGTATCACTTGTATCCTCACCTATTCCTAAGGTTCAAACGGGGTTTTAGACTTCCAAACCTTTACCGAATGTACTCGCATAATGGTTTCTTTCACATGGCCAACGTCTCATAATCATATAGCAAAGCATCAAAACATGTTATATTGTCAACATAGCAAAATAAGCATATTAAGCTACATATATCAATAAATCATTTAATAGCAATAATTAATGTATTTATTTGCATATGTACTTACCTCGGTTCAAAATATTAGAAATCGAGCCTAAACCTCGTAAGCCTTGTTCTTTCCCCAATCAAGGCCCGTATCTCGATTCTCTTGATCTATAATACCAAATTTAGCTCGTTTAATACATACATTACTCAAAATGACCCAAAATTCATACTTGGTTAAAATTACTATTTTACCCCTATACTTTCATTTATTTACAATTTAGTCCCTAGGCTCAAATAATACAATGTAAGGGATTTCTTAGTTACCCAAGCCTAGCCGAACATTTTTCATGTTCATAAAAACCCACTTTTTTCCTTCATTTCACATTTTCAATCCCTTTTCTACAACTTTTACAAAATAGTCCTTAAAACCCTTTTCATGAAAATCTACTTAGTAAAAGTTGTTTCCCATCCTTTAAACTCTCATATCTTTCCATAAATCATCAAAACATAAGCTTCTCATGCATGGGTAAATTTCTAAACATGAACCCTAGCATAAAATATGGGTAGAAATAGAGAGAGCAAGCTACCAGGATTTCAAAAATACGAATAACATTAAAAACGGGGCTTGGGAGCACTTACTATTGAGCTTGGAAATCTTGAAAACCCTAGCTATGGAGAACCCTAATTTTTGGCTGCAACATGGAGAGAATGAGCTTATTTTTGGCTTATTTTCCCATTTTATTTCTTTTATAATCCAAATGACCAAAATGCCCTTAATGCCTTTCCTTCAAAATTTTCCATACTAGCCCATTTTTGTCCAAAAACTTAGAAATTGGGAAACTTTATATTTAAGACCTCCTAATTAATAATCCAAAGCAATTTCATACAAATTTTGCTAGAACACAAATTTTGCAACTTATTCAATTTAGTCCCTAATTTCCAATTGGACACCTTATACTTAGAATTTCTTCATGAAACTTTAACACATGCATATATTCATATTCTAAACCTAATAAAAATCATAAAATAAATATTTTAACATCAAATTTGTGGTACCAAAACCACTATTCCGACTAAGCCCTATTTTGGGATGTTACAGATTTGGCGCCATTATCTGTTTGGTGAGAAATGTCACGTTTATTCTGATCACAGAAGCTTAAAATATCTGATGTCTCAGAAAGATTTAAACTTGCGACAGAGAAGATGGTTAGAGTTGATGAAAGATTATGAGCTTGTAATTGACGACCATCTGGGAAAGGACAATGTTGTTGCTGATGCTCTAAGTCAAAAATCATTGTTTGCATTGCGTGCGATAAATACTCAGTTAAATTTGTCTGATGATGGTTCAGTTTTAGCTGAGTTGAAAGTGAGACCGTTATTTATTCCGCTAATTTACGAAGCTTAGAAGGTTGATAATGAATTATTAGCAAAACGAGCTCAATGTGATTTGAATACCGATTCAGAATTCTGAGTTGATGATAATGGTTGTTTGAGATTCCGATGTCAGATTTGTGTTTCGAGAAATCCAGAGTTAATTTAGATGATTTTGAAAGAAGCTCATAATAGTCGTCTATCTATTCATCCGGGAAGTACTAAAATGCATAATGATCTGAAACAACTTTATTTGTGGCATGGTATGAAATGAGATATCTAAGAATTTGTTTCAAAATGCTTAATTTGTCAACAAGTTAAAGCCGAGCGTCAGGTTTTGTCTGGATTACTTCAACCGATTATGATTCCGGAGTGGAAATGGGATATAGTGACGATGGATTTTGTTTTGAGTTTGCCCCTATCTCCGCGGAAGAAAGTTGCTATTTGGGTTTTGGTTGACCAATTGACGAAATCAGCTCAGTTTACTCTGGTACGATCTGATTACTCGCTTGATAAATTTGCTGCGTTATACATTTTTGATATTGTGAGATTGCACAGTGTGCTATTATCTATTGTGTCAGATAGAGACCCGAGATTCACTTCACCATTCTGGAAGAAACTACAAAAGGCTTTAGGTACGAAATTACACTTCAGTATGCTTTTCACCTACAAACAGATGGTCAATCTGAGCGGATTATTCAGATTTTTGAGGATATGTTTAGATGTTGTATTCTTGAATTTAAACGTACGTGGGAACAATATCTGCCATTGATTGAATTTGATTATAATAATAGTTTTCAATTAAGCATTAAAATGGCACTGTACGAAGCCTTATATGGTAGAAAATGTTGAACACCATTATATTGGTCAGAACTTAGTGAAAAGATAGACAGGGTTTACTTGGTAAAAGACACTGACAAAAAGTAAAAGTGATCGAAATAGTTTGAAAGAAGCTTCCGATTGTCAGAAATCATATGCAGATTTGAAAAGAAAAGACATTGAATTTGAGATTGGTGATAAAGTGTTTTTGAAAGTGTCCCCGTGGAAGAAAGTACTTCAATTCAAAAAAAAGGCAAATTGAGTCCGAGGTTCATCGGGCCGTATAAGATTATCGAGCGTATCAGGCTGGTTGCTTATCGATTGTTGTTGCCACTTGAGTTAGAAAAGATTTAAAATGTATTTCACATATCGATGGTTCGATGGTACTAATCCGATCCTTCGCATGTAATTTCTCCGTCTCAGATTGAGATTCAGTCCGATATGACCTATGAAGAAGAACTGATTCGTATCTTAGCTTGCGAGGTTAAAGAACTACAAAATAAGAAAACTCTGTTAGTTAAAGTGATGTGGTATCAACATGGTGTTGAAGAAGCTACATGGGAGCCCAAAGATGCTATGAGATAGCAAGATCCGAATCTGTTTAATGGTAAGATTTTCAAGGACGAAAATCCCTAAAGGGGGAGAGTTGTAACAGCTCGGTTTAGACCTTAGTCAGAATAGTAGTTTCAGGACCACATATCCAAGTCAGAAAAATATTTAAATAATATTTTTTGTGTTTACAGTATGCGTTTAAGCATGTGTGAAAGTTCGTGCGTTAATTTTATCATTTGTGTGCTTAATTTGATAAAAGGACCTAATCGCATAAAATGCAAAAGATGTGTTCTATTTGATAAAGTGCCAAATTGCTATGTCTATATTTTTGGGGTCCTTATGATGCAATTATACCATTGAATTTATGAATGGACATATATTCCAAGGGTTAGTGGAATTTAAATGATAATAATAAGGCTATTTTAGTAAAATGTATATTAATTGTTATTAGATTAATAAAACAAAGCATGAAATTAGTTCATTATTTGTTTGTTCTTGTCGAAAATATCAAATAAAAAGAAAAGAAAAAGCTTGCTAGGGTTCGGCACTTTGATCACTTGATTAAGGTATGGTTTTTGATTCAGTTTTTGATAATTTCTACGTTTTTGTGATCGTTGCTTAGTAATTTATCAGGCCCATGTCTCAATTCCTGATTTTTTTGATGATTTTGAGTTGAGCCATTGATGAAATTGTGAGCTTTGTGTTGTTAAATGATGAAAAATGAAAGATATGTAATAGATAAATATGTTTATGTCTTTGAATTTTTAATGAATTTGAAAAATTTAGGCTAAATTGTAAAAATGATATTTTGAGGGGCTAAAATGTAAAATAAATGAACTATGTCGGCTTATATGAGTTATGAGAAAATTTATCCAAGCATATGTCTAAAGAAATTTTGTGTATTTTATGATTTTATGAATTAAGGACTAAATTGTTAAAATGTTAAAATGCGAGGGCTAATTTGCAAAATGCCCTAAATATGTATATATGGATTGAATTGAATGAGTTTTTGAATAAAAGGGTTAATTTTGAATACATATAGATCAAGAAAAGAGGTATTCAGATTTAGATCGAGAGAAATCGAAGGTTATCGTGTAAACGATCCGAATCGTCAATTTCGAGTACAAGGTAAGTTCGTACGTAATAAATGATGTTACAATTTAAGTTTTAATGCTTTGATCATGCATAAATTGTATATATTTGATTATGGTTTGAGCACGATGATAAATTGACCATGTTTGGCACTAAGTGTGCGATTCAAAATAGCTTCGGCTATAAATAGCACAAGTATGTGTATTGGAATAGCTTTGGCTATATGAGGCACTAAGTGAGCGATACCAAGATAGCTTCAGTTAGTTGAGATGGCACTAAGCGTGCGAGATTGTTATAGCTTCGGCTAATCATTAATGCACTAAGTGTGCAAATTCTTGAAGTATGGAAAGACTTTCGAATAAATTAATGTATTTGAACTAGAGGAGAGAATGAAATTAATAAATACAGGAAAGATCAGGTATGTATGATACCTATGTGGTAGATGATACTATGTGTATGAAGCTTGATAAACTTGTTTGAACATGTTAAGTGTGATGGAATAGAATTGAAAAATGATTTGTGAACTACTAAGTGATTAATAGATGATGTTTTGTATTAAACAAACTGTTGATTATATTTGGTACGAAAGCTTACTGTGTGAAATGTTCTCTGTTTTACAGTGTTATAAAGCTAGCTCAGATCCGGTAATCTTCAGCGACTTATTCACACTATCGGACATCTATTTTGGTACCATTTTGAGAGTTATATATATGGTATATGGCATGTATAGGCTAGAGTTATTTTGGTATGTTTTGTGATGTGAATATCTAGCCATGTTATATGGCTTGGTTTTGGTTGTGTATAAGAATGAAGTATGGATTGTAAACTATGTGAAACAATTATTTCAATATGAGGTGTTCATGTATGGCCAATAGTAATGGTCAATTTGGTAAGACTTTGGTATGATTTTATTTGAGGTAATGGTATAATGATGCTATGAGAATGAATAAAGGGTATTAAGATTATGGAACATATGTCTTGGTATGATTATAGCTTATTATTTGGCATAATTTGGTATAGATGACAAGCATGAAATTTATTAATGATGGTATGGAATAAATGGTGTATGTTTTGGTTGTGAATTGGTTGAGAATTTGGTATAAAATGTGCTTTTTTTATGCTTATAGGGATGACCCTTTTTGGGTGGCAATTTGGCTTTGCAAATAGCCTATTTTTGTCCACATAGGCAGAGACATGGGCATGTGTCTCAGCTGTGTGTGACATACGATTATGTTACATGGCCAAGTATCCCATGGGGTACCCTACGATTTAAAGTCAGTATACCTTACAGTTTTGACACAGCCTAGACACACGTACGTGTCTATCAGTTGTGTGCGGCACACGAGCTGACACATGGGTATGTGGTCGGCCGTGTGACCCAAGTCAATAGCCTCCCTAATTTTCACACGGCCTCGCACACGGGCGCGTCTTGTAGCCGTGTGGAAAAGTCAGTATGTATGCCATGTTTTGCCATGGCTTAGACACACGGGCGTGTCTAATGTCGTGTGAGTCACATGGCCTACTCACACGAGCGTGTGACCTTTATAACTTTAAAAAATGTTTAAGTTTTGAAAATTTTTGTATGAGATCGGTTTAGTCCCGACCCTTTTCTAATGCATGTTTAAGGTCTCATTGACCTACGTAAAGGATTCTATAATGATGTGTGACTTTGATGCTATATTGATTATGAAATGAATGCGAATTGTTCCAATAGGTCCGCTAATGCCTCGTAACCCTATTCCGGTGATGGATACTGGTTAGGGGTGTTACATTAGGGTTGTTATATACAATCAGACCATGGTGTGGATTTCAGCCTATGCTGATGTCCCTCTATAACCACACTGTTCTACCCATCCAACATTTAGATCAAAGTTAAACCTGTGTACAGATGATTGCTTATCAATAGACACTCTCAAAACCTTTGTACACAGGCCTTCAACTCCGTATTGTTGACTTAATGGAATGACATTTAGAATAGGCTCCACATCTTCTAACTCAGCAAACAACTGAACTAGTTCATCGTTCATGTTCCCAATCGAGCAATAAAGTGCGATCATTGTCTCCACATCTTCCTCATCTACAAGTTCCATCTCAGTAAATTTGATAGGATTTGACAAAACTGGAAATTTTTGGAATAGTTTGGACATCCTCCTCTCACAACATTGAACTATTTTTGCACTAATCTTTTGCTTCATTTCTTCAAGTTCTACATTCTTATTAAACTCTATTCCTATTTGTTGGCGAGATTCAAATATACAACCAACTTTTGTTTGTAAAATTACCCCTCGAAGAAATGAAAGTATACGAAGAATTGGTTATTCATTTTCGATACAATATCTGTAAAATAAATTTAAAATAAAAAATAGCTTTTATTTTTTAAAAATAGTAGCTCATACTGAAAAATATAATTACATACAAATAACTACAAACTTACCTTATAAACTCGAAATTGATTTTTAAAAAACCTGCACAAATCTTTCTTCTTTTTCTCTGTTTACTCCCCTCCTACTAAACACAATTCTTCTTTCGTTCTTTCTTTTTTTTCCTTTCTCTTTTACACATAAACCAAAAATTTCAACAAAAACCAAAACATTCAAAAGATACAATTTTTTGGCCGAAGGGGGTTATATATTTTGGGTGGGATTGCCTAACAGTATGGCGGGACCATCGGTGCCACTTGTCACATCCGTGACACCACTAATAAATTTATTTTTTTCCGTCTCCTTTTTTCTCTTCATAACTATTTTTCTTGAAAGAACACTGGGGCCACCTGACACACCAGTGACACCCATTAAATTTTTTTCCTAACACTTTACCACCGATGCCACTTGACAGCATGGTAGCACCAATTATAAAAAATATTTTTAAAATCATTGGTGCCGCCTAACACATTAGCGACACCCATTAAAAAAATATTTTTCCCTTTTTTTCTCCACCGTAAATACCCATATTATTCATTGGTACTTCAAAAAATATATACGAGTCAAGAGGCATAAAAAAATTCTTTTTTTTTTAAATTTGATGATTGGGCAATGATTAGGGGAAGGGGGGGTGCCTCCGGTTGGTCAGATCATTTTTCTAATTTTTCCTCCAGATCATTTTTCTAATTAAATAATATTTTAGGGTTATCTATATAAAAATCCCCTTTATTGATACAATTTATAGTTTTCATCTCAATCATCTAATCAAGGTAAAAATAACTTTTTTAGAATAATTAATATAAACATGATATAAAATAAATAATAAAGAAAATAAAAGAATAATAAATATTTTTTTATAATATAATTAATATAAACATGTTATGAAATATATAATAAAAAAATAAAAGAAGAAGAAATAGAAGAACAAAAGAGAAGGCATTTTATTGATTAATAGAGATATTTACAATATTTCTCTAAGGTCCATATTTATAAACATAAAAAGTATAAATAATATGAAAATCTATTTCTAATAAATATTAGAGTCTTAATGTATATCAAACTTCTTATCCTGATGGACATCCCTTTTATAATAATAAAATATTTGTAACACTCCCCTTAAATGTCCATTAATAATTAATGTGGCTTATTAAAACTTTACTAAGATAAAAATCACGTGAGAAAAAGAATTCTTAGTGAAGGAAAAAGAATACACATATCTATAATACGCATAACATGCTACCTCATTAAAAATGTTACTAGGAAAACTCAGTGGGACAAAACCTCAATTAAGAGAAAAGGAATACAATGTATATTTACTCCCCATCATGACAACATCACATAAAATCTCCTATTCTGCTTGTTCAATCTTGAATCCTAACTTTTCAATTGACCACTTGAACAGATTTGATAAACATTTATATCATTATTCTTCTGAATGACAAGAGTGAAGAAATTTTGAGAAAATATATTTTGATCTCCTTAGGAGTTTGAACAATAATTATAAAAACTTTGATTATAATCCTTCTATAAAAATACATATGTTCAAATCAAATCAATTAATAATTATGCAAATTATATTGAACAATTTCTGAGAATTTCTATATTATGCTTCTAGCATTCTAAATCCTTCAATTATTTTAATATAAAATTTTCACTATATAGTGATTCATATAAAAGTTGTAGCAACAATCGTAAGATGCATGTCAAATATTTCATGAATTGCCAAATTAATAAGATATTTAAATGTTATCGCATCCACCACAAAGAATATCTTTTCTTAACCAATGTTAGGACTTAGTAAAAAACCTTCATATTTCTTATTTCATTTTTGCATAACTACTTCATTTGTACCCTTATTTACTTTATATCTTTAGATATTTGGACTACTACTCTAAAAACTTTACAAATTTAATTCTACTTGAATTGTGTCTTTCCATTTTGGCTAAGATATTCCATGTCTATATTGCTTAACAAATTTATTCAATGTCCTCATTTTCTTTCGTTATCTTAATAATAAAATTGAATGCAAAACCGTTGTCGACAACTTTTCATTCTTACGGTTTCCTATTTTCTCGTATTGACATAACTTATTGTGATCTCTTTATTTCATTATTTTCATATTCAAACACCTGAATCTATTTTGGGGTTTTAATAATAAGTTATGTTGTGAGGCTCTAAGAGTGCTTGCATCCATTATATGACCATCTTGATTTATTATTTCCTGTAATGAGAATTTACATATTTGGAACCTATCAATCATTCATACATTAGGCATGCATTACTTTCGTTTATTCTAATAGATTTTCCTCTTGGGATTTCGATTCAAATCAAAACATTAGCTAGTATATAACACTTGGTTATTCTTATCATGTTAGTAAATACATTTGACAATTAACATGTAATAAATAAATTATCTTTTTTAACTTCTAGTTTAAATTGCTTTATATGAGGATAAAGATAACGATAACTCATTACAAGCAATTATTTCATCCAACTATTATTTATCTCCCTTTGATATTGAAAAAATTGTCAAATCAAAATAGTATCAATTCATGTCATAATTGAATCTGCAATTTGCTTAAAACATCTAATAATTTCAGGAGATTCATAACTAATATATATTCTCAACATTCTTTGAATACTTATTTTGTGTATTGTAGTAGATCAACTTGAACATATACTACACATTAAAAAATTAGTTGTATTTGACTTCTGACCAAAAGCCAATTGTAACGGAGAGTAGTTATCATAACTTATAACATGTTACGTACAAGTATAGATTCATGTAAATATATAACAAAAAATATGTAAATTCGTAGGCAATATGTCTACGCTGGTTCAAATCCATCTCGGCCCAATAATTCGCTGATCCGCCATAACCTAAAATGCCCATTTTTTGTATTTTGTTTTCCCGAAAAGCCAAACAAAAAAATTAGGGAAGAATAAAAAAAGTCCAATTTTGTGATATATCCATCCCTACTGCTATTTGTTTTTTATTTTGTTCTATTTATTTAGTTGTTCCCATAAATTATGACCTTGATATCGCTCTAGATTCATATCAGGATCATTAAATAGAAAGTTTAATGAAAAGAAAAAGAGTAAAGTAAACAAAAAAGAAGACTCTTTTTTGTTTTCCTTTTCAAATTGATTATTGATCGATTTATTTGGCAATAACGAAAGGATTCCTAGTAACTAGTAATCCGCATCGCTATCACTCAAAGTGCATACCCGTATGGATATCAATATATCACTCGCGCCTTTGTTTGTTACAACCTGGCTGCGAATCTAAAATCTAAATAGAAAATGGCTTGAATGAAATCATAAGACTATCTTTGTTGTACACTTTTCTTTATTTCCCTGGGATTGTAGTTCAATTGGTCAAAGCACTGCCCTGTCAAGGCAGAAGCTGCGGGTTCGAGCCCCGTCAGTCCCGACGGATAAAATTTTTAAAATACATCAATTGATCCCTTCGTTTTCTGTCAAAAGGGATACAAATGACAGAATTTCATTCCCAACGATATCTTTATCTTTTTTCCTTTCTCTTTTTTGTTGGGGTTTATTTGGAAACTATTTCTAAACGATGAAAGTGGAAAAGCAGTCAGATGATACATCATCAGATGATTGTACAAGGAAGGCGGTAGATTATCGAAAAGAAAGGGTGGAAAAGAATATATATAAATAAAGGAAAGGAATTCTTTTGATTGGACCAGGCATCAGTTTTTGTATTCGGTGTGGATAAAAGATCTTCCTATGTTATACTATTCAATTCTCGACGGTGAATCGATTTGATAGCCTAGATATTTTTATTCATGATATTGATCCAATTCAATGTCATTGAAATGTAAGTCATTGCATTGAATTTACAAGCGACAAATTTATCATCTCTATGGGATTAAATCCCGAGTTATTGCGAAGTAAAAAAAAAACAATGAAATTATGGAAGTAAATATTCTCGCATTTATTTCTACGACGCTATTCTTGTTAAGACCCTATGAATCAATTGAAACTTCAGATTCATACCAGAACCGCGATGATTCAATAAAACCTTCAAACTAAGTCCAAAGATTCTTTGAGTAAGAACCATTGGATCATCACTTATTCAATCAATAGAATAGATATAATAAATAAAAATACAAAGAAAAGAAAGGTTTGTCCTTTGATCAAAATAAGCATAAACTAAATGAGAGTTTGAAAGAATAAAAAATCTTTCGATTTATAAATAATATAACTCTTTCTTTGAATTTTTTTTTGAGTCCGGCCGCGAGGTTTGAATATTAAGTATGAATCATAGTTCAAATACTTTGTGATCCATTTCATATATTCCGTGCTCCAGATACTAGAATGACTATCCGACGGGATAAAACTATCTCGATCAAGATGACAGATCCATTTTCTGTACTATCAATAGGATCAATTATAACAAGTCACACACTCATATTCCGGAAATACAGAAACAAATAAATTTCGCGGTCGAACTACCGCAATAGAATGGGGCTAAATAATTCGAGAACTAAAAGTTTCAATTTTTGTATTGAAATACGAGGCTTCGTGATTCTTGTGAATCTAATTCATTGAAATTCCATCCAGTAAAACAGAAGAATTATAAATCTCCAAAATAATAGATAACAATATCGTAAATAAAGCCATTGCGACACCCATCAAAGGAGTCATTCCCCATCCAGGGGCTACCTTACCATATTCCGAATTCAATGGTTTCAAAAAATCCTCTACAACAGTTCGTCTTGGACCAGATCTAGAACTACCCTCAACGGTTTGTGTAGCCATAAATCTTATTTTGTATTCAGTGAGATCTGTTGACTTTGTATATCATTCCACTGTAAATAAACAATCTTATCATAGACCCATTGTGATCTTGAAATTATATAATAATGGAAACAGCAACCTTAGTCGCCATCTCTATATCTGGTTTACTTGTAAGTTTTAAGGAATCCTTACCGATTTTTTTTGATAAAATAGAATCAAGGCGATAAACTTATAAAATAATTTCAAAATTTGATGAAATACTAAAATAAATCGAGTAAGGTTAGACTAGTCTAGAAAAGGTTTGATTGATATCTGGTTGACAGAAAAAAAAAAGAAATATTAAATATATATTGTATTGTGTCATCCAATTGAGTGATTCCTTTTTTTCTTCTAACCTTGAAAGTATCGATAGATACTATCGAAGAGCAGATGCTATGAATCAATTAATTGAAATTGAGTTCCTTTTTCAAAAAAATCATCGGAAAAAGTGATCCATTTGTTGTCATTTATACGACCAAAATATTATGATCATGATCATTAAGAATTCAACGGGACCCTTCCTCGCGAATCAGACAAAGAAAGAGGAGGCGGGCCCCATTGAGTTCTTACACTTTCATGCCTTGTTGTTGCGAGAATTCTTAATTCATGAGTCGTAGGGAGGGACTTATGTCACCACAAACAGAGACTAAAGCAAGTGTTGGATTCAAAGCTGGTGTCAAAGAATATGAATTGACTTATTATACTCCTGAATATGAAGTCAAAGATCATTGGTTCAAATCCAATAGTAGGTAGAACTTATTAGATACATCGATCCTGGTGTCTAATAAGTTTTTCTACCCACCTTCTTTTACTGATCAGTAAAATTCACATTCAAAAAAAGGGGGAAATTTTTTGGTTTTATGGTAAAAAATTCATTCATCTCAGTTATTTTTCAAGAAAAAAAGAAGAAAGCAGGGGGTCTGTTGAATTTCAAATAGTTAGTTTCACCAATAAGATACAAAGACTTACTTCACATTTGGAATTGCACAAAAAAGGGCTATAGTCATAGCAATCCTCCTATTCAACTACTTCAACCATTTCCGAGCACCTTATGTTATGGGGGCGCTGGGGGATTCAATTTTTTATGTATGATTTGATTTCTCGTGCACTGCCACTTATAATTAATTGGTTTCGAATATAAAAAAATATTTTCTTGTATTGGTCTATAACCTGACTTAGGTAAATCCATGAACTCAATTCGTTTATTCTTTTCTATTTTTACTAGTCGTCTGAACCATGAATTGTCTTATGGCTCATCAATCAGATAGATGAATTTTTTGAACGAACTCTTCAATTCAAGGAAGAAGCAATCCCTTCTCTCGCTACTGGTTGATCCCCAGATCTACCCCTCCGCCTCCATCAACTAATCTTATTATTGGATCTTGTTCATGAAATTGATAAAAATCAATATTTTTATGTATTTTTCTAATTTCTATGTGTATTAAATTACTATAGTCCGTTCTTTGCAAGAGTCGAAGCATAATCTTATCAGCAACCAGAGCCGTATGCATTATATGAACAGAAAGCAAGCGACTGGGATCATTCAATACGACAGTATGAACACGATACCAAGGAAAACCCATAAGCGTCTCTCATAGGTTCACTAATTTCTAATTCATCAGTCCACACGGTTGTCCATGTACCACTAGAAGATTCAGCAGCTACCGCGGCCCCTGCTTCCTCAGGCAGAACTCCGGGTTGAGGAGTTACTCGGAAGGCTACCAAGATATCAGTATATATATATAAAGTTTTGTTCTCAAAAGATATGATTTAGCTCTAACTGGAGGCACTGAATCATTAATTATGCTAAACTATTTTATACACATAAACATCAAGTTTTGCGATACTTACTCGTATTAACAATCTAGCATACAGTAATCATTGAAGTCTGAGTAATAAACTCCCCAATATTAGCAAGAATTGTATCGATTGCATAATTTGAAAGTTGTGTTCTTAAGCAAATCATTAAAAAAATAATCTTACAAACTAAAGGTTGCGAGTTGATAACTCATATGTGATTAACTTGTAAATGCATCTATTTGTTGGATAAATAAACTCATATTTCTTTCTAAATTTCAAAATATTGAATCTCAACTTTTGTTAGTGAAATTCTAATAGTTCATCTTCTTTGAGAACAATCATCGGTTAAAAAAATAAAAAAATTCCAGGTTCTTTAATAAACTTTTATGTAAATTCTCATTTTGTTGCATCATTTTTTATTGGGAAGGTCTAACAGATCATTTCAACTAATTAATATATTTTAATTAGTAAACTTCAAGTTAATTGTGCATGTGCTTCAATAATACTAATGTAAATTTCTGATTTACCATTGCATGTAACTTAACCATTCAAATAGATATGCTAGTATTGTATCAAATAAAACACCAAATTAACAAGTCTAGAAGTTGTTACAAGTATCATCTTTAAAGCATCCAAACATAGAACATTAGCCTTAATATAAAAAAATCAAAGCTGAAACTACATGCATTTGCTGCAAAAAAGTTTTATCAATTTACAAAATACACATAAACAAATATTTTCTTTGCATATGTCCATGCACAAAATTAAGCAAAACATATGAGCATATCATAAATGAACAAAAATTAAAAGTTGAAATATAGGATGAAACTATTAATTAAAATTTCAATGTCAATCTTATTATCCGTCTCCACAGTATATTTATTTTCCCACTTCTGGTGGCAAAAAGAATTATTATGACTACCCCTTTTGTAACACCCTAAAAATCTAAGTATTTATTTTTGTGTGTTGTGATGCACAAATGCATGTCTGTTTCAGTGGTTAAGTGTCCTAAGGAGTATTGGAGAAGTCCTGAGTTCAAGTCTTGGCTTGTACTAAATTTTATTCTTTATTTGAAATAAACCTGTCTCTAGTTAGTAGAGCTCTTAACTAAAATTTGGTAAGGTATGTCAGAAAATTGCCTGCTGGCCCAGGGGATAAGTGGCGTGTTGATGAGGCTAGAGGGCAGAGGTTCGAATCCTTGTGGGGTGGTAGAGTGTTTTTATTTTTTCTGCAAGTGTGGTAGAGGTGTTTTAGGTTAGCCGAAACTCTGAGAAGTTTGAAAAAGATTCAAATCGATAGGTTGAGAAATTGTAGGAATGGATTATGGGAGGTTGAGGGGAGTGGTAGTAGTTAGCCGAATGTGGGACTCCTCATTATGCAAATTCGGTCATAGGACCTCTTTTCCCATAGTGCCAAAATTGTGCTCCAGTTGCTCTCCATTTCGATAACTTTTACCCTTTTTGTTCTTTTCTTCCTTTTGAATATTTTTGTTTGGTGGCCGAATAGTACTTTTCGAGGTTGACCTATATTGGTTTTACTTTGCGACAGTGTGCTTGGTTGGTCGACTTTCTTCTCCTTCTCAATTCTTTCTCCTCTTCTTTTGTCTAGGCCAAATACCCTATTGCCTTTGTAGCCTAACGTTGCTTTGATTCCATCGATATCTTTCCCTCCTTCATTTTCTAACCCTCATCTCTCTCTCGATTCTATCCTCATTTCCATTTTATTTAATCAGTTTCCATTGGCTAAATATCGGTTGGAAAGTCTCTGCGTCTCTGTTTTGTTCGACTTTCCTCCTCTTTTTCTCTAATGTCGATTCTTATCTCTTTCTTTTCTTGATTATGGTGCTCTTTCGGGTTTAAGTAATCCTCGAGGAGTAAAGGAGTTCTCTAGCATTGCAGATACGAGTGGAACCTTTTTTCTCGTTTGTGATCGAAGGTAATATTATTCGTCGTGATTGATCCGAACTAAATTATGTTGGCTTGGGTTGGTATTGGCGGAATGCCTTTTTCTCACTTTGGGATTTGCATTTTCTATAGGCTAATATATGTGGATTCAAACTACAAGTTTAAGCAACATGAGTAATGAATCTGTTTAATGTACAGATAACCATCAAGGAGTTTGTTAGCAATATTTATCAGCATTTTGGGTGGGCTGAAACCACACTCATTCAATCAATGCGAGTATCGGTGTGTCTTTGTGATGAGTGTTTAAGAAGGTGTTTAATCTTGTTGATTATAGGACTCGATGGTCTTGTTTGAATATAGGTTGGTGGTCATAGACTTCGACGCGTTCTCGTAAGCAGGTGTGTGAAACACTGTTTTTAGATCTAAATCGACAAAAGCTGAAAAGCCAAAAAGCCAAAAAGGTAAAAAGCCGAAATGTGGGTTGTCGACACTACATAGGCGTGTGGCCGCCCGTGTGGCAGGCCGTGTAACCAAAAACGATCGTGTGGTCAACAAGAGGGCCATGAGCGCTTTCATAGGCCGAAATGACACAGGGCCATTTTGGGCCAAGCTAGGCCAAGTGGGCCCAATTGGCCTACGGGCCTACATGGAAAGATCCACATAGAAGTGTGGTAACTGTTGGGCTACGCTGTGTGAACCATACGGCTAAGGCTATTTTTAGGTTATGTGGGCCATTCGAGTGTGTGGGCCCACATGGGCCATAATAGGGGCCGTGGGCTCATTATCACTGATTGACTGTTAAAGGTTGCACGGGTCACCCAAGACGAATGTGGACCTACTGTTCGGCCGGTAAGTGTACTCGGACCCTTATTTTTGTAAATGACTGATTTAGCCCTACGTGATATATGACTATGTGAGCATGCCATTTTTATTGTACATTCATTTATATTATGTTACATTGCATGGGGTGGGATATATGATTTTGGAGGAAGTGTACTGAATGGCTATAAGCCTATTACTGGCAGCTCTACCGTAAATAATGTTTAGTATCAAAATCGGTACGACTTGGTGTGTAGGGTTGGGTGGGTCAACTTTATCCCCACATAGTTTGTAGGGCTGGTACGGAGATGGTGTGTAGCAGATTGATTGGGTAGGATCCTTTGTTTGCATACTGCACTGAAATGGGCTAAGGCCCAGACTGCCTCTATTACTGAAATGGGCTCAGGCCTAGACTGATACTGTTAATGAAAAGGGGTTATGGCCCTAACTGGAACTAATGGGCCTAGGCCCAGATTACATCTACTCTGATTATTTGTTATTTTGGGATTTCATACACTGAGTTTTCATAAACTCACCCATCTGTTATCTGCGTAGGAAATCCCCAGGCTTAAACGGATAGAGGCGATGGAGGACTCGAAGGTGGCCACTCGACATAGTTAATTTACTTAAAGTTTTATATTTTAGATTTTATTTGATATTGGGTTTTCATTATGTCATAAGGCTTTTTTAAAGTTTATTTTAATTTGGGAATTTAATTACCTTAATTTTACCTGTTAGTAATAGGACCCATATTTTCAAGAAGGCGCAAACCAAAGTTTTTCTGAAATCATCACGCTTACGCCATACGTTTTAAAAGCTTTCTCAACAAACACTGTTTTAAATTTGAGAAACTAGTATAATTTATATTTTGCTTAAATAACTTGATTTTTCATAAGAAACTAGTCATCCTAACCTTTTATTTAGAATTTGAAGAAGTTTTCATGAAAAATAGATTTTTTTGTCAATTTGTGTTATGGAATAACACTCCAATGTCACATCACAGATTCGGCCATAATGTCTAGGCCAGGTTTGGGGTGTTACACCTTTTCATTATTAAATAACTAGTATGTTCATGTAATTTTTATATTTTGCTACATTCACTTTAGAGAATGGAATAGACCAAATATGATGGGTTTGATGATTTTTCACTTAATAGCTCATTATTTTATTCAACCACAAGTAAACATGATATTAAGTCGGAATTTATCTTAAAACCTTTTTCACCGTAGTGCTACCGTAGGAGCACAGTTTATGCATAAAAAGTTCTCATTAGTAATGTTCTTCCCACATAATGTTAATTTGAAAACTTATCATAAATATTGCAAAGTTATACTCAATAACAGTTTTAAAATCTTGCAATTTCAAGAGCATTAGATAAAATTATCATATTAAAATGTTTATATCTTTCTTTTAAAATTATTCTACAATTCAAGTGGATATTACAAGGTCAAGTATTCCGATCAAATATTCTGCTTTTAGCTCTTTATGGGGATATTACATGGTCAATTCAATTTCTCATATAAGACATGTCACGATTATCATTCTAACATGCATATCAAATTTTTAAGCATTCATGGACCATGCATGAAACAATTCAATAGTCGAATCTTTTTCATACCAAATATGAGATCCATTAAAGTGAATGTCTTTTAAAACTAATGTATTGACCATCATATATTTTGTTCTTTTATATATTGATATATCAGCTCTTTTGGAGCTTTTAACTAATTTTATACTATCGAATTTTGCATTAATATTGGTTTGTTTCAGTACTAAATAAGATAAATACTTCCTACATGTAGAGATAGTAATCATTGTTACATTATTAGCAAGACATAAAATTCCTTCCTTAAAGAATATTAACAGAAACAAAAATATTTAGGTATACGACAGTATGTGACCAATGATCCTTTATATCATATTAATAACATAAATTATCTCTACTTTCATTGTTCTCTTATTCATTATTATATTTCTACTTTTAGTGATTACTAATTTGCCAGTTATCATAAGTTCATGATTATATCCTTAAAATTTTATTTTTTATTGACATTAGTGACAAAAGATGAACTTTAATCACTATAATTAAGTGATTAGTTTGTGATTACATGGTATATTATAAAATTTTTACGTAAAAGATAATTCTAAGAGACAAAAAAACCAAAGGATAGGTAACAGATTTAAAAGTTAAGTTAATTCATATACGAATATGTATGTATATAATCACTATTTCATATACACATATGTATATGATAACAATATAATTATATATACTATAATAAAATGATTGATTAAATTTAGTATCACTTGATAAAAATATAAAAAAGGCTAAAATTGTTCGTTTTTTAATGTCATAATGACTTACTTAATCCTCTAAGTTTATTAAAAAAAAGGAGTCATTTTAGCCTTTCATTTAATTTTTCACCTATTTTAATCCTTGAACTTAAATTGTTATCAAATCAACCAAAAATGAAAAGAAAAATTAACATCTGTTAATTTTGTTAACATATCATCCATGTTGTAGTCCATGTGTTTGCCACATTAGAAATTAATTATTTTAAAAAAAATATTTTTATACCTTTTTAATAATTTTTAAAATTTAAAAATTTAATTAATTACTGATTTGGCATTCACGTGACAATCCACATATATGCCACATTAGCAATGTTAACAAATGTTAATTTTTCTATCCATTTTAAAGTGATTTGACAAACAACACATATTTAAGGGCTAATAGAGGAAAAAATTAAACGGAGAACTAAAATAACTTTTTTTTATGTAAAGTTTGAGGGCCAAATAAATAATTATACATTTTAAAAAGATATAAAGATAATTATATCATTTAATTATTTTATAAAATAAAATAAATTTATCTAGAACACTTAAACTGTTTTTTCAATTAAAACTATCCATTTGTATTTTTCCATAAAATAATCTTCGCATTATTATTAACGCAACTTCTAATTATTAGGGAAAAAAGTTATTTAACCTTTTTTTTTAAATATTCTTAAAATTTATATATGAATTATTACGTTTTTCTAAATATAAATTTATATATAATATATTTTCACTTAAGTGACAAATTCTAGTCATTAATGTGTTTTTTACATATTATTTTGGAGATAGAACTATTCAAAGGTCAATTACAGGCCTCATGTTTGAACTATAGGAGGGTTTGAATAAAAATATAAGACTTGAAAAATGAATTTGAAAAAAAGTTAAGTTCATTTAAAATATGAGTAGAGCTTGAACTCCAATATTTAATTTTTAAGCTCAACCTATTTTCTACTTTGTAATATAAAAATTTATATTATTTTAGTTTTATAGTATGTAATTTATATAAAAGTAAATTAAAGATATAATACTATAATTTTAAACATTGAAGTTATCAACGTTTAAAATTTAGTAAAAAAATTCAAAAAAAAGTAATAAAAAATATTAAATTAATTTTTTAAAAGAATTAAAAATTAATATGGATAAACTTAAAATAAGCTTGGGTTGACCATTTTCAAATATCGGCGGACTTGAGCGAAACTTGATGCACATATTTTGACTTGATTCAGGTTTCGACATGCATAAAGTGTATTAATATTACTACATAGGCTTGGCCTAATCTATCACATGAATATTTGATGACGTCACGAACAAACTAAAATACGACAAAGGCAAGCGCACCTATCGAATGATAGTATAGCTATGGTGAGTCGGGAATATCGTATCCACAAGGACTAAAACTACTAGTAGTTACTATCTTTTTATTATCTAGCTGAATAAATTGAAGGGATTTATTTTAACCTAATCTTACTAGCTTAATTACTAAGACGAAACAAAGAATAAAGTAGGAAAATATTTGAAGAAAACCGATGAGAGAGACAATACCCAGGAAAGAATCCACCTAGACTTCACTTATTATTCTAAATCTAAGTTAAATGATTTATTCACTTGTCATGATTTGTAGAAATCCCTAACTTATGTTAATATCTCTTCCGAGAATAAAGACAATTGACTCTAGGTTGATTAATTGAAATCTCTTTCTAATTAAAACCCCTATCGTCACATTAACTCGATCTATGAATTCCCATATTAGATTTGACTCTAATCCAGTAGATTTATGTTGTGCTATTTCTAGGATTGCATGCAACTCCACTTAATTATGCCAGATCTAATCTTAACTAGGGACATTTTCTCTACTAAATTAACACATTAATCATGAATTAATATCCTGAAAATATTAAAACATGAAATAAGAACACATAATTGAGATCAAGAACAAATATTTATCATGTAATTCCGAAAGAATCAAATAATAAGATCAGACTTAATTTTCATCCTCCCTAGGTATCTAGGGAAGCTAGTTCATAGTTTGGAAGGAAAACATCTCAAAATTAGGAAAATAACAAAACATAAAGAAACTCAAATACTTCGAGAGAAATTGAATAGAGATCTTTAGTCTTGAAGGAGATCCCACTTTTTAGTCGAATCCATTGACGTTCTTCAAGTCTTTTCTTCGTTTAGCTCTACGTCCCCCCTCCAGTCCTCTTCTAGTATGTATTTATAAACTTTAGAACACTTAGAAACCCTAAAAATTGGATTTTTCTGTGTATTAGGGAAACAGGGTTCGAAATCCACACGGGCTGGCACATAGGCATTTGGCCAGCCCGTGTGGCTCACACGGGCATGTGCTTAGCCCTTGTGGGAAAAGGCTGGCTGTTTGGATCCTTAAAATAGCCCGTTTTGTCTGATTTTGGCCCATTTTTTGCTCCTTTTGTTCCCCTACGCTCTCCTAAGTATAAAACATGAAATTAAAGGATTAGGAGCATCGAATTCACTAAATTAAATAATAAATCATCCAAAAACGCATCAAGAATGAGATTAAAATATGTTACTTTTATGGCTTATCAAATATCCCTACACTTAAGCTTTTGTTTGTCCTCAAGGAAAATCCTCAAATCACAATTAAAAATTAAACTTTCTCAATTCATGACTCTCATCAATAATGTTTTGTCATAACTCACAAATAATCATACATTGATAATTCAACTAAAAGATCACTAAAGAATCAAACAATCCAAGTCACACATTTTTAAAGCATGAAAACATAGGTATTTCCCCTTATCTAAGTAATTATCTTTAATTCAAAATCAACAAGAATTGACATCCTCACTAAAGATTCACTCAAATCACTCAAAGTGTTTAAGGTTCAAAAATTAAGCACTCAAAAGTCAAACATGAAAAGTCATTACCATAGGCTTGCATGAAAATCACATCTCCACCACTATAAAATGAGATGATACACAAATCAAAAGGACTTTAAAGGGTTGTAATAGGGCTTGGGTTAAAGATGTGGATTAAGGCTGAAAAAGAAGGTTAGAATCGAGATCGAATTGATAAATTTTCCTAACTTGAAAAATAAACTAATACTGAAATAATTACATCAATTGAAATAATTTT
Source organism: Gossypium hirsutum (assembly GCF_007990345.1). Classification (NCBI taxonomy): domain Eukaryota; kingdom Viridiplantae; phylum Streptophyta; class Magnoliopsida; order Malvales; family Malvaceae; genus Gossypium; species Gossypium hirsutum. The sequence continues at coordinate 77,462,748 of NC_053436.1, forward strand.
AAGAATAACATGAGCTTCTTCATAGAAAATGAATATAGATGTTCAAGCTCAATTGACATGGATCTAAGTAATAATAAACGTATAAATGTATAATAATATTTTCTTTTCTTTTTTGATTAATATTTTTTCAATAACAAGGAATAATAAGAAATAATTTACCAATTGAACCAAAGAACATAGTTAGGGAACTAACCAAATCAAATATTGACAAAAAGGGAGTCAATAAAATAGGAAAGATTCTCACTGAATCAAAAAGAATGAGTTTTGGGTTAATATTAAGGGTAGATCAAAAAACAGTTTATTAGGCTAAAAGGGGTTCACTAAGGGTTAATTATGACGGTAGGATTTTTGGTATAAGTAGGTTAAAACTTAAGTGCCTTTATCATCTCAGTATATCAAATCAAAGGTGTGGTCTCGACATGTATAATCGAAGCAAGTTCTAGAATAACCAATCAGTATTGACACACTCATAACCAATAATAAAGTGAGCAAGAAAAGTGTATACTCTAAAGGCTCAAAATCTCACAAAATATTATGATTTTTTTATATCAATCTTGCAAATTTCAAACTTCAAGGTAATACCTCAATTTAGGGAAAAAACTTAGCAATTTTTTTTAATTCTGAAAATAGACTCATCATGTTTGGTTCTCTCATGCCTTAAAGATTAAACAATCAATGCACAATTACCTATGAATTTAGTTTAAAAAATATCAATAAAAATCACAAATTGATAAGAATTCATTCTAATAGTAAAATGAGAAAATTACTTGAATATAAGACATAATTTAGGGATTTTCTAATAATCATATAAATAACCTCCCCACACTTAATATGTACATTGTCCTCAATGTACAAAAATAGATAATCACAATAGAAACAAAATATCATAAGAGAGGAAGATAATTGAAACTGCCCCTGAATATTGGATGAAATTCCTAGAGTAGTGAAAACAGAATTGTAGATAGATGTATATGTAGGGAATGATTCTGAGCAACTGATAAGAAAATAAACACAACGTTGAAGAAGATTAAAGGGTTACTCGATTAGAAACAGCCATAATAAATAAATAAAAATATATAGTTCAAAATATAAAAAGAAAAGAAGTCTAAAAACATAACAATAAACGTAAAAATAAAAATAAAACTAAAAATAAGAAAATAAAATTGAAAATAAAAATATATGATAAATGGACTCAATGGTCCTCATCATCAAATGTATCGGCATTGTGAGTCATCCACGCTGGAGGAGTAATATGGAAATGCTGATAAATCTGCTGTAGTGTCTCATCAATATGGAAATGCTGATAAATCTGCTGTAGTGTCTCATCAATATGGTCAAACCTCTGATCGCAATACGGTCGAACCTTTGATTGTAGTACTGACGGAAACTGGTGAACTCCTCAGTGTATACTCCTTGGAAGCTAGCAGTAGAATGAGCAAGTCAGTGACTCGAAGGTGGAGGCTGTGGTAGATAATCATGATAGGGAGGAACATCATTAGTGAAGTTCTTGGATTCATTCTGAGCGTTAGAATGAAACAGTCGATACTGAGGAGGATCTACTCCACGATGCCACTCAATCATCCTTATGTGTATCATGCTCGATATGCCCTGTGGGGACATCTGGCTGACAAGTGTGAGTGTGGAGGACTGCTCCAGTGTGTCAATGAGACCGAAGTGTCGAGCGAGGCGAGTCACGTAAGGGCCTAAGCAGATGGGGCCCTTCCTATGACGGTCAATCTGATGGCGAAAGGCTAGAGCGATAAAGTATGCTAAGTCAAATATGTGCCCGTGCGCTATGCTTCATAGATAATAAGCGTCATGAGTGCTGATGACTCTGGTACTCTCTCTCCGACCGGTCAAAGTATGAGCTAGGAGGGTATGAATGTATCATAAGGTCAGAGAGAGAGAAGTCGCCTTCAAATGACTCGTGTCATATGGTGTCTGACTCCCTATAAGCTTGGTCCAACACCGTGATGGTGAGTGATGGATGTGCCTATGAAGGCAAAGGAAGTCCTTGGTGCTCATAAAGTCCTCTTTGTAAGGCCCCATAGCAGTACCGAACTCTAAGACACTTATCTACCACACCAAACCATAAAGGAGGAAAGTGATAGTACCTGGCTCGTCATGAATCGTCATAACCTGTTGCACTAGAAACATCGAGAAGAACTCCAACGTCAGATCCATGTAGGTGGGCTTGATAATGGCTAAGAATCGATCATACGGAGCTATAGTGATAATGGCGCGAACGTCATCAACGAGGCAGACATGTTCCAACGCGGCCCAATTGATACAGCAGCCTAGATCGAGCGGTCATGCTCGAGGGAGCTGATATAAATCCGCCTGGTGGCCATCGAGAATCACAGATAGGAATGGAGGGTTTCGGTGGATGTGCTCGAAGAAGAGGTCCCACCGAGGCCCTTCCACTTTTTCGAAGTGAGGACAGCGACTTTAGTCTTGCCTCGTGTATTCATCATGGTCTACCTGAAAGAAAACAATCACAAAATTCAATTTTACGAATCAACATAATAGGTAAGCAAATAGGAAAGAATATCCAAGTTTAGCTCAGTAATTAGAGTAAATGGAAAATAGACTTGTAATCAGAATGTTACTTTTCAGTAGAAGACTAGATAACTGATTAATATATAAAAATGAATCGGCAAATAGAATATGAATAAAATCAAAAGGATAATGACCAAACAAAATAAATACAAAATATTGATGGTGTGGAAAACTAAAATAGACATAAAAGTAGCAGTAAACAACTGAACTAACCAAGAATAAATACTTCAAGAAAGTAATAATAATAAATAATAATTCTGTAATAAAACTAATAAAAATAAACAAAGTAAACTAAAACAGTAATAAAGACATAATAATAGTAATACTAAGAATAATTATAATAATTAAAGAAATTAGAGGGGCAAAAAGGGAAAAGCGAGTGATGGGGGCGGTGGTCAGTAGGTTGCATAGTGGTAATGGTTTGGACGATGGTGGGGAGAGGTTAAGGATGATGGTTCGAAGGAAAGAGGAAACCAGTGAGAGGTGGATGTGAGGGTCAGGTTTAAAAGGGGAGAGTAGGAAGGGGTGCGAGGGGGAGAAAGTGGCTGTTGCACAACGGGGTGAGGAAGAAGGGAAAGGAAGGGGAGAAAGGGGTCTCTTCGATGTCTGGTTTGGTTAAGGAGTAGGAGATGATGGAAGGAAGAAAAGATGAAGGTTAGGTGGGTCGGTTTGGGGTGACAATAGAGAAGAATGGGAGGCAGATCGGGTGTGGTGGGTGGTCTTGCATGGTAGAAAAAAGGAAAAATAGGGCGTAGGTGGCCGTCAGAGAAGGGATAAGGGAGAGAGGAGACGGTGGCCGGTATTGTGGTTGAGGGGTTGCGGTGGCTAGGGTGAAAGAAGGGAGGAAGAAGAAGACAAAAAAAAATAAAATAAAAAGGATTAAGGTTTTAAAGGGAGACACGATCGTGTAGGGCCCGTGTTGGGCGACACAGCTGTATCACACGCCTGTCTGGCCTTCTGTTCAACCCGTGTGCGATAAAAATCATTGCCCTGTCTTTACACAGCCTCAAACACGCCTGTGTGTCCACTACGTGTGGTTCTCATGGTCATGTCGCACGGCCATATGCATTCTCCTTTGCTTCTCCCATGCCCCCATGTGACCTCACACACGCCCTTATGAGTTAAAAATTTAAGCCCAGTTTTCACACGGCTTTGGACACTCTTGTGTACGCCCACATGGCCATGTCACACGACTGTGTGCACTCTCTTTCGCTTCTACCACGCCCGTGTGGCTCGACTGTGTCCCGCACACGATCATGTGCCTTGCCCGTGTAACTCTCTGGCTTGTTTTAAAATTGAAAAAATTAGCTCCAAGTTTCACACGGCTAAGGACACTCTAGTGTCTCTAGGCCGTGTGGTCCACACTGCCATGTCACACGCGTATGTGGATTATTTTGGCCATGTCTTTGTCGATTTTTGAGAAAAATTAATGCCTAGGCTCCACACGGCAAAGGACACTCCCGTGGTCTGGGTTGGCCATGTAACTATCTGTCGATTTGTTTCAAGTTTTAAAACTAAGTCAAAAGATCCACATAGCTAAGGACACGCCCGTGTGTCCAGGCCGTGTGGGTTTTAAATATTTTTTTAAAATTAATTAATTTCAAAAATATCATAAGATAAAATTAGTAAATTAGGAATGTTAATGTTCGGGTTGCCTCCTTAGAACCGCTTATTTAAAGTCTAAGCTCGATTTACCTCATATTCGCACGGTTACAGTGGTTTACGAAGTCGAAACCCCTCTTTCTCATTGTCAATTCTATTATTAACATAAGGTTTTAGCCAAGTAATATTTACCTTAAAAGTGTTAAATTTAGAATGATTTACCTCGACTGTACCGTATGGGAAAATATTCAGTATCGTAAAAGGAGTTGCTCCATTTGCATTAAGCTTTGAAGTGGCAGTTCGAGGGTCTGTTTTATCCAACACTACTTGATCCCCAACCTTAAATTGGTTTGTTCCATCCTTGTGCTCATCATGGCATCGCTTTGGTTCATCGTGTATTCTCGGTTTCTCATTAGCCTGTGTCTTCCGTTCATCTAGTTCATCGATCTGTAATATTTGTTCCTCAAGAGTCATTCTATTTTTGTTGCATGAGTTGGAATGTGGCTCCATCACGTTTTTCTGAAGGGGTTTCTGCAAAGAAGGTTGAGCCACAAGGTTAATAACATTAACAGAACTCGTATATTCATCTCGATCACTAGATATCTTAACAGAATCACGATTTTGGAGTTTAATCATATCATCACCTACATGAAGTATCAATTCACCTGTACCAACATCAATGATAGTTCTAGTAGTCACTAAAAAGGGCCGCCTTAGAATTAAGGGTATATCGCTATCCTCATCCATGTCTAAGACAACAAAATTGACTGGGAATATGAATTTATCAATTTTGACAAGCATGTCTTCAACAATACCCTTAGGAAATCTAATAGTTTTATCCACCAATTGGATGCTCATCTTAGTTTGTCTGGGTTTCCCAAGACCTAGTTGTTTAAACATTTTATAGGGCATGACATTAGTACTTGCCCCTAAATCAGCCAAAGCATTGTTAACATTTAAACTAACAATTAAACAAGGAATAGTAAAACTCCCTAGATCTTTCAATTTGTTGGGTAGTTTTTTTTGCAAAATGGCTGAGCACGCTGCATTCAGCTCAATGTATAATGAATCATCTAACTTCCGCTTGTTTGCTAAAAGCTCCTTTAAAAATTTAACTGAATTTGGCATCTGCGAAAGGGCTTCAATAAACGGTAAGTTAATATGCAATTTTTTCAAAAGTTTAAGGAATTTACTGAATTGGTCATTTGTACAGTCTTTTCTTATTGGATATGGATATGGTACACGAGGTTTATACTCCTTACTTACCAGTTTTTGTTCGTTGTGGTTTACTTCAATCTTAACATTGCTTACCATAGTTTTTTGCCTCAGTTTAGATTCAGATTCAGCTAACCCTTCTTCATCTCGAAGAGTAATTGCAGGAAGCTGCTCTCTTGGGTTAATTTCGGTGTTACTAGGCAAGCTGCCTTGTGGTTGTTCAGAAATCATCTTTGCCAATTGACCTATCTGGGTCTCGAGTCCTTGAGTCGACACTTGTTGATTTTTGAGTGTTGTTTCAGTGTTTTGGAAGCGAGTTTCTGACACCGAAATAAACTTCGTCAACATCTTCTTAAGGTTCAACTTATTTTCCTACTGGTAAGGTGGAGGGGGTTGTGGTCTTTGATTTCCTTGACCACCCCAAGAGAAGTTGGGATGGTTCCTCCAACCTGCATTATAAGTGTTACTATAGGGATTATACTGAGGTCTAGAATTATTACCCATATAGTTGACTTGTTCGTCTGTTATGCTAGGGTTGTAGGATAGGCATTCTAGATTGTTCATCCCTCCTCCATTCGTATCACACTGCATCACCGATTGTACCTGCGTAGAACCATATAAACCATCAATTTTCTTACTTAAAAGTTCTACCTGGTTTGATAACATGGTGACTGCGTCTACGTTAAAAACACCGGCTACTTTTGTTGGCTTTGTTCTCATGACTTGCCACTGATAGTTATTCAGTGACGTCTCCTCTATAAACTCATAAGCCTCCCCAGGTGTTTTATTATTTAAAGTACCACTGGCGGCTGCATCTATTAGTTCCTGAGTTGAGGGGTTCAACCGTTGTAGAAAGTCTAAACCTGTAGCCATAGAGGTAACCCATGGTGAGGGCACATTCTCAGTAAGTCCTTATATCTCTCTCATGCATCATGTAAGGTTGCTAAGTCCATCTGTAGAAAGAAGGAGATATCATTCCTCAATTTGGCTGTCTTAGCTGGTGAAAAGTACTTCAACAAGAATTTTTAGCTCATTTGTTCCCATGTAGTAATAGATCCTCATGGTAGGGAGTTCAACCACTATTTAGCCTTATTCCTTAATGAGAATGGAAACAACCGTACCTAAATGCCATCATCAAAAAAGTCATTTATCTTGAAAGTGTCACAGAATTCCAGAAAATTAGCCAAATGAGTATTTGGGTCATCATCTTGTAAATAATCAAACTGAACAAACTGTTAGATCATTTGAATAGTGTTAGGTTTGAGTTCAAAATTATTTGCAGCAATAGTAGATCTAACAATACTTGATTTAGCCCTAGTGAAAATAGGCTTGGCATAATCGTACATAGTACGAGGAGCAAGATTCGGATTTACAGGATTTGCAGCAACCACAGGAGGTAACTGATTATTATGATTATCAACCATCTCCTTAGTAATAACAATAACGTCATCTTGCTCTTCTATTGTACTTTGTCAACTCAGCCTCTCTTCTCTATGGTTTTTGCAAGCTATACTTTCAATCTCACTTTCAAATACTATAGGTCCTAACGGGTTTCTTCTAGTCATAAACTAAAGGAACCTACGAGAAGCAAATAAGAGAAAAGTTAGTAAATAAAAATTAAAAACAAAAATAAAATACAATAAAAATAAAAATGGCTAAATTAATAAAAATCAAGCGTTCCTAATATCTTAGTCCCTGGCAACGGCGCCAAAAACTTGATGATGTCACGAACTAACTAAAATATGACAAAGGCAAGCTCACCTATCGAATGGTAGTATAGCTATGGTGAGTCGAGAATATTGTGTCCACAAGGACTAAAAGTACTAGTAGTTACTATCTTTTTATTATCAAGCCGAATAAATTAAAGGGATTTATTTTAACCTAATCTTAACTAACCTAATTACTAAGACGAAACAAAGAATAAAGTAGGAAAATATTTGAAGAAAACCGATGAGAGAGATAATACCCAGGAAATAATCCACCTAGAATTCACTTATTATTCTAAATCTGAATTAAACAATTTATTCACTTGTCTTGATCCGTAGAAATCCCTAACTTATGTTAATATCTCTTTCGAGAATAAAGACAATTGACTCTAGGTTGATTAATTGAAATCTCTTTCTAATTAAAACTACTATAGTCGCATTAACTCGATCTATGAATTCCTCTATTGGATTTGACTCTAATCCAGTAGATTTATGTTGTCCTATTCTAGGATTGCATGCAACTCCACTCAATTATGCCAGATCTACTTTTAAACAGGGACTTTCGCTCCACTGAATAAGCACATCAATCATGAATTAATATCCTAAAAACATTAAAACATGAAAGAAGAACACATAATTGACATCAAGAACAAATATTTATTATGTAATTCAGAAAAAAATCAAATAATAAGATCCGTCTTAAGTTTCATCCTCCCTAGGTATCTAAGGAAGCTAGTTCATAGTTTGGAAGGAAAACATCTCAAAATTAGGAAAACAACAAAACATAAAGAAACCCAAATACTTCGAGAGAAATTGAATGGAGATCTTCATTCTTGAAGGAGATCCAACTTTTTAATCGAATTCGTTGGTGTTCTTTGAGTCTTTTCTTCGTTTAGCTCTGTGTCCTCCAGTCCTCTTCTAGTATGTATTTATAAACTTTAGAATGCTCAGAAGCCCTAAAAATTGGATTTTTCTGTGTATTAGGGAAACAGGGTTCAAAATCAACACGGGCTGGCACATGGGCTTGTGGCCAGCCCGTGTGGCTCACACGGGCGTGTGCTCAGCCCATATGGGAAATAGCTTGGCCGTGTGGATCCTTAAAATAGCCCGTTTTGTCTGATTTTGGCCCGTTTTCTGCTCCTTTTGTTCCCCTATGCTCTCCTAAGTATAAAACATGAAATTAAAGGATTAGAAGCGTTAAATTCACTAAATTAAATAATAAATCATTCAAAAATGCATCAAGAATAAGATTAAAATATGTTACTTTTATAGCTTATCAATATTTCTATTTGAAGATTAGAGTTTAATTAATTCATATATAGATATTTACACACATTATCAGTAATTTATATATGGATATTCAAGAATATGAGATAACTTTAAAATTTAAAATAATAACTACAAAATTTTAAAATTTTGTTTTAAATAACATTTATACCTTCTATTCTTTCTCTCGCTCTATATATATATATCAAAAGTGATAGGTTTTATGTAAATATAGAGTATATATTGTTTGTCTAGGTTTTATGTAAGTATACAACATATATTATTTTTCTATCTTAATTTCATTTTTTAATTTAATTTTAATAATTTCTTTTAAGTTTTTTTAATATATGTATCAAATGATCGTTAGTACATAATTGCCAAAACTGTTTTGGACTACTGATTGAACCAAAAATCAGTGGTTTGACCAGTTTAAGTATTAATTCAATTTTTTACAATAGTTCATATTATCCGCTATGTATTCACATTATCACTATATATATAATCACTAGTCTAAAGGATAACAAGATCAATACTCTCTTGTTTTACTGATTCCGAATTTCAAACATAAAGCATAACCCTTAATTACCACAATTTCTGCATATTTTTTTGTTCATGATTTGTTAATTAGATTTATTTGATTTGTTACATAATTTATTTCTATTTTAATTGTTAATGTTGTGTCAAACTATTTGTGTCTCAAATTAAATTTTATTTTAGGTTCCTTAAGTTTCAATATTTTTGTTTAATTATGAATTTAATCATTTTATTTTACATAAAGTTAAAAATTAGTCTTTTCACTTTAATTTGTTAGAACTTGATCATCGTATTTTAGGATAATTGAGAAGTTATTTAGTTGTTGGTAAATACATAAACTTTAACTTATAAGTTTGCTAGTTTATAGCATATAAATTGTTAAATATTGATTTTTATTAATTCATTGATTATAAATTGATTAATTGATAATTCTTAGATCAACAATTTAATACTAATGTTCAATAACATTACCAATTGGACTAACTTATCAATCTTCGTAAAATATGAATATCAAATTTTGAAATATTAGTGAGACTAACTTAGGGACCCTTTGGATGGGCAGTGCATTTATCTGCGGCTAGTGTAAAAACAACGGTGGTGGCGAGATTAGATATTGTAGCAATAATGTAGCATGAGACAAAAAGAAAACTAAACGCACCACATTGGAGGTAAACGTCCATCCAAAGGGGCCCTAATAGTAAAGTAGAGGGATGAAATTAAGAATTATATAAATTTTTATATAAATACATACCAAAATATTATATAGATGAATATCATATATATATACACTTTATATAAATCTTATGGACATACTAAAATTGTGATAATAAATAAATTAATATATTATGTTGAGGCAGTTATTGAGCATTGCTTAGACCAATGCCTGAACCAGTGCCAGTTGGTAGTGAGCCTATTTGCTCAAAAAACTTGTCATGTTTAAGTTGACAAATTTGACAACAAATTCCTTTGGATTGTGATTCCTATTGTTATGTCAGACAATTGTCAGCCCATCCTTGAAATTCAAACTACACATAGCAACATATTTTGGAGATTGGTTTGGATTTGGATCAAAGCAATCAACTTCCCAAGTTTGGTGGATCGAATCAAATTATGCTAAACTAAAATGTATTTCTTGAAGATTCAAGTCTTATCCTAAGTTGCTAAAAGATATTTCTTGGGCATATTATCTTACTTATTTCGAATCAATTAGATTGCTAAGGTTAAGCCAACATCTTCTTGCACCGTCTCTAGTTTATTCCTTAACCTATTTGTCACCTAGGCTAATTATGACGAACAAACTAAAAATAATGATCTTGCTAGATCTAAACTCATCATTAGCCTATGATTCAATCACCACCATTTAGACAGTTAGTTGATATCAAGATTCAAATCAACCATAAACAATAATATAAATATAATAACAACGAAAAACATTAAAGAAAAAATAGAAAAAAAATTCTTATTGGTTTAAACTACAAATCTCTTTAATAATTGAATCCATGAGTTGATTGAAGCCGACGACTAACCAGCAGAACAATCACTTTTAAAGAGAAAAAAAAACTAAAACTAAAGCTAAATAACTATTCAAACTAACAAAACTAACAAAACTAACTCTCTCAAATAGCATAACATCCTACTCTTTAACTTAACCTAAAGTATGCTATTTATAGGTGTTTAGATGGCTACCCAAAGGCTTCATCTCCTACTCAGGTGCAAAGCATTGAAAACATTGGAAAATGGACAAAAATTAGCTAAAAACTGTTGAAATAGTGGCTCTAGGCACTACAATGCATGACCTTGGTGTCGTGATGTAGCACCCTTTACTCGACACGATTGTCGGGTTTGAGCTGTAGGATGCCACATCCATTGTCAGAGCAACTTCTATCAAAATGTAGTAAGTATATCAATCAAACAAACATTTATGACTTAAACACACACATAATATGATTCACAACTAAATCCAAGCCTTAATTGAGCTTACAAAATCTCTTTTGTTGACCTGAGAAAGATTAGGACCAAATTGTAAAGTTTTAAAAATTCAAGGTTGACGTCGTGACATCACCTCCTCCATGTCATGACATCGCCAAATGGTTTATCACGTTGCAACTCTAGCCACTCGACGTTTGAATGTCACAAATTGTCGGCCAACGTTGCGGCAAAGAGAGTTACTCTTCTCGATGTAGGCTTTATTTTTGGTAAAATTGAGGCCATTTTGTGCCTATTCCATGTCAACCTAACCAATTACACATTTGGTGCATAATTGTACACCTTTACTTGCATAATATCTGTAACACCCCTTACCCGTACCTGAGATCGGGACAAGTACGAGGCTGTAGCAGAACTATACTCAGACACTTTTGGAAAATACAGGTTATAAAATTTCATTCTAATTTCAAGCTGACTAAATGACATCATAGTGTCCCGATTATGGACCTACAAGGTCCAAAACATATATTAAAGGTGATCCGGGACTAAACGGAGAACTATAGAAAATTGTAGTAATATTACTAAGGTTATGCCTCACACGCCTGTGTGGAGGCAAAGCACACACCCGTGTGCTTAGGGACACGCCCGTGTGTCCCACCCGTGTTGAAGTATTTGGATTTATTTTCCATTATGAACCTACAGGGGTTTTCACACGGCCAAGCACATGCTCGTATCCCTGACCCATGTCCCTCACACAGCCTAGACACGCCCGTGTCATCTCCTGTGTCCAAAAACTCAAACATTCTGTTTATGACGTCATCATCCATTTTGAGGCACACGCCCGTGTGCTAGGTCGTGTCCTCCACACGGTTAAGACACATGGCCGTGTCTCTGCCCGTGTGTTTACTACTATGCAAGCTGACCTAAAATTTTAAGTGCAGGGGACACACTGGCATGTTTCTACCCGTGTGGACCTTTTGAAGGCTATTTTCCAAGCCTTTGGTCACCCTCTAACATCCATACACAGTTAAAGATTTCAAGGGTATTTAACATGGCCTAGTTATACTCTTAAGAAACCTTAGCATAACTCCTTGCACTTTAACCTCATCTCATTGGTTTAGTACATGCTAAATTATCCTTTTTGTATTAAGGTTTACCATATCATCAAACACATTTAGACTTGGCTCATTTTATAACTCATTGCCAATTATGACCTAGCCATCTCCAAGTGATTTGGCCACATTCCACATGTCCATTCATGATATACCACATTTAATCATCTAATGAACATTTAAACACCAACATGCACAATTAGAAGGTTACAACCTACATCAAAATGAGCCATGTTAAGCACTAATTAGCATACAACCATATTAAGCACTAATTCCAACAAGCATAATTAGTAGGTTACAACCTACATCAAAATGAACATTTATATGCTTAGTAAGTCCGAATAACTAGAAAGTAAACTTACTGGTTAATTAGCATACAACCATATTAAGCACTAATTCCAACAAGCACGAAATAGTTTCCCTATCACATGCATTCAATCATCAAGTTAGTCTCATAATAAAACATCATGTCATTAGTCTTAGATGAGTTCATCAATTCAATATTTCCATTCTTTATTTCTCATGTTAATCGCATTGAACTTTCTCGGAAATCTCGATGGATAGCCATTTATCGTCAAGTCATACAAGTGATCATCTCTAGTACGCACTCTTGTGAACATTATATCTTACGGCGAGATTACCAGTCCAGGCTAAATCCCTTGTAGTAGTAACTCATAGAGCAATATCGGGATTACCAGTCTAGGCTAAATCCCTTTAACGACAATTGCTCTCATAAGCTAGGATTTGAATTGCCAATCCAGGCTAAATTCAATTCTCAATCAAATTACCTATCCGGGCTAAATCCTTAATGCACCCATATTCTTCGGGAGGCTCGATCACTCAAAGAACACCTGTCTAGGCTAGATCCTTTCCATTTTGAGATCATCGGATTACCTGTCCGGGCTAAATCCTTTTCTGCAACACATGCAGGATCTCATGTCATGTAAGCCATAATTTATCCATCAGATTTCCCTTTCTATTTCAACCGGGACATTTATCATCTTTTCAATTACACTACCACATTTCATGGATAATCATGCAACGAATATCTAATTTTTTTCATACATTCAAGAACATGCATATTTAAGTATATTAGGAGCTTACTTCAGGTGATACAAACTTACCTGGTAATTGCTAAGGTTTCGTATTTCAATTATTCCAAAACCTTTTGTTTTCCACGATTAATCTCCGAAATCAGTTCCTCGGGGTCTATATCAGTAAAATTAAATTAGTAATACCTCATGCTATTTATTTTGGACCAGATTCACCCCCGAGCAAAATGACCATTTTGCCCCTAACATTTTAAAATTTTACAACTTAGTCCCTAGGCTCGTAAAATAAAATACATGCAATTCCTTGGTTACCCAAGCCTAGCTGAATGTATTATAAACTCATACTAGCCCACATTTTCCTCTATTTCAAATTTCTACCACATATTTATACCTTTTGGAAAAAGGTCCTTTTAGGGGTTTTTCATGAAAATCACTTAGGAAAATATGTTTAACACACATCTAACTTTGATATTCCCACATAAATTATCAAAGAACAAACATGTCACACATGGGTCATTTTGTATACATGAACCCTAGCTTAAAATAAGGGTAGAAATGGAGAGAAAATGTTTTAAGGATCTCAAAAATACAAAGAACATTAGAAACGGGGATAAGAGTCACTTACTATTGAGCTTGGAAAGTGAAGAAACCCTAGCTATGGTGTCTCTTGGAATTTCGGCAGCAAGAAGGAGAAGAATGGCTGAATTTTGTCTTCATTTTCCCTTTTTATTGATTTTATTACCAAATGACCAAAATGTCCTTCTTTACTAAACTTCCAAAATTTTCCATGCATGTCTATTTTTGTCCAAAAACTTAGAAATTGGGCAAATTACTCTTTAAGACCTTATAATTAATAATATAAAGCAATTTCATGTGAATTGCTTCTAAAATCCAAGTTTTACAATTTATTCAATTTGGTCCCTAATTTCCAATTGGACACCTTACACTAAGAATTTCTTCATGAAACTTTAAGACATGCTTATTTTCATTTCCTAGACCTCATATTGTTCATGAAATAATTATTTTAATGTTATATTTTTGGCCCCGAAACCACTATTTCGTCTTTGGGATGTTACATTGCTCCCCCCAAGGACTTCTCATGGTTTCTTCAAGCTCCCATGTAGCCTCTTCCACACTGTGTCGTTGCCTTAAAACTTTCACCAGGGCAATATTTTTATTCCATAATTGTTTGACTTCTCGAGCCACAATCTTGACTGGTTCTTCCCCATAAGTCATGTCCGGTCTAATCTCAACTTCCGTCGGCAAAATCACATGTGAGGGATCTGATCTATATCTACGTAACATGGACACATGGAAAACATTGTGAATCTTTTCCAATTCAGGTGGCAATGCTAAACGATAGGCCAACGGTCTAACTCTCTCAACAATCTCGTAGGGTCCAACGAACATTGGACTTAGTTTGCCTTTTCGACCAAATCTCAAGACCTTTTTCCATGAAGATACCTTCAAGAACACTTTGTCTCCAACTTGAAATTCAATCTCTTTTCTTTTCAAATAAGCATATGATTTTTTCCTATTCGATGCCACTTCCAAACAATCACGTATCACTTTAACCTTTTCTTCAGTTTCCTTATTCAGATCAACTCCATGAATCTGGTGCTCTTTGAGTTCTATCCAGTACAATGGTGTCAGGCACTTTCGGCCATATAAGGCCTCATACGGTGACATTTTCAAACTTGTCTAGAAACTGTTGCTGTAGGCGAATTCCACCAAAGGTAAGTATTTTTCCCAACTACCCTAAAATTCAAGGACGCAACATTGTAACATGTCCTCAAGAATCTGAATCGTCCGCTCAGACTGACCATCAGTTTGCGGGTGAAAAGCCGTACTAAACTCAACTTTGTACCCAAGGCTTCTTGTAGTTTCTTCCAAAATCTCGAAGTGAATCTCAGGTCTCTATTTGAAATGATCGACAACAGTACCCCGTGTAATCTCACAATCTTGAACATGTATAAGTTGGCCAATCTATCAAGAGAGTAATCTGTTCATATAGGAATAAAGTGAGCCGACTTCGTTAGTCTATCCACTACAACCCAAACAACATCTTTCTTTTTCAGGGTTAACGGTAGTCTAGTTACGAAGTCCACGGTGATCCTGTCCGATATCCATTGGGAACCATTACAGGCTGTAATAATCCTGAAGGTACTTGGTGTTTAGCCTTGACTTGCTGACATATCAAGCATTTCGACACAAATTCAGAGGTATCTCTTTTCATACCATTCCACCAGTACATGGTCTTTAAATCATTGTACATCTTGGTATTTCCCAGGTGAAGTGACAGACAACTATCATGTGCCTCTTGCAAAATCTTCCGAATAAGATCATTATCTTTGGGTACACAGACCCTATCTCGAAACATTAAACAACCATTAGAATCAATCTGAAAATCTGATTCGACTCCCGTTTCACATGATGCTCTTTTAACTTGCAAGTCACTATCATTGGTTTGACTTACAGAAACCTCTTGGATAAATGTCGGTCTATCTCTCAACTCGGCCAAAATCAAACCATCATCAGATAATGCCAAATGTGTGTTCATAACCTTCAGAGCAAACAAGGACTTTCTACTCAACGCGTCAGTCTTACCGGAATGGTAATCAATCACAAGCTCATAATCCTTTATCAACTTTAGCCACTTTCACTGTCTCAGATTCAAATCCTTTTGAGTCATCAAGTACTTCAGACTCTTGGGATCGGTAAATACACGGCATGTTTCACCATACAAATGGTGTCACCAAATTTTTAAGGCAAATACAGTAGTAGCTAGCTCAAAGTCATAAGTTGGATAATTTTCTCGTGTGGTTTCAGTTGCCTCGAGGCATAAGCTATCACTTTTCCCTCTTGCATAAGCACACAACCCAATCCATTTAAAGACACATCGCTATAAATCACAAATTCTTTTCCCGGTTCGGGTTGTATCAAAACTGAAGCTTCTATCAGTAATGTCTTCAATTTATCGAAACTTTGCTGACATTTTTCCGACCATTCAAACTTAACACCTTTTTGCAGTAACTTCATCAAGGGAGTTGCAATCATCAAAAATTATTTCACAAAGCGTCGGTAATAATCGACTAAGCCTTAAAAGCTCCTAACCTTTGCTATGTTCTTCGGCGGCTTCCACTTGACAATAGTAGAAATTTTATTCGGATCAACTCGAATGCCATCACCCGACACAATATGACCGAGAAATTTGACTTCTTGAAGCCAAAACTTGCTCTTGCCAAACTTAGATAGAGTTGCCTATCCTGTAATGTCTGTAAAATAGTCCTCAAATGTTTAGCATGTTCGAACTCATTCTAGGAATAGATCAAAATATCATCTATGAATACTACTACAAACTTGTCTAAGTACGGTCAGAATACACGATTCATTAAATCCATAATGCAGCTGGGGTGTTTGTTAGACCAAAAGGCATGACGAGTAACTCGTAGTAACCATACCTCATCCTGAAGGCAATGTTAGGCACATTTGCCTCCTTAACTCGTAACTGGTAGTAGCCGGATCTCAAATCTATTTTTGAAAATACGATGGCTCCCCTCAATTGATCGAACAAGTCATCAATCCTAGGCAAGGGATACTTATTCTTAATAGTCACCTTATTGAGTTGCTGGTAGTCTATGCACGAATAAAACGAGAGCACCCCAAGGTGAAGAGCTCGGTCTTGCAAAACCTTTGTCAGTCAATTCTTGCAACTGTGATTTTAACTCCTTCAACTCAGTAAAGCCATTCTATACGGAACAATAGAAATAAGCATCGTTCTCGATACTAGCTCAATACCGAATTCCACCTCTCTAATAGGAGGTAACCCTGGTAACTCTTTTGGGAACACGTCCTGATATTCACGAACTATCGGTACCGACTCAAACTTTAATTTAGATTCTTTAGTATTCAATATGAATGCAAGGTAAGCTTCATATCCTTTCTTCGTATATCTTTGAGCCATCATTGCAGTAATCACAGCCTGTAGTGCATTCAACTCATTTGAATCAACCCGAAAAATGTCACCATCTGAACATTTTAATTCCATGTACTTGCTACCACAGTTTACTATCACATCATGGACAGTCAACCAATCCATACCAAGTATTACATCAAATTCGTCAAATGGAAAAAGCATAAGATTTAACGAAAAACAATGTCCTTGAATCGTCAAAGGACAATTCTTACAAAATTTATCTACTAACACCGACTTGCCTAGAGGGTTCAACACCTTAACTATAGATTCCGTTGATTCCATAAAAATATTCATGCTAAACACCAATTTCATGCATATGTAGGAATGGGTCGATCTCGAATCAATTAAGGCAATGAAATGAGTATTATGAAGAGAAAGTACACCCGTAATGACATCGGGAGTTGAAGCTTTCTCTCTAGCGCGTGTCGCATAAGTCCTTGCCAGAGCTTAAGCCTCTGATTTTGTAGTTGTATCCTTGACACCAGTTTAACTACCACTTGCACTTCTAGGATGTCGTGGTGTTTTACCTCGAGGATTAGGAATATTAGATTTTGGGGCTGTAACAACCTGATTTTGGGGCTAGTCAGAGTAGTGGTCTCAGGACCACAAATATGAAGTCATAGAAATTATTTTATTATTATTATAGAGTCATAGTATGATTATAGGAGTGCATGAAAAATTTGGTGAGCTAATTTTAACATTTATGAGCACAATTGTGAAAAATGACTAAATCGCATGAAGTGCAAAAGTCTTGAATTGATAGCTAAGGTTGTTAAATAGCTAGAGAACCAAAATTGGGGGTCTTTAAAGGGAAATTACTCCCTTAAAAGAAAGCATAGCCGGCCATGGGAGACAAATTGGAAAGAAGGTCAAAATTAGGTGAAGCTTAGGTCACCAATTTTGACTAGTTATTTTTTTAATAAAACAAAAAGGAAAAGCTATCATTTTTCTCTCTTCTTGGCTGAAAATATCAGCCATTGTAGGGTATTGAAAGCTTCAAAAATTTCAGCAACTTTGAGCCTTCTCAAGTAAGTGATTTTGATAGTTTCTCTTAATGATTTTTATATTTTTGATACCCTAGAAGCATGAGCTTTCAAATGAGTGGACTATCTTGCAAAATGGTTGAAAGTCTAGGGTTTTTCCATGAGATCATTTAGGGTGTTTTCTGAAATTTTATGAAAGAATATGAGTCTTAGTTGTGTAATAGACAACTTTTGTGAAAGGTGTTACCATGAAAACACCTAAAGGGACCATTTGGCACAAGTTGTAAAATGAATGGTAAATGTGTGAAATAGAGAGAATTTGGGGTTTCTATGAGAGTAAAAAAGAGTTCAAATAAGCTTAAAATGCGAAGAAATTCGATAAAAATTGATTTTTGAGCATAGGGGTAAAATGGTCATTTTGCCAAAGTTTAGGGGCAAAACGGTCATTTTACTGAAGATGTGAGTTTTTAGTTGCTTGAATTTAATTAGTGGCTAAATGAGTGTATTTTTCTAATTAGATCAAGAATTGTCAAATCTGAACCTAGACCGAGGGAAAGCCAAGCAAGTCGACTAAACCGACTAGTCGTATATGTTTTGTAATCCGAGGAAAGTGGTATACGAATAATACAACTACATTACTAATGTATGTGTTGAATTGTATTTGAATTAATATAGCATGAATTGCTTGATTGTGGAATTGAGATAGCATGATGATAATAGAGATAGTAGAGTTCCTGTTTGAATCTAGGAAATAAATTAGATATTCATGTTGTGACATATGGGTTATTATTGGCAAGTGTAAGAGATGTATGAAACATGCATCGACCACCTTATGAGAGCCAGTGTAAGACCATATCTGGGACATGGCATCAACATTGAGACGAGAGCTAGTATAAGACATGTCTGGGACATGCATCGGCCTCGAGATGTAAGCCAGTGTAAGACATGTCTAGGACATGCATCGGCTATGAGATGATAGTGAGTGTAAGACCATGTCTGGGACATGGTATTGACACCTTACCCATGTCTGAAGCTTCATGAATATCCGGTAGTGTTTGAAATGGTTCAATGGCGAGTGTTATGTTCTAAGCTAATGAGGAAAGTATAACCGTGTTGTGAGTGGTACAGGTACCTAATTGGTATGTATGAGATATGAGCTCATTGAACAATATGTAACTAGTATGGATGGTAATAAGTAAGTTATGCCTACGCCTACGTTCTATCATGAGCATGTGAGTCATTGATAAAATGTTGTTGTTTTGTATTTACTTATATGCAACTTACTAAGCTTTTATGCTTACTCCCTTTCCTTTCCATTTTCTTACAGTGCCGCCTATCTAGCTTAAGGATCACCGGAAGTCAGAGATATCGATCACACTATCAATCGAAGCATTCGGTATAGTTGGATTTATATTTTTAATTATGGCATGTATAAGACTTAGACCTTATTATTTTGTGTTTTTGAGATTTGGCCAAATGTGTTGGCTTGGGTTAGAAGCCCTTCAATTTGTATTATGTCTTGAATGATGGCTAACATTCATTTTGAATTTATAAAAGATGCATTATCATGAGATAATGAATATCTATTGTGGCTGATTTGATTTTAGAAAATTGTTCTTGTTTTAGCATTGGTTGGAATTTGTATAGAAATAGGAAAGTAAGGGTGGCAATGAGGCTTGGTAAATAGCCTTATATTGTCCACACGGGTAGACACAAGGGCATGTGTCTAGGCTGTGTGTGACATACGGTCTACCCCATGGGCGTGTAGTTCGGTCGTGTGTCCCCTACACGTAAAATTTTCAAATCAGTATGCATGGTAATGAACACACGAGTAGAGACACGACCGTGTGTCTCAGACGTGTAGAGGGCACGATCTAGTACACGGGCATGTGCCTTGGCCATGTGACATCATGAGCATGCTGACGCTAGAAACAAAATGTCCATGTTTTTGTTCACGGGCTAGAACACAGGCGTGTTGTTGCCATGTGAGGGACACGAACCATTGATACGGGCATGTGTCTGGCCGTGTGAAAACCCCTGTATGTGTGAATTAGAATTTAATTCTACACGGGTATGGGACACGGGCATGTCCCAAGGTGTTTAGCTTACACGGGCCATCAGCACGAGCATGTCGAAATGGTCACACGGACGTGCTACTCTTTCACACGGGCATGTGCCCTGTTTTAAAAGAAAATTCCTTAAGGTGGGTTTAAGTACCCAGAATGGTTTCAAATAATTTTCAATGATCGATTTGGGGCTTGTAGGCCCATAATAAAAAGTTTAAAGTAGATATTGAAAAATTTTTAAGTTTGGATTGAGTCTCGGTGACTTGAGATTGGTTGGTTGTATGCATGAGATCAAGTTAGGTAATGCCTTGTACTCCTCCCCAGCGTAGGTTACGTATATAGGTTGTTACATTTAGTGGTATCAGAGCTATGGTTCAGTCGGTTCTAGGACTAACCTAGCGAGAGTTCGAGTCTAGTTGTACATGCCATAACTGTATATTGATAGTGTGCCAATTTTTGACGATTATAAATTATGTGTCATATAGTAAATGGATCCGGATAGAGCCACAGTGGATGACGTAGAGAGTAACGCGCCGGCTCCCGCTGAAGGGACCGCTCCAATAGAGGGTAAGCCCGTGACTATGGGCCAAGACGGAGGGGTTAGAGATGCCTATCTCTGAATGATGGATGCTTGGTACACGGAGTTTGTTCGTGTGAATTCGGACACTCCACCTCCCCTACCTCCTCCGATTCCTCAGTATGCCCTGGTAGTTCCGCAAGGTGTAGACATGTTTAGAAGGGTGAAGCCTCCGGTAAACAAGATCAGAAAATAAGGGGCTGAAGAATTCCAAGCTAGCATAGATGATGACCCATAGAGGGTAGAGTTTTGGCTAGAAAATGCCATCAGGGTATTTGATGAATTGTCATGCACGCCTGAAGAGTGCGTGAAGTGTGCAATGTCGCTCTTGAAAGATTCTGCCTACCAGTGGTGGAACACTCTCGTGTCTTTGGTACCGAAAGAGAGGGTAACTTGGGAATTCTTCCAAGAAGAGTTTCGAAAAAAGCATATTAGTTAGCGATTTATATACTAAAAGAGAAAGGAATTCCTAGAGCTAAAGCAAGGCCGAATGTCAGTGACAGAATATGAATGTGAATTTGTAAGGCTAGCAAGTATAGGCGGGAGTACGTGTCTATAGAAGCCACCATGTGTAAGAGGTTTGAGGACGGCCTCAATGAAGATATTCGAGTGTTTGTTGGCATCTTAGAGCTGCGGGAATTTGTAGCCCTTGTTGAAAGAGCCTGTAAGGCCAAAGAGTTGATTAAAGAAAAGAGGAAAACAGCTTTTGAGTCGCGGGATGCAAAGAAGAGACAGATGGGGAAATCACATCAGTCATCATTTAAAAGATCGAGAGAGTTCACTACTTGGTTGAATGCTTCGTGGGGTATTTGATTAGGAACAAGAACCGATGGAACACAACTTCGAAGCCCAAACCACTTCGATCGCAAGTGTTGGTAGCACTCAGCCAAATAGGCCAGACTGCTCGTAATGTGGAAGGCGTCATTTTGGTGAGTGTCGAGGCAATGAAAGGGGTTGTTTCACGTGCGGATCATTGGAACACTTCAGATTGTCCTGAGTTGGATGAATGAGAGAGAACCCCAGAAGTGGGGCTAGCAGTAGAGGCACGCCAAGAGATGCTGTGGTGAGGTCTGAGGGTAGAGCGCCTACAAGGACGTACGCTATTCGAGCTCGGGAAGGGGCAGAGTCTCCCGGCGTGATCACGGGTACCTTTTCTATCTATGAAATATCTATTGTTGCTTTAATTGACCTGGGATCTACCCACTCTTATATTTGTATGGAATTGATACCTCGTATGAGTATGCTAGTAGAGTCCACTGAGTTTGTAATAAAAGTGTCCAATCCTTTAGGTAGACATGTACTAGTGGGCCAAGTATGTAGAAATTGCCCTTTGACAATTAGAGCTCATTGTTTTCTGGCTAACTTGATGTTACTGCCATTTGATGAGTTTGATGTAATTCTTGGAATGGATTGGTTGTCTGCTTATAGTGTTCTAGTGGACTACGAGAAAAAGTTAATTGAGTTAAAATGTGAAGACGTGAATGTTCTTCGAGTTGGACCAGATGAGTCAGATAATCTGCCTGTAGTAATATCGTCTTTGACTATTGAGAAATATTTGAGGAAAGGATATGAAGCTTATCTAGCTTTTGTGTTGAATACTCAAGTGTCTGAGTTGAAGATCGAATCGGTACCAGTGGTTTGTGAATTTACAGACGTGTTTCCAGAAGAATTACCCGGATTGCCTCCGGTGAGGGAAGTTGAGTTTGAAATTGAGTTGGTCCCTGGTACAACACCCATCTCGATTACTCCGTACAGGATGGCTCCAACGGAGTTTAAAGAGTTGAAAGCACAGTTACAAGAGCTAACGGACAAGGGCTTTGCGAGACCGCATTTTTTCCTGTGGGGCGCACCCGTGTTGTTTGTGAAAAAGAAAGACAGGTCAATGAGGTTATGTATCGACTATAGATAGCTCAATAAAGTAATAGTGAAGAACAAGTATCCTTTGCCAAGGATCGACGACCTGTTTGATCAGTTAAAGGGAGCCACAGTATTTTCCAAGATTGACTTGAGATCCAAATACTACCAGTTAAGAGTGAAAGAGCAAGATGTGCCGAAGACTGCATTTCAAACAAGATACGGGCATTATGAATTCCTCGTCATGCCCTTTGGTTTGACTAATTCCCCGACTATTTTTATGGATTTGATGAACCGCATTTCCCGACCGTATCTAGATAAGTTTTTCGTCGTCTTTATCGATGACATATTGGTTTATTTGAGTGATGAGGGTGAGCATGCAGAGTATCTGAGACTTGTGTTGCAAACATTAAGAGATAAGCAATTATACGCCAAGTTCAGTAAGAGTGAATTTTGGCTTAAGGAGGTCAAATTCCTAGGACACATTGTGTCAGGAGACGGGATCCGAGTTGACCCAAGCAAGATCTCAGCTATTGTAGAGAGGAAACCACTGAGGAATGTAACTGAGGTCCAAAGCTTTTTGGATTTTTCCGGATATTATAGACTGTTTGTAAATGGATTCTCTATGATAGCTATGCTAATGACAAGGCTACTGCACAAGGATGTCAAGCTTGAGTGGACAGAAAAGTGCCAATAGAGTTTCAAGAAATTAAAGGCTTTGTTGACCGAAGCCCCAGTGTCAGTGCAACCGGAGTCAGGCAAGGAGTTTGTGATATATAGCAATGCCTTCTTGAATGGTTTGGGGTGTGCGCTTATGCAAGAAGGTAAGGTCATAGCTTACGCTTCAAGGCAACTGAAGCCACATGAAAAGAATTACCCAACGCATGATTTAGAGTTGGTTGCCATCATATTTGCGTTGAAAATTTAGAGACACCATCTGTATGACGAGAAATGTCGGGTTTTCACCGACCATAAGAGCATAAAGTACTTGATGACTCAAAAGGAATTGAATTTGCGGCAACAACGATGGTTAGAGCTAATAAAGGATTACGAGTTGATTATTGACTACCACCTGAGAAAAGCAAATGTGGTCGCGTATGCATTGAGTAGAAAATCATTATTTGTACTGAAAGCAATGAATGCCAATATGGCTTTGTTTGATGATGGTTCAGTTCAAACAGAGTTGAGAGCTAGACCGAGTTTCTCCAAGAGATCCAAGAAGCTTAAAAAGGTGATGAGAAATTGCAAGCCAAGAGAACTCAGTGTGAGTCAGGAATTGAATCAGATTTTCGTATTAGTACCGATGGATGTATAATGTTCAAAGATAGAGTTTGTGTACCCAAGAACAATGAGCTTATTCAAAAGATTCTGAGAGAGGCACATAGTGGTTGTTTGTCCATCCACCCTGGCAGTATGAACATGCACAATGACCTCAAGAAAATGTATTGGTGGTTAGGTATAAAAAGAGACATTTCAGAGTTCGTGTCTAAGTGCCTAGTGTGTCAGCAAGTGAAAGCTGAACACCAAGTACCTTCGGGTCTACTTCAGCCTATCATGGTCCCCGAGTGGAAGTGGGATCGAATCACAATGGATTTTGTGATGGGTTTGCCGGTAACCCCAAAGAAAAAGGATGTTGTTTGGGTTGTTGTGGATAGCTAACAAAGTCGGCATACTTCATACCTATGCGTAACGACTACTCCCTTGAGAGATTAGCCGACTTGTACGTTTCCGAGATTGTGAGAATACACGGGGTGCCTATATCGATTATTTTAGACAGAGACTCGAGATTTACCTCGAGGTTTTGGAAAAAGTTACAAGAGGCATTGGGAACAAAGTTGAGTTTTAGCACAGCTTTCCATCCGCAAACTTACGGTCAGTCAGAGAGAGTAATTCAAATATTAGAGGACATGTTGTGGTGTTGCGTCCTTGAGTTCTAGGTTGTTGGGAAAAGTATCTACCATTGGTTGAATTCACTTATAATAACAGTTATCAGAAAAGTTTGAAAATGGCATCTTATGAAGCTTTGTATGGGCGAAATTGTCGAACGCCCTTATATTGGATCGAGCTTAGAGGGTTAGATTCACGGGGTCGATTTAGTCAAGGAGACTGAAGAGAAAGTTAGACTGATTTGTGACTACTTGAAGGCCACCTCAGATAGGTAGAAATCCTATGCAGATTTGAAACGAAAGGAAATTGAATTTCAAGTCGGTGATAAGGTATTTTTGAAAGTGTCCTCGGGGAGGAATGTTCTCAGATTTGGTAGAAGAGGTAAATTGAGTACCCGTTTCATAAGGCCTTATGAGACTATTGAGAGAGTAGGACCAGTTGCCTACAAATTAGATTTACCACTGAAATTGGAAAAGATTCATGATGTGTTACATGTGTCCATGCTACGTCGATATAGATCAGACCCTTTGAATGTGATTACGCCATCAGAGGTTGAGATTCATCCGGACATGACTTATGGTGAAGAGCCAGTCAAGATTTTAGTTCAGGAAGTCAAACAATTAAGAAATAAGAGTATAGCACTTGTGAAAATTTTGTGGCATAGAAATAGAGTCGAGGAAGCCACATGGGAACCCAAGGAGACTATGAGAGATTAGTACCCGAACTTATTCACCAATAAGATTTTTTAGGACGAAAATCCCTAAGGGAGGAGAAATGTAACAACCAAATTTTGGGGCTAGTCGGAGTAGTGGTCTCGGGACCACAAATCTAAAGTTAGAGAAATTATTTTATTATTATTTTAGAGTCATAGTATGATTATAGGAGTGCATGAAAAATTTGGTGAGTTAATTTTAACGTTTGTGAGCACAATTGTGAAAAATGACTAAATCGCATGAAGTGCAAAAGTCTTGAATTGATAGCTAAGGGTGTTAAATAGCTAGAGGACCAAAATTGGGGGTCTTTAAAGGGAAATTACACCCTTAAAAGATAGCATAGTCGGCCATGGGAGACAAATTGGAGAGAAGGTCAAAATTAGGTGAAGCTTAGGTCACCAATTTTGACTAGTTGTTTTTTTAATAAAACAAAAAGGAAAAGCTATCATTTTTCTCTCTTAACCGAAAATATCAGCCATTGTAGGGGATTGAAAGCTTCAAAAATTTCAGCAACTTTGAGCCCTCTCAAGTAAGTGATTTTGATAGTTTCTCTTAATGATTTTTACATTTTTGAGACCGTAGAAGCATGAGCTTTCAAATGAGGGGACTATCTTGCAAAATGGTTGAAAGTCTAGGGTTTTGCCATGAGAGCATTTAGGGTGGTTTTTGAAATTTTATGGAAGAATATGAGTCTTAGTTGTGTAATAGACAACTTTTGTGAAAGGTGTTACTATGGAAACACCTAAAGGGACCATTTTGCACAAGTTGTAAAATGAATGATAAATTTGTGAAATAGAGAGAATTTAGGGTTGCTATAAGAGTAAAAAAGAGTTCAGCTAAGCTTAAGATGTGAAAAAGTTCGATAAAAATCAATTTTTGAGCATAGGGGTAAAATGGTTATTTTGCCAAAGTTTAGGGGCAAAACAGTCATTCTACCGAAGATGTGAGTTTTTAATTGCTTCACTTTATTTAGTGACTAAATGAGTGTATTTTGCTAATTAGATCAAGAATTGTCAAATTCAAACCTAGACCGGGGGAAAGCCAAGTAGGTCGAGTAAACCGACTAGTCGTATATGTTTTGTAATCCGAGGTAATTTGTATATGAATAATACAACTACATTACTAATGTATGTGTTGAATTGTATTTGAATTAATATAGCATGAATTGCTTGATTGTGGAATTGAGATAGCATGATGATAATAGAGATAGCAGAGTTCCTGTTTGAACCTAGGAAATAAATCAGATATTCATGCCGTGACATATGGGTTATTGTTGGCTAGTGTAAGACATGTTTGGGACATGCATCGTCCACCTTATGAGAGCCAGTGTAAGACCATGTCTGGGACATGGCATCGGCATTGAGACGAGAGCTAGTGTAAGACATGTCTGGGACATGCATCGGCTAAGAGATGATAGTCAGTGTAAGATCATGTCTGGGACATGGCATCGACTTGAGATATGAGCCAGTGTAAGACCATGTCTAGGACATGGCATCGACACCTTACCCACGTCTGAGGCTTCATGAATATCGGGTAGTGTTCTAACTGGTTCAACGGTGAACGTTATGTTCTAAGCTAATGAGGAAAGTATAACCATGTTGTGAGTGGTGCAGGTACCTAATTGGTATGTATGAGATATGAGCTCATTGAACAATATGTGACTAGTATGGATGGTAATGAGTAAGTTATGCCTATGCCTACCTTGGTATCATGAGCATGTGGATAATTGATAAAATGTTGTTGTTGTGTATTTACTTATATGCAACTTACTAAGCTTTTATGCTTACTCCCTTTCCTTTCCATTTCCTTACAATGCCGCCTATCTAGCTCAAGGATCACCGGAAGTCAGAGATATCGATCACACTATCAACCGAAGCATTCAGTGTAGTTGGATTTATATTTTTGATTATGGCATGTATAAGACTTAGACCTTATTATTTTGTGTTTTTGAGATTTGGCCAAATGTATTGGCTTGGGTTAGAAGCCCTTCAATTTGTATTACGTCTTGAATGGTGGCTAACATTCATTTTGAATTTATAAAAGATGCATTATCATGAGATAATGAATGTCTATTGTGGCTTATTTGATTTTAGAAATTGTGCTCGTTTTAGCATTGGTTGGAATTTGTATGGAAATTGGCAAGTAAGGGTGGCATGAGGCTTAGTAAATAGCCTTATATTGTCCACATTGGTAGACACACGGGCGTGTGTCTAGGCCGTGTGTGACACACAGTCTGCCCCATGGGCTTGTAGTTCGGCCATGTGTCCCCTACACGTAAAATTTTCAAGTCAGTGTGCATGGTAATAAACACACGAGCAGAGACACGGTCGTGTGTCTCAGACGTGTGGAGTGCATAGTCTAGCACACGGGCGTGTGCCTTTGCCGTGTGGCATCATGAGCATGCTGATGTCAGAAATAGAATGTCCATGTTTTTGTACACGGGCTAGGACACGGGCATGGCATGGTTGTGTGAGGGACACGGGCCATTGACACGGGCGTGTGTCTAGCCATGTAAAAACCCCTATAGGTGTGAATTAGAATTTAATTCTACACGGGTGTGGGACAAGGGTGTGGGACACGGGCATGTCCCAAGGTGTTTAGGCCGTGTGAGCCACACGGGCCATCAGCAAGACCATGTCGAAATGGTCACACGGGCGTGTTACTCTTCCACACGGGTATGTGCCCTGTTTTAAAGGTAAATTCCTTACGGTGGGTTTAAGGACCCAGAATGGTTCTGAATTGTTTCCAATGATCGATTTGGGTCTCGTAGGCCCATAATAAAAAGTTTAAAGTAGATATTGAAAATTTTTTAAGTTTGGATTGAGTCTCGGTGACTTGAGATTGGTTGTATACATGAGATCAAGTTAGGAAATACCTTGTACTCCTCCCGAGTGTGGGTTACAGGTATAGGGTGTTACATTTTATGGTATCAGAGCTATAGTTTAGTCGATTTTAGGACTAACCTAGCGAGAGTACTAGTCTAGATATACATGCCATAATTGTATATTGATAGTGTGACGATTTCTGACGATTATAAATTATGTTTCATATTGTAAATAGATCCGGATAGAGCCACGGCGGATGACGTAGAGAGTAAAGCGCCGGCTCCCACTGATGGGACCGCGCTAGTAGAGAGTCAGATCGTAACTATGGCCCAAGGTGGAAGGGCTAGAGAAGCCTATCTCTGAATGATGGATGCTTGGTACATGGAGTTTGTTCGTGTGAATCGAACACTCCACCTCCCCCACCTTCTTTGATTCCTCAGTATGCCCCGGTTGCTTCGCAAGGCATGGACATGTTTAGAAGAGAGGAGCCTCCGGTAAATAAGATCCAAAAACAAGAAGCCAAGAAATTTTGGGCTAGCATAGATGATGACTCGAAGATGGCAGAGTTTTGGCTAGAAAATGCCATCAGGTATTTGATGAATTGTCATGCACATCTGAGGAGTTTGTGAAGTGTGCAGTGTCGCTCTTGAGAGATTCGACCTACCAGTGGTGGAGCACTCTCGTGTCTGTGGTACCGAGAGAGAGGATAACTTGGGAATTCTTCCAAGAAGAGTTTCGAAAGAAGTATATTAGTCAGCAGTTTATAGACCAAAAGAGAAAGGAATTCCTAGAGCTAAAGCAAGGCCGAATGTTAGTGACAGAGTATGAGCCTGAATTGGTAAGGCTCAACAAGTATGCGCAGGAGTGCGTGTCTACAGAAGCCACCATGTGTAAGAGGTTTGAGGACGGCCTCAATGAAGATATCCTGGTGTTTTTTGGCATCTTAAAGCTACGTGAATTTGTAGCCCTTGTTGAAAGAGCCTGTAAGGCCGAAGAGTTGATTAAAGAAAGGAGGAAAGCAATTTTTGGGTTGCGGGATGTAAAGAAGAGACAGATGGGGAAATCACATTAGTCCTCATCTAAAAGATTGAGAGAGTTCACTACCCGGTCTAACGCTTAGGTGGGGTATTCGAATAGGAACAAGAATCGAAAGAACACAACTTCGAAAGCCCAGACCACTTCAGTCGCAAGTGTTGATAGCACTCGGCCAAATAGGCCAGACTGCTCACAATGTGGAAGGCATCATTTTGGTGAGTGCCGAGGGAATAAAAGGGGCTGTTTCAAGTGTGGATCATTGGAACATTTTATCCGTGATTGTCCCAAGTTGGATGAGAGAGAGTGAAAACAAGACGTGAAAGCAAACAGTGCTCCCTTTAGGGGTA
Source organism: Gossypium hirsutum (assembly GCF_007990345.1). Classification (NCBI taxonomy): domain Eukaryota; kingdom Viridiplantae; phylum Streptophyta; class Magnoliopsida; order Malvales; family Malvaceae; genus Gossypium; species Gossypium hirsutum. The sequence continues at coordinate 77,491,983 of NC_053436.1, forward strand.
GATCACATTATCATAACTTGTGTACTCTGACACGGTTCTGTTTCCTTGTTTGAGTTCTAGGAACTCCTTCTATTTCTGGTCCAAGAACCTTTGGCTGATATACTTTTTCCTAAATTCCGCTTGGAAGAATTCCCATGTGATACTCTCTCTCTCGGTGCTACTGAGGATAAGGTTTTCCACCAATGGTAAGTAGTGTCCTTCAATAGCGACACCGCACATTTCAAACTTTCCTTAGGAGTACAAGACAGTTTGTCGAGAACTCTCATAGAATTCTCAAGCCAAAATTCGACACGTTCCGGATCGTCGTCAATTGTGGCCCTAAACTCTTCGGCTCCATATTTCCTAAGTTTGTCCACTGGGGCCTTACCAATTCTCATAGGCACCACATCTTATGGTACTTCTCTTTCAGGTCGAGCAGTGGGTGGAGGTGGTCGTGGTATATTGCGGAGGTTCCTTAAATAATCCCCAAATCATTCATCCATCATCTCAAAGAAGGCAGCTTTTGCCTTTGCTCGGCCTTCAAACGCAGGCCTTCTACTACTACTAGCAGTAGCTCGTTGAACAGAAGCTGGAGCGTGGCTCTCGGCTCCCTCGGACTCATCTTGAGCTTGATTGGAAGACATTTACTATATTCAAAAACAATTAAAAATGGTTAGGAGATGTCATACTATCATAACTTGTGTAATGGCATGTATACCTATACTCGACATATGCTACGTTAGTCCTAGATTTGACTAAATCGTAGCTCTGATACCACTAAATGTAACACTTCTTACTTGTAATCGAGGCCTAGACAAGTACGAGGCGATACCAGACATATACTCGGACACTTTCAAAAAATACAGGTTATAAAATTTCATTCTAATTTAAAGTCGACTAAATGTCATCATAGTGTCCTGATTATGGACCTACAAGGTCCAAAACAAATATTAAAGGCGATCTGGGACTAAACCGAGAACTATAGAAAATTGTAGTAAAATTACTAGGGTTATGCCTCACACACCCATGTGGAGGCAAAGCAGGGGTACACCTGTGTGTCCCATCCGTGTTGAATTATTTGGATTTATTTTCTATTTCGAACCTAGAGACGCCCGTGTCATCACCCGTGTCCAAAAACCCAGACACTCTGTTTATGATGTCATCATTCATTTTGAGGTACGCGGTTGAGACACACAGCCGTGTCTCTGCCCGTGTGTTTACTACTATGCAAACTGACCTAAAATTTTAAGTGCAGGGGACACACGGCCAAGCAACACGCTCATGGGGCTGACTGTGTGTCACACACGGACTAGATACACACCTGTGTGTCTACCCATGTGAACCTTTTTAGGGCTATCTTCTAAGCCTTTGGTCACCCTCTAACATCCATACACAGTTAAAGATTTCAAGGGTATTTAACATGGCCTAGTTATACTCTTAAGCAACCTTAGCATAACTCGTTGCATGTTAATCTCATCTCATCGGTTTAGTACATGCTAAATTATCCTTTTTGAATTAAGGATTACCATATCATCAAACACATTTACACTTGGCTCATTCTATAACTCATTGCCAATTATGACCTAGCCATCTCCAAGTGATTTGGCCATATTCCACATGTCCGTTCATGATATACCACATTTAATCATCTAATGAACATTTGAACACCAACATGCACAATTAGTAGATTACAACCAACATCAAAATGAGCCATGGTAAGCACTAATTAGCATACAACCATATTAAGCACTAATTCCAACAAGCACAATTAGTAGGTTACAACCTACATCAAAATGAACATTTATATGCTTAGTAAATCCGGATAACTGGAAAGTAAACTTACTAGTTAATTAGCATACAACTATATTAAGCACTAATTCCAACAAGCATGAAATAGTTTCCCTATCACATGCACTCAATCAGCAAGTTAGTCTCATAACAAAACATCATGTCATTAGTCTTAGATGAGCTCATCAATTCAATGGATAGCCATTTACCGTCATGTCATACAAGTGATCATCTCTAGTACGCACTCCTGTGAACCTTATATCTTATGGCAGGATTACTAGTTCAGGCTAAATCCCTCGTAGTAGTAACTCATAGAGCAATGTCGGGATTACCAGTCCAGGTTAAATCCCTTTAACGACAATTGCTCTCATAAGCTCAAATCTGAATTGCCAGTCTCGGCTAAATTCAGTCCTCAATCGGATTACCCGTTCGGGTTAAATACTTAATGCACTCATATTCTTCGGGAGGCTCGATCACTCAAGGAACACCAGTCTGGGCTAGATCCTTCCCATTTTGTGATCATTGGATTACCCGTCTGGGCTAAATCCTTTTCTGCAACACATGCAGGATCTCATGTCATATAAGCCATAATTTATCCATCAGATTTCCCTTTCTATTTCAATCGGGACATTTATCATCTTTTCAATTACACTACCACATTTCATGGATTATCATGCAACGAATATCTAATTTTTTTCATACATTCAAGAACATGCATATTTAACTATATTAAGAGCTTATTTCGGGTTATACGAACTTACCTGGTAATTGCTAAGGTTTCGTATTTCAATTATTCCAAAACATTTTGTTTTCACAATCGATCTCCGGAATCGATTCCCCGGGGTCTATATCAGTAAAAACAAATTATTAATACTTCATGCTATTTATTTCGGACCGAAATTTACCCTGGGCAAAATGACCATTTTGCCCATAACATTTCAAAATTTTACAACTTAGTCCATAGCCTCGTAAAATGAAATACATGCAATTCCTTGGTTACCAAAGCCTAGCCGAATGTATTATAAACACATACTAGCCCACATTTTTCCCTATTTCATATTTCTACCACATATTTTGTACCTTTTGCAAAAAGGTCCTTTTAGGGGTTTTTCATGAAAATCACTTAGGAAAAGATGTTTAACACACATCTAACTTTCATATTCCCCCATAAATAATTAAAGAACAAACATGTCACACATGGGTCTTTTTTCATACATGAACCCTAGCTTAAAATATGGGTAGAAATGGAGAGAACATGTTTCTAGGATCTCAAAAATGCAGAGAACATTAAAAACGGGGTTAGGAGTCACTTACTATTGAGCTTGGAAAGTGAAAAAACCCTAGATATGGTGCCCCTTGGAATTTTGGTAGCAAGAGGGAGAAGAATGGTTGATTTTTGCCTTCATTTCCCCTTTTTATTGATTTTATTACCAACTGACCAAAATTCCCTTCCTTACAAACTTCCAAAATTTTCCATGCATGCTTATTTTTGTCCAAAAATATAGAAATTGGGAAAATTACTCTTTAAGACCTGCTAATTAATCTAAAGCAATTTCATGTAAATTGCTTCTACAATCCAAGTTTTACAATTTATTCAATTTGGTCCCTAATTTCCAATTGGACATCGTACACTAAGAATTTCTTCATGAAACTTTAACACATGCTCATTTTCATATCCTAGACCTCATATTGATCATGAAATAATTATTTTAACATTGTATGTATGGTCCCAAAAGCACTATTTCGTCTAGGCCCTCATTCGAAATGTTACAATATCATACCAAGAGCATACAAAAACATCACATTTTAGCCAATTCAAAACAATCAAGCCAATATGCCACAATTTGGCACCAAAACATATCAATTCGACCTATTCAAATTCATGTTATACTATTATGCCTTTAAGCCATTCAATATCACCCATTTTCATCCCGTATCATGCTTAACTAAGCACTTATAATTGTTATTCACCCAACACAAAAAATTACCAACTTACATATTCAAATTGCCATTTTTGTAAATTTAAAATAAAATCTATAATTTTAGGTTAATAAAACATCACTTATGTACATGCCACATAACCAAAATTTTAAACGAGCAAAGACTACTGAATGATAGCAGGATAGTGTGAGATTCAAGTCGATTCGATCGACACTTTCCATAAGTCAAAAATAGACAAGCAAAAAGGGAGGCAATAGATAAGCATTTGGAATGTCACATCCCAAAAATCTAGTTAGAAGAAATCGGGTTAGTGACACTAAGAGTGGTTACATTTGAAGTGTAAGTTGAGATTGTGAAAATTTTTGTAAAGATAAGTGATTTGGTTTAGTGGTTAAGTGTTGTGCTTGTGTGTGAAAGGTTCTGAGTTCGAATCATGTTCTTTCCAGTTTTGTTAAAATTCGCCTAGACCCTTAAATGTGTGTATCTGGGTTAAAAGTTATTTGTGAGCATTTGTTGTTAAGGATGAGTCTGCTGGTTTAGTGGTAAGGCTTTAACTTACTAAGAGGTCCTATGTTTGAATCGTTGAGTGTGCAAATTTGGAAATATTTTTATTCTGTTCCTTTGTGTCATTCCTTTCAAATTCAAATTCTGGAAATCTGATAAGGATTTCTTAAGTAGGATTTTATCTTTATTTTATCTTTTTCTTTTTATTTATTTATATGTAAAAAATAAATAAAATAGCAATTTCCCAATTTTTTTCCAAAATGAATGTTCACTTCCCCCACTCCCTTTCATGTTTTCCTCTCTCACTTTTTCCATTTCATTATTTTTTTGAAAACTTCCTATTTTCGGTTTTATTCATTTTTGCTTTTGTGAGTTCCTGCTATTCTATTTTGTTATCAACTATTATTCTATCATTCTGGCTGCCTTTTATTTTTAATATGCTTTTGCGAGGATCGGAGTCGTCTTGTGCTTTTAAATAGTTTCGTCGGTTGGTGGTTCTAAAATCCTCGTTGATCTATTGGCGTCAAAAAATGATCAAGTGTGTAATGAAAACCCCAAAAAATAGCAAGCGGCACAAAATTAAAAAGTGGGTTGCCGACGTCACATGTTGTGTGCCAGACCGTGTAAATCACACGGTTTGGGTCAATTGGCCATGTGGGCCACACGGGAATGTGTGAGGTCATGCATCAGGCTATGAAGACCACAAGAACTGGCCAGTTAGGCCATCTGGGCTACAAACTATGTGGGTCATTTTTTAAAAATTTTCACCTAAGCCTGTTTGACTCTGAAATTTGTATTGAGACCTTCCTTGGGTCCATTTTGCTTAAATAAGACTCGAAATGTGACATTTGTTGATATGTGTTTTTATGTGCTATGGGTAAGGTATGTGAAAAATGTGTTTACATTCTGTGTTCTGATAATACTGAAAGCATGATTACGTACGATAAGTATGACTTGGGTTAATAAACTCTGTATAGGCTACATGATATAATCTGTGTTAAGGACATTTTCATAAGCATGACATATTTTTGATTCATTAGGATTATATTTTAGCATGTTAATGCATACGCATTCCGGTGGGATTTGGTATGTGATGGAGGAAGTGTATTCTGAAAATATTATTGTAATTTTGGTAGTTAAACTGTAATATCTGTCTGGCAGCTCAGTTGCACCTTTATGAGTGGCATACCACCATGACTCGATGTGATTGGATGATGGACTCTTGTAGTCCTATTTGGTGTGATTGGTTGGACAGAGTTGGTGTGTAGCAGATGATGGTAGGATCTGTGACTACATTTGTATCTATGAATATGCATCCATATCGGAATCTGAAAATAAATACATGTTCTATATAAGAATATGTTTGAATATGTATATGAAAACGTATCTATTTAATTATGTATATCTGATTTTTTGTTTGGGATGTGTTACACAATGGTTTCGTAAGGCTCACTCTTTGTTTGTTATACTCTCAGGTAACTAGCTTGTTTAGGATAGGATGACAAGTGGGAGCTCAGATTGTTTTCTCGATTAATTAAATATGATAGTTTACGTTATTAATCTTTCTAGACATTTGGGACTGTAATTTATCTTTAGACTTTATTTTTTGTTTATGTTTGGTTTGTCAATTTTAAGGTATTTTTAGTGTAAAACTAAAAAATCACACGAATTAACAAATTGAAATTCAGTTTCTGACTAAAACTTTGAAAATTTTTACTGCAAAATTAAGTAATCACCCAAGTGTTTTTCTATAAATGAATAATTAGTTTTTGACGTACATTTGCCTTTAAAATGGAAACGATTTGCCAAAATTAATACTTTTGATAAACCATAAATGTAACATGAGTGGATTTGATGCTCCTAACCCATTAAATTCATGTTTCTATACTTAGGTGAGCATAGAGGAGCAAAAGGAGAGAAAATGGGCTAAAATTGGACAAAAAGAACTATTTTCAAGATCTACATGGCCTGGACATTTCTATACTGGCTGGGCACACACCGTGTGAGCAACACGGGCTGGCCACATGCCCATGTGCCAGCCCGTGTCGATTTTGCACCCTATTTCTCTTTTATGCAAAAAAAGCCAATTTTTAGGGATCCCGAGAATTCTAAAGTATATAAATACATAACGGAAGGAAATAGGGGTGCACACAGAGAAGAACGAAGAAAAGACTCGAAGAACAAAGAAAAGACTTGAAGGAAGCCATCAGATTCATTTCAGATGCAGACCTCTTTCAAGATTGAAGATCTGTATTCAATTTCTTTAGAAGTTTTATTGGGTTTCTTTATGTCTTGTTGTTTTCCTAACTTTGAGATGATGTTATTCTAGATTATGAACTAAAGTCCCTAGATACCTAGGGAGAATGAAGCCTATATGAATATTATTATTTGATTTCTGAATTACATGATAAATACTTAAATCATGTTCTCAATCATGTATGCTTATTCCGTGTTTTAATATTTTCAGGATATTAATACATGCTTAATGTGCTTATTTTAGTGCAGCAAAAGTCCCTGTTTAAAAGTAGATCTAGCATAATTGACTAGAGTTGCATACATTCCTAGAAATAGAACGACATAAATCTACTGGATTTGAGTCAAATCTAATATGGGAATCCATAGATCGAGTGAATGCGACAATAGGGGTTTTAATTAGGAAGAGATTTCAATTAATCAACCTAGAGTTAGTTGTTCTTATTCTCAAAATAGATATTAACATAACTTAAGGATTTCTATGGATCAAGGCACAAGTGAATAAGTCGTTTAATTCAGATTCAGAATAATAAGTGAAGTCTAGGTGGATTCTTTCCTAGGTATTGTCTATCTTATTGGTTTATTCGATTATTTTTTTAATTCATTCTCTGTTGCATTCTTAGTAATTAGTTTAGTTAATTTTTTATTAAAAACAATTCCATCATTTTATCGGTTAGATAATAGAAAAATAGTAAGTACTAGTACTTTTATTCTTCGTGGAGACGATATTGTCGACTCACCATAGCTATACTATTTATTCAATAGGTGCGCTTGCCTTTTTCGTAATTTTAGCTAGTTTAGTGACCATCAAGTTTTTGGCGCCGTTGCTGGGGAAAAAATATTAGGAACACTCAATTTTTATTAATTTAGCCATTTTTATTTTTATTGCATTTTAATTTTGTTTTAGCTTAATTTTTGGTTTCTAATTTTTTCTTTTATTTGCTTCTGGTAGGTTCTTTTAGTTTATGACTAGAAGAAACCCGTCAGGACCACTAGTATTTGATAGCGAAATTGAAAGTATAGCTCGCAGAAACCATAGAGAAGCAAGGTAGAATTGACAAAATATAGTGGAAGAGTAAGAGGAAGTTATTATCATAACTGAGAAGATGGTTGAAAATCAGAATAATCAGCTACCTCCTGTGGTTGCAGCAAATCCTATAAATCCAAATCCTGCTCCTCGTACTATGTACGATTATGCCAAGCCCACTCTAACTGGGCTAAATCAAGTACCGTGAGACTTGCTATTGCTACGAATAACTTTGAACTAAAGTCGAGCACTATTCAGATGATTCAACAGTTTGTTCAGTTTGATGGTTTGCAAAAAGAAGATCCAAATACTGATTTGGCTAATTTTTTAGAATTTTGCAACACTTTCAAGATAAATGGCATTTCTGATGATGTCATTCGCCTAAGGTTGTTTCCCTTCTCATTGAGGAATAAAGCCAAAACAGTGGTTGAACTCCTTACCACGATGTTCTATCACTAGACGGGATCAAATAATCGAGAAATTTCTGTTGAAATACTTTCTATCGACTAAGATAACTAAGTTGAGGAATGATATCTCTTCCTTCGTACAGATGGGCTTAGAGACCCTATATAATGCATGGGAGAGGTAAAAGGATTTATTGAGAAGGTTCCCTCACCATGGGTTACCTCTATGGCTACAGACTCAAATTTTCTATAACAGTTTGAACCCCTTAACTAGGCAATTCATCGATGTAGCTGCCGATGGTACTCTGAATAATAAAACACCTGAAGAGGCTTATGAGTTTATAAAGGAGATGTCACTGAATAATTATTAGTGGCAAGTCATTAGGACGATGACGACAAAAGCAGCCAGTTTTTTTAACTTAGATGCGGTCAACATGTTATCAAATCAGGTAGAACTTTTAAATAAGAAAAAATTGATGGTTTATATGGTTCTATGCAGGTACATATAGTAATACGGTGATATGAATAGAGGAGGGATGAACAATCCAGATTGTTTACCCTACGGTCCTAGCACATAGAACGAACAAAGAAATTATATGGGTAACAATTCTAGACCTCAAAATAATCCCTATTGTAACACTTATAATGCAGGTTGGAGGAACCATACCAATATCTCTTGGGGTGGTCAAGGAAACTAGTGACCACAAACCCCTCCAGGCTTTCAACGACAACCTCACCAGTAAGAAAAGAAGCCAAACCTTGAGGAAATGTTGACGAAGTTTATTTCGATGTTAGAAACCCACTTCCAGAACACCAAAACAACACTTAAAAATCAACAAACGTTGATTGAGGGGTCAAGAACCAAATCGGTCAACTTGCGAAGTTGATTTCAAAACAACCACAAGGTAGCTTGCCTAGTAACACTGAAACTAACCCAAAGGAGCAACTTTATGCAATTACTATGCGAGATAAAGAAGGGTTAGTTGAATCCGAACCAAAACTGAGGCAAGAAAATATGGTAAGTAAAGGTAAGGTTGAGGTAAGCCAGAATGAGCAAAAATCGGTCAATAAAGAAGATAAACCTTATGTGCCATATCCCAATGCGACAAAGAAAGACCACACAGATGAACATTTGGTAAATTTCTTAAACTTTTTAAAAAATTACATATTAACTTACCATTTATTGAAGCTCTTTTGCAAATGCCCAATTCTGTTAAATTTTTAAAGGAGCTTTTGGAAAACAAACGAAAGTTAGATGATTCGTCGCAGGTGGAGCTAAATGATATTTGCTCGGCCATTTTGCAGAATAAACTACCCAACAAATTGAAAGATCCAGGGAGTTTTACTATTCCTTGTTTAATTGGTAGTTTAAATGTTAATAATGCTTTGGCTAATTTAGGGGCGAGTATTAATGTCATGCCCTATAAAATGTTTAAACAACTAGGTCTTGGGAAACCCAAACAAACTAGGATGAGTATTCAATTAGCAGATAGAACCATTAGATTTCCTACGGGTATTATTGAAGATGTTCTCATTAAAATTGATAAATTCATATTCCCTGTTGATTTTGTTGTTTTAGACATGGATGAGGATAGTGCCGTACCTTTGATTCTAGGTCGGCCCTTTTTAGCAAATGGTAGAACTATTATTGATGTTGGTACAGGTGAACTCAAACTTTGTGCAGGTGATGACACGGTTACTCTCCAAACTCGTGATTCTGCTAAGATATCTAGTGATCGAGATGATTATACGAGTTCTGTTAATATGAGTAACCTTGTAGCTCAACATTCTTTGCAGAAAACACCTCGAAAAAATGGAATAAAGCTACGTTGTAATCCATGCGACAAAAATAGAACAACTCATGAAGAACAAATATTGCGAATCAATGAACTAGATGAATGGCGAACACATGTCAAGGAGAAACCAAGAATACACGATACAGAACCAAAGTGACACCATGATGAGCATGAAGATAGAACACACCAAATTAAGGTTGGGGACAAGGTACTACTAGACAAAATAAATCCTCGAATTGTCATTTTAGAGCTTAATGCAAACGGAGCAACTCCTTTTACAATAGTGAATGTCTTTCCATACGGTACAGTCGAGGTAACTCATTCTGAATTTGACACTTTTAAGGTAAATATTACTCAACTCAAACCTTATTTTAATAATAGTATTGATAGCAAGAAAGAGGAGTTTCGACTCCACGAACCACTGTGACCGTGTGAATACGAGGTAAGTCGAGCTTAGACTTTAAATAATCACTTCTCGAGAGGTAACCTGAGCGTTAACACTACTAATTTCTTAATTTTATCCCATGATATTTTTAGAATTAATTATTTTCAAAAATGAATTAAAAAAATGTTTTTTGACCCATACGACCTGGACACACGGGCGTGTCCCAGTTCGTGTGCACTAAAAAGGGTCTGACAATAAGTTACACAGCCTGGCGACATGGCCAAGTGACCTACACGGCTTGGACACACGGGCATGCCCTTGGTTGTGCGGATACTAGGACTTAATTTTTCAAAAATCGATAGAGGCACAGCTTAAAATAATCCACACACGGCCGTGTAGACCACATGAGCGTGTCCTAAGTCGTGTGAAACTTGGAGTTAATTTTTTTTCAATTTTAAAACAAGTCAGAGAGTTATACGGGCAAGGCACACGGCCGTGTGCGAGACATGGCGGAGCTACAAAAGCGTGTGGGAGGTCACACGGGTGTGGGAGAAGCGAAGGAAGTTGCACACGGCCATGCGACATGGTAGTGTGCTTCACACGGCCTGGACACACGAGCATGTCTGAGGCCGTATGAAGACTGGGTTAAAAATTTTTATCGACACGGGCTGAACAGGAACCACACAGGTGTGTGACATGGCCGTGTAGTCCAACATTGGCCTAAACACGACTGTGTCACCCCTTTTTAATCAAACCCTAATTTCTTTTTGTAAAATATTTCTTTTTCCTCCTTTCATCCTTAGCCTCCTCCGTTCCCTTATCGCTACACTCCAGCCACGATCGTCGACCCATTCCTCACTTTGCTGAATCTTCTCCCTTGGCCTTATCTCAGTCCCATCGAACCAATCCACCCCCTCTCCTCTACCTATGTCAAACCGCCCTACCCTTCCCTCTTCCCATCTGCATGAAACCTCACAGCTCCCATCTCTCCCTCGGTTTCCCTCTCCACCACCCCTACCCGCTCGCACCGACCATAACCCCCTCCTCTACCTTCTCCTTTCTCCTTACCTCCCTTTCAAACTGCACACTACTGACCGCACCACCCCTCGGCCTATCGTACAAAACTCTGCCAACCCACTAGCGCTTTACAGTCGCGTACCTCCAGTCGACCCTTCTATACTACTGTCATTCCACCGTAGGTCAACCACTTTTGCACCTCTTTTTTAATTAATTATTATTATTTTTTATTTGTTATTTATTATTAGTATTATTATTTGTTTTTTTTCCTTATTCTTTTTACTTGTTTTCATTATTCTGATTACTGTTATTTTTGATATTTTATTTTCTTATGATTGCTTCATTCTCTAGCTATGTCATTATATGCCTTAATTTGTTCCTTTTATGTTTAGTTTGTTTCTATTCATTATTTGTTCATCTTATTACTATTCTGAAACATTTATTTAGCTATAGTACTCGTTGTTGACTTACTACTCTTTTACGAAAAGGCTCCGTTTTCTTATCTTATCATTATCTTAGTATTATTATTGGTGTTAATATTTTGATTATTCTTTTTTATCTATAGTTTTCTTTTATTCTAGTTCTTACATTATTAGGTATTAATACATATATGTTAGGACTAGATTTCTATTTTGATTACTTGGATTCTATACTCTCGAACCTGTGTTTGAATATTTGGTGAGGCTTTATTTATTTACTCTTGAATTTTTTTTTAGGCACACCGTGACGAACACACGAGGCAAGTCTAAGGTCACCGTACCCTATTCGAAAAAGTGAAAGACCCCTAGTGCGACCTCCTCTTCGAGCGCTTCTGCCAAGGCCCGCCACCCTTCAATCCAATTTTCTGCGGGCCCCCAAGAGGATTTATATCAGCTCCTTCGAATATGACCACTCGGCCTAGGCCGATGTATTGATTGGGTCGCGTTGGAGTAGGTCTGACTAGCTGATGTTGTTCGTGCCTTTATTGCCACAACTTCGTGGGACTGATTCTTCTCTATCATTGAGCCTACATATATGAAGCTTACTTTAGAGTTCTGCGTGACATTTCTTCTGCAGCAGGTCATTATTACTCATGATGAGCCATGCACCAACACTTTCTGACTTGGTGGTTTGGTGCGTCAAATGAATGTCCCCGAATTTGGTGCTACTATGGGACTCTACACTGAGGAGTTCATGAGTGTTGAAAACTTTCTCTGTCTATACTAGCACATCTATTACAGTCCATCTCGTTGTTGGGCAGAGCTTACAGTGATCCAGACACTATACGATGTAAGTTGCTAGAAGGCAATTTCTCTCTCTCCAGTTTTACGGTACCTTCATGTACTTTTAGCTCACACTTTGAAAGGTAGGAGAGAGAGCACTGGAGTCGTTAGCACTCATGATGCTTATTTTCTATGGAGCATGGCCAATGGGCATATCTTTGACTTGGCATACTTTATCGTTTTAGCCTTCTACCATCAAACTAACCACTACAAGAAGGACCTCATCTGTTTAGGCCAGTATGTGACTCGCCTCACTCGACACTTTGATCTCCTTGACACACCTAGCAGTCCTCTACACTTACTCTCATTGGCCAGATGTCCCCATAGGGAATCTCGAGCATGATTCATATGAGGATGATCAAGCGGCGTCGTAGAGTGGATCCCCTTCAGTATCGATTATTTTATTTTGACGCTCAGAATGAACCCAAAGACTTCACTGATGATGTTCCTCTCCATCACAAGGACCCACCACAGCCTTCACCTTCGAGTCACCGCCCTATTTCTTCTGTTTCCACTTTAGCGGACCTCCCCGAGCGATTCACTCACTTCGAGCAGTACTGCGTTCAAAGGTTTGACAGTATTGACACAACATTACAACAGATATGTTAGCATCTCCATATCTCTTCTTCAGGGCCAACGACTTAAGACACCGACGTGTCTGATAATGAGGACCATTGAGTCCGTTTGTTTTATTTTTATTTTTATTTTCTTAGACTTCTTTTATTTTTATCTTTTGGATTATATTTTTATTTATTATGGTTTCTTTTAATTGGGTTAGTAACTCTTTATTCTTCTTCACCAACTGTGTTTATTTTCTTAATAGTTCGCTCAGAATCATGCACTACATCTAGCTTTATCTACAGTTTCGTTTTTCACTATTCTCGGAATTTCATCCGATATTTAGGGCAGTTTTAATTCTCTCCCTCTCTTATACTATTCTGTTTATACTATGATTATTTATGTTTGTACATTGAGGACAGTGTACATCTTAGGTGTGGGGATATTATTTATATGATTATTAGAAAATCCCTAAACTATATCTTGTATCTAAGTAATTTTCTCATATTACTATTAGAATGAACTTTTATCAATTTGTGATGTTTGTTGATGTGTTTTAGATTAAATTCATAGGTATTTGTGCATTGATTGTTTAAACTTTAAGACATGAAAGAATTAAGCATGATAAGTCTATTTTCAGAATTAAAAATTTATAGGTTGTTTCCCTGAATTGAGATATTACCTTGAAGTTTGAGATTTGCAAGACTGACATCAAAAACCATAATTTTTTTGTGAGATTTTTAGCCTGTAGAGCATATATATTTTTTTCTTATTTTTTATTAGTGGTTATAAGTGTGTCAATTTTGATTTTTTTATTTTAGAGCTTGCTTCGATTATGCATGTCGAGACTACACATTTGATTTGATATACTAAGATGATAAAGGCACTTAGGTTTTAACCCACTTATCCCATAAAATGCCTACCTTCATAATTAACCTTTTCTGAACCCCGTTGAGCCTAACATACTATTTCTTGATTTACCCACTCATGTTAACCCATAACTAACTCTTTTGATTCGTTGAGAATTTTTCTCGTTTTATTAACTCCCTTTTTATCAGGATTTGATTTGGTTAGTTGCCTAACTATGCTCTTTTGTTTCATTTGCTAAGTTATTTCTTATCATTCTCAAAAAAAATAAAAAAATAAAAAAAATATTGATTATTATTTAGTTCTATGTTAATTGAGCTTGAACAATTGAATTCATATTTTGAGAAAAAGCTTGTATTATTCTTAAATAGTTTTCGATTGATGTACTTGTTTTTCATTCAACATTTGTTTATTTTTCTAATTTGGTAATTTATCAATTCGATCTCAATTTTAACCATCTTTTTCAGCCTTTCTCCACACCCTTAACCTAAGCCTCATTACAACCTTTAAAAGACCTTTTGATTAGTGTATCATCTCATTTTATAGTGGTGGAGATTTGATTTTCATGCAAGCCTATGGTAATGACTTTTCATGTTTGACTATTGAGTGCTTCTTTTTGAATCTTAAACAGTTTGAGTGATTTGAGTGAATCTTTAGTGAGGATGTCAATTATTTTCGGTTTTAAATTAAAGGTAATTACTTAGATCAGGGGAAATACCTACGTTTTCATGCTTTAAAAAAACGCCCGACTTGGATTGTTTGAATCTTTAATGCTCTTTTAGTTGAATTATCAGTGTATGATTATTTTTGAATTATCTTGAAACATTATTGATGAGAATTATAAGTTGAAAAAGATTAATTTTAATTGTGAGTTGAAGATTTTTCTTGAGGACAAGCAAACACTTAAGTGTGGGGATATTTGATAAACCATAAAAGTAATATGTTTTTAATCCCATTCTTGATGATTTTTGGATGACTTATTATGTAAGTGAGTGAATTTGATGCTCTTAACCCTTTAAATTCATGTTTTTATACTTAGGTGAGCATAGGGGAGTGAAAGAAGCGAAAAATGGGGTAAAATCAGACAAAAAAAACTGTTTCCAAGATCCACACGACCTAGGCATTTCTACACCGGTTGGGCACACGCCCGTGTGAGCCACACGAGCTAGCCATACACACATGTGCTAGCCTGTGTCGATTTCGCACCCTGTTTCTCTTTTACGCAGAAAAAACTAATTTTTAGGGATTTTGAGCATTCTAAAGTTTATAAATACATAGTAGAAGAGGACATAGGGGGCACGTAGAGAAGAACGAGGAAAAGACATGAAGAACGCCATCAGATTCACTTCAGAAGCGGACCTCCTTCAAGATTGAAGATCTCCATTCAATTTCTTTAGAAGTTTTATTAGGTTTCTTTATGTCTTGTTGTTTTCCTAATTATAAACTAAATTTCCTAGATACCTAGGGAGGATGAAGCCTATATAATCTTATTACTTGATTTTTGAATTACATGATAAATACTTGAATTGTGTTCTCAATTATGTATGCTTATTTCATGTTTTAATATTTTCGGGATATTAATTCATGCTCAATGTGCTTATTTCAGGGCAGCAAAAGTCTCTGTTTAAGAGTAGATTTAGCATAATTTAGTGGAGTTGCATGCAATCATAGAAGTAGGACGACATAAATCTACTGGATTAGAGTCAAATCTAATAGGGGAATCCATAGATCGAGTTAATGCGACAAAAGGGTTTTAATTAGAAAGAGATTTCAATTAATCAACCTAGAGTTAGTTGTTTTAATTCTCGAAATAGATATTAACATAATTTAGGGACTTCTACGGATCAAGGCACAAGTGAATAAATCATTTAATTCAGATTTAGAATAATAAGTGAAGTCTAGGTGGATTCTTTCCTGGGTATTGTCTATCTCATTGGTTTATTCGATTATTTTCTTAATTCATTCTCTATTGCATTCTTAGTAATTAGTTTAGTTAATTTTAGATTAAAAACAATTCCTTCAATTTATCAGCAAGATAATAGAAAAATAGTAAGTAATAGTACTTTTAGTCTTCGTGGATACGATATTCTTGACTCACCATAGCTATACTATTATTCGATAGGTGCACTTGCCTTTGTTGTAATTTTAGTTAGTTTAGTGACCATAAAGTTTTTGGCATAGTTGCTGGAGACTAAAATATTAGAAACACTCGATTTTTATTAATTTAGCCATTTTTATTTTTATTGCATTTTATTTTTTTTAGCTTAATTTTTGGTTTCTAATTTTTTCTTTTATTTGCTTCTGGCAAGTTCTTTTAGTTTCTGACTAGTAGAAACCCGTTAGGACCACTAGTATTTGACAGCGAAATTGAAAATACAACTCGCAGAAATTGTAGAGAAGTAAGGCAGAATCGGTAGAATATAGTGCAAGAGCAAGAGGATATTATTATCATCACTAAGGAGATGGCTCAAAATCAGACTAATTAGCTACCTCCTATGGTTGCCTGCAAATCCTTAAATCCAAATCCTGCTCCTCATACTATGTACGATTATGCCAAGCCCACTCTAACTAGGGCTGAATCGAGTATCGTGAGACCTACTATTGTTGTGAATAACTTCGAACTGAAGTCGACCACTATTAACATGATTCAATAGTTTGTTCAGTTTGATGGTTTGCAAGATAAAGATCCAAATACTCATTCGGCTAATTTTCTGGAATTTTGTGACACTTTCAAGATAAATGGCATTTTTTACAATGCCATTCACCTATGGTTGTTTCGCTTCTCGTTGAGGAATAAAGCTAAATAGTGGTTGAACCCCTTACTATGAGGTTCTATCACTACATGGGATCAAATGATCGAGAAATTTCTTTTGAAGTACTTTCCACTGATTAAGAAAACTAAGTTGAGGAATGATATCTCTTTCTTCGTACAGATGGAATTAGAAACCCTATATGATGCCTGAGAGAGGTATAAGGATTTATTGAGAAGGTGCCCTCACCACGGGTTACATTTATGGCTACAAGTTCAAACTTTGTAACATCCCGAAATAGGGCCTAAACAGAATAGTGGTTGCGAAACCACAAATTCGAGGTAGAAAATATTATTTTATTATTATTTTGAGGTTCATGATATGATTGCATGATTGTGTGAAAATTTCGTGATGAAATTCTATGCATAAAGTGCTTAAGTTGAGATTAGGGACTAAATTGAATAATTTACAAAACTTGCATTCTAGAAGTTTTTAGTATGAAATTGCTTTGGAATATTAATTAGGAGGGTTTAAATAACAATTTGACCAATTTCTAAGTTCATGGACAAAATAGGACATGGATGGAATTTTTGAAAGTTTAATAAGGAAGGGCATTTTGGTCATTTGGATATTAAATGAAATAAAAAGGGAAAAATAACACAAAATTCATCATCTTCTTCATTAGCACGAAATTTCAAGGGTTCTCCATAGCTAGGGTTTGTTTCAAGCTTTCAAGCTCCATAATCAAGAAGAGCGAAATTCGGGAGTAGATCGGGGAAAAGAAAAAGTAAAGGACTAAATTGTAAAGTTTAGTCACATTTTGTATCGAGGTAAGTTTGCAGTAAATAAATGCAATATTCTTTTATTTTACATTATTATTTTCAATTTCTAGCATTTATATACTTATTTTTTGAGAATATTTAAAGTCGAATTAAAGGCGAAGTGACAGAGAAAAAGCATTAGGAAGCCCCGTTTGCACCTTAGGAATGTTAGGATATTGGGGTTAACAGGACAGGACAGGACAGAAATGAGCCATATAAGTCCATATCAGATATATGGCTTTGGAGATAGGAATGAGCCATGTAAGCCCATATTAGATATATATATATGGCATTGGAGACAGGAATAATTCATGTAAGTCCATGTCGAAGACATGGCATTGGTAGGATATTGATAGACAAGAACGACCCTAGTATCCTTAGTATTCCGAGTGGTTCAACGGGTCATTGTACAAATTAAATTATAGTGAATTATCAGCAAAAGGGAAGGTAGATTTATATTTATGAATAGTGAAAGGGAAGGTAGATTTATATTTAAGAAAGAAGGTAAGTGAGTAAAGAAGAAGGTAGAAAATGAGAAGTAAAGAAAGTTTATGAGGCTAGGTGACATTATGTATAATTATTCATTATGTTAAATGTTATAATTTATTTGCTTGTAAGCTTACTAAGCCTAGTGCTTACTCTCTTTATTTTCTTTTTCTTATAGTTTTTATCAAGCCACTCGGGGATCGAAGGAAACGCCGGAGACCCGATCACACTATCGAAGAAATCACATTGGTATAGTTAGACGTTTCGTTTTGTGTATGCCATGTATAGGAACTTGATTTCTTTTGATATGATATGATCAATGAATGATGTGTAAATACTTGCTAGTGATTAGCTAATAGAATGGCTAATGATATACATGTTTAATAGTATGTATGATTAAGTAGTAATTATCACATGAAAACGGATTCAAGTATCAGAAATAACGTGACTTTGAAAAATCACAAAACAAATTGTAGAGACATGGTTTGATGGTGAATAATATATGAAATTAAATCTCATTGTATTTATTTTCATATGGAATAAGCAAAACAGGTAAAGGTTTTGTATTTTATAAGATATCTGAGTTTTAGTGAAATAGGGCCAGAGCGATTTCTGGATCCCTTGTTCCAACTTTGGAAATTCACCATAAAATTTACAAAAATAATTATGTGGTGTACTTTATATGGTTATAATCCTTATTGAACCTACTTTTAATAGAAACAAACGGTATAGTCATATGAGTTTTGTACAGGGAGAAAATTGGTTTGAAGTAAGTAGAGGTCAGTGCAGTCGAATTCTGAAATAGGGGTAACTTTAACTAATAAACTGTACTAATTGGCTAAGTCAAAAAATTCTAGAAAACAATTAGTAGATATATACATGAGTCTAGTTTCAGGAAAAATTTATGGATCTTAATTTCAAGTTTTGAAACTCGAGAAATGAATTTTTAAGCAACCATGATGCAGAAAAACAGTTTATTCCGAAAATAAAAATAAGTGGTTTAGAGTTGTTTAAAAGGTAAGATAAGTTTAGTAACACCTCAAGCTTGACTCCGGTGACGATTTCGGGCATGGGGGCATTACAAAATTTCTACAACGGTTTGAACCCCTCAACTAGGCAATTGATAAATACAGCCACTGGTGGTGCTCTGAATAATAACACACTTGAAGAGGCTTATGAGTTTATAGAGGAGATGTTAATGAATAATTATCAGTGGCAAGTCATGAGGATAAAGCCAACAAAAGCAGCCAGTGTTTTTAACTTAGATGCGGTCACCATGTTATCGAATTAGATAGAACTTTTAAATAAGAAAATTGATATTTATATGGTTCTACACAGGTACATCCAATGATGCAGTGCAATATGAATGGAGGAGGGATGAACAATCCAGAATGTCTACCCTATGATCCTAGCACAGAGAACGAACAAATAAATTATATGGGTAACAATTCTAGACCTTAGAATAATCCCTATTGTAACATTTATAATGTAGGTTGGAGGAACCATCCCAATTTCTCTTGGGGTGGTTAAGGAAACCAGAGACCACAACCCCCTCTAGGCTTTCAACGACAACCTCACCAGCAAGAAAAGAAGCCGAACATTGAGGAGATGTTGACGAAGTTTATTTCGGTATCAGAAACCTGTTTCCAAAACCCCAAAATAGAACTTAAAAATCAACAAGCGTCAATTCAAGGGCTCAAAAACCAAATCGGTCAACTTGTGAAGTTTATTTTAGAACGACCACAAGGTAGTTTGCCTAGTAACACCAAAACTAACCCAAGGGAGCAATTTCATGCAATTACTATACGAGATGAAGAACGGTTAGTTGAATCTAAACTAGAACTGAGGCAAGAAAATATGGTAAGTAAAGGTAAGGTTGAGGTAAGCCAGAATGAGCAAAAATTGGTCGGTAAAGAATATAAACCTCGTGTGCCATATCCCAACGTGACAAAGAAACACTACACAAATGAACAATTTGGTAAATTTCTTAAACTTTTTAAAAAATTACATATTAACTTATCGTTTATTGAAGCTCTTTCGTAGATTCCCAATTCTATTAAATTTTTAATGGAGCTTTTGGAAAACAAATGGAAGTTAGATGATTTGTCGCAAGTAGAGCTAAATGCAGTTTGCTCAGCCATTTTGCAGAAGAAACTACCTGACAAATTGAAAGATCCAGGGAGTTTTACTAATCCTTGTTTAATTGGTAGTTTAAATGTTAATAACGCTTTGGCTGATTTAGGGGCGAGTATTAATGTCATGCTCTATAAAATGTTTAAGCAACTAGGTCTTGGGAAACCCAAACAAACTAGGATGAGTATTCAATTAGTAGTTAGAACCATTAGATTTCCTAGGGGTATTATTGAAGATGTTCTCGTTAAAATTGATAAATTCATATTCCCAGTTGATTTTGTTGTTTTAGACATGGATGAGGATAGTGACGTACCTTTGATTCTAGGTCGGCCCTTTTTAGCAACTACTAGAACTATTATTGATAGGTGTAATCCGGGCAAATGTTGGAGGAAAATTGTGCCATACTTTAGTTTTGGGTCTGTTGAACACTAATTTAGTGAATGTTCACGACTTTCTTTTATTTAGACGCAAGCTTTGGCTTTGAAATAGAATCAGAGATTGGTTTATGCAACTAGGCATTGAGAGGATCGAGTCACATTTGAAAGCAAGATAGATACATTTGCGATTAATGCCAATTATAGCCTGCATTGATTAAGTGTTTGGTTGTACCCAAGTGTTTGATTGCCACTAGAGTTTTTGAGACTTTGGGATTGTGGAATTGTTACTAATATTTTTATAGAAAGTTTCTTGTGACAATCCGTGCTAGTGAATGACAAGTTCGTTAAAGAGATTTTCTGGTTTAGGAGTGAAATTTTTCTGGGTTTGCATTGAAATCAAAGTTGCACAGCGATTGTAACACCCCAAACCCGACGAGAATGTTACGGCCGAATCCGGCGTGCCACATCGAAGTGCTTCTCGAAAATAGGACTTGTCGTTAAGAATCCGAACTTAAGTTAAAACCCTTTTAGTCTTTATTGCTTGAGAAAATTTGGAAAATTAAGTTGTTACTAATTGAAATCAATTTTTCAAGACAATTGCCATATTTATCACCATTGATTCCTTAAACTGAATAACATCGCGTAAGCTTTTTAAAAACTTTGAAGTCTAAAATACGTGTTTTCCTTGAAAACAATTATTATTTTGAAAACTCATCTTTGCCTAGTCTAGCAGTTTAGGGTAAGAAATCAAATCCCAAATAAAAGTTAAAACCACAAATGGCCTTATTACATAAATTAAAACCCAAACAAAATTTAAATAAATAAAGTCAAAAGTAGAACATCAGCAATCGTGTGGCCACCTTCGAGTCCCTCGAAGCACCAAATCGTCTAAGGCTAGGGATTACTTGCGCAGTTAAAAGAAAGGGTGAGTTTATGAAAACTCAGTGTGTAATTCTTTATCAGTCAGACAGTAAACAGCATGCAGTAACAGTCTGGGCCTTAGCCCTATACAATATCAGTGCAGTTTGGGCCTTAGCTCTATACAATAACAGTATGGGCCTAAGCCCAATACAGTATCAGAAAATGTAGTGCAATTATGCATCCCACCAAAATCCAGCCAGCACACCACCTGTACCAACCAACACACCATGTGGGGATATAAATCGACCCACCCAACCAGCACACTAACATCGCAACAAAGCTGCCAGCAACAGTGGCAAGCCACCAGTATCAATAATTGTGGCATAGCCACCAGTAACAATGAATGTGACATAGTCACCAGTATAGTACTTCCTCCAAATCAAAATCCCAACCCCATGCAGTATGTCATGTCATAAACATTACGTGTATACAAAGTCAAACATTACATGTATACAAAGTCATACTCAGTACAATCATATATGTAAATCATAAGCATATCAATCATATGAAACATAGGGGCATAATCATCATTTTACCATACATGGGGTATTACGGTTATTTTACCTTACAGGGGCATTACGGTCATCTTACCCTATAGGGGTATTACGGTCATCTTACCCTACAGGGGCATTACGGTTATTTTACCTTATAGGGGTATTACGGTCATTTACCCTACAGGGCCATTACGACCATTTTAGCCTACAGGGGTATTATGGTCATTTTACAACCTAAGGATATTTCGATAATTTCACAAATTAGGGGTATTTCAGTAATTTTATAAATCGAGGTCTTAACGACCCAACCGAAGGTCCATCGTCCCCTCGAGCGACTTAAGTAATCTAAAAGACATAACGGCGCAAATGGGCCTAAGGCCGAATACTCAACCCAAGAAGGCTCACACGCTCGTGTGGCCCATCTAGCACAAATTTAGATACAGCTATGTGTACACCATAGCCTGATTTATTAATACTCACTTACCGTAGATTTTATCCATGTGGGGCCTACGAGCCCATTGGCCCCACAAGGCCCATTTCGGCCCATCGAGGCTCAAAACAACCTAAGTCATGTGCGAGACATGACAAGTCCATCTACTTCCCTCTTAACAACAAAATTTACCCACACAGGCCAAGGGGCCCATTGGGCCCATACGACCCAGTTCTACCTATCGAGGCCCATAACGGCCTCTACAGTCCTACGCCTAAGATTTGTAGGCTCAAAACACCACACGTACGATTGCAAGCTCGTGTGGCATCAAACGTCGTATTTCGGCTTTTGCCGATTTGCAGTTCAATAGGGGTGTGATTACACACCTTTTTTGGCTTTTGATAGTAATGGTTTACGGTGTACAGTTACGCACCTGTTTGCGGAATCACGCGATAAAAATCTCCAAGTCCTAACCTTGATTAGCGAATGACTTTAATCTCTTAATACCTCCAAACAGGATTGATCACACCGAATGTCGAATATCTGTATTAAAATAGATCTTATTAACCCATACAGTGATCAAATATGTGGCCTCAGTCTACAGACGTTAACTTACCAACCACAGGAATATACGACCCAAAGTAAGAATAAGGTAGTGATCTTACCTTATACGATTAATGAGCGGCAGAGTTTGATAACTTGCATAATCTTTGCCCTTTTCCACTCCTCAGGACTTCATAGCCCAATGCACCGCACCTTGCGAGGAGGGAACAAAAAAATCATGATCAATAATATTAAGAAGCATTCGGCTTTCGAAAAAGATAGAAGAAGATAAATAGAGTGCATATAGAATTGTCAGAGAAACAAAGAAGAACTTTGCAACCACATACCGATTGTTAAATCTTCAGCAAAACTGAACCACCATACCACAATGCATCGAATGATCAACCAAACACTGAATAGAGGACAAGAAACTTTAAACAAATAAAAGGGGAAGGAGGGACGGCCGGCTCAGAAAAGATCGAAAGAAAGAATGAAATGTTAGAGAGAAAAGGGAAACTATATTCGGTTATTTCCTTAAGAAAAGGGAAAAGAATCGGAAACATAGATGATCCAAGAGAGACTGTTCGGCCACTGTTGAGGAAAGGTGAGAGAGGTAATATAAAAGACACAACAATTCTGGTAGAGAGGGGAATATGGAAGATAAGAAGACTCAAAGAAGAGGCTTAGCACATAACACTTTCGGCAAAAGAAGATAGTAAAGCAAAAGGAACTCGAATGGTAAAGACAAATTTGGCTAACACCAAAACGTAACAGAGAATGATCCCCAAAATACAATATTCAGCCAAGTCAACACAAGCAAAACGAATGCAAAAAAAACAACTATCGAAACCCCCAAAGTCCCTGACCAATTCAGCACTAAGTCAATGTCCAAATAGGCACCCATAGACTCCTAAATTCGACCAACTCCTCCCCCAATCAAACTCCACAATTTTCTCCACATAATCCTCCCCTTATCTCTCCATCGTCCACTCCCAAGATCACTCCTCAATTCTCTCCTCAACAACCTCCTCCATCAGAATTCAACTACAACTCAACCACTGGCCGAACCCAATTACAAAATAAATACCTCATTAGTATTGTGCCATACTCGAACCTCAGACCTTAAGGTTCCCTTACACGCCACCTTGCCACTACACATGCTCCTCTTGTATTATATTTTGTCCTCAATAAACTATAAGACATATGTGCTAGTGTCCAGATTCACTTAAGATAAAAATTAAAATAAATTGCAAGAGCCAAAACTTGAGCTCAAGCTCCCTTGCGTCATTTATTTAACACAATAATTTAAAAGGCCTTCATCCATGCATCCAGGGTTTTATTCACTTAAAACAAAAAATTTTGCTAAAGCCCAGGTTTGAACCCAGGACTTCTCCTACACTCCCAAACACTCCTAATCACTTAACTACTACAGCAGACAATCAATTGTGTCATTCACTTGCACAACTAAATTCCAATTCCTTCGATACTTGAAGTCCATTTCTTCTAGGACCAAATTCAGGCATTACAGCGATAGCGTGGTGATCAGTTTGGAATGAAAAGTTTCAGATTTTATGGTTAAGAGAATGTTATAACAGTGGGAATTTTAGGACAACATTCTTTAAAGGCAGGAAGATTTGTCACATCCCAAAAATCGAGTTAGAAGAAATCGGGTTAGTGACACCAAGAGTGGTTACGTTCGGCTTTTATGTTGAGATTGTGAAAAATTTTGTAAAGAGAAGTGATCTGGTTTAGTGGTTAACTATTGTGCTTGTGTGTGGTTCTGAGTTCAAATCCTGTTCTTTCCAGTTTTGCTAAAATTTGCCTAAACCCTTAAATATGTGTATTTGCGTTAAAAGATATTTGTGAGCATTTGTTGTCAAGGATGGGTCTGTTGGTTCAATGGTGAGGCTTTAGCTTACCGAGAAGTCCTGTGTTCAAATCCTCGTGTGTGCAAATTTGGAAATATTTTTATTCTATTACTTTGTGTCATTCCTATGGTCAGAATTTGAATTCAAATTCTAGAAATCTGATAGGGATTGGTTAAGTAGGATTTTATCTTTATTCTTTATTTTTTATTTTTTATTTATTTATTTTTTTAAAAAATAATTAAAATACTAGTTTTCCAAAAAAATTTCCAAAATGGACGTACACTTCCCCCACTCTCTTTCATGTCTCCTACACTCTCTCCCTCTCACACATTTGTCGTTCCATTATTTTTTTCCCAAAATTTCCTATTTTCAGCTATATTCAATTTTGCTTCTGTGAGTTCCTACTATTCTATCATGTTATGAAGTATTATTCTATCATTCAAATTGCCTTTTATTTTCAATCTATTTTGGCGAGAATTGGTCTCATCTTGTGCTTTTAAACAGTTTTGTCAGTTGGCTGGGCATGGTTCTGGAATCCTCGTTGATTTGTTGGCTCGAAAAATGATCAAGTGTGTGATGAAAAACCCAAAAAACAATAAGCGGCGCAAAGCTGAAAAGTAGGTTGTTGACACCACACGGCCGTGTGCTAGATTGTGTGAATCACACTGTTTGGGTCAATTGGGCTGTGTGGGCCACAGAGCATGTGTGAGGTCAGGCGTTAGGCCATGTGGACCACATGGCTTGCCAGTTAGGCTATGTGGGCCATATGACTAGTCAGCCATTTTTTAAAAAATTTCACTTAGGCCCGTTTGACTGTGAAATTCATAATTAAACCTTCCATGGGGGTCCATTTGACTTAAATAATACTCAGAATGTGACATCTATTGATATGTGTCTATATGTGCTATGGGTAAGGTATGTGAGAAATATGTTTATGTTCTTTGTTCTGATAATTCTGAAAGCATGATTACGTATGATAAGCATGACTCGGATTAATAAACTCTGTGTAGGCTACATGATATAATCTGCATTAAGGACATTTGCATAAGCATGTCATATTTATGATTTGTTACGATTATATGTTAGCATGTTAATACATGTGCATTGGGGTGGGATTTGATATATGATGGAGGAAGTGTATTCTACCAGTATTACTATAATTTTGGAGGTTAAACTATAATATTTGTCTGGTAGCTTAGCTGACCTTTATGAGTGGCATACCACAACGACCCGGTCTGATTGGATGGATGGACTATTGTAGTTCTATTTGGCGTGACTGGTTGGATGGAGTTGGTATGTAATGGATGGGGTAGAATCTGGGATTGCAATTGTATCTAAATCTGAAAATGCACCCATATCTGAATCTAAAAATACATTTGATTTTCTATATGAGAATATGTTTGAATCTAATTTGAAAACATATCTGTTTATTTATGTATATCTGATTTGTTTTTTGGGATGTGTTACACACTGATTTCGTAAAGCTCACTCTTCTTTTGTTATACTCTCAGGCAACTAGCAAGTTTAGGATCAGACAACGAGCAAGAGCTTGGATTTTTTTCTCAATTAATTAAATATGATAGTTTACGTTACTAATCTTTCTGGACTTTTGAGGCTGTAATTTGTTTTTAGACTTTATTTTTGGTTTTTGTTTAGTTCGTCGATTTTCGGGTATTTTTAGCATAAAACTACAAAATCACACTAGTTACAAATTGGAATTCGGTTTTGAACTAAAACTTTAAAAATTTCTGTTGCAATGTTAAGTAATCACTTAAGTGTTTTTCTATAAATGAATAAGTAGTTTTTAACATATGTTTGCCTTTAAAATGGAAACAATTTGTCAAAATTAATACTTTCAAATCACACAATTACGATTCAAGTTATCGATTTAAATTAGGTTTTTTCAAACATAAGTTTTCCTAAACATTTGTGAAAGTTTTGCCAAAATTTATGATTTTGAAACGCATACTAAGTTTTGATTAAGTCAAAAAATTTTAAACAAGTTAATGTAATTCCTCAAGGTTCAATCTTAATGTCTAGGTCAGGTTTAGGGTGTTACATCGAATGCTTAGTAAGTTTGTAACATCCCTAACCCATGTCCGTCGCCAGATTAATGTTACAAGGCATTAATGAACAAAAACACATTTACGAACAATCACACACATATATATAAGTCATATCCATATATATATATATATAAAACATAAATTCAATTAAATAATAATCATGATTTCATGAAACACAATATAATGTACAAATCATATTAAAAACAACTCAATAATATTTGAATACCTAGAAGAAATCAAACCATTTATATCTTATTTTACTCTAGCACATCTTAAACATTTTAAAATGTTTACATAATACTTTATTCAATAGCAAAAACATACAGTATTATCAACTTTATTAAATGGTATTATAAATAAGTCATATAGTTAACTGTAATTTAATAATGAACCTCCATCCAAAATACATCAAACAACTATGTTTATTCACTTAAACCAAATCTGTATATTTAACATCAATTTTATATAATTACACCATTTTCGTATACGAATATCAACTTTTGCACATACTCTTAATAATATCAATCGAAAACTTATTACATAATTTAACAAGCAATTATTGATGCAACTTAATACATTATAACATGACTAATGATGTTATTACAGTTTTAATTAAATAATACGTATTTGCCCTAGTTCAAAACCACGTTTAACAAATGAATTGATACCAAATAATTAATTAGATCAATCATAGAACATTTTCCTAACTCAATACCTTGCATAACCGAATCATAAATTGTAATATATTCAAAACATAAATCTTGCATACCATGTTATAAACATATCAAAACATACTTATATCAAGTTCGGATATAGCTAAACAACTTTAGATGCCAATTCAATTATAACACATTAACTAAATATAGCAACCTAATGCACATATATACTTTTATCTATGCATATCATACCTGAACTAGCCACACATTCAACCAGATTCATTAACCATTTCCAAAACATATAACACCTATCTCAACACTATTCATCCATAGCACATCACACTATAACCACGAATAAATTGAAACACAACCAAGCATAACCGAATTCAACATATAAATTAAGCCATTTTCACATGCCTATATACATAATCCAAGGTTCATTATTTCAAAATGTAATCTAGCCTATACATGCCATAATTAAAGTTTAACTTTGAAGTACCGAAGTAGTAGATAGTGTGATGAACTTTACTGACGATCCCCGAGCTTGTAATGTGAATGTGACAGCCCTAAATTGACCCTAGTCAGAAAGTGGTTTTGGGACCACGAAACCGAGTCTTATAAATAATTAAAGGTTATATTCTGTGTTTATGATGTGCGTAAATGCTTGTGTGATAGTTCCATACTTTAATTTGGTCAGTGTATGTGAAATTTATTAGTGGGGACTTATGTGAGACAATTTAGAAATATGCTAGGCAAGTGCTAAAGTGGCCTATTAATATATGTGGGAAAGTGCTTGTCCTTGCATGTCAAATTAGCCAAACTATAGGTAGTGGCAGGCCATGCTACAAATTATATAATCAAGTGAAAATTTTATATTAACTTTAATTAGCTAGGTGCCATGTTAGTATGGAGGATGTAATAAAATAAAGAAATGATAACTAAAGGAAGGGATGGGTGAAAGAAAAAAAAAGAGAGAACAAGAGCATTCGGTGATGAAAACAAGTTGTGTTCTTTGGTTATTCTTGGCCGAATTGAAAGGAGGAAGAAAGGAGTGAAGCAATCGGTCATCTTAGGTCAATATTAAGCTCAAGAGCAAAGGGGAACTAAATCCGATAAAGGGAAGGAAAAAGTTATCGAATAGCCGTCGAAATCGTTCGACAACATCAGAGGTAAGTCTTTGAGTAATGGAGCTTAGATTATGATTCGACTAGATCATGTTTTAAGTAAATCAAAATCATGCTCTTGTATGTTGCTATTGAGCTGAAATGATAATGCTTGATAAGTGACTTGTGTTTGAATTCTAGTTATGAAATTGAAATAGAGATGTGTCATGATTTATTGATATGTGCATAGATATTCGGATGATAACCGGGCTAAGTCCCGAAGGCATTTGTGCTAGTGACTAATTCCGGGCTAAGCCCGAAGGCAATTGTGCGAGTTATTATATCCGGGCTAAGTCCCGAAGGCATTCGTGCGAGTTACTATATCCGGGCTAAGTCCCGAAGGCATTTGTGCGAGTTACTATAACCGGGCTATGTCCCGAAGGCATTCGAGCGAGTAGCTATATCCGGTTAAATTCTGAAGGTATTTGATTTGGGGAATGAGTGATCTTGCTATAATAATTTCGATTAATATGCTCGTAAAATCCCAACAATGAGGTATGTTTCGTATGTGCATTGGAATAGTTGCTTCCTTTTGAATATTATTCGCTCAGTCGATTAATGAGCTTCCGGTCTTTGGTTAAGTTGATCCCTTATGTATGAATATAAGGGTTGGAAATGTGAAGTAGGACTGATTTTTGAAAATATGTGTATATGAAATTATCCGTTTAGTTATATGAATGCTATACTTCAGTTGTGTTTAATTTCATTGCTCAAAACTTACTAAGCATTAAATGCTTACTCCTTCCTTTGAATCTCTGTTTTATAGATTTTGGTTCGTCAGCTATCGGACTCGGGATTGTCGAAGTCGAAGTCGTCCACACTATCAAAGCCCCTTTTGGTACACTTTTCGTTGAACTTTGAAATGGCATGTATAGGACTACCCTTTTTGTTGTGGGTCATGTACCCTTTGGTTTTGTATAAATTTGGATAGCCATGCGAAAATGGCTTATATACACTTTGAGCGTAGTATTATAATCGTTTTGTATGTTGTTCATTAAGAGGTATGGAAATGTTTGGAAACGATTAGCCATTGGAATGGTTAATCATGATCATATTTTGTGCTATATATGCTAAAAGGGCTAGTTGAATCATGGAAACTATGAAATAGGTAAAGTCTACCTTAAAGGCAGATGCTGACAGAAGCAGTGATGTAAATTTGAAAATCACTAAAAATAGTAGGAATGGAATTAAATAGTGAATAAATTATGTAATCGGACCTTAATGAATATACTTTCATATGGAAGAAACGAAATGATCATATGAGTCGTATGTTAAGAGAAATTTAAGTTTTTGTGAAACAGGGCCAGAACGGTTTCTGGATCCCCTATTCCAACTTTGGAAATTCATTATAAATTAACCAGAGATAATTAGAAGTCATGCGATATATGTATAGATTCCTTTTCGAGTCTAGTTTCTATAGAAACAAACGGCATAAGTATTGAAGCCCTTTACAAGGAGATATCTAAGTCGTAATGCATGAAGGTCAGAGTAGTCGAACCCTGAATCAGGGGAGACTTTAACTAATAAACTGTACTAATTGGCTCGACCAAAAATTCTAGAAAAATAATTTTTAGATGGATATATGAGTCTAGTTTCAGGGAAAATTTACGAAACTGGTTTTTGAGTTTTGAAACTCAAGATATGATTTTTAAGGCGACAGTGACGCAGTTAACCCGCTTGTCTGGAAATTTTTAAATGGACTATGAAAATAAGTGAATTTAGTCTGTGAACCCCTCGTGTCTGACTCCGGCAACGGTCTCGGGTACGGGGTGTTACAATTAAATTGGTATCAGAGCGACGGTTTACTCGATTCTAGGACTACCGTAATACGTTTGGGTCTAGCTATACATGCCATTATGTGATTATTTGATAGTGTGGTGATTTCTGACAATTGAAAATGTGTTTATTATAGTAATGGATCCCGATCCCAACCGAGCGGTAGCTGATGATCTTGAGAGTGTAGCGCCTGCTCCCGCACAAGGGACAGTGCCGACGGACTCTCAACCTATTGCTAGTAATCCGTATGATGAGGCTAGACAAGCTTTTTATAGCGTGATGAATGATTGGTTTAACCAATACATTCGAACAAATACGGCTGTTCCACAACCCCATTCCCGACTAATACAACCCCCGCACCTGCAATGCCTCTGGTCACTGACCAAATAAGGTCAAATGAGCCCCCAGTTGACAGAATCTGAAAACACGGGGCTACTGAATTTAAAGCTACGGACAGCGACGACGCCGAGCAAGCTGAATTTTGGTTGGACAACACTATCCGGGTACTTTGTGACAGCCCTAAAGTGACCCTAGTCGGAAAGCGATTTCGGGACCGCTAAACCGAGTCACCAAATTATTTGAATATGATATTTATTGTTTAAAATATGTGAATATGAATGTGTGAAAGTTTTAAGCTCCGATTTAGTCGATTGCATGGTGAATTTAGTTAATAGGACTTATGTGAGAATTTTAGAAATGTGCTAGGCAAATGTAAGTGGCCTATTAATGCATGTTATAAGAATGAAGGGTTTGCATGTCAAATAACCATTTATTTTGAGTAGTGGCCGGCCATGTATGGGTCTTAGATGATAATATGAATTTCCTATTAGCATTATGGGTTTAGAAAATAAAAATAGTGAATTAAGAATGATAAAAAAATGAGGTGAGTGGGAGGAGAAACCCAAGTTGTCCCCCCTTACTCCCCATTGCCGTGACTAGACAAAGAAAAAGAAAAAAAATGTTCATCCTTGGCCGAAAATTCTAAGGAGGAAGGAAGAAGAAAGGTTGAAGAGGTTCGGCCATGCATGTAACTAGGCTAAGGTATGTTTGATGATGTTCCATGAGATGCATGCATGTTTTAGTTGTTAGCTTGAGTTCTACCTAGCCCATGGTCTAAATCTTGCTATGTGATGGAGATGACACTCGGCCATGGATGCATCATTCCTGCTTGGTGTTGATGTTGTGTTGGTGAGATATCAAGTTATTTTTGTGACCCAAGTTGAGATTTGGATTTTGGAATGAGTAAGGTTTTCGGCTATGGTAATTATAAGGGTGATGGATGTTGTTTCATGCTAAATCTAGATGAACAATGTTAGTGCTTATATCTCGATATTTATGAGTTTCTTTCTTGGTTTTACCTCAAACCCATGAAGTATTTTTAATTGGTGTTGTTAGAGGCTTCGGTCATGGGATTATAAGCTTGTTAGTTTTGATGGTGAAATTTATGCCTTGTAAGGGTAAATGGTGTCTTGATGCATTCGGCCATGGTAGAAAGTAGATGTGAAATGGTAGTAAGGTGAAGTGCAAAATGTTAGTAGTTGATTACTAGTGTATATATGCGTGTTAGCTGAGTTTTGAAGTTGAAACAAAATGATATATAATCAATACAAGTAACCATACTTGTAGGAAGAATTAAGCATATAATCGGCTTCAACATAGACATGCATATTCGGCCATAGAAAGAAGATTGGTGTTGCATGTATTCGGTTAGAGGCAAGCATATTGATGCTTTTATTTTGGCTTAGACAATCGGCTAAAAGGGAGTGTGGGTTAATATGTTGAGTTGATTCATGATTTCATATGTATGTGACTTTAATGTCTAATGTATATATATGGGCTAAGTACTTTGAGTTCCTCTTTTCGATGCTCAAATGATTAAATCAATTTATTTGTTAAATTAAGCTCAAGAGCAAAGGGGAACTAAATCCGATAAAGGGAAGGAAAAAGTGGTCGAATAGCCATCGGAATCGTTCGACAACATCCGAGGTAAGTTTTCGAGTAATGAAACTTAGTTTACGATTTGATTAAGTCATGACGTATGAGCATAACAAATATACGGTGATATGATGATTCTACTTGAATTATATGTTGAGTTAATTAGTGTATACGTATGACGGATAGCCGTATGTGCATAGAGATCGTGTCATAAAGCAAACTAAACCATGCTGTTTGTATGTGGCTAGTGAGCCGAAAATGGGATTGCTTAATACGTGACTTGTGTTTGAACTCTAATTATGAAAATGAAATATAGATGTGCCATGATTTATTGATATGTGCATGAATATTTGGATGATAACCGGGCTAAGTCCCGAAGGCATTTGTGCGAGTTACTATATCCGGGCTAAGTCCCGAAGGCATTTGTACGAGTTACTATATCCGGGCTAAGTCCGAAGGCATTTGTGCGAGTTACTATATCTGGGCTAAGCCTCGAAGGCATTTGTACGAGTTACTATATCCGGGCTAAGCCCCGAAGGCATTGGTGCGGGTTACTATATCCGGGCTATGTCCCGAAGGCATTCGAGCGAGTAGCTATATCCGGTTAAATCCCGAAGGTACTTGGCTTGGGAATGAGTGACCTTGCTGTAATAGTTTCAATTAATACGCTCGTAAAATCCCAGCGATGAGGTATGTTTCGTATATGCATTGAATTAGTTGATCCTTTACAAATAATATTCGCTCAGTCGATAAATGAGCTACCGGCCTTTGGCTAAGTTGATCTTTTGTGTATAAATATAAGGGTTGGTAAGGTGAAGTATGATATTGCGAATTTGTGCATATGAAATTATCTGTTTAGCCATATGAATGCTACACTTTAGTTGTGTCTAATTTTATGGCTCAAACTTACTAAGCATTAAATGCTTACTCCTTCCTTTGAATCTCTGTTTTATAGATTTTGGTTCGTCAGCTATCGGATTCGGGATTGTCGAAGTCGAAGTCGTCCACACTATCAAAGCCCCTCTTGGTACACTTTTGGTTGAACTTTGAAATGGCATGTATAGGACTACCCTTTTTGTTGTGGGTCATGTACCCTTTGGTTTTGTATAAATTTGGATAGCCATGCGAAAATGGCTTATATATATTTTTGAGCATAATGTTATAATCATTTTGTATGTATATGGTCATTGAGAGGTGTGGATATGCTTGGCAATGATTGGCCATTGGAATGGTTAATCACGATCATACTTTGTGTTATATATGCTAAAGGGTTAGTTGAATCATGGAAACTATGTAATAGGTAAAGTCTACCTTAAAGGCAGATGCTGACAGCAGCAGTGGTGTGAATTTGAAAAATCACTAAAAATAGTAGGAACGGAATTAAATAGTGAATAAATTATTTAATCGAACCTCGATGAATCTACTTTCATATGGAAGAAATGAAACGGTCATATGAGTCGTATTTTAAGAGATATTTAAGTTTTCGCGGGACAGGGCCAGAGCGATTTCTAGATCCCCTGATCTGACTTTGGAAATTCATTATAAATTAACCAGAGATAATTAGAAGTCATGCCATATATTTATAGATTTCTTTTTGAGTCTAGTTTCATTAGAAACAAACGGCATAAGTATTGAAGCCCTGTATAAGGAGTTATCTAAGTCGCAATGCAAGAAGATCAGTGTAGTCGAACCCTGTAACAGGGGAGACTTTAACTAGCAAACTATACTAATTGGCTCGACCAAAAATTATAGAAAAAAATTATTGGATGGATATATGAGTCTAGTTTCACGGAAAAATTAAGAAACTGATTTTTGAGTTTTGGAACTCAAGATATGATTTTTAAGGTGACAGTGATGCAGTTAGCCAGCTGTCTGGAATTTTTTTTTAAACTGTGAACATACACGAATTATGTCTGTTAGCACCTCGTGGTAGCTTCCGACGACGGTCTCAGGTACGGGGTGTTACATACTCGATGAGCTATCTTGACACCCGATGAGTGCCTAAAGTGTACTATCTCCTTGCTACGTGATTCTGCCTACTATTGGTGGAATACGTTGACTTCTGTTGTGCCCAGAGAGCAAGTAACTTGGGAGTTTTTCCAAACCGAGTTTCAGAAAAAGTATATCAGTCAGAGATTCATGGATCAAAAACGGAAGGAATTTCTTGAACTTAAACAAGGTTCCATGTTGGTTACCGACTATGAACGAAAATTTGTGAGGCTTAGTCGGTACGCACGAGAATGCATTTCTTCAGAAGCCGTGATGTGTAAACGTTTCGAGGATGGACTGAACGATGATATAAAGCTTATGTTGGCATTTTAGAAATTCGAGAATTTGTGGTACTTGTCGAACGAGCTTGCAAAGCCGAGGAGCTCAGTAAGGAAAAAATGAAAGCTGATGTGGGAGCAAAGGAGTTTCGTAAGAGATCTTCGGGAAAGCCCTTTCAACAGTCATCGAAGAAATTTAGAGATGACCTAGGCCGATCAAGAGACACTTCGGGCTTTTCTAGACGAGATCGTGATCGACCCCCTGTGAGTGCACGAGTCACTTCGGTCGCCAGTGTTGGAAATGATCGTCGAGACAGAACGGAGTGCCAATATTGTGGTAAATGGCATTCGGGGAGTTGTAGATTCCATGACCGATCCTGTTACAAGTGCGGATCAGTTGACCACTTTATTAAAGATTGCCCGAGGTTGTCTGAACATAATGTAAACTAGAGTGGGAAACCGGGTGCTACCACTGCTCGAGGTAGACCATCTAGAAACACGGGAAATCCTAGTGGTGGTCAGAGAGGATCTAGAGATGCTACAACCAGATCTGAGGTTCGTGCTCCTGCTAGAGCTTATGCTATACGCGCACGCGAGGATGCTTCCTCGCCAGATGTTATTACTGGTACTTTTACTCTCTTTGATACTAATGTGATTGCTTTGATTGACCCTGGTTCTACTCATTCTTATATATGTGAAACCTTAGCATCCAGTAAGACTTTACCTATTGAGTCTACTGAGTTCGTAATTCGGGTGTCAAATCCCTTGGGTCGTTACGTGCTTGTCGACAAAGTGTGTAAGAAATGTCCCCTAGTAATTCGAGGTTCCTATTTTCTGGCGGACTTGATGCTTTTGCCGTTTGATGAATTTGATGTTATTCTTGGTTTGGATTGGTTGACTGTGCATGATGCGGTTGTGAATTGCAAAAGCAAGACTATTGATTTGAGGTGCGCAAATAACGAGATAATCCGAGTTGAGTCTACGGACTTAAAGGGGTTGCCAGCTGTAATGTCATCAATGTTGGCTCAGAAATATGTAAGAAAGGGGTGCGAAGCATACCTTGCGTATGTACTTGATCACAAAGAGTTAGAAAAGAAACCCGAATCTGTGCAGGTGGTTTGTGAATACCCAGATGTTTTTCCCGAAGAATTACTAGGTTTACCACCTGTTCGGGAGGTAGAGTTTGGTATTGAGCTTGTACCCGGGACTACGTCGATTTCGATAGCTCCGTATCGTATGGCACCAACAGAGTTAAAAGAGTTGAAAGCTCAGTTGCAAGAATTGACGGATAGAGGTTTCGCTCGACCAAGTTTCTCACCTTGGGGTGCACTAGTATTGTTTGTGAAAAAGAAGGACGGAACCATGAGGTTGTGCATCGACTATCATCAGCTGAATAAAGTGACAATAAAGAATAAATATCCGTTACCGCGTATTGATGATTTGTTTGATCAACTAAAGGGAGCCTCAGTGTTTTCAAAGATAGATTTGAGATCGGGTTATTATCAGTTGCAAATTCGAGATTCGGATATACCCAAAACTGCTTTCAGAACGAGATACGGCCACTACGAGTTCTTAGTGATGCCGTTTGGGCTTACTAATGCCCCTGCGGTATTTATGGATTTGATGAATCGGATCTTCAGACAGTATTTGGACCGGTTCGTAGTTGTGTTTATTAATGACATCTTGGTCTATTCAAGAGATGAGACCGAACATGCTGAGCACCTGAGATTAGTGTTGCAAATTTTACGGGATAAGCAGTTATATGCTAAGTTCAGTAAGTGTGAGTTCTGGTTAAGAGAGGTTAGCTTCTTAGGTCATGTGGTATCCGCATCGGGTATTCGAGTTGACCCGAGCAAAATTTCAGCCATACTTAGTTGGAAGCCTCCGAGAAATATTACTGAGGTTCGGAGCTTTTTGGGACTTACCGGTTACTACCGACGGTTTGTAAAAGGTTTCTCGATGATAGCCACACCAATGACGAAGCTACTTCAAAAAGATGTTAAGTTCGAATGGACGGAAAAATGTCAGAAAAGTTTTGATCAACTAAAAACTTATTTGACTGAAGCTCCAATTCTAGTACAGCCCGAATCAGGCAAAGAGTTTGTCATTTATAGTGATGCCTCCCTACTTGGGTTGGGTTGCGTATTGATGCAAGAAGGTCGAGTTGTGGCCTATGCGTCGAGACAATTAAAGCCACATGAGAAAAATTATCCGACCCATGATCTCGAATTAGCTGCCATCGTATTCGCTTTGAAAATATGGCGACATTACTTATTTGGTGAGAAGTGCCATGTATTTTCGGATCACAAAAGTCTCAAATATCTGATGACCCAAAGAGACTTAAATCTGCGACAAAGACGTTGGCTTGAGTTGTTAAAAGATTATGAGCTTGTCATTGACTATCACCCGGGAAAGGCTAATGTGGTTGCGGATGCCTTAAGTCGTAAATCACTATTTGCTTTACGAGCGATGAATGTACACTTGTCTGTTCTATCCGACAATGTGTTAGTGGCGGAATTAAAGGCCAAACCATTGTTGATTCATCAAATTCGTGAAGCTCAGAAAGTCGATGATGAATTGGTTGCAAAACGGGCTGAATGTGTTTCTAATATGGAATCAGAGTTTCAAATTGATGATGACGATTGTTTGAGGTTCAGAAGTCGGTTGTGTGTTCCAAGAAATTCAGAACTCATTTCGATGATTCTGAACAAAGCTCATTGTAGCCGAATGTCAATTCACCCGGGGAGTACAAAAATGTACAATGATCTGAGACGTCAGTTTTGGTGGCATGGTATGAAACGAGACATTTCCAATTTTGTTTCGAAGTGTTTAATATGTCAGCAAGTGAAGGCGGAACATCAAGTGCCTACGGGTTTACTTCAGCCGATCATGATACCTGAATGGAAATGGGATAGAGTCACGATGGATTTTGTGTCTGGGTTGCCATTGTCGACAAGTAAGAAAGATGCGATTTGGGTTGTTGTTGATAGACTGACTAAGTCGGCTCATTTTATCCCCGTACGTATGGACTTTTCATTGGATAAACTAGCTGAATTGTATGTTTCTCAGATTGTGAGATTACACGGGGTACCGATTTCTATTGTGTCGGATAGAGATCCGAGATTCACCTCGTGATTTTGGAAGAAATTGCAAGAAGCTTTGGGTACCAAGCTGCATTTTAGCATCGCTTTTCATCCACAAACCGATGGTCAATCCGAGCGGATAATTCAGATACTTGAGGATATGTTGAGATGTTGCATCCTCGAGTTTAGTGGTTCATGGGAGCGGTATTTACCTTTGATTGAATTCGCTTACAACAATAGTTTTCAATCAAGTATTAAGATGGCACCTTACGAGGCTTTGTACAGGCGTAAATGCCGTACGCCATTGTTTTGGACCGAGCTCGATGAAAGCAAAATTTTCGGAGTGGATTTGATTAAAGATGCTGAACAGAAAGTAAAAATAATTTGTGAAAGTCTGAAGGCAGCATCAGATCGTCAGAAGTCGTATGCGGATTTAAAACGGAGAAATATTGAGTATCAGGTGGGAGACAAAGTGTTTCTTAAGGTTTCACCTTGGAAAAAGATACTCAGATTTGGCCGTAAGGGCAAACTGAGTCCGAGGTTCATAGGGCCGTATGAAATATCCGAACAAGTTGGTCCGGTGGCATATAGATTGATGTTACCCCTGATCTTGAGAAGATTCACGACGTCTTTCATGTTTCGATGCTTCGACGTTATAGATCTGATCCATCACACGTAATTAATCCATCAGAGGTTGAAATTCAATCCGATATGAGTTATGAAGAAGAACCGATTCATATCCTAGCTCGTGAAGTGAAAGAGTTACGAAACAAAAGGGTTCCGTTAGTAAAAGTGTTATGGCTCAAACACCGGATGGAGGAAGCTACTTGGGAACCCGAGAACTCTATGAAAGAGCAATACCCAAACCTATTTACCGGTAAGATTTTCGGGGACGAAAATTTCTTAAGTGGGGGAGAGTTGTGACAGCCCTAAATTGACCCTAGTCGGAAAGTGGTTTCGGGACCACGAAACCGAGTCTTATAAATAATTAAAGGTTATATTCTGTGTTTATGATATGCGTAAATGCTTGTGTGATAGTTCCATACTTTAATTTGGTCAGTGTATGTGAAATTTATTAGTAGGGACTTATGTGAGACAATTTAGAAATATGCTAGGCAAGTGCTAAAGTGACCTATTAATATATGTGGGAAAGTGCTTGTCCTTGCATGTCAAATTAGCCAAACTATAGGTAGTGGCCGGCCATGCTACAAATTATATAATCAAGTGTGAATTTTATATTAACTTTAATTAGCTAGGTGCCATGTTAGTATGGAGGATGTAATAAAATAAAGAAATGATAACTAAAGGAAGGGATGGGTGAAAGAAAAAAAAAGAGAGAACAAGAGCATTCAGTGATGAAAACAAGTTGTGTTCTTTGGTTATTCTTGGCCGAATTGAAAGGAGGAAGAAAGGAGTGAAGCAATCGGTCATCTTAGGTCAATATTAAGCTCAAGAGCAAAGGGGAACTAAATCCGATAAAGGGAAGGAAAAAGTGATCGAATAGCCGTCGAAATCGTTCGACAACATCAGAGGTAGTCTTTGAGTAATGGAGCTTAGATTATGATTCGACTAGATCATGTTTTAAGTAAATCAAAATCATGCTCTTGTATGTAGCTATTGAGCCGAAATGATAATGCTTGATAAGTGACTTGTGTTTGAATTCTAGTTATGAAATTGAAATAGAGATGTGTCATGATTTATTGATATGTGCATAGATATTCGGATGATAACCGGGCTAAGTCCCGAAGGCATTTGTGCTAGTGACTAATTCCGGGCTAAGCCCGAAGGCAATTGTGCGAGTTATTATATCCGGGCTAAGTCCCGAAGGCATTCGTGCGAGTTACTATATCCGGGCTAAGTCCCGAAGGCATTTGTGCGAGTTACTATAACCGGGCTATGTCCGAAGGCATTCGAGCGAGTAGCTATATCCTGTTAAATTCCGAAGGTACTTGATTTGGGGAATGAGCGATCTGGCTGTAATAATTTCGATTCATACGCTCGTAAAATCCCAACAATGAGGTATGTTTCGTATGTGCATTGGAATAGTTGCTTCCTTTTGAATATTATTCGCTCAGTCGATTAATGAGCTTCCGGTCTTTGGTTAAGTTGATCCCTTATGTATGAATATAAGGGTTGGAAATGTGAAATAGGACTGATTTTTGAAAATATGTGTATATGAAATTATCCGTTTAGTTATATGAATGCTATACTTCAGTTGTGTTTAATTTCATTGCTCAAAACTTACTAAGCATTAAATGCTTACTCCGTCCTTTGAATCTCTGTTTTATAGATTTTGGTTCGTCAGCTATCGGACTCGGGATTGTCGAAGTCGAAGTCGTCCACACTATCAAAGCCCCTTTTGGTACACTTTTCGTTGAACTTTGAAATGGCATGTATAGGACTACCCTTTTGGTTGTGGGTCATGTACCCTTTGGTTTTGTATAAATTTGGATAGCCATGCGAAAATGGCTTATATACACTTTGAGCATAGTATTATCATCGTTTTGTATGTTGTTCATTAAGAGGTATGGAAATGTTTGGAAATGATTAGCCATTGGAATGGTTAATCATGATCATATTTTGTGCTATATATGCTAAAAGAGCTAGTTGAATCATGGAAACTATGAAATAGGTAAAGTCTACCTTAAAGGCAGATGCTGACAGCAGCAGTGATGTAAATTTGAAAATCACTAAAAATAGTAGGAATGGAATTAAATAGTGAATAAATTATGTAATTGGACCTTGATGAATCTAATTTCATATGGAAGAAACGAAATGATCATATGAGTCGTATGTTAAGAGAAATTTAAGTTTTCGTGAAACAGGGACAGAACGGTTTCTGGATCCCCTGTTCCGACTTTGGAAATTCATTATAAATTAACCAGAGATAATTAGAAGTCATACCATATATGTATAGATTCCTTTTCGAGTCTAGTTTCTATAAAAACAAACAGCATAAGTATTGAAGCCCTGTACGAGGAGATATGTAAGTCGTAATGCATGAAGGTCAGAGTAGTCAAACCCTGAATCAGGGGAGTCTTTAACTAATAAACTGTACTAATTGGCTCAACCAAAAATTCTATAAAAATAATTTGTAGATGGATATATGAGTCTAGTTTCAGGAAAAATTTACGAAACTTTTTTTTGAGTTTTGAAACTCAGGATATGATTTTTAAGGCGACAGTGACGCAGTTAACCAGTTTGTCTGGAAATTTTAAAATGGACTGTGAAAATAAGTGAATTTAGTCTGTGAACCCCTCGTGTCCGACTCCGGCAACAGTCTCGGGTACGGGGTGTTACAGTGAATCCAAAATCTATAAAAAAAGGTAAACATATACACACAGAGTAAGCTAACTTAGCTTAGTAAGTCATAAGCAAATAAATAGCACAATGATATAAATATCTCATTTTTAAACCAAACCAAATTGTATTAATGATACATGCTTAACCTTAAATTACTAATACATAATTAATACATTTTCATACACATTCTATATCTTGGCCAAATACTATGAAGTCATTATTTAATCATTTATACATACACTCATGAAAATAAGCTCAAAAATCATAATAAAACATTATGAATATGTACCTCTTATTTGGCCAAATATGCATGGTCATAATTACATATAAATATGAATCAAAGGCCGAATATTCATACTAAATTCACATGAAATCCACATTTGCATTGTACATAATTTGTAACATGTTTCAAGTCACATATTTACCATATTTCAAGTAGACAACAAGCTAACCCATACCTGTCCATATGCAGAATTTCCCTATACCCATGTTTGGCCGAATATTCCTAGTGTTCATACAAGTCCATATGTTTCATTTATTTCACATTTTAGTCCCTCAAATTATTATGTTTGCAATTTAGTCCTAATTACTCAAAATCATTAAAAACACCAATACAAAACATGTTAATCTAAAACATATCTTTCATTTTTCATCATCAAACAACAAAAATCACAAGCTCTCATCAATGGAACAACTTAAAATGTTCATCAAAATCGAAATTTCAAGCATAGGTTTTGTAGTACTCGAAGCAATGATCTCAAAAACATAGAAATTATCAAAAATCGAACAAAAATGATGTAACACCCCGAACCCGAGACCGTCACCGGAGTCGAACACGAGGTGTTAACAGACTTTAAACCACTTATAAAAAAAATTTCCCAGACACTGCTAATCTGCGTACTAGTCGCTTTAAAAATCATATCTTGAGTTCAGAAACTCGGAATCCAGTTCTGTAAATTTTCCCTGAAACTAGACTCATATACCCATCTACATATTTTTTTTTTGGAATTTTTGGTTGGGCCAATTAGTATAGTTTATTAGTCAAAGTCTCCCATGTTACAGGGATCGACTACACTGACCTTTGCGCATTACGACTTGGATATCTCCCTGTACAGGGCTTCAATACTGATGTCGTTTGTTTCTATAGAAACTAGACTCGGAGAGTAATCTATACATATATGGCATGACTCCTAATTATCTCCGGTTAATTTATAATGAATTTCCAAAGTCGAAACAGGGGATCCAGAAACCATTCTGGCCCTGTCTTACGAGAACCTGAATATCTCTTAACATACTGTCCATATGATCGTTTCGTTACTTTCCTATGAAAATAGATTCATCAAGGTTCGTTTACATAATTTATTCACTATTTAATTCCCTTCCTACTATTTTTAGTGATTTTCCAAATCTACATCACTGCTGCTGTCAGCATCTGCCTTTAAGGTAGACTTTACCTATTTCATAGTTTCCATGATTCAACTAGCCCTTTTAGCATAAATAGCACAAATTATGATAGTGATTAACCATTCCCATGGCCAATCCTTGTTAAGCATATCCACACCTCTCAATAACCATATCCATACCAAATGATTATAACATTATACTCAAACATATATAAGCCATTTTCGCATGGCTATCCAAAATTATACAAGTCCAAAGGGTCCATGACCCCCAACAAAAAGGGTAGTCTTATACATGCCATTTCGAAGTTCAACCAAAATTGTACCAAAAGGGGGGGCTTTGATAGTGTGGGCGACTTCGACTTCAAAATCCCGAGTCCGATAGCTGGAGAACCAAAATCTATAAAACAGAGAATCAAGGAGACGGAGTAAGCAATTTATGCTTAGTAAGTTTTGAGCAAGGGATTCCAGCACAACAAAAGTATAGCATTCATGTAGCTAAACGGATAATTTCATATGCACAATTTTTCAATATCATACTTACTTCACATTACCAACCCTTTTATTCATACACAAAGATCAACTTAGCCAAAGGCCGGTAGCTCATTTATCAACTGAGCGAATACTTATTTGTAAGGGCTCAACTAATTCAAAGCACATACGAAACATACCTCAATGTTAGGATGTTTCAAGCGTATTAACTGAAATTTTTACAGCAAGATCATTCATTCCCAAATCACGTACCTTCGGAATTTAACCGGATATAGCTACTCTTTCAAATGCCTTCAGGACATAGCCTGGTTATAGTAACTCGCACAAATGCCTTCGGGACTTAACCCGGATTTAGTAACTCGCACAAATGCCTTCGGGCTTAGCCCGGAATTAGTGTCTCGGACAAATGCCTTCGGATCTTAGTCCGGATATGGTCACTTAGCACAAAGCCTTCGGGACTTAGCCCGGACATCATTCAAATAACCATGCACATTTAACAATAAATCATGGCACATTCGTATTTCGTTTTCGTTAGCAAAACTCAAACACAAGACACTTATCATTCTTGCAATTTCGGCTCAATAGCCATACACAAAGAGCATGATTTTGATTTGCTTAAAACATGATCTAATCAAATCATAATTTAAGCTCTTTTACTCAAGAACTTACCTCGGATGTTGTCGAACGATTCCGATGGCTACTCGACCACTTTTTCCTTTCCCTTATCCAACTGGGGTCCTCTAAGCTCTTGAGCTAATTCAAACAAATTTAACTCATTAAAGTCTCATTTTGCTAGCTTATGGCCGAATATGACAAGGAGTTTGATAGGTCATATGGCCACCCTTTTAGCTCAAATACACAATGGTCATACGCATTTTTAATCACATCAAGCAATTTAATACAATTCATTCGAACATCAAAAGAGAAGCTCAAGGTACTTAGCCCATATATACATTAGACATTAGAGTCACATGTGTACGAAATCACGAATCGAATTCAACATACTAGCTAATATTTCCCCTTAGCCGAATTTTCTAAGTCAAGCTAAAGCCATCAATAGGCTACCTATGGCCGAACATACACATAGCTTATGTACTTATTCATGTGGCCGAACATACATGTCTATGTTGGGGCCGATTGCAACACTTAATACATTCTACAAGTATGGTTACTTGTATTGACTAAACACCATTTTGTTTCAAGTTCAAAACTTGGCTAATACACACATATATACACTAGTAAAGCATCCTCTCCCTTTCCATCAATTTAACACATGCATTACTCATTAATATACAAAAATTATATTCGGCCTTAGCACACAACTTGCTAGCCGATTCTTCTCCATCTAGCAACCAATGCACATATGTGCTCACTCAAAAATGCTAAAAGAAGATTCAAGAATCATCAATCCACCATCACATGCATCATTAACAAGCTTCATATTTAGCATGCCATGGCATTAACACAAAATCCACCTAGGCCGAATATCATCCCCATGACATAGCAAAGATTTGAACCATGGGCTAATTAGAACTCAAGCTAGCAACTAAAAAACATGCATGAATCTCATGGCACAACCTCAAACATACCTTGATCTAGATACAAGTATGGCCAAACCTCCTCCTAATCCTCTTCCAAACCAAACATGAAGCAAGAAATCCTTCCTCCTTCCTTAGAATTTTCGGCCAAAAGAAGATGAAAAAGGATGAACAAAATTTTCTTTTATTTTCTTTAACTCACGGCAATGGGGGGGGAAACAACCACACACTTTTTTTTTCCATTTCTTTATTACCCATACTCCTTATTTTATTTTTCCTAACATACCTCACTAACATAACATGTTTGTGACATGTTTCCACTCATAGCATGGCCGGCCACTATGCCTTAATTTGGGTAAATTGACATGCGAACCCATCATTTTCACAATATGCATTAATAGGGTGAAAAGCAGTGCTAAAATGCAGCTTGGTACCCAAAGCTTCTTGCAATTTCCTCCAAAATCGTGAGGTGAATCTCGGATCTCTATCCGACACGATAGAAA
Organism: Gossypium hirsutum; assembly: GCF_007990345.1. Lineage (NCBI taxonomy): Eukaryota > Viridiplantae > Streptophyta > Magnoliopsida > Malvales > Malvaceae > Gossypium > Gossypium hirsutum. The sequence goes on from NC_053436.1 coordinate 77,536,769, forward strand.
TAGGTACCCCGTGTAATCTCACAATCTGAGAAACGTACAATTCAGCTAGTTTATCCAATGAAAAATCTGTACGCACGGGGATAAAGTGAGCCGACTTAGTCAGTCTATCGACAACAACCCAAATCGCATCTTTCTTACTTGCTGACAATGGCATGGTGACTCGATCCCATTTCCACTCGAGTATCATGATCGGCTGAAGTAATCCTGAAGGCACTTGATGTTCTGCTTTCACTTGTTGACATATTAAACATCTCGAAACAAAGTCGGAGATGTCTCGTTTCATACCATGCCACCAAAACCAACATTTCAAATCGTTGTACATTTTCGTACTCCCCGGGTGAATTGACATTCGGCTACAATGGGCTTCGTTCAGAATCATCGAAATGAGTTCTGAATTTCTTGGAACACACAACCGACTTCTGAACCTCAAACAATCGTCATCACCAATTTGAAATTCGGATTCCATATTCGGAACACATTCAGCCCGTTTTGCAACCAATTCATCGTCGACTTTCTGAGCTTCACGAATTTGACGAATCAATAATGGTTTGGCCTTTAATTCAGCTACTAACACATTGTCGGGTAGAACAGACAAGTGCACATTCATCGCTCGTAAAGCAAACAATGATTTCTGGCTTAAGGCGTCTACAACCACATTAGCCTTTCCCGGGTGGTAATCAATGACAAGCTCGTAATCTTTCAACAACTCAAGCCAACGTCTTTGTCGCAGATTTAAGTCTCTTTGAGTCATCAATTATTTGAGACTTTTGTGATCCGAAAATACATGGCACTTTTCACCAAATAAGCAATGTCGCCATATTTTTAAAGCAAATACGATGGCAGCTAGTTCAAGATCATGGGTCGGATAATTTTTCTCATGTGGCTTTAATTGTCTCGACGCATAGGCCACCACTCGACCTTCTTGCATCAATACGCAACCCAACCCAAGTAGGGATGCGTCACTATAAATGACAAACTCTTTGCCTGATTCGGGTTGCACTAAAATTGGAGCTTCAGTCAAATAAGTTTTCAGTTGATCAAAACCTTTCTGACATTTCTCCGTCCATTCGAACTTAACATCCTTTTGAAGTAGCTTCGTCATTGGTGTGGCTATCATCGGGAAACCTTTGACAAATCGTCGGTAATAACCGGCGAGTCCCAAAAAGCTCCGAACCTCAGTAATATTTCTCAGAGGTTTCCAGTTAAGTATGGCTAAAATTTTGTTCGGGTCAACTCGAATACCCGATGCGGATACCACATGACCCAAGAAGATAACCTCTCTTAACCAGAACTCACACTTACTGAACTTAGCATATAACTGCTTATCCCGCAAAATTTGCAACACTAGTATCAGGTGCTCAGCATGTTCGGTCTCATCTCTTGAATAGACCAAGATGTCATCAATGAACACAACTACGAACCGATCCAAATATGGTCTGAAGATCCGATTCATCAAATCCATAAATACCGCAGGGGCATTAGTGAGCCCAAACGGCATCACTAAGAATTCGTAGTGACCATATCTCGTTCTGAAGGCAGTTTTGGGTATGTCCGAATCTCGAATTCGCAACTGATAATAGCCCGATCTCAAATCTATTTTTGAGAACACTGAGGCTCCCTTCAGTTGGTCGAACAAATCATCGATACGCGGTAACAGATATTTGTTCTTTATTGTCACTTTATTCAGCTGACGATAGTCAATGCACAACCTCATGGTTCCGTCCTTTTTCACGAACAATACTGGTGCACCCAAGGTGAGAAACTTGGTCGAGCGAAACCTCTATCCGTCAATTCTTACAACTGAGCTTTCAACTCTTTTAACTCGGTTGGTGCCATACGATACGGAGCTATCGAAATCGGCGTAGTCCCAGGTACAAGCTCAATACCAAACTCTATCTCCCGAACAGGTGGTAAACCCGGTAATTCTTCAGGAAAAACATCCGGGTATTCACAAACCACCGGCACAGATTCGAGTTTCTTTTCTAATTCTTTGTCATCAAGTACATACGCAAGGTATGCTTCGCACCCTTTTCTTACATATTTCTGGGCCAACATTGAGGATATTACAGCTGACAACCCCTTTAAGTCCGTAGACTCAACTCGGATCATCTCGTTATTTGCACACCTCAAATCAATAGTCTTGCTTTTGCAATTCACAACCGCATCATGCGCGGTCAACCAATCCAAACCAAGAATAAAATCAAATTCATCAAACGGCAAAAGCATCAAGTCCGCCGGAAAACAGGAACCTCGAATTACTAGGGGACATTTCTTACACACTTTGTCGACAAGCACGTAGCGACCCAAGGGATTTGACACCCGAATTACGAACTCAGTAGACTCAATAGGTAAAGTCTTACTGGATGCTAAGGTTTCACATATGTAAGAATGAGTAGAACCGGGGTCAATCAAAGCAATTACATTAGTATCAAAGAGAGTAAAAGTACCGGTAATAACATCAGGCGAAGAAGCATTCTCGCGGGCACATATAGCATAAGCTCTAGCAAGCGCACGAGCCTCGGATCTGGTCGTAGCATCTCTAGATCCTCTCTGACCACCACTAGCATTGCCCGTATTTCCAGATGGTCTACCTCGAGTAGTGGTAGCACCCGGTTTCCCACTCTGATTTACATTCTATTCCGACAACCTCGGGCAATCTTTAATGAAGTGGTCAACTGATCCGCACTTGTAACAGGAGCGGTCAGGGAATCTACAACTCCCCGAATGCCATTTACCGCAATATCGACATTTCGTTCTGTCTTGACGTTCATTCCCAACACTGGCGACCGAAGTGCCTCGTGTACCCACAGGGGGTCGATCACGATCTCGTCTAAAAAGGCCCGAAGTGCCTCTAGACCGGCCCACATCATCTCGAAATTTCTTCGATGCCTGTTGAAGAGACTTTCCCGAGGATCTTTTACGAAACTCTCTAGTTCCCTCATCAACTTTTTGTTTTTCTTTTCTAAGCTCTTCGGCTTTACAAGCTCGCTCGACAAGTACTACGAACTCTCGTATTTCAAGAATGCCAACGAACATTTTTATATCTTTATTCAGCCCATCCTCGAAGCATTTACACATGATAGCCTCGAACGAAACACATTCCCGAGCGTTATCTACTAAGTCTAACAAATTTTCGCTCGTAATCAGTAACTGACATAGAACCTTGCTTAAGCTCAAGAAATTCCTTCCGTTTTTTATCAACAAATCTCTGACTGATATACTTTTTTCGAAACTCAGTTTGGAAAAAACTCCCAAGTTACTTGCTCTCGGGGCACAACAGAAGTCAGAGTACTCCACCAATAGTAGGCAGAATCGCGTAGCAAGGAGATAGTACACTTTAGGCATTCATCGGGTGTACAAGATAGCTCATCGACTACCCGGATAGTGTTGTCCAACCAAAATTCAGCTTGCTCGACATCGTCGCTATCCGTAGCTTTAAATTCAGTAGCCCCATGTTTTCGGATTCTGTCAACTGGGGGCTTATTTAACCTTATTTGGTCAGTTACCGGAGGTACTGTAGGTGCGAGGGTGGTATTTGTCGGGAATGGAGGTTGTGGAACAGCCGTATTAGTTCGAATGTATTGGTTGAACCAATCATTCATCACGCTATAGAAAGCTTGTCTAGCTTCATCATTCAGGTTACTAGCATTAGGTTGAGAGTCCGCCGGCGCTGTCCCTTGTGCGGGAGCAGGCGTTACACTCTCAAGATCATCAGCTACCGCTCTGTCGGGATCGGGATCCATTACTATAAATAAACACATTTACAATTGTCAGAAATCACCACACTATCAAATAATCACATAAAATGACATGTATAGCTAGACCCAACGCATTACGGTAGTCCTAGAATCGACTAAACCGTAGCTCTGATACCAATCAAATGTAACACCCCGAACCTGAGACCGTCACCGGAGTCGAACACGAGGTGTTAACAGACTTTAAACCACTTATAAAAAAAATTTCCCAGACACTGCCAATCTGCGTACTAGTCGCTTTAAAAATCATATCTTGAGTTTAGAAACTTGGAATCCAGTTCTGTAAATTTTCCCTGAAACTATACTCATATACCCATCTACAAATTTCTTTCTAGAATTTTTTATTGGGCCAATTAGTACAGTTTATTAGTCAAAGTCTCCCATGTTACAGGGATCGACTACACTGACCTTTGCGCATTACGACTTGGATATCTCCCTGTACAGGGCTTCAATACTGATGTCGTTTATTTCTATAGAAACTAGACTCAAAGAGGAATCTATACATATATGGCATGACTCCTAATTATCTCTGGTTAATTTATAATGAATTTCCAAATTCGAAACAGGGAATCCAGAAACCGTTCTGGCCCTGTCTTACGAGAACCTGAATATCTCTTAACATACTGTCCATATGATCATTTCGTTACTTTCCTATGAAAATAGATTCATCAAGGTTCGTTTACATAATTTATTCACTATTTAATTCCCTTCCTACTATTTTTAGTGATTTTCCAAATCTACATCACTGCTACTATCCGCATCTGCCTTTAAGGTAGACTTTACCTATTTCATAGTTTCCATGATTCAACTAGCCCTTTTAGCATAAATAGCACAAATTATGATAGTGATTAACCATTCCCATGGCCAATCCTTGTTAAGCATATCCACACCTCTCAATAACCATATCCATACCAAATGATTATAACATTATACTCAAACATATATAAGCCATTTTCGCATGGCTATCCAAAATTATACAAGTCCAAAGGGTCCATGACCCCCAACAAAAAGGGTAGTCCTATACATGCCATTTCGAAGTTCAACCAAAATTGTACCAAAAGGGGGGGGCTTTGATAGTGTGGGCGACTTCGACTTCAAAATCCCGAGTCTGATAGCTGGAGAACCAAAATCTATAAAACAGAGAATCAAGGAGACGGAGTAAGCAATTTATGCTTAGTAAGTTTTGAGCAAGGGATTCCAGCACAACAAAAGTATAGCATTCATGTAGCTAAACGGATAATTTCATATGCACAATTTTTCAATATCATACTTACTTCACATTACCAACCCTTTTATTCATACACAAAGATCAACTTAGCCAAAGGCCGGTAGCTCATTTATCAACTGAGCGAATACTTATTTGTAAGGGCTCAACTAATTTAAAGCACATACGAAACATACCTCAATGTTGGGATGTTTCAAGCGTATTAACTGAAATTTTTACAGCAAGATCATTCATTCCCAAATCACATACCTTCGGAATTTAACCGGATATAGCTACTCGTTCAAATGCCTTCGGGACATAGCCCGGTTATAGTAACTCGCACAAATGCCTTCGGGACTTAACCCAGATTTAGTAACTCGCACAAATGCCTTCGGGCTTAGCCCGGAATTATTATCTCGCACAAATGCCTTCAGATCTTAGTCCGGATATGGTCACTTAGCACAAAGCCTTCGGGACTTAGCCCGGACATCATTCAAATAACCATGCACATTTAACAATAAATCATGGCACATTCGTATTTCGTTTTCGTTAGCAAAACTCAAACACAAGACACTTATCATTCTTGCAATTTCGGCTCAATAGCCACACACAAAGAGCATGATTTTGATTTGCTTAAAACATGATCTAATCAAATCATAATTTAAGCTCTTTTACTCAAGAACTTACCTCGGATGTTGTCGAACGATTCCGATGGCTACTCGACCACTTTTTCCTTTCCCTTATCCAACTGGGGTCCTCTAAGCTCTTGAGCTAATTCAAACAAATTTAACTCATTAAAGTCTCATTTTGCTAGCTTATGGCCGAATATGACAAGGAGTTTGATAGGTCATATGGCCACCCTTTTAGCTCAAATACACAATGGTCATACGCATTTTTAATCACATCAAGCAATTTAATACAATTCATTCGAACATCAAAAGAGAAGCTCAAGGTACTTAGCCCATATATACATTAGACATTAGAGTCACATGTGTACGAAATCACGAATCGAATTCAACATACTAGCTAATATTTCCCCTTAGTCGAATTTTCTAAGTCAAGCTAAAGCCATCAATAGGCTACCTATGGCCGAACATACACATAGCTTATGTACTTATTCATGTGGCCGAACATACATGTCTATGTTGGGGCCGATTGCAACACTTAATACATTCTACAAGTATGGTTACTTGTATTGACTAAACATCATTTTGTTTCAAGTTCAAAACTTGGCTAATACACACATATATACACTAGTAAAGCATCCTCTCCCTTTCCATCAATTTAACACATGCATTACTCATTAATATACAAAAATTATATTCGGCCTTAGCACACAACTTGCTAGCCGATTCTTCTCCATCTAGCAACCAATGCACATATGTGCTCACTCAAAAATGCTAAAAGAAGATTCAAGAATCATCAATCCACCATCACATGCATCATTAACAAGCTTCATATTTAGCATGCCATGGCATTAACACAAAATCCACCTAGGCCGAATATCATCCCCATGACATAGCAAAGATTTGAACCATGGGCTAATTAGAACTCAAGCTAGCAACTAAAAAAACATGCATGAATCTCATGGCACAACCTCAAACATACCTTGATCTAGATACAAGTATGGCCAAACCTCCTCCTAATCCTCTTCCAAACCAAACATGAAGCAAGAACTCCTTCCTCCTTCCTTAGAATTTTCGGCCAAAAGAAGATGAAAAAGGATGAACAAAATTTTTCTTTTCTTTTCTTTAACTCACGGCAATGGGGGGGGAAACAACCACACACTTTTTTTTTCCATTTCTTTATTACCCATACTCCTTATTTTATTTTTCCTAACATACCTCACTAACATAACATGTTTGTGACATGTTTCCACTCATAGCATGGCCGGCCACTATGCCTTAATTTGGGTAAATTGACATGCAAACCCATCATTTTCACAATATGCATTAATAGGCCACTTTGCATTTGCCTAGCACATTTCAAAATTTTCTCACATAAGTCCTATTTGATAAAATTCACTTACAATTAACAAAATTCAAACACGAAATTTTCACACATGCACATGTACATATAATGAGCATCAATTATGACGGTTAATTATTTTTATGACTCGGTTTAGTGGTCCCGAAACCACTTCCCGACTAGGGTCAATTTTGGGCTGTCACAAACGAACCTTGATTGAGCTTGAGTAAGTGCCGAACCTAGCTTTCTCTTATTTCTTTCCTTTATTTATGTTTTCGATGGATGATGGTATAAGAACATGGCTTTATTTATTTTTATGTTATAAGATATATGATAACTTAATATTTATTTTACCATTTTAACCTTAGTTAAAAACATTATACTTTCACTTATAAATGTCCATTGCCGTCCACCCATTTTATTAATGGCCTAATTACCTCATAAAGGCTTCCATTTAAAAAGCCAATAGCATTTTGGCCTTTTATACAGTAAACTACCAAATTTTTAATTTACGCGATTAAGTCCTTTATTTAATCGAATACCTAAACGACAAAATTAAGTCACGAAATTTTTATAGATATAAATGCAAACAAAATAAACACAGAAAATAATTTTAAAATATTTTTTTTACTCGAATTCGTGGTCCCGAAACCACCATTCCGATTAGGGTCTAAATCGGGTTGTTACAACTCCATATGAAAATTACCTTAACTTACCATCATAATGCAACAATTGAAGTAATTGAAACACAATGGTGCATAACATGACATTTCCTTGGCATCCTTATACATTCATGTACAATTCCATACAACAACCAATAGGTTAGTATATTAACATAACAAAGTCATAGTAATCAATTCATATATATGTATAGCCATGACTATTGAGTTAATATTCATTCTTTTTTAGTACTTCATTTCCATTTAATTAACTTTTTTGCTTGGAGAACTATAGCAAATTGAACTCGGATACATGGAACTAATTTGCTCTCATAAGCTGACATATTCGGGGGGCTAACACTATCTTTAGACCAGGGTTCGATCCTACTAACACTAGCTTTAGAGAATCCACAGCATAGTTGGATCTCAAGCCATCGTATTAATCCTTGTTCAAACACCCATTTTTCATTCTTTTCAATTGAACCATTTCCTTTACCAGTTTAACCCTAATGACATACCATTTGTATCATCGTCTTTTATTAAGTTCACACAGGTTCAATTATGATATTAAATTCATTTCAATCCCTGTAATGTCATCATATACATATCATTCAAGTATATAAAAATTCTATATGCATTTTATACATTGTATTTACTCATAAAACTATATTTATCATTATTAACGATTTAGTCCTCTAGATGCCAAAATCACTACAATTACAACTAACTTCAATAATAGACATTATAATATAATTCAAACATAACATAAAATAACATAGAAAGTTCCATATGAACTTACATGGCAAAAACAACAACAAATGAAATGTAGAAGACTAATCCATAATTTTGCCTTTTCCTCAATTATCCTCCGATTGATTCAAATCTCAATCTTAATGATAATTCATTTCAATTTATCAACTCCAATAACCTTATAAAATCCTATTATATGCATATGCCAATTCAATTTCATGTTTTAAATGTTCCCTAAAGTTTTCAATTTTATTTAATTTAGTCACTTAAACCCAAATTGCAATATGTTTCAAATTGGAGCCTCAATTTTGAAGTCGATCTCAATTTAATCCTTTTACATTCTTCTATTGCCTATAATTATAGAAATTTAACATCAATTTCGAAATTTATGCACTTTTGTCTTTATGTTCAAAAACTAGCAATTAAGCTTACAAACTAGTCTCTTTTCATATCTAAGCTTAAAATGTAACAAATTAACACCAATTTCATCAAGTTTTAACAATGGAAACTTTTAAAAACTTTAACATTTGTACAAATTGGTGCACGGGCTAGCTAAATCAAGCTCTTGGGACCTCAAAAACATAAAAATAGCAATAAAAAGACTTATTTGCACTAACCAATTAGTAGCCAAAAGCTTGAAACCCTAAGGACATTTCTTTGTTTCTTTATCACGACCAAGAATTGAAGAAAATGGCTTTCCATTCTTTAAATGTAATATATATACTTATATTAAGTTTAATTAATCTAAATTATTTTAATTAAAATTTAATTAACAAACTTTAATCAACATTAATCAAGGATAGTGGATTAAAATTCACATCCACCATTGTATTCCATAATAAAAAGGGTCTGATTGCTCAATTGGTCCTTCGATTAAATAAAAATCCATAGCGATTAACTTTTACCACTTTTACAATTTAATCCTTGTACCTTAATTTACTATCCAAAAGACAAAATTAGTGGACTAAAATTTAATTGAACTTTATGCTAACCTCGTAAATATTAAATGAAAACATTCATGAATTTTCTCGTCAAAAATGGGGTTTTGAAACCACTTTTTTCGACAACACTAAAAAATGGGTTGTTACATGTGGTACCTATGACATTTTATGTCAGCTTTGCTTTTCCTTGATTTTTTTTTTCTCACTTGTTTCTCTTTCATTCCCGCCTTGCATCTTTAGCTTGAATTCAGTCAAGTAAAATTCATAAATCACTTATTAAAGTATAATTTCCAAAAATGCATAAAATATAAGCTAAAACTACTAAAAATGCATAAAAAGCAAATGTGATGCAAACTATTTAAATTAACTCTAAATGTATGATATTTTACTTAAGAATCAACTTAATGAAAAAGGCATAAAAATATAAATATGATGAGCACACATCATACTCCTGACCACCGCCAAATGTGCGAACATTTTCTGAAAAGTTCTATACCAAATATATATGAAATTACAGTAGCGGTGTCCGCAACCATACGAGTCAAATTGTAATATAGTATTGTGTTACAACGAAACACATGGAAGTATTCCAAGGATCTTACCTAAGGGAGGATGAATTATATTTGTTGAAAATCTCTTTACAATAATAAGTAAAAATAGTAATAATTAAATTTGATATTACGATCAATCATAAAAGAGATAATATCATAAACTAAATAACTAAAAAAAAATAAACTAGTTAAACCAATAAGGAAGATTAACTCATTTCAGTGGTTGTAATTAACTTCATATTCAGGTTTTAGGGTGAATTAGCTATTAAATAACCAATTATTACCTTCCAACCTCTAATTGATTAATTAATTGGCCAATACTAGCTTATCTCTGGACCTTACTTTCTCAACTGGGATAAATCACAATTTACTCGAAAAACTTATCTCTCGACCTCATTTAACCTTTGATTAGTTCCTAAGGTTTAAAAACACATAATTTATACCAACTAATTCTATAGGAAACCCTTAATCCTTCATTAATCAGTCTCACATCCACTTTCTCATCTCCTTTAAAGGAATTAGCTACTCATGATATTCTTCATTATCGCAATCTCAATTGAAATAAACATGTAAATGAACACAATCAAATTGAATGAGAAAAGAGAAAGAAATAATCTTGTCGATGTTGATTGAGTGCAGAGTAGTAAATCTCTCGATTGGGAAAAGGATATTGTCACTTGCAAAGGAAAATAAACTGAAATATTTTGATATTATAAAAGAGATTTTGGATCAAAATTGATTCCAAGAAAAAAATAACAAAAGAGTTTAGAAAATCAAAGAGAAAACTAAATTGAAACTAATCCTAATCTACTAGGGTTTTGAGAGGCGTCCAAGACAACTAGGTTAAATCAAAGCCCTAAGTTCTTATATATAGTATTTTTAGCAACCTGAATTAGGTCTTCAGTATATCCTAGGTCTTCATATAAGTTTGATTGTGCAGACTAAATTAACCCTGAAAGACTTGGGCTCCATGTCAAGCTTACATTGAGCCATAGACATTGCATGGCGTGACACGACACGACATGCTTCCTATAGGCTATTGGGTTTGTTTCATCTTTTAACGGCTTGGAAAGCTTGTGCAACACTTGTCTCAAGTTGATACGTCCATTAGGCCCAAAATTTAGCATCCTGCACATTTAAATTAACATATTAGAACTACCTAGGGCCCGTGTAGGCCTAATAGGTCACTAACACTAAAAAATATGTTAAAAAATTATTTTATTAATATATACTAACAAACTACTAAGTATCGAAAGTGCAATTATTAATACTAAAATAGCTAGAAAATAAACTCCTTAAGTGTCAAAATGTCTCTAAACTACCATTATAATTAGCAGCAGGTCAACTCCACACTTAAAACTTTTTCTTGTCCCCCAGCAAACAAGACACTAAATGCAAATGCAACCTAAAAATACTTAGTAGCAATAGATGAAAAAGATACAAAAATGTGAAGACAAAGTAAAGTAGCATTTTTAAGAACTTAAAATCTCAAACATGTTCGTAGAGGATGCTATCTATGCCACAAACAATTTTTAGAAAATTCAAATAGATAGAAGGTACTAAAACACTAAAGATCTGGTGCATAAGTGTGTGTAAATCACCTATGTACCTAAAAAAGTACAAGGTGAGTACAAATCGAAGGTACTCGTTGTGGATGTATTGACAAGTGTTGCTATACCTAACCAATATGCACTTTCCCATGTAATGGTTGTTGCTTTCTAAAAGGTCAATAGATCCACCCTTCAGGTTCTACCCACTAGGTAGTTTAAAGAGTGTCAATTGAAAAGCTACGGAAGTATTATATTAAGGATTTTAAAGGATTTAAAGGTGATGATCTATATGCATTTGTTTCATCAGAATAAAAGGGTTCACGACTAGCTCAAGTGCACACTTACTAAAAGAGTGCAGTGCATGGTTTTCTTACTAAAATAAGAGGCTTACCAATGGTGGACCGATACAGTTAGGTCCACACTAGCAAGACCAGGAAGGATTACTTAAAAGCACTTCTTACCTGTGCCCCGTAGGAAGTATATTGGAGAATTGTGTTTGGTCTAGTCCCTTATCTGTAGTATATTTGTTTGTACACTTGTCATTTTTTTGAACAGATTGGTTAATAAAATTATTCATGAATTACATTAATACCATTTTTATATTGTCTTCAAGGGTTTTGCATGTAAAGAAAATTAGAAACAAATATTTGCTCACTTGTTGTCTAATCTTTAACTAATACTAAGCGATATTACGTGGTCAGATAGTAATACAAAAAAAAAACTTATTTTAGTAGACGAACCTAAACATGTCCTTAGTCTAATCGAAAATGAGAAAACCAATTGGAAGACTAATATGTTGTCTATCAAGTCCAACTGGGGAGATGCTTTGTCTTGGGCATCAAAGCGGATGACTCCTAAAAGATAAAGATATAGATGCGACTAAATGGACTAATAGTGCATCGAATAGGACCGAAGAAGAATAGATCCTAAATCATAGTGTGACATACCTTAATCCTAAATGGATGATAGAGTATGTATCAGGAAGGATTACTTGGAAGGACTTCTTATTTGTGCCCCGTAAGAAGAATATTGCAGAATTGTGTTTGGTCTAGTGCCTTAAGTGTAGTATATTTGTTTGTGCACTTGTAATTTTTTTGAACAAATTGGTTAATAAAATTATTCATGAATTACATTAATACTCTTTTTATATTATCCTCACAGGTTTTTGCATGTAAAGAAAAATAGAAACAAATATTACCTCACTTGTTGTCTAATGTTTAACTAATACTAAGCGATATTACGAATTCGAATCGTAATACAAAAAAATAACTTATATTAGTAGACGAACCTAAACATGTCTTTAGTCTAATAAAAAATGAGCAAACTGATTGAAAGACTAATATGCTATCTATCAAGTCCAATTCAGGAGATGATTTGTCTTGGGCATCGAAGCGGATAACTCCTAGAAGATAGAGACATAGATGTCACTGAAAGTACATCGAACAAGACCTAAGAAGAATATATCATGAATCCATTTTTGGATTTATTCACTTGTGATGTTCATAGTATGGAATACCTTAATCATGAGTGGATCATGAACTATGTATATGTGACTCATATACTTTGATGCAAGTAAAAGCTTGAGTTCGAATAGATAAGAAACTAAAAGCTAATGCGTTGGTATACAAATTCTACAATATGTAGCATCACTCATAATATTGGAATTCATAGCCCCAAAAAATGGGTAAATGTTATCCTCTCATTGGCGTTACATGATAGATGAAAAGTAAATGTGGTCACGAGTCTTTTGTCTTTGAGATAAATGACTTAATTGCTATTTGATACTTATTGACTTATCATGAAATAATATGTAATTATTATCATAAGATAAAATAGGATCATATTGGAAGAGTGGATTTAGCCCAAAGAGATTGAGTATGTCCTATAAGGGCAACACACTTATGACAATGTCATTGGATGAGCATGGATTAAGTCGCTTTCATAATTGTATGTAATTAGGGAGAGCTTAGTCACGATGCTATAGTGAAATGAATATGTAACTAGATGAGTTTATGACTAATATTTGAAAAGCTAGAACTTAATTATAAATCATTTGAGACCCAATCACATATGTCAAACTAGTCCCTCCTCTATCTTGTTGAAACTAGAAATGAATTACATGTTGAATCAAATGAACATAAATGGATAGATATGATAAAGTTAGAGCAATGGGTTACATTCGGAAATGAATTTGGTTTCTCACTATGTATGGAAATGAATTGAGAATTAATTTAAGTTTTTCAAATTATTATTTAATTAAAAAAGTGAAGTTTAAAAATGAATTTAAATTAATTGGTCATTGTGAATCCATTGAATGTAGAAATTAGATATATTTTATCATATATTCTTTAGTGATAAAGTTTCCATGATTTTAACAAAAATAGAATTGGATTGAGACAATTATTTAATTGTAAAATTCATTTAAATTAATTTATTAAATAATGTCTATTTTGAGAAATAGAAAAACATATATTGGGTTGGATTAAAAGCCAAGGCAGCACATATAGTGGGACCCAATATAGAAGAGGCTTGAATCCCCTTCATAATACATATATAGATAAGCACACCCTATTAGCTTTCCTTCTCTCCTAAATCAACTAAGGGGTTGGTTTTTTTGTATTAAATAGGTATCAAATACCTTCTACTAATTCAACTAGGGTTTCACTTCCTCTCCTAAAAATTCATGATACTGATAGGGCTAAAAATATAAGAAGTTACACACAACTTTTAAGATATTTTTATTTTTCCCTAAAATAGTGCGAATTTATTTCTAAGTATAAATTTTATTTTCCAGTAATAACAATTCTACCAGTTTCTATAAGAGAGAGACTTAATTTCCTATTGAAAGTAAGAAAAATATTTCTAGTTCTGTGTTTGATTTGTAATTGTTCGAGCCTACACACGAAGTAATTCATTGTACGAGAATAGCAGAGAAGACTATTCAGTTGAAAGTTGGAAACTTCTAGGATCCTTCTCGCTCAAAGCACAAGTATTATTTCGGGAAAAATTTTATTGTTATAAATATAACTGGCTTGATTTTCAAAATTTTTATTTTTTCGCTGTGCAAGTACACTATTTTTGAACCAATTTTTTCTAACAAGTTGTACATTGATTAAAGTAAACAAGAGTTTATGCTCTTGGTTCAAGATGGTATGTTGATGGCAGACTATGATGGGAAGTTCCTTAGACCGAGCCATTATGCTTTGGATATGGTGTTTACTAAGGTGAATAGGTGTACCCGATTTGGGAGGGGTCTAATTGATAGCATTGCGTTGTAGTAGGTGACCCACAAGATTAGAGATTTTTTTTAGTTAGCCAAGAGGGACAAGATGGTGGAGCAGGTTCTGAACAATGAGAAGAGATAGATAATATAGGTCAAAGGACAAAATTAAGAGAGCCCGAAAAGCTATTAGCCCATATCCCTCTTTTGTTAAATGAGTTATAGACGCTAATGACTCTAGGCAATCTATGCCTATCATATACAAGACTTAGATGTAGGAAATAAATCTTTTCGATAGTTAGTTTTAGAGGCTAGCTCTAGGGGTTCGGTGCCGAATCTGATTATACCAGTTTACGATCATTTTAACCAAAAACGTAATGGTAAAGTTGAAGGCTATCTAAAGCTTATTTATTGTGTATTTATAAGGATTATTTTATCATAGACTATCCTATAAATTCTAATTACACCCCTGTCATACATAAAGATCCACTCTTGTACCATAAAGGGGCCGCAAACTAGGCAGGGGTGGTGCTAGCACTATTGGGGGACAAAGATATGCTTTTAAGCCAGTTCCCAAACTTAAGACCAGAGTTCTAGCTAGAGAGTTTTTAGTTAAAGCTTGTGAGGACTAAGATGTAGTGGATACCATGTAAATAAGGGATGCCCATTGACTATCATAGTCAATTAAGTGAATAATGGATACTCATTGATGGTTTAAGGATATGTGTTCCCAATAAATCTCATGGAGTTGCCTTTCCATGTATTTGATTTGATATTAGGAATGGACTAGTTATTGAAATATGTAGATTTGGTTAATTGTAAATTGAAGAGGATCAACCTACTATGTTCTAATGGCAATGTGGTGTTGATTGTTAGAGAGAGACCCTATTTCCTCTTTAACGTTATATTTGCAATGACAGATAAAAAATTGGCGAAGATCTTCTATAATAACAGTTAAATAGCACCTTATGAGGTATTGTATGGTCATGAATGTCGAATACCTTTGTGTTGGATTGATTTAAGCAAAAGGAAAATGGTGGTTCCTTAATTTATTCAAGAGACTGAGGAGAAAGTTATATTGGTCTAAGATAGACTAAGACATTATTTGATATGAGAAAATATTATGTTGACTTAAAGCACAATGAGATTGAGTTTAACACTGGTAATAAACTATTCTTGAAAGTGTCACCATGTAAGAAAGTTCTTCAATAGGTCGTAAAGGAAAATTATATTTACATTCATCGAACCTTACAAATTATTTGAATGGGTTGGATTAATGGCATACTAATTGACTTTATACCAAACATGGAATGTGTCCATAATGTGTTTCATATGTCACTACTATGGAGATACCATTCTAACCTTTCTCATGTGATCACTATAGAGTGGGTTGAGTTACAGTTGAATTTATTATATAAAGAGGAACTAATTAGGATTTTTGTAACACCCCTAACCTGTATCCGTCGCCAGAATAGGGTTTCAAGGCATTATCGATCAAATCACAACATACAACATACATTTATCAAACATAAATTCATTATCACTTAATATCAATCAAGCATAATTGCATTGTCCCTTATAAGGCCCTATGAGACCTTAAAACATGTTTGAAAGAGGTTTGGGACTAAACTGATAACATTTGAAAACTTTGAGAAACTTATAAAATTTTCATGCATACAGGGATCACACACCCATGTGAACAGGCCGTGTGTCTCACACAGACACCAGACACACATGTGTCACAAGCTGTGTGGAAATAAGGCATACACACCAACTTGTATCACATAGCTGGAGACACGCCCGTGTGCCTTGGCCATGCGAAATTTGAAGGGTATACTGACTTGGGTCACACGGCCAGCCACACGCCCATGTGCCAGCCCTTGTGTAACACACGACTAGTAGACACGCCCGTGTTTCTAAGCCATGTAACTCACTAACTTGTTTAATTAAGTTACAGCAGACATACAGTCGAGTCACACGCCCGAGTGCTCAACAGTGTGGGGCGCAAATAGGCTTGGTTTAAACCACATTTCTCACCCTCCTCAAGCAAACCAAACCACATCATTTCATACCATTTCAATACGTTTATAAGAAACCAAAACAAACTATTTCACACACAAATCATGCCATTTGAAATCCATCCATTTCACTACTCAAATCATAATACAAAACATACTAAAACAATATGCCATTACCAATAATTTCACCTATCTTATCATCTATTTTAAGCCTCAAATCATACCAATTAATCATCACAGCATCCATGACAAACATGCCAAAACATAAAGCCATTTATATATATCATATTTCACTTACCAAACTCATAAAATAAGCCAACCCAAATGGTCAAATACACACCAACTTTTACATCATTTATGAGCCAAATCTCATGGCTAAATCATATCTGAAAACACATCATTATATCACTAGCCTATACATGCCATATACCATATTTACAAAGCACCAAAAATATCAACAAGTTGATCGATAGTGTGATGGTGTTCCTGATGATCCCCGAGTCTGAGCTAGCTTCGATTATCTATAAAACAGGGAAAAAACACACAAAGTAAGCTTTAAAAGCTTAGTAACCCATATACAAATAAAATTATCACATGGATCAACATCATTTCCATCAATAGGAAAACTATGAGTAAGCACATATAAGCTCACAAACCTTTCCTAATATATACATATTCAATATCATGAATGAATTCATCAAATACTTCTATTTTAAATACTTGTATGAATCTCATACGTACCTGATTCACTTAACTCATTCACACATTCTTTCTCGAATTGAGTTTTCCCGTTGAACCTTTTGGAATTGTTAAGGATACTAAAAAATCAGATATAGCTCTTACAATGCCATATCTCAGATATGGTCTTACATGTTAACACATATCGATGCTGATAGCCCAGCTATGGTCTTATACAAAATCAAATAACGATGCCAATGTCCTAGACATGGTCTTACACGTAATCACATAATGATGCCAATGTCCCAGACATGGTCTTACACATAATCACATCTCTTTAATCCTAATGTCATGACATTCGTATCCTATACTATTCTTAAGGTACGTACAGAATTTTTGGATATTGTAACTTAGTCGATTCTTGCTCATATTTGATCATTCAACATTCATAGCAGTTCAATGACAATTAAACATATATAATTCAATTTAAAGACATTTATTTGCATATGAACTTACCTTGTATTCGAAATAAACAGACTGGATTAACTATTCAATAACCTTTGATTTTCCCCGATCTAAATCCGATTTCTTTTGTTCTTAATCTATATACATTCAAAATTAACTCATTTATTCATCAATTCATTCAATTCAGTCCACAAACACATATTTAGGTAATTTTACACTATAGCCCCTAAAGTTCCATATTTTTACAATTTAGTCCTTTACACATAAAAATACAAATTACACAATTTCTTTCTAAATTCATGAGTGCTGAATTTTTATAGGGTCCTTAACAGCCCTAAACTTTCATTTATTTCACATTTCAATCCTTTAATTTACACTTTTCACAATTAAATTCCTAAAATGCATTTTTACCAAAAATCACTTTACAAAACATTTAAATCTATCAACAAATAGTCATTTTCCATTATCAAACATTCAAAAGCTGAAATATTCATCAATGACACTTCACAAAATCATGAACAAATTCAAAAAATTAAGGCACGGGCTAGCTAGAATACGAAGCAAGATCTCAAAAACGTAGAAATCATCAAAAACTGAGCAAAGAACATACCTTAATCAAGCTATGAAGGTGCCGAATGGAAAACCTAATCTTTTGGTTCTCTTTTTCTCTAATTTTGATTCAAGAAGATGATAATGAAGCCAAATTTTTGTTTTGTTTTATTAATAATTACCTTATTCACCAAATATCAAATTTATCCTTAATTAAAAGCAACCAAATTTCGTGATATCAAGCCCATTTATGTCCATTAACATTACTAATGTATAATATAATCATAAGGACTTTTAATTTAATCAACCATAGCAATTAAGCACTTTAAACAAGTACCATGTAACTTTTACATTTTACGCGATTAAGTCATTTTTCTCAAATTGAGCTATTAAACGATAAAATTAGCTTACGAAATTTTCACACATATCAAATAACATGCTATAAACACCACAAAAAAATATTAAAATAATTTTTTGATATCGGATTTGTGGTTCCAAAACCACTGTTCTAATTTAGCTAAAACCAGGCTGTTACAATTTTGGTTTGAGAAGCCAAAGAACTGAAGAGGAAAGCCATACCCCTAATTACTCTAGAAGAAATCATAACACCAATGAGGTTATGTGGGATCTAGAGGAACTGATATGATAATAACATACCTAATTGTTCACTTAAAGTAAATTGCAAGGTTAAAATTTTTTAAGGAGGATAGAATTGTAACGTCCAAAACTTTTCAGTGTTATATTTCGCAAAATTTTATACCATAATTTTATACCATGAGGTTTACTAAGAATTAATTAACTAAAAGTGAATCTAATACCATAATTTAATTTTTGGAGTTAGTAATTATTTATTGGAATTTTATTAATTATAGGATACTAAATTGGGCCAAGAGTTGATTCGAAAGAAAGTGAAATTAGATGTTTTAAAACTTTGGACTTAATTGAACAAGCAAAGAAAGGATGACGTGGTATGTTGTTATATACCCAAGGGCTTAATAGTTGTTTTCCCTAAGCCTAACTTGAAGAAGGAACCAAGCGCTCTTCTTTTATTTATCCCCGTTCTTTTAAACATAAGTAATTTGATGTAATTTGATATGTCAAATTAGGCTCTCTAATACACTTGAGGAGCTTATTCTCAAGCAATTTAAGTGTCTTTTAAGTGTTTTTATTGATTTTTAGTTATGAGCATTAATAAATGTTTTTGTTCAGTTTTTACACAATTTTGAGACTCAAAATTGCTAATCGTGCCATGGGGAACCTAACAATATGATTAAGTAGCGTAGGGAGTTGATAATGGCCCAAACTTGAAGAAACCATCACCCAGAAGAGGGGTATCGTGATATTGAAGCATGGAAGTCATGATACCTCTAACAATGTTGAAATGATGAGAAATGAGGCCATCTCCAGTGGTATCACGATACCAAGCATAGGTATCGCGATACCGAGCTGCCCTAGGACCCCTAATTCAAGATTGTTTTGGGTATCACGGTACCGAAGCATGGGTATCGCGAGACCGTTGTCGACAAGTGAAAAAACTGCATGGGCAATTTTATGTCCAAGCAAGCTTTGGATTTTCATATTTTTGTTAGCCGAAAAACATTGTTAGGTTAAATGTTGTGGACTATAAGTATTACATTATAAGCTTTGGATTTTCATATTTTTGTTAGCCGAAAAACATTTTCCTTATTTTCATAGCTCTTAATTTCGATTTTCTTTTCTTTTCTCTTCTTTTCTTTCTTTTTCTTTTCTTTTTGTTTTTGTTGTAGTATTTTCATTTCTTTGTTTTTGCTGGAACATTGTGGATGGAGATGTATTAAAAACTCGCACTTCATAGGATGTTTATCTATTAATGAGCAATTTCTCAACCCTTATATTTTATATTTTATACTTATTATGTGTTTGTTATAATACTTGTATGGAATTTGAGTTTAATAATGTGCTGAATTGTTTTATTGGTTGATTGATTAATGGGTTACTTAACTAAGTTATTGTCTATGCTTTGATTGATTATTTGTTCAAGTGTATTAAATTGCATATTACACTAGAATTGGCACCTCTAGTGGAAGATTTAGATAGACGAAACTAAGAAGAGACTCTATCACATAGGACTTTGATACACCTGTGCAGAATAATAAGATCAAGAAGAAATCTATATGCCTAGGTGAGACTAAGAGGAGAACCTAGGTGGTATCTTTTAGTCTAGGATGAGACCGAGAGGACATTCTTAACTAAGAGTGACAAACAATATAATCATCATAACTTTATTAGCTTAGTTAGTAATCCATGACTTATTCAACCACCATTTCAATCCATTTGCATAGTTTCTAGTAAAAAGAAAGTTAGTTTGATATTTTTATTTGTTAATGTAAATTTAATTTATAAACAATTTGTATTTGAATGCGCACTAATAATTTTTTACTCAATTAGATTAGTAATTGTTTAACTTGTAATTAACTTGATAACACATTTACCAATTTGGCAATCCTTTGGGTTCGATCCTTGGAATGCTCTAGTGTTCCATTGACACTTCAAATATCACAACTGACACTGTATGTTTGTAGATAAAATCACACTTTTATATCATTTTATAAAACTATTTGTTTTCTATGCATGCACACATGCGGTCAACAAGAGAGAAATGAGTTTCCTTCATCAATTTCAATAAACTTTCTACACCCAAAAAAAACTAGAGGATTAAGAGAGAGGAAAGTCATTTTTTTCCTTGATTCCTAAAAAGATACAATTAAATTTGAAACAAAAGAAGTGAAATCCATGATCCTTTTATCAACCCTATTACCAAAAGTTTCTATCAAGAAGGGAATCCAAAATTTTAGAGGTAAATTGAAGTTTTAAATGTGTTTTAAGACTATATTTAAGGTTTCTATGCATATAGAGTTGACACCCAACCTATACAGCGAAATTTTGATATAAATTGGAGGTGACTTTTTACCGCGTCATGGTGTAAAAATGTCGAGTAGAGAATTAGTTCAAAATATAATGATTTAAAAGCAACTTTGACTACAAGTGTGACAGGTCAGTTGTAATATTTATAAGTGTTACAAAAGATCACTTCAAGCATTGCAATGATCGACTGTAAGGGAGATCGGGCAAAGATGAATTACAATGATCAAGAATGCAATTAAGAAGTATAGATAGCTAATAACTAAGTGATATATTACGACAATTCATAACTGAAGGTTAATTACGCTAAACTATACCTAGGAGGACTTAATTGAATAAGAATCAAAAGTTCAAGAAATATAAATTCGATAAGATAAAGTGGTTAATTAATATCAATGTTGCTAATTAATTCTTGAATTAGGGATCAAAATTGGTCAAACTCCTGAGTGGTCCAATTTACTTCTCAGTCACCATTTTACCCAATTAGACAATTTAGTATGGTTTATCTCTCAACCTCACTAAACTAAATCTAGACAACCAAATTAGATTACAATAGGATCTCCTCTTGATCTCAACTATTTAAATGTTCACCTTGAGGCTTAAATTTAGGTTTTTAAGTTTATTCGATTTAGTTTAATTTTTGTGATTTAGTTCCCGACCCTAAAATTAATCATGCAACATTTCAATCAACCAAACACTATAAAAATTAGTTCCTACTCATCATCAAAATACAAATACCAACCAATTTAATGCTTAAATGATTCATTAAGTAACAAAGACAATGTTTAGAAATGCTTAATGACTCTTGAAAGAGTCTTTAATGAAAATTGATGACAAATACACAACCCAAGTTAATATTTTTTCACTTTTGGTAACCAAAAATAAGCAAATCTATTGAATGCTTTAAAGAAAAACCCAAAATAACAATGAAGAGTTTTATATATTTTTGGAAGAAAACTAAAAGTGTAGTGGAAAACAAAGAAGAAAACATCAGAAGAATAACTACTAAGTTAAGAAAGGAGAACCTATAAAGCTAAAAATAGTAAGAGAGTAAAAGACGATCATAAAAAGATCAGAAAAGATCCCTCTCCTCTTTTTTTTTTATGGCATAAAGATGCCTTAAATACATTACATTCTTTAACCCTAACATTGACAAAAATACCCTTAAAGAGAATGATGTGACTTGAGCTAAGTTTGGACACAAAATTACCCTTGTAGTTTTTTTGCACTCATTAGACTTTAGTGTTGTGACACCTAAGCCTTGGTGTTGTGACATTCGTGGAAATGGACACGAGCTTGCTTAGGGGTTCTTGGTGTCATAAAAAACCTTGCTGATGTTGTAACCTTGATGATAGTGGCATTGGGTTCCTTCACTTTAGCCATTGGCTTGTAGTTGAGACTTTGAGGCTCAATGTCACAACACGAAACACTTAGTGTCATGACTTTAATGGAAAATTACTCTTATCACACCTAGATTTCTATAAAGACTCAGATTTAGAGGAATTTTGGGACTTAATTGAAAAAAATAGAGAATTAGTAGACTTTACCAAGAATTTTGGGAAATATTTTGAACTGGCGAGTGGATAGTTAAGTTCTAATTCTTGTTTGGTTAAGATGGAACTGATTAGTTCCACAATGGGAGACATAAGGATTTTCAGTGATTAGATAATAGGGTTTGGGAGACTGTGTATAGGGGATATGTATATAGGTGAAAGTGGACATTTTGGAAAAGAAGAAAGTCCTTTTTAACTCAATCTGTAAATTTCTTTCTTTTACTTTCTTTGTCTTCTTCAGTTGCTCCAGAGAAGAAGAGAACTTAGGATGAAGCAGAAATTATAAAAATTTGAGTCTGAAAGTAGATAGATTTTGAAACTGGTAAGCTTCCTAACTCTTTGTGCTCGAGAATTTAAGAAGAGGAAGGGCAAGGGCTCCTAATAAGTTTCAATTAAGTGAATTTTGGGTTAAGGTTTGTGTGACTTTAATTTAACTTATTAATGCGATTGCCATGCTTAGCTGCTAGGACAAAGGAGGCTCTAGCATAACGATAAGTTAAGCCGGCAAGGGGAAAGGATTTAAGGTGAGTTTTTGATCTTCATTTCTGGGTGATTGATGATGTTATATTGTTTGCTTGAACTATAGTCATGTCTATTCTGATTAATGACGAGAACCATGGTTGTGTGTGATTATGAAAAATGTTGTCAGTATGTACTCTTGCAAGTCTAGTTGTTGAATGGTATTGTTTGTGACTTGACAAATAGATGAATAACGTGCTTGTAACACCCCTTACCTGAGTCCGAGGCCGGGACTAGGCATGAGGCATTACCATACTTAATCATATGCATACAATCGGTTTTGAGTCACCAAGACTTGATTAAATTTAAAGCTCTTTCGAACTTTATTTAAACTCCTTAATGTGGGCCTATGAGGCCTCAAACTTTCATTGGAATCCATTTGGAACCAACTCGGGTCCTTAAACCGACTAAATAAAAATAACTATTCAAACAGGGCACACGCCCGTGTGGTCATTCTAACATGGTTGTGCTAATGGCCTGTGTGACACACACAACCTAAGATTTAGGGACATACCTGTGTCCTATGCCCGTGTCAATTAAATTCTAAATTCGAACCTACAGGGGTTTTCACGCGGCTTGACACACCCCCATGTCTATGGCTCGTGTCACTCACATGGCCATGACATGCCCGTGTTTAAAAACCTTGACATTTTGTTTCTAACGTCAGCACCCAATTTAGGGCACACAGCCAAGGCACAAGCCCGTGGCCAGAGGCCGTGTCCTTTACCCGGCTGAGATATACGGCCGTGTCTCTGCCCATGTGTTTACTAACTTGCATTCTGACTTGCAAATTTTACATGCAGGGGACACATGGCCGAACAACACGCTCATAGGGCTGACCATGTGTCACACACGACCTAGACACACGCCCGTGTGTCTACCCGTGTAGACAATATAAGGCTATCTACCAAGCCTTTGCCACCCTGAAACAAAATCTAACATTAACCAACACATAAAAGATTAACTTAATATGATTTCTCAAGCAAACAACCATAGTTATGACCCATATACATTACATATATTCAACCATGCCAACAATTTCACATTCATGAAAGGCTAGCTTGCATTCACATAATAACTTTCAATATTAGCCATCTTCCATGGCCTTATACAAAATGAATCAAATACTAAAGCAAGCCAACATATTTGGCCAATTAACAATGAAACGAAACTCAAAAGTCAGAGTCCTATACATGCCACAATCAAAATAAAAGATCTAACTATACCAAGTGCTTAGATTGATAGTGTGATCTATGCCTCCGATGTACATTGATCCACGAGCTAATTAGGCAGCACTATAAGGAAATGGAAAGAAACGGGTTAAGCATAAAGCTTAGTAAGTTGCATGAAAATAAACAACAACTATTTATCATAAAGGAATATGCTCATAGCCTTTCATACTTTATTCATGAGTACCATGAATAAATGTAAGTACAACTTACTTATCACTATCCAATACAACTCGTATTGCATACATTGAGCCCTTATCTCATACATTTCAATTAGGTACCTGTATCACTCATCACATGATCATAACTTTTCTTATTTCGATAAAAATCATAAACCTTTTGTTGAACCATTTGGAATACTACCGAATAGTCAATAGCCCTAACATAGGTTAAGATGTCGACGCCATGTCCCAGACATGGTCTTACACTAGCTTTCCTATAGCAAGGCCGATGCCATGTCCCAGAGAGGTCTTACACTGGCTCTTATCTATCGGTGTCGATGCCATGTCCCAAACAGGTCTTACATTGACACACCACAAGCTGACACCATGTCCCAGACAGGTTTTACACTAGCTTGTTTATTGCGAGGCCGATGCATGTCTCAGACATGTCTTACACTAGCTCTCGTCTCAATGCCGATGCATGTCCCAGACATGTCTTACACTAGCTTAAATATCTCGAGATTGATGCATATCCCAGACATGTCTTACACTGGCTCTCATGCTGTGGCTGATGCATGTCCCAGACATGTCTTACACTAGCACTCATATCACCCATTATCACGGTACAAATATCCAAGTCTATTCCAAATGTTCAACGAAAGTCTTTACTATGTAAATTTCTTAACATGCATTCACATATTCAAAATCAAGAAAATTTAGGCCATATCAACTCAATTACACATAATAAAGATATAGTTGTATTATTAACATACAACTTACCTTGGCATTCAAAATATGGCGACTATTTCGTCTTAGTCCACTAGCTTTTCTTTTCTCCGGTCTAGGCTCGGATTTTGTAATTATTGATCTATAATGATGAAAATTCACACATTTAATCATTTTATTAATCGAGGTACTCAACAATTCATAATTGGGCAAAATGACAATTTTACCCCTAAACTTTCACAAAATGATCATTTTACCCATAGATCCGAAAATCATTTTATCAAATTTCCTTGTTAGCCAAGCCTAACTGACCATCTATTACTCTTATGACAACCCCAAATTCCTAATATTTCACAACATTATTATCTATTTTACAAACTTTACAAAATGGTCTTATTAGGGTTTTCATGAGAAGTCCCTTCACAAAAGTTGTTTATTTCACAACCATGATTCATTTTCTTTCATAAAATTTTAGAAAACAACAGGAAAACCCTCATGGTAAAACCCTAGACTTTCAACCATTTTACAAAATAGTCCCCTCATTTGAAAACTCATGCAACAAATGTTCTAAAAATACAAAAATCATCAAGAAAGATCATAAAAATCACTTACTTGAGTGGGTTACAAGTTGCTGAAATTTTCAAGCTTTCAAACCCCAACAATGATTGAATTTTTGGTGGAGAAGAAATGGTGAAAAGGGATGATATCATCTTTCTTTTATTTTAGTTTTATTTTAGTCAAATAAGTTCCCAAAACCCACCTAATTTGACATTCTTGTCCCCATGGCTGGCCAAGCACTCTTTTTAGTGTCTATTTTTCCTTTAAAGACCTCTAATTTTGGTTCTCTAGCTATTTGACACCCTTAGGTATCAAAATAGGACTTTTGCACTTTATGCGATTTAGTCCTGTTTTCGCGATTAAGCTCTCAAACGCTAAAATTAATTCACCAAATTTTTCATGCACCTTTATAATCATGTTGTCACACATAAAATAATATTAAATAATTTCTATGGCTTCGGAATAGTGGTTGCATAACCACTGTTTTGACTATCCCCAAAATCAGTTTGTTACAGTGCTATTTATAATAATATTTAGCAAAAATAAAATGTATAGAATTACTTGTTAATATTATGTGCAGAGTACGGAGGAATTTTACCTTGACGGAGTAGATGAAGTTAGAATAAGTGGCGAAATGGAAGAATGGGCAGATTGTTAAGGGACTTCAAAGGAATTTTGTTGTGTCATGGAATGGTATCAACTAGCTCACTAGAGCGACACTGTGAATATGGTTTATCGACTCTATGGAGTGACACCACGACAGCAGTAAGATCTTTCGAGGTGACACCATGGAAACGGTTTAAGGTGTAAAACCATAGCTCGACTGTGGTAGTCAATGGAGTCCGCCAGGACATTAAACATGGGGTTACATGTGTAAGACCTTAGCTCAGCCACGACAACATATGGAGTCCACTGGGACAATAAACACAAGGTAGTGCATCGGGATAGTAAACACGAGGTAGTCCATCAGGACATTAAACATGGGGTATATGTGTAAGACCATAGCTCAACTATGAAAGCATGTGAAGTTCGCAGACCAGTAAACCAGGATACTTGCTAAGGTATAAAGAAGAAATCGCATTGTGACTTGTGGGACAAGTCATAAGATAGAATAGACTTGGCACGTCTGGGGTCATAAGTTAATGCAACGACTAGGATATTTGCCAAAGGAAATGATGAATGGAGCCTAGGAAGCATCTTAACTTAGTTATGCATGAAAGGAGGGTGTGAATCCTTAAACAAGATGGTAAATATGATGTTCACCAATAAAAGTTTTCTAGAGAAGGCGTGGATCCCACTTTGGTTAAGAAAATGTAGAATAGGTTGCAATAGGATAAAATCCTAATTTGGTAATCAAAAAAGAGGTGGATGGGGATGAACATATCAATAGGTGTTTTCATGGAGGAAATGCTAGCTAAGGCTGCATGATTAATAAAGTCTACCAGAAAATAGTGAGAAGCAGTAGCACGTAACATGGAAAAGACTATGTAGTGCTACCAAGAGTGGAAAATGTCAAGGAATACTTGAGTAGGAAATGATACATTGGGAACTATCAGCCTATTAGAGTACCTTAAAAGACAGGATTTAAGAGAATAAATACTATGGAGTTATATCTTGGGCACTAGTCCACCAAGGAAAACAAGATATTAGGAAGAGATCTTATTTAGGTAAAGATCCAAACTTATGGTGAATACTTGGGTACAATGAATATGAGTATTAGGGATGTGGCATATCATAAAAAAGGTATAATGAAAGTTTGAAACTACGACAACCGAGGTAAGAACCATGAGAGAATATCTCTAGATAGATTCTGGTTATGGCTAGACAAGGGATTATGTCAGCCAATATTCGACTTAAAAAGAATGAGGCATTGGCCTTACCAACTGAGTTCACGAATTAACCTACAAAATCTGTAACACCCTCTACTTGACCTGAATCATCAGATCTAGATATCAAATGTTACGAGACACAAACACTTAGAAATTTTTTTACACTAGCACAAAAACATTCTAAACATTCGTAATTTCATATGAATTTAGTGGTTTTAACCCAAATTTCCTTGAAGCATTTCTTGTTGAATTCTTCATCTTGAAAACTTTGGATTTCCTCTGTCTTTGGTGAATACTTCCTTAATATCAGGCATATACATATATGCCAACTTCCATACTTAATCATCCTACACATAGTTCACTCATTAAGCATATTCCAGACTTTAACACTTAATACATATCTCATTCCTTTTTAGAAAACAAATACACTTCTTAGAAGGATATCCATATAGAACCTACCTTCGACGGATTCTCACTCAACCGGATGTTGAATACCTTCCTCAGGATGGGGTACTCACAAATACTATTCTTTGCAGATACTTATACTATATGATCTTTTTAAGATGAACTTTATACAGATCCTACATTTGGCAGATTCTCATACTGAATTGACGACTATCAGATTATCAGTCAAATCATGTCTTAAATCAACCCAGATCACAAGTTATTCTAATGGATGAAATCTTTAATTCATCTCGTGGAATCCCAGACAACTATGTTACATATATGAGAACACTCTAATTTGACGAACAAGTTATACTTTAGATAACTTTTTTATATACGGCGTGAAACACTCAAATTTGGCAAATACCAGATAATTTAGATTACCTCATTAGATAGCATAAACAAATTCATATTTGAAAAACTCTTAGAATTCTCATAATTAGGAATACGCCAAATTACTTGTACTGACAGACTACTACGGTGGATTCACCCTTCAGAAGCACTGTTAATAACTCTTTTATGAAATGTCTTTAAGTCATATTCAATTTTTTCAAAAGCCTATCCAAACAGACATGTTTTCGAACTTACTCAGATCTCTACCATAGAGTTATGTAGTGAAGAGGTCTTTAAAGTTACCCTGATTTTACCACAAAGGCGGTTATCTAGATCTCGCCTTAAGGGCATTATAGAATGTGTCACAAAGGCTTTACAGAATACGCTACAAAGGCTTAACAGATTGACCACAAAAGCTTAACAGAACATTACATGTTTACACTCCTAACGGACTATCTCAGACAGTGCCATAGGTTTCTCTACATGGTCCTATACATATCTTCATGTCGCGATCTACCAGTCCAGTCTACTTCTCACTAGAGGTATCACCATGAGTATTTTCATTGTCATACAATGTCATGGGTCTCAAACACATGGCCTTACACATTCTCATGTTGTGTTCTACCAATCTAGTTTACATCTTACCGAAGTCTACACCATGAGTATCCTCTTCTTCATATGATGTCATGGATCTCAACCACATGGTCTTATACATATTTTCATATCATGATCTGTCAATCTCGTTAGCAATGTACCTACCCTACTGGAGGCATCTCAAATGGTCGTATTACTCACTTAACACAAAAGCACTTACCCAGATTGGTTCAAACTTTAGAAGAACTCATACTCTTTTATACCTGATGTCACGCCCATACATACTGTTTGTAATTATGCAGAATGTAACACCCCTTACCCGAGTCCGAGGCCAGGGCTGGGCAAGAGACTCGGGTAAAATGACACTTTATAATTGGGCAAAATGACCATTTTACCCCTAGACCCGAAAATCAATTTTTATCACATTTTCTCATTAATCAAGCCTAGCCGAATAATTTTTTTACTAGTAGCAGACCACAATTCTCATTATTTCACACGTTTATTACCTATTTTACAACTTATGCAATATGGTCCTTAGTTAGGGTTTCCATGAAAACTACTTCAAAAAAGTTGTTTATTTAACAACCGTGATTCATTTTCTTCCATAAAATTTCAGAAAACAACATGAACACTCTCTTGGAAAAAACCTATACTTTTAACCATTTTGCAAAATAATCCCTTCATTTGAAAGCTCATGCTACAAGGGTTCTAAAAGTACAAAAATCATCAAGAAAGACCATCAAAATCACTTACTTGTGAAGGTTACAAGTTACTGAAATTTTCTTCAAACCTCTATTTTGCTGGTGTTTTTCGGTGGTGAAAAAGATGAAAAAGAGATGATATCATCTTTCTTTTATTTTATTTTCTTTTTGGCCAAATAAGTCACCAAACTTCACCTAACATTTGACTATTTTAATTTTCTTGCCTCATGGCAGACCAAACACCATCCTAGGGTCTATTTGCACTTTAAATACCCCTACTTTATAATCCATGGCCATTAACACTATTCATAACTTTTTCCCTTTATGCAATTTAGTTTTTTTTCGCAATTAAGCTCACAAACGCTAAAATTACTTCACCACATTTTTCATGCACTGACATAATCATGCTATAACACCAAAATAATAATTAAATAATTTTTTTGATTTTGGATTTGTGGTCTCGAAACCACTATTCCGACTAAGCCCAAAATTGAACTGTTACAATTCTCTCCTTTAGGGATTATTGTCCCTGAAAATCTTACCGGTGAATAGATCCGGGTAGTGGTCTCTCATGTCTCCTCGAGTTTCCATGTGGCTTCTTCGACTCCATGTCAATGCAACAAAACTTTCATGAGTGTTATACTTTTATTCCTCAATTGTTTGACCTCTCAAGCCAAAATCTTAACCAGCTCTTCGCCATAATTCATATCCGACTGTGTAACGCCCCGTACCCGAGACCGTTGCCGGAGTCGAACACGAGGTGTTAACGGACTTAATTCATTTATTTACACAGTTTATTTTAAAATTTCTAGACAAGCTGGCTAACTGCGTCACAGTCACATCAAAAATCATATCTCGAGTTCCAAAACTCGAAAACTGATTTCGTAAATTTTTCTTGAAACTAGACTCGTATATCCATCTACAAAATTTTTTTATAGAATTTTTGGTCATGCCAATTAGTACAGTTTATTAGTTAAAGTCTCCCCTGTTTCAGGGTTCGACTACTCTGACCTTCATACATTACGACTTAGATATCTCCCTGTACAGGGCTCCAATACATATGCCGTTTGTTTCTAATGAAACTAGACTCAAAAAGGAATCTGTACATATAAGGCATGACTTCTAATTATCTCCGGTTAATTTATGGTGAATTTCTAAAGTCAGAATAGGGGATCCAGTAATTGCTCTGGCCCTGTTTCACGAAAACTTGAACAGCTCATAAAATACGGCTCATATGGTCGTTTCGCTTCTTCCATATGAAAATAGACTCATCAAGATTCGATTACATAATTTATTCATTATTTAATTACATTTCTACTATTTTTAGTAATTTTTCAAACTCACATCACTGCTGCTGTCAGCATCTATTTTAAGGCAAATTTCACCTATTTTATAGTTTCCATGATTCAACTAGCCATTTGACATACATAGCACCCAATATGATCGTGATTAACCATTCCAATGGCTAATCATTGCCAAGTAATTCCACACCTCTCATTAACCATATATATACAAAATGATTATAACGCTATGCTCAAAATATATAAGCCATTTTCGCATGGCCAACCGAATATATACATTACCAAAAGGTACTTAATTAACAACAAGGTCAGTCCTATACATGCCTCTATCAAAGTTCAACTAAAAGAGTACCAAAGGGGCTTAGATAGTGTGGACGACTTCAACTTTGACACTCCCGAGTCCGATAGCTGACAAACAAAATCTATAAAACAGAGAATTAAAGAAACAGAATAAGCATTTAATGCATAGTAAGTTTGAGTAATGAAATTATTCACGACTAAAGTATAGCGTTCGTATGACTAAATGAATAATTGCATATAAGCATGTTTCAAAATCACACTTACTTCACGCTTCAACCATTATATTCATACACAGGGAATCAAACCTAACTAAAGGCCAGAAGTTCGTTAATCAATTGTGCAAATACTATTTAAAAGGAATCAACCTTTCCGATGCATATACGAAACATACCTTATCGTTTGGATTTTATGAGCGTATTAATTGAAATTATTACAGCAAGATCGCTCACTTCCAAACCCAAGTACCTTTGGGATTTAGCCGGATATAGCAACTCGCACAAATGCCTTCGGGTCTTAGCCCGGATATAGTCACTAGCACAAATGCCTTCGGGACTTAGCCCGGATGTAGTCACTAGCACAAATGCCTTCGGGACTTAGCCCGGATGTAGTCACTAGCACAAATGCCTTCGGGACTTAGCCCGGATATAGTAACTACTCGCACAAATGCCTTCGGGACTTCGCCCGGATGTAGTCACTAGCACAAATGCCTTCGGGACTTAGCCTGGATATAGTAACTCGCACAAATGCCTTCGGGACTTAGCCCGGATATAGTAACTACTCGCACAAATGCCTTCGGGACTTCGCCCGGATGTAGTCACTAGCACAAATGCCTTCGGGACTTAGCCCGGATATAGTAACTCGCACAAATGCCTTCGGGACTTAGCCCGGATATCATCCGAATAATCAAGCACATATATCAATAAATCATGACACATCAATGATTACCATTTTCAGCTCAATAGCTACATACAAAGAGCATGATTTTGATTTGCTTTATAACATGATCTCTATACGCATTCGGCTGCCCGTCATAAGTATAAACTAGTTACCTCAATATATAACTCAAACAGAATCATTACATCACCGTTTATTTGTTATGCTTATGTGTCATGACTTAAACGAATCATAAACTACGTTCCATTACTAGAAAACTTACCTCGGATGTTGTCGAATGACTCCAACGGCTATTCAATTACTTTTTCCTTCCCTTTATCGGATTTAGTTCCCCTTTGCACTTGAGCTTAATTTAACAAATAGATTGATTTAATCATCTTGAACATCAAGAGAAATTCAAGGTACTTAGCCCATATATATATAAGACATTAGAGTCATATATATGAAATCATGAATCAAATTCAACATATTAGCTAATATTCTCCTTTAGCCGATTATCTAAGTCAAGATAGAATCATCAATATGCTTACCTATAGCCGAAGGTGCAACATCAATCTATCACTATCATCTACATACCTAATCAAAGGCCGAATACACCTATTCCAATATGATATCATTCCTATTTCATTTAACACTTAACATTTACCACATATCAATTAACCAATTTTTTTTTATAATTACAAAACTCTTCATCTATTCATGCTCTCATATTCGGTCATCCCTACCTATACTAACCATATAACTACATAATTCTAAGTTTAAACACAATTACAACATTCTAGTACCATGGCCGAATACTTCATGAAGTTGCTAAGACCCATCCTTTTCTAATTCTCACACACTCTCACATCCAATCTTTTTTGTTAAGCACTCAAACTCAACCATCTTCAAGCCTCATCACCACAACATCAAACACCAACTAAGGAAGGCAACTTCCATGGCCGAGTATCATCTCCCTCAAATAGCAAAAATTTAAACCATGGGCTAAGTAGAATTCAAACTAACAACTTAAAAATATGCATGAGTTTTATGGAATAATCATCAAACATACCTCTTCCTAAACATCAACCAACCGAACATGAAGCAAGAGAATCCTCTTCTTCTTCCTTCCTCAAGTCACGGCAATGGAGGAGCATGGATGAAACAACTTTTTTTTCATCACCCCTCCCTTTTCATTACTTTATTACTAACCTTTTATTTTATTATTTTTAACACAACACATTAACACAAAATGTTTATAATATGTTTTAATCTCATTGCATGGCCGGCCACTATCTAAAACTTGGGTAATTTGACATGCAAACCCATCACTTATACAACATGCATTAATAGGTCCTTATAGATTAACCATCACATTTCAAAAGTGTCACACATAAGTCCTATTAACTAAATTCACATGCAATCGACTAAATCGAAGCTTAAAACTTTCACACATTCATATTCACATATTTTAGACAATAAATATCATATTCAAATACTTTGATGACTCGGTTTAGCGGTCCTGAAATCGCTTTCTGACTAGGGTCAATTTAGGGCTGTCACAGACTGAATCTTAACCTCAGTTGGCGCGATCACATGTGAAGGATCTGATCTATATCGACGTAACATAGACACATGAAATACACCGTGAATCTTTTCAAACTCTAAGGGCAAAGCCAACTGGTAGGCAACAGGCCCTACTCTCTCGGTAATCTCATAAGGTCCTATGAAACGAGGACTCAGCTTGCCTTTTCTACCGAATCTGAGGACTTTCCTCTATGGGGATACTTTCAAAAACACCTTATCACCAGCTTGAAACTCAATTTCCTTTTGTTTCAAATCCACGTAGGATTTCTGTCTATCCCAAGCGGTTCTTATGCAATGACAAATCATTTTAACCTTCTATTCAGTCTCTTTGACTAAATTGACCCCGTGAATCTAACTCTCTCTAAATTCTGTCCAATATAAGGGTGTTTGACACTTGCGTCCATACAAAGCCTCATAAAGCGCCCTTTTCAAACTCGACTGATAGTTATTGTTGTAGGCAAATTCAACTAGCGGTAAATACCTTTCCCAATTGCCTTGAAACTCGAGGACAAAACACCGTAACATGTCTTCTAGAATCTGAATTACTCTTTCCAACTGACCCTCGATTTGTCGGTGAAAATCAGTGTTAAAATTTAATTTCGCCCCTAACGCCTCTTGTAACTTCTTTCAGAACCGCGAGGTCAATCTCGGATCTCTATCTGAAATAATTGGCAAGGGCACTCCGTGAAGTCTCACTATTTCAGAAACATATAGATTGGCCAATTTCTCAAAGGAATAGTTGGTATGCACTGGTATAAATTGTGTCGACTTTGTAAGCCTATCAACAACCACCCAAACGTTCCTTGGCATCAACGGTAATCCTAATAAAAAATCCATAGTTACACGGTCCTATTTCCATTCGGGAACCATTACGGGTTGAAGCAAACCCGAAGGTACCTGGTGTTTAGCGTTCACTTGCTGACAAACTAGACACTTAGAAACAAACTCAGAAATGTATCTTTTCATCCCCGACCACCAGTACATTTTCTTTAAGTCGTTATACATTTTCACACTACCCGAATGGATAAACAAGCAACCACTATGTGCCTCTCGTAAAATCTTCTGTATGAGCTCATTATCCTTGGGCATACAAATTCTGTCTCGGTACATCATACAACTGTCAGTACCAATACAAAATTCTGATTCATTTCCCGTCTCACACTGAGCCATCTTAGCTTGCAAATCCTTATCACCTTTCTGAGCTTCACAAATCTCTTGAAGGAACATTGGTTTAGCTCTCATCTCAGCTAGAATTGAACCATCATCAGTCACGGTCAATTGAGTATTTATAGCCCTCAAGGCAAACAATGATTTCCTACTCAATGCATCGGTGACTACATTCACCTTCTCGGGGTGGTAGTCAATTACCAACTCGTAATCTTTTATCAACTCTAACCATCTTCGTTGCCATAGATTCAACTCCTTTTGAGTCATCAGATACTTTAAACTCTTATGGTTAGTAAATACCCGACATCTCTCACTATACAAATTGTGTCTCCAAATTTTCAACGCGAACACGATGGCGGCCAACTCTAAATCATACGTCGGGTAGTTTTTCTCATGTGGCTTCAATTGTCTTGAAGCGTGAGCAATGGCCTTACCTTCTTGCATAAGTACACACCCCAATCCATTCAAGGAGGCATCGCTATATACCACAAACTCCTTTCTTGGTTCCGGTTGCACTAAAATTGGAGCTTCGATTAACAAAGCCTTTAGCTTTTCAAAACTCTATTGGCACTTTTTTATCCATTCAAAATTGACATCTTTCTGTATCAACCTTGTCATCGAAGTAACTATCATCGAGAATCCATTTACAAATCTTCTATAGTACCCCACCAGACCTAGAAAGCTTCGTATCTTTGACACACTCCTCGGCGATTTCCACCAACAATAGTCGAGACCTTACTCGGGTCAACTCTGATCCCATCACCGGACACAATATGTCCTAAGAATCCTACCTCTCGGAGCCAAAACTCACTTTTGCAAAACTTAGCCTACAACTGCTTCTCTCTCAAAGTTTGCAAAATTGTTCTCAAATGTCCCACGTGTCCACTCGCATCTTAAGAATAAATCAATATATCATCAATAAAGATCACCACGAACTTATCCAAATACGGTCAAAAAATGCGGTTCATCAAATCCATAAATACCACAGGGGCATTTACTCAACCTGTAACAGCCCAAAATTGACCCTAGTCGGGAAGTGGTTTCGGGACCGCTAAACCGAGTCACCGAAATGTTTGAATGTGATAATTATTGTCTAGAATATGTAATTATGAATGTGTGAAAATTTCAAGCTTCGATTTAGTCGATTGCATGTGAATTTAGTCAATAGGACTTATGCGAGAAAATTTTAAAATGTGATAGGTCAATGCGTAAGGACCTATTAGTGCATGTGGAAAAAGGGGAGGACTTGCATGTCAAATTTCCCCCCCTTTTATAGTGGCCAGCCATGACAAATAAGGTGGGCAAGGTGTGATGGGCAAAACATGTCATAGACATGTTTTGTTGGTGCATCATGGGATGAATAACAAAATAAAAAGTTAGTAATAAAGAAATGGAAAAAAAAAGAATGATGAAAGGAAAAAAAAAAAGGGATCATCATTCATGTTCTTGCTAGCCGAATCTAAAGAAGAAAGAAAAAAAAATTGTTCATCTTTTATCATCCTTGGCCGAAAATGCTAAGAAGAAGGGGGAAGGGGAAGTAAAACATTCGGCCACTCCTTCTAGTCTTGAATAAGGTATGTAATGCATGGTAGCTTTTGGAAATTGTTGAATGTATTAAGCTAGTTACTAAGTCCCTTAGTTAGCCCATGTTCAAATCTTGAATCTTGTTGGTAACATGAGCAATCGGTCATCTTAAGTCACTATTAAGGTAAGGAAGTTTGTACTAGCTTTTGAAATTTTAGTTAATATTGAGTGAGTTATCAAGTGATTTTTGTAAACCATGTTGAAATTTTGATTTTGGGGGTAAGTATGGTTTTCGGCTATAAAAGATTAATAAGGGTGATGATTGTGTTTCATGCTAAACTTAGATGAAATTGTGTGATTAGATAAATTAAAGGTAATAGTATAGTTGATGAATATATATAGATATACATATTCGGCCATCACTTAGGAGCTTGTGTGATGTTGAGTTTAAGCTTTGCATATTCGGCTATATATATATATATACATATATATGTAAGCCCATTCGTGATATTACCTTAGGACTATGTATATATAACCGACAAAAAATGGGAAAAACTAGCAAAGGTGAATGCCGAATGAGCTATAGGAGGTGTGGATGACTTTTATGCATGTGGGTGTGTGTGTATGCCATTTAGTTGGCGACATTCGGCATTTCTTAATTAACATTAGAGATGAGTGAATGAAATCGGCATGTGTATTTGTGAAAATGCCAAATGTGAACTTGGATAATATTGAGTAATGTATGTGCTTTAAAATGATGGAATGGAGTGGATGCTTTAAATATGTTATGAACAATTATAAGTTAAATTAAGGTTTGCTAAATTACCATTGTCATTGCCGAATATACAAACATACATATGCATGTGTAATTGAAGTATGAATGTTTAGCAAGATGGTTAAACTAGTTAATTTATCGATTTAGCTCAAGAAGCTAAAGGTGGAGAGGCAAGCAAGGGCAAAGAAAAGATCATCGAGTAACCGAGTTGGAACCGTCTTACCCAACACAAAGTAAGTCATCAAGCATATATTTTGTATTGATCTAAATAGACATAATGTCTATGTAATCATGCTGAATGGAATGATAAATTTATATACATGTATGTATGTGGTGATGAAAGTGTTGAATGAAGAGAAAAGAGGTGAGATGTATTGAGTTGTTGACCTCGGCACTAAGAGTGCAGGTATAAACATTTATGATCATGAGATTGGCGCTAAGTGTGCGGGTTTAAATCGTACAGCACTAAGTGTGCGAGTTTGATTATGTAGCACTAAGTGTGCGGGTTTAAATCGTACAGCACTAAGTGTGCGAGTTTGATTATGTAGCACTAAGTGTGCGAGTTTGATTATGTAGCACTAAGTGTGCGAGTTTGATTATGTAGCACTAAGTGTGCGAGTTTGATTATATAGCACTAAGTGTGCGAGTTGATTATATAGCACTGAGTGTGCGGACTTAATATATACTTTTGAATCATTATGGACACTAAGTGTGCAACATTATTGAGTCGATCACGGACAGCGGATCGGGTAAGTACCTTGAGTTCATGGCTAATAGGTGCTATGACTATATTTGGAGTTGAGCTTGGTAAGTTTGAACCTATGTGACAAATATACTTGAAGTCACGTACATAAGATTTATCGTGGAATAGGTGAAAGGCCGTTTAGTTGTATGATTGTAACGAAAATAAAATGATGTATGAAAATGCCTCAAATATCCTATTGATGAGTATATGGAATGTGAATGCATGATTTGGTATGAGATTGAACCGATGGGTCTAAGGAACTATGGCATGGTTCGGTATGGATGGAGTAACTAGCCTCGTTCCATTTTGTTTCCTATTGTGATAATGTTATTAATGGATGGTAGTGCATTGCTTATGACTTACTGAGTTATATACTCACTCGGTGTTTCCTTGTCACCTATTTTAGGTTTCTTGGACTCGTCTCTTTTTGCGTGATCGGGCCGTCATTGGAGTCATCACACCGGCTAGCAAGTTTTGGTACTTTCTTCTTAGTCGGCTTAGGAGAACATTTCGGCATGTATAGGCTATTATGTTGTGTTTGAACTTTGGTATGTAAACTTTTAGCCATGCGAAAATGGCATAAATGTTCGGTTGGGTTTGGTTTCATAACGTTAGGTCGTAAATCTTGATAATTCGACCTTTTTATGCCATATGTCATGGTTGATTATTTTGGTGTTAAAATTCATGATATGGCAATAGTGTAGTAGGGGGATGTTTGACAATGATTAGCCTTTGGCATGGCTAGTCATGATCATAATTTGTGATATGTATGGTGAATTACTAGTTAGATCAAGGAGAAATCACGAAATGGGTATAGTTGCTTTCGTAACAGATGCTGGCAGCAGCAGTGACGTGAGATTGAAAAATCACTAAAAATAGTAGGAGTGGAATTAATTGATGAATAAATTATGTATTCGAAGCTCGATGAGTCTATTTTCATATAGAAGTAACAAAAAGATCATATGGACAGTATGTTAAGAGATATTCAGGTTCTCGTGAGACAGGGGCAGAACGGTTTCTGGATTCCCTGTTCCGACTTTGGAGATTTATTATAAATTAACCAGAGATAATTAGGAGTCATGCCATATATTTACAGATTCCTCTCTGAGTCTAGTTTCTATAGAAACAAACGACATCAGTATTGAAGCTCTGTTCAGGGAGATATCCAATTCGTAATGCGCAAGGGTCAGTATAGTCGATCCCTGTAACATGGGAGACTTTGACTAATAAACTGTACTAATTGGCCTGACCAAAAATTCTAGAAAAATTCTACCATATAGGTATATGAGTCTAGTTCCAGAGAAAATTTACGGAACTGGATTTCGAGTTTCAGAACTCAAGATATGATTTTTAAAGCGACTAGTACGCAGATTGGCAGCTTGTCTGGAAAATGTCGAATAAGTGGTTTGAAGTCTGTTAACACCTCGTGTTCGACTCCGGCGACGGTATCGGGTTCGGGGTGTTACAAAACCGAAGGGCATGACAAGGAACTCGTAATCCCATACCTCATCCTAAACGCGGTTTTTGGTACATTTTGCTCCTTTACTCTGAGCTGGTAATAATCGAACCTCAGGTCTTTCTTGGAAGACACGGTGGCTCTTTTCAATTGGTCAAACAGATCGTCGATCCTTAGCAAGGAATACTTGTTCTTTACTGTCACCTTGTTGAGCTGTCTGTAGTCTATACATAACCTCAACAACCCGTCTTTCTTTTTCACAAAGAGCACTGGAGCACCCGACAGAGAATAGCTCAGTCTCGCAAAACCCTTATCTGTTAGTTCTTGTAGCTATACTTTCAACTCCTTTAATTCCATCGGAGCCATCCTATATGGAGAAATTGAGATAGGTGTCGTACCAGGGACTAACTCAATTCCAAATTTAACTTCTCTCACTGGGGGCAGTCTCGACAATTCCTCCGAAAATACATCTTTGAACTCACAAACCACTGGTACTGACTCGATCTTCAATTCGGATACTTGAGTATGCAATACAAAAGCACGATAAGCTTCATATCCTTTTCTCAAATATCTCACTGTCGATATGGACGATATCACCACAGGCAAGCTATCTGTTCTACCCAATTCAACCCAAAGAACATCCCGGCTTTCACACTTCAACTCTCCCACAGTCCACTACAACACTATGAGAAGTCAACCAATCCATCCCAAGGATTACATCAAATTCATTAAACGGCAATAATATCAAGTTAGCCAGAAAATAATGACCTCTAATTGTTAAAGGAAAATTTCTATACACTTGGTCAACTAACACATGTTTGCCTAAAGGGTTCGACACTTTTACAACAAATTCAGGGGACTCGACTAACATGTTCATACGGGGTATCAATTCCATAAAAATATAAGAGTGGGTAGAGTCTGGGTCAATTAAAGCAACAACAGGTATATCATGGATAGAAAAGGTACCCATAACCACATCGGAAGACTCTTCCTCTTCATGGTCACGTATAGCATAAGTCCTTGCAGGCGCTCTGCCTTCGGGCCTCATAGCAGCATCATTAGACGCACCTCTATTGCTAGCCCCACTTTCAGGGTTCTTATGTGGTCTACCCTTTGAAGGAGCATTATCTGATCTTAAGCTTTGATCCTTATCTTTCTCGACCATTTCAGGACAACTATGAATAAAATGGTCCAACAACCCACATTTAAAACAACCCCTTTCAGCACATCAGCACTCGCCAAAATGACGTCTACCACACTGTGAACGTTCTGGTCTATTAGGGCGAGCACTACCAACACTCGCGATAGATGTGGTTTGGGCTTTTGTCACCGCATACTGTTTATTCTTGCTCTTGCTCGAGAATCCCACTGACGCGTTTGATAGAGTAGGAAACTTTTTCGATCTCTTGGATGAAGTTTGATGTGATTTCCCCATCTATCTTTTCTTTGAGTCACGAGACTCGATGTCAGCTCTTCTCTTTCTTTGGCTAACTCTTCTGCCTTGCAAGCTTTTTCAACGAGCACTACAAATTCCCTTAGCTCTAAGATGCCAACTAATAAGTGGATGTCTTTGTTTAGACCATCTTCAAATCTCTTACACATGATGGCTTCTATAGATACGCACTCCCGCGCATATTTGTTGAGCCTCACAAACTCATGCTCATATTCCGTCACTATCATACGACCTTGTTTAGTTCGAGGAACTCTTTCCTCTTTTGATCGATGAACCTCTAACTAATGTACTTCTTTCAAAATTCTTCCTGGAAGAATCCCAAGTTACTCACTCTCTCGGTACGACTGACATGAGAGTGTTCCACCATTGGTAGGCTGAATCTCGTAGGAGTGACACTATACGCTTCATACACTCCTCAGGCGTGCATAATAGCTCATCAAATACCCTAATGGTATTTTCCAACCAAAGCTCTGCTCTCTCCGGGTTATTATTAATATTTTCTCGAAATTTCTCGGCCTCGTGCTTTCTAATTCTATAAACTGAAGGTTTCTCTCTTCTAACCATTTCTGCTCCTTCAGAAGCTATATGAAAGGGTTGAGGAATTAGGGGAGGTAAGGGAGGTAGAGTATTCAGATTCGCACGAATAAACTCCAAATACCATGCATCCATCACGTGGAGGTAAGCTTCTTTAGCCCTTCCACCCTGACTCATTGTCA
Source organism: Gossypium hirsutum (assembly GCF_007990345.1). NCBI lineage: Eukaryota > Viridiplantae > Streptophyta > Magnoliopsida > Malvales > Malvaceae > Gossypium > Gossypium hirsutum. The sequence goes on from NC_053436.1 coordinate 77,578,522, forward strand.
TAGGCCCACTATCGGCTAGCGTAGTCCCTTTGGCCGGAGCCGGTGCATTACTTTCCACGTCATCCACTGTAGCCACGTTAGGATCCATTTACTATATATAAAACACAATTTATCTTGTCAAAAGTCGTCACACTATCAATATACAATTATGGCATGTATAGTTGTACTTGTACTCACTCTAGGTTAGTCTTAGAATCGACTAAACCATAGCTCTGATACCATTAAATGTAACACCCCTTACCCGAGTCTAAGGCCGGGGCCAGGCACGAGGCATTACCTGACTTAACTGCATGTATACAATTATTTTTGAGTTATGAAAACTAGGTCAAACTTAAAACTTTTCTATTTTAATCTAAAAGTTCTTAATATGGGCCTATGATGCCCAAATCACGTTTTGGAAATAACTCGGGATTAATCCCAACATCTTTGAAAACTTTGAAAAATGCCACTTGAAGCAGGGCACGCGCCCGTGTGGAAGGGCAACACGCTCGTGTGGCCATTATGACATGGTTGTGCAAAAGGTCCGTGTGGTTCACACGGCCTAAGCATAAGGGGACACACTCGTGCCCCGAGCCCGTGTGAATTAAATTCCAAATTCAAACCTGCAGGAGTTTTCACACGGCCTGACACATGCCTGTATCCATGGCCCGTGTCCCTCACAAGGCTATGACACGCTCGTGTCTTAGCCCGTGTTTAAAAACCTTGACATTTTGTTTCTGACGTCAGTAATAATTTAGGGACACACGGCCAAGGCACACGCTCGTGGCCAGAGGCCGTGTCCTCTACACGATTGAGACACAAGGCCATGTCTCTGCCCGTGTGTTTACTACCATGCATACTGACTTGTAATTTTGAGGTGCAAGGGACACACGGTCGAACAACACACCCATGGGGCTGACTGTGTGTCACACACGGCCTAGACACACACCCGTGTGGATGATATAGGGCTATCTACCAAGCCCCTTGCCACCCTAAAACATAATCTATCATACCCAAGTCTATCACAACATGATTTCTCAACCAAGCAACCATAACTAAAGCCTATATACATTTCATCCATATACGACCATGCCAATAATTTTCACATTCATGAATAACTTTCTTGTATTCATAAAACAACTTTCAATATTAGCCATTATTCATGGCCTTATACAAAATGAGTCAAGTACTAAATTAAGCCAACACATTAGGCCCCAAAACAATGTGACACTTTAACAAAATCAAAGGATCCTATACATGCCATAATCAAAATAAAGGAACTAGCTATACCAAGTGCTTACCCACGAGCTATTTTGGTGACACTATAAGAAAATGGAAAGGAAATGGGGTAAGCATAAAGCTTGGTAAGTTGCATGAAAATAAACATCAACTAATTATCATAGAACAACATGCTCATAACCTTTCATAGCTTATTCATGAATACAATAAGTAGATATAAGCACAACTTACTCATCACCATCCAATACAATTCATATGGCATATATTTAACCCATATCTCATACATTTCAAATAGGTACCTGTACCACTCACCACATGGTCATAACTTTTCTCATTTTGATATAAATCATAAATTTTTTGTTGAACCATTTGGAATACTACCAGATACTCAATAGCCCCGAACAAGGGATAAAATACCGACGCCATGTCCTAGACATGGTCTTACACTGACTAGGACATTAAAGTCGATGCCGTGTCCCAGATAGGTTTTACACTGACTTTCATATATTGAGGCCGATGCCATGTCCCAGACAGGTCTTACACTGGCTCTTATCTATCGGTGTCAATGCCATGTCTCAGACATGTCTTACACTGACACACAACAAGCTGACGCCATGTCCCAGACAGGTCTTACGCTAGCTTGTATATCCTGAGGCTGCTGCATGTCCCAGACATGTCTTACACTAGCTCTCGTCTTAATGCCGATGCATGTCCCAGACACGTCTTACACTGGCACTCATGATGTGGCCGATGCATGTCCCAGACATGTTTTACACTGGCTCACATACCACCCAATGTCATGGTATGAATATCCAAGTCTATTCCAAATTTTCAACCGGAAATCTTTACTACATTAATTTCTCAACATGAATTCTCATATTCACAATCATAAAAATTTATGCAATATTAATTCAATCATACATCATAGCAATATAGTTGCATTGTTGACATACAACTTACCTCGGATTACAAAATGTAGGCGACTAGACGATTTAATCTACTTGCTTGGGCTTCCCTCGGTCTAGATTCAGATTTTGTATTTCTTGATCTAAAATAATAAGAATTCACAAATTTAATCATTTTATCAATCTAGATACTTAACAATTTATAATTGGGCAAAATGACCATTTTGCCCCTAGACTCGAAAATCAATTTTTATCACATTTTCTCATTAATCAAGCCTAGTCGAATACTTTTTATACTAGGAGTAGCCCACAATTCTCATTATTTCACACATTTATTACCAATTTTACAACTTATGCAAAATGGTCCTTAGTTAGGGTTTCCATGAAAACTACTTCACAAAAGTTGTTTATTTCACAACCATGATTCATTTTCTTCCATAAAATTTCAGAAAACAACATGAACACTCTCATGGTAAAACCCTATACTTTTAACCATTTTGCAAAATAATCCCCTCATTTGAAAGCTCATGCTACAAGGGTTCTAAAAGTACAAAAATCATCAAGAAAAACCATCAAAATCACTTACTTGTGAGGGTTACAAGTTACTAAAATTTTCAAGCTTTCAAACCTCTATTGTGCTGGTGTTTTTTAGTGGAGAAGAAGATGAAAAATGGATGATATCATCTTTCTTCTATTTTATTTTCTTTTTGGCCAAATAAGTCACCGAACTTTACCTAACATTTGACTATTTTAATTTCCTTGCCTCATGGCCAGCCAAGAACCATCCTAGGGTCTATTTGCACTTTAAATACCCCTACCTTATAATCTATGGGCATGTAACACTATTTGCTAGCAAATCACAACTTTTTCCCTTTATGCGATTTAGTCATTTTTCACAATTAAGCTCACAAACGCTAAAATTACTTCACCAAATTTTTCATGCACTGACATAATATGCTATAACACCGAAATAATAATTAAATAATTTCTTTGAATTCGAATTTGTGGTCTCAAAACTACTATTCTGACAAAGCCCAAAATTACACTGTTACACATAACTTTTACGATAATTCACACACATACACTCACCAAGTATCCGAGAAGACATCAACATTTAATCTACCGTTATAAAATAATATGCAAGAGTCAGTAAAAAGACTCACCCGAAACTCATCTTCACTATAGCTTAGAGTTCCAAATTCGATCATCCTTCTTGAACTAGCAACAACAATATCTTAAGGGAACATGAAACTTCCATTAAAATCTCATTTACAGTCAATTTACTAACATCTCAATTACTGACCCCTATGCAGGGCCTCTTATACACACCCTATTGTTTATATGCTTCTTAACACCCTTACGCTTTCAAAATCATAACATGCAGAGCTATCAGATTTACCAAGAGGTTGAAACATCCACCGACTAAGCCAAAAATCTTAACTTCCAAGTTAAATAAGAGGGAATAAATGTTTAGATCTAAGAAAATGAACTAGAAGGTGGAACAGAAAGAACAAAAAACCATCTATCTGATCTATTCTTACTATATATATGCATATACTCAAGGTGGCCATACTTACTAAAAGTATCCTTTGTTTTCCTACAAAAAGTTTGAGGCAAGTAGGGGAAAATCCGGTGAAGTTGATGTTTAAAGATAGGTTAGTCAATAAGAGAGTCAAATTAGTCCAATCGGCCCTCAACTAATCCCGTTACAAGATCCAATAGAATAGTGTCCATGTAAACTAGACATATTGCACCTTGGGGTGACTCACGTATGGCGTGGTCTTAAAGACACTTTAGTCCCTTACAATTCTCTCATATACTTAATAGGCATTTCATGTTCAACCAAGAATTTGAGGCATGCCTTTCATTTTTCGTACCCTTTCTTCAATTGAAGAATACCCCTAGGTGAAATCCTTAGGTGCTACTATGGGAGGATACATTATGTGCCAACTTTAGTTTGCTAGAAGCGTGTAAAATGGTGGACTATGCTACTATAGTGCGCCAAAATATGTAACCTTCATGTTTATTCATCTTTTTGTCAGTTCCACCAAATTTGGAGTGTGATAAAATCCAAGGAGTTTTATTTTGTGCCTAGCTTTCCTTAATATTTAAGCAGCTTTCCATGAATTTTATATACAGAACTCACTAAGTTCTTCTGAATTTATAAGATTACTAATTTGGTGCAGGGTATATAAGGACTTTAAATCATGAGTAGGGACCAAGCTAGACCCCACCAGGGTTAGAGGTGGGCGCGGTAGCTATTTCATGTATATAGTGGGGTTTCCTTAGAGGCACGCCTAAGGGTTTAAGTAATTGTGTCAGTAAGTCTTGATTTAAATCTTAAAAATAGATGTGGGATTTACAATTGTAAGAATTATTACTAATTCTTCGTGAATCTTAATAGTTTTGGTTTGAAATTTTAAGTTGTTCCTTAAATTAATCGGGTCTTTGTATCGTCTTGTACCTGAAATCGATGATTAGGTCGGGTATAAGGTGTTACAACTCCAAGTTAATTTTTCAATGAAGTTTTCTTCCTTGAAGTGATGGGGAGTCAGTGTCGTGACCCCTACAACCCTTGAGGCCCTCCTTGATGTTTGGCCTTAGTCATCTCCCTACACAAGCTTAAATCAATCATTAGACTCCCAATGGCATAGTTTTTCCAATTTGGGTCTCAAAAGAAGTAAAATGTAAGAAAATATATTATTAACACTAAAAGCTAAGAACCATTAAAAATCAATAAAAATACTCATAAACTACTTGAGAACAACCTCATTAAGTATCCAAGAGAGTCTAATTTGACATATCAAATTACGACAGGTCAATTTTCATATTGTAGAGTGAGTTTGGATTTGATTTTAGCATCGATTAATTAGTTATAGTAAGTTTTGGTATTTTCGTTATTGATGTATGTATTGAATCTCAATTTTTGAAACTAACAAAGCCAGTAGAACCTCTAAAGCTAATGGAAAAGTGAAGCTCATTGATCAATTATTTCTAATCAATGAATTCTAAGAATTATAATTTGTGATCTCTATGTTTTGATATATTCTACATCGTAGTTAGATTAATTTCTTATGTAATTGAATAATTTTGTTGGAGTCGGTTAAATTTGATTTTTAAATGAATTTACGTCTATGATGTTACATTTTTTATGGATAATAAAATCACATTAATTGTTATAATGTTCAGATTCAAAATTGTCACTAAGTTGCAAATAAAATTTAATATTCTACCCGAAAAATGTGTTGGGAACCTTCAGATATAGTTGGCATGCCATAGAGTATAGTGATCCCTCACTCGTTACCATTTTAATTATTTAGTCTTCCTTGTACACCCATAAGTATTGTCATTGTTACACTTCACACATTTGGTATTAGGATGGCTAAGTCATGATGGGCATGTATCGGAGTATTGTCATTGTTTAAAGAAGTGATTTTTGCTATCTTCATTGATTGTAATTGGGAGTATAGTTGGATACTCATGTGTCCAGAAAATTTTCTGTATAAAGTTACTTAGGCCATCTTAAAATGAGACAATATGAATTATTAATAAATGAAAGTAATTTATATGCTTGTTTTTTGTGATGAAATGTTTAATTGCTAAAATGTTACTGAAGTTACGTTACGAAAGTAGTAATTTATGGATTTTGTTAAGTATGGTTTGGTACTAATATATGGATTTTACTTGTTTATTATGTTGAGTTTATATATGATTTAGAATGTTTTTCATGTAACTTCATGTATATAATATTGTTAGAGCTTAGTTGATCAGCACTGAGCTTGTAAAAGCTCAATGTTTTAGGTGTCTGTTTTGTGCGCAGACCATGGGTAAAATACAAAGGAATCTTCGACAGCATTTCGTTATATGATATTTCACATATCTTTAATTTCATAAAGACTATTTTTCATTTTTGAATTTGTTAAGGATGTGTTACAGTTGTGACCCAAATTTTTATTAAAATAAAATACATGCTACACAAAAAGAATCCGTATAGAAGTTTACTTCCTTTGTTTGATACTGATTTCAATAAGGTGTTTCAATCTTATTGCATTACTTCTATTAGATGTTAATTAGATTAAGGTTTTCTAAACCTATAAATAGACGCAGTCTGTACTGCTTCTACTTATTCAAATTCGAAATAGATAATTTTCTTCTCCTCTACCCATGGTTTTTTCTTGAAAGGGTTTTCACGTAAAATCTGTGTGTTTTATTTTTCTCTCTTTTCTTTCCATTATCGACATTCTATTTTTCAACTTGGTATCAGAGCGTTCTGAATTGCTTATCTCAATCACTGTAATGGCGTCACTGAAGTATGAAATTATGCTATTGGATCGCAACACCAGATTCGTATCGTGGCATATAAAGATACAGGCAGTTCTTGCACAGATGGATTTGAAAGATGCCCTGTTGCGGATAGATAAGATACCTTCAACATTGATGGATGAAGAGAAGAAGTGTAAAGATTGAAAGGCATTGATACAATTACATTTGCACTTGTCTAACAAAATTTTGCGAGATGTAATGAAGGAGAAGAACGCCATTGCATTATGAGATAAACTGGAGCAGCTCTGCATGTCAAAAACCCTGACGAGTAAGTTACATATGAAGTAGTGTCTTTATGCTCATCGTTTAGAAGAAGATGCGTCTTTGCACAAACAATTAAATGTGTTTAAAGAAATTATTTCAAACCTAAAGGCCATGGAGGTTCAGTTTGATAAAGAAGATTTAGGGACACGATTTCGTATAGCCGTAAATCTCTCATAGTTGATGAGGTTTATGATTCTTTGACCTCGTATGACAAGATGAAATATCTTGTGATTAAATCCAAATTTTAGGGAAAGGGTTTTATTGTTCATGGGAGACAACAACGGAATATTGATGATGATCATGGAAGGACATAAGAACGAAATCCTTGTAGTAAATCTAAGGGTAGATCGAGATCTTCAAATAGGGGTAAAACCTGTAACTTCTGCAAAAAGAAAAGACACATTAAATCTGAGTGCTATAAGTTGCAGAACAAGATCAAAAGGAAAAACAACTAGAAAAATCTGGAGAAGCTGATGTTGTAGAAGACTACAGTGATGGTGAACTCTCAGTTGCTTCTACCAATAATTCTGAAGTAAGTGAGGAGTGGATCCTTGATTCTGGCTGCACCTTTCATATGAGTCCCAACTGGGATCGGTTTACAACTTATGAAACAGTTTCTGAAAGTTTTGTTTTAATGGGAAATAATGCTTCGTGTAAAATTGTAGCTGTTGGAACGATTAAAGTTAAGATGTTTGATGGAGTTGGTAAAGCACTTAGTGACATACGACATGTTCCAGAATTGAAGAGAAATTTGATTTCGTTGAGAACTCTTGATTCAAAAAGGTACAAATACACAATCAAAAGTGGGGTTCTAAAGATTTCCAAAGGTTCCCTCATTGTGATGAAAGGGCAGAGGAAAATTGTCAAGTTATATGTTTTGCAGGGTTCTACTGTTACTAGTGATGCTATAGTTACTTCCTCTTCCTTGTCAGATGATGATGTTACTAGAATTTGGCATATGTGTCTAGGGTATATGAGTGAAAATGACATGATAAAATTAAGCAAAAAAAGACTTCTTGATGAGCAAGGCATTAGCAAATTGAAGTTCTGTAAGTACTACATTTTTTAGAAGAAAAAAAGAGTTCAATTCACCAAATGAATCCATAACATGAAGGGAACATTGGATTATATTCATTCTGATCTTTGGGGACTATCCAGAATGCCTTCGAGAGGTGAAGCTAATTATATGCTAACTCTTATTAATGATTTTTCTGAAAAATTTTTGGCGTTCTTCATGAAACAGAAAAGCGATGTGTTTTCCACATTCAAGTTTTAGATTACTATGGTTGAGAAACAGACAGGAAAATAGATAAAACAGATCTGGACAGATAATGGCTTGGAGTTCTGTTTTGATGAATTTAACGAATTGTGCAAATCAGAAGGGATCATGAGACACTTGACAATTCATCATACTCCACAGCAAAGCAGTGTTGTAGAACGAATGAGCAAAACGATCATGGAGAACGTTCGACGTATGTTGTCAAATGCTAATTTATCGAAGTCATTTTGGGCTAAAGCAGCCTCTAATACATGTTTTTTATCAACTGATTTCCATCCGTTACCACTGTGAAAAAGACTCCACGAGAGATATGGTTTGGTAAGCCTACTGGTTATTCTAATTTAAAGATTTTTGGATGTCTTATATATGCTCATGTTGATAATGGAAAATTGGAACCAATATCTATTAAATTTATTTTTCTTAGTCATAAGACTGGTGTAAAAGGGTATAAGTTATGGTGTCCTGAAAATAAAAAAGTTTTAATTAGCAGAGATGTTGTTTTTAATGAAAATGCTATGCTACCTAACTTATCTCTTAAAGACTCTTCAAATAAAGAACAACAAAAGCAGGTGGAGCTTCAAATTGATCTAGTATCTATAACAGATTCGGCTCCTCAAGTTAGTACAGATAATAAGAACAAAGTCACTTCTTCACCACAATATGCAATTTCCTAAAACAAAATTAAAAGAGAAATTAACCCTACAAAGAGGTATGCCAAGGTTGATCTAGTTGCTTTTGCTTTAAATGTGGTTGAAGATATAGATGGAAATCAAGAGCCATCTACTTATTCTGAGGCAGTTAGCTGTGAAGACTCAGAAAAGTAGATGTTTTCCATGCAAAAAGATATGGAGTTACTCTACAAGAATAGAATATGGGATCTTATGAAGCTTCCTAAAGGTAAGAAGGTTGTTCATTGTAAATGGATGTTCAAAAAGGAAAGAAGGGACTCCATGAGTTGAAGAACTCAGATATAAAGTAAGGCTTGTTGCGAAGGGTTAAAATAAGGTGTGGACTTCACAGATATGTTTTCACCAGTTGTGAAGAATAGTTTGATTCAGGCCTTACTTGGTATTGTGGCCATGTATGACTTAGAGCTCGAATAGTTAGATGTAAAAACAACGTTCTTGCATGGAGAAATTGAGGAGGACATTTACATGCAACAATCAGAGGGCTTTACAGTCTCAAAAAAATAGGACTATGTTTTCTTGTTGAAAAAGTCCCTTCATGGCTTGAGATAGTCACCAAGGCAGTGGTTCAAGAGGTTTGATTCTTTTATGACTTCTCATGATTTCAAAACAAGTAGCTTTGACAGTTATGTTAACTTTAAGAAGAACAATGATGGTTCTTTTGTGTATTTACTCCTTCATATTAATGACATGTTAATAGCAGAGAAAGATAAAGGAAAGATAAGAAAGGTCAAAGCCCAACTTAGTGAAGAATTTGACATTAAAGATTTGGGAGCAGCAAAAAAGATACTTGGTATGGAGATTCTCAGAGATAGAAAAGCAAGTAAATTGTACCTAAGTCAGAAAGGGTACATTGAGAAAGTTCTTTACAAGTTCAATATGCAAAGTGCTAAGCCTGTTAGTACTTCTTAGCGGCCCATTTCAGACTTTCATCAGCTTTGTCTCCATAATCAGATGATAAGATTGACTAAATGTCAAATGTTCCATATTCTAGTGCAGTGGGATCACTTATGTATGTTATAGGTTGTTCACGTCTAGATTTATCATATGCAGTCAGTGTAGTTAGTAGACAAATAGTGAATCCCGGTAAAGAACACTGGAAAGCAGTTCAGTGGATTTTGGGATAATTATGAAGCACTACTGATGTTTGCTTACAGTTTGAAACAAATAGAGATGGAGTCATTGGGTATGCTTGTAGCACCCCTAACCCATATCCATCGCAGGAATAGGGTCGCAAAGTATTACTGAAGTTTATCGATCAAACAGACATAAATTTCAATCATTTTATATCATATAATATTTAGGTTAGAAACCAATTAAACTCATACATATTGTACCTTATTCAAGCCCTCGAGGCCCAAAATATGCATTAGAAACAAGTCGGGACTAATTCAGAAACTCAGGAAATTTTTCAAAAAATATTAAAAATTTTCAAAGCTGCAGGGTTCACACGGCCCTGTGACTAGGCCGTGTGACTCGCATGGCTAGGAGACACGCCAGTGTCTTACACTGTGTGGGCATTCGAAATAGGCCCCGCACAACCGTGTCCTAGCCCATGTTCGTGCCTGTATAACCCTTTGACTTGGGTTACATGGCCAATTCACACGCCCACGTCCCAGGCTGTGTACCCATTCGAAATGGCCTCGCATGCCCGTGTACTAGCCATGTGTCTCATACGGCCGAGTCACACGCCGGTGTGTCTGGCCGTGTAGAATCAAAATGTAATTTAAACAACAAGTTTACTATTCCCTGCAAGCTTGGACATTAAGTAATTCAAAAATCATTCGTTTAACCAGTTCAAAACACAATCCAACACATCCAAATCATATCAAAACAACCATCCTAGGTGCCTAACCAATGTACCCTCATTGGTACCACATTTATAACATCAACACATATCATCAAAGTATTATTCAAGTCCAAATTATAACCTTACCTAATTTATTCCATTTTTCCTAGTTTATAAATATTTAAAAATAAATTTAACATGCCATAATATAACTTCAAACAGAAACACATATTCATATGTATATACCAACCAATATTAAACTTATAACCTCATTTACAATCAAACCACAAAATAACTATTATTTAGACACTCTAGGTACATGCTGACACAAAAGATAGACATCACCACATTTGATTTCGGGATCGTTGTTGGATGCAGAATCGGCGATCAAAAGTTAAGTACCTAACCTGCGCACAGAAAACAAAACAATACGCTGAGTAAAAACTCAGTGGTATTTCTATGATCCAAATATTTAAAGACAAACAATATAATAGGCACAATTGAATATTTTAAACCATATTTTATTTATACAATAACATTAACCATTCAATACTCAAAATATAAATACATCATTTTATACCATATTCAATTTTCATCACTTACTATACATAATAGCTTTTCACAATTTGATCCACATATCAATTGAAACAATAACAATATCCAATTCATGAATACATAATTCATGTGTCTCATTTTCATGTTTTGATTCGTTATCCCATTTTCAATTCTCATACAATATCATCCAATATCAATCATAGTACCATTTTATTTAATTACCCCTATTAACATGACTTGGACTCGAACGGATACACGGATCCAACCAACACACCAGTTTGGCATCTAGTGCCTCATCGGATAATTCGAAGTAATAAATTGACACCCAGTGTCTCATCAAATAAATTCGAAGTAATAAATTGACACCAAGTGTCTCATCAGTTAAACCAAAGTAAATTGGCACATAGTGTCTCATCGACTCGAAATCGAAGAAATCCCTGAACTCTTCCAATCCTATGGCATGCCATTTATATCCAACTCAGCTCGATACAGTTAATAGGGTTCCAATTCACTTTCCAAATACAACCAATATCCAATTATCATATTTACACATATATATTCATAATATTTATACATATATCAATTCAACCCAATTCAATCAACTTTAATTCAATTCAATATCAAGCACCAAATACTCACCCTAACACTTACCATATGCATTAAATTTAATTATAACAAATTTACAACTAAGTTCGGATTATAGAAATACAAACCAGGAAATCTGAGCTATTCCACGTCAACTTTATCTTTCCCCTTTTTATTTGAGGGTTTCGGTACGACGTTAGCTACAGAATTAAAACAATTAAAATTCATCAATACAACACAATTCAATTTCATATTGCATATTCAATTTTTGCTCAATATTTGCCTAATTTTCAATTTAGTCCATAAACTAAGACTAAGTTTATTTCTTTACAATTAATCCTATATTTTCACACAAATTCTACTTTAAACTAAATTTAACTCCCTATTTTTACTCAAATCACTAAATTTCAAAATTTTCACACTTTAGTCCTTATTATTCAAAATTTACAATTTATTCTACAATTTAGTTCTTTTCATTTCTAACTTAAAAATCTATCAATTTATTCTCTAATACTAAAATTATTCAACATTAACAACATTTAAAAACTCAATGATTGCTAAGATTTCGACACAGGTCAGGTAATACTTAACACCGGGATTACAAAAACATAAAAATTACAATGAAAGGGGACTGAATTGAATAACCGATTGAACTTGGAACTTTGAAACCCCTAAGCTTTTGCGTCTGTTTCTTTCTTCTTTCTCTCTTTCTTTTTTCTTTTTTCTTTTTTCTTTTTTTTTCCTTTTTGTTTTGTTTTACTTTCTCTCTTTTTTTTCTTTATTTCATTTACTTATTCATTTGTTTTATTATAATTAATTTATTATATTATATAAATATATTTACTTAAATATTAAGTAAAACATATTATAATATATATTTTAACTTTAATTTATTAATAATATATATAATAATTTACACTTATACTGCCTCATTAAAGGACAATCGCATAATTGCTTCTTTAATCCCTTAAATTTTTCTTTAATCTATAATTCAACTTTCACCCTTTATGCAATTTAATCCTTATACCTAATTACTCTTAATTTGTGCAAATTCACTTAACCAAAATCTAATTAACTACACAACTAACTTTGTGAATATTTTTAATAAATATTTACAAGTCTGGTTTATGAGAAAAAAGTCTCGAAAATGCACTTTCCAACACCCTTGACTATTAGGTCGTTACAATTCTCTCCCTAATTAAATTTCGTCCTCGAAATTAACTTGAAAAGAGGTGGGGGTACTGAGATCTCATAGTCTCTTCTGGTTCCCAAGTCGCTTCTTCAACACTATGACTACGCCACAACACTTTCACTAACAAAATTAGCTTAATATGGAACTCTTCTACTTCACGTGCCAAAATTTCAACCGATTCTTCTTCGTATGACAAATACGGTTGAATCTCAATATCTTCCTTCAAAATAACATGAGACAGATCTGATCGATATCTTCTAAGCATTGAAACATGAAAAATATCATGAATTATCTATAATTTTGTAGGCAAAGCTAAATGATACACAACTGGTCCCACTCTTTCCGTTATCTCATACGGTCCAATAAAATGAGGACTAAGTTTTCCTTTTTGGCCAAATCTCAAAATTTTCTTCCAAGGTGAAACTTTAAGAAATACTTTATCGCCAATAGAATATTCAATATCTCGACGTTTCAAATCTGCATGTGATTTCTGTCTATCAAAAGCTGTCATCAATCTATCTCAAATTTTCTTAACAATGCCTTCTGTTTCTTGAATTAATTCTAGCCCGATCATTCTTCTTTCACTCAATTCCATCCAATAAACAGGTGATTGACACCTACGACCATATAAAGCTTCATACGAAGCCATTTGAATACTCAATTGAAAACTATTATTGTATACAAATTTGGCCAAAGGTAAGTAACACTCTCAACCTGATTCAAAATCAATAACACAAATACAAAGCATGTCTTCCAAAATTTGAATAACACACTCAGATTGTCCATCAGTCTGTGGGTGAAAAGTTGTGCTAAAATTAAGTTCGTACCAAGAGATTTATGCAACTATTTTCAAAATCTCGAAGTGAACGATGGATTTCGACCAGATATTATCGACATAAGGACACTGTGAAATCTCACAATTTCTTGAATATAAACTTCAGCAAGTTTTTGAAGTGATCAATCAGTCCTGACCGCAATTAAATGAGCTGATTTCATAAGTCGATCAACAATCACCCAAATAGCATTTTTCTTACTTGTCGATAAAGGTTAACCCGTTATAAAATCCATCATGATACAATCCCATTTTCATTCAGGAATAGAAATAGGCTAAAGTAATTTGGTGGGGACCTAATGTTCTACCTTAACTCGTTGACAAGTTAAACATTTAGCCACATACTTGACCACATCTCTTTTCATTCCTGACCACCAATAAGATTCTCTCAGATCATGATACATTTTCGTTCCTCTAGGATGCAAAGCAAAAGGATTATCATGATGTTCGCAAAGTATCAACTCTTTCAATTCAGAAACATTTGGAATGCAAATTCGGTTATGAAATCTCAAACAACCATAATCATTAATGCTGAACTTTTCTAATATACCATTCTAAACCATTTATCTTTTCTTCGCCAACTTGTCATCTTCTAACTACGTTAACTTGATCTAATCAAACATCACCGGTTTAATCTTTAGTTCAACCAATAGGCTTCCATCATCATTGATACTGAGTTGAGCCAACATTGCTCTAATTCAATTGTTGCTTTCCTACTTAATGCATCAGCTACAACATAAGCTTTACCAGGGTGGTAATCAATAACACAATCAAAATCTTTTAGAAGTTCTACCCAATGATGCTGTCTCAAATTCAACTGCTTTTGAGATAGTAGGTATTTGAGACTCTTATGATCGGTATAAATATAACACTTTTCACCGTACAGATAGTGTCTCCAAATCTTTAGAGCAAAAACCATAGCAGCTAACTCTAAATCATGCGTTGGATAATTGTATTCATGCATTTTTAACTGTCAAGAAGCATAAGCAATCACTTTCCCGTCTTGTGTCAAAACACAACCATGACTACTCAAGGAAGCATCACTATAAATGACAAAATCCTTTCCCGATTATGGTAAAGTCAAAACTTTCGCTTCAGTCAATATCTACTTCAATTTCTCAAACCTTTCTTGACATTAATCATCCCAAACAAACTGAGCATTCTTATGCAGCAACTTTGTCCTTGGCAAAGCTATATTCAAAAATCTATTTACAAATCTTTGGTAATAACCAGTTAGTCTAAGAAAACTACGAATATCTGACACATTCCTTGGTGCTTTCCATTAAACAATTTCCTCGATCTTTTTTGGATCAACTCTAATTCCATCTGTTGAGATAACATGACCCAAAAATACAACCTCTGATAACCAGAATTCACACTTACTAAGCTTTCCGTATAACTGGTTCTCTTGTAATACTTGTAAAACAATTCTGAGGTGTTGTTCATTCTCGGATTCAGATTTTTAATAGATCAAAATATCATCAATAAAAACTACCACAAATTGATCCAAATATGGTTGGAAAATATGATTCATGAGATCCATAAATGCTATCGGAGCATTCATCAATCCAAAAGGCATAACTAAGAATTCATAATGACCATATCATGTACGAAATGCTGTCTTCGGTACATCACTTTCTTTCAATTTCAACTGATAGTAACTCAATCTCAAATCGATCTTTGAAAAGATAGAAGCTCCTTTTAGTTGATCAAATAAGCCATCGATACAGCGCAAACGGTATCGATTCTTAATCATCAATTTATTCAGTTGTCGATAATCAATACAAAGTCACACTGAACCATATTTATTTTTACAAAAAAAGGTGGACCTCCCCAAAGCGATATACTAGGGCGTATAAAACCAAGATCCAATAAATCTTGCAATTCTAATTTTAATTCTTTCAACTTCATAGGTGACATACGATAAGGGGGCATTGACACTGAAGTCGTACCAGGAAACACTTCAATTGCAAACTCAACCTCCCAATCTGGTGGTAATCCTGGTAATTCCTCGGGAAGTACATCAGGAAATTCAAAAACAGTTTGAATTTTATAGCACTGACTATCAATAGAATTCGAATTGAGAACATAGGCTAGAAAAGCTTCACAACCCTGAGAAACAAGCTTATTAGCTCGAATTGCTGAAATGATAAGAGTTGAACCACTTGTTCAAATACCATTCACTTCAATGATATCACCACTTCCACTCTGAACAATAAACTTCTTTTTACAGCAATCCAGAATCATCTCATGTTCCATAAGCTAATTCATATCCAAAATCATATCAAAATCGCCAAATGACATTATTAATAAATTAACAAGGAAGGTTATATTTTGTATCATTAACGGGCATATATTTCACACCTGATTCACTAACACAAATTGTCCCAATGGACTAGACACCACTATTGATTCTCTAGACATCTTAGATTTTAAACTTCCAGACTCAACCAATTTAGTATTAACATAAGAATGCGAAGATCCCGAATCTATCAAAGCATAAACAAGTTTTGAATGTAATAAAAATATACTTGTCACAACATCATTAGCATCACCATCCTCATGAGTCTACACAACATAAGCTCGAGCTAGCATTCTAGCCTCTGACTATTGAGTAACAGCATCATTTCCCTTTCTAGCATCACCTCTCGAAAATGAACCACTTTGAGTTAACCCGTAACCTCTAGGAATAGGCATAGATATCTAAGAAGTAACAAGTGTAGCATTTTCATTCTTCAGACACTTTCTAACAAAATGTTCCGTAGATCCACAACGAAAACAGTCTCGAGTTAACTTCCAACATTCACCACAGTGCTTTTTCCCACAATGCTCACAATTTGGAATATCAACATCCTTGAATGGACTTTGTACACTACCCGTAGACACAGTCGGTTGTCTATCATGATTTCTATCAATTCTATTTGATTTAAAATTTGATCTCCAGCTACCACGAAATTCTTTTGATCTCTTCAGTTGTGGATTTGAACTTGCAGCTCTAGGATTCTTTCCAACAGTACAAGTATTCTCAGTTTTTTTATCAAAACAAAAAACTTGCTCTACCATTCTCGCCCGTTCAACTAAATCTACAAACTTAGTAATTCTATGCGATACCAAATGTACTCGTAACTCATCACATAAACTACGCAGAAATCACTTGCAACTGTCAATTTCAGTCAACACAAATTCAATAGCATACCTACTAAGTCGCAAAAATTCTCATTCGTAATCAACCATAGACGTTTCACCTTATTTCAACATTAAAAACTCTTGTTTTCTGACTCCAATATACAATTCACTCACATATTTCTTTTGAAATTCCTTTTGGAAGAATTCCTAATTTACCTTATCTGCAGGTACATGACGTGTCACTGACTGCCACCAACTATATGCCTCTCCTTGCAGTAGAGAAACAGCACATATTACACTTTTATTCGGGTTATTCTCTTAATTGATTCAATCCAAACTTCAACGACGAAAGGATCAACTCCTTTCACTCTTAAAAATTCAGTCGCACCATATTTACGCAATTATTTAATAAGAGCTCGATGAACAATAGGTGCAGATGTCGTAGTAGATGTGGTTCCCGCCACACGCTGAAGAGCATCAGTAATAGCTCTAAGTAACTGTGAATCATTTCTTTCCTCAATATTACTTTGCTCAACATTAGGTTGTTGAGTACTAACTAGATTAACACTTGGAGTTACCGATTCAGTTTCATAGAACTCATTGGAGACGTCATCTACGGTATACATCTCTTGATCCATATCATCATTATAATCATCTGACATTGTCAACTATAAAACAAAAACAAATATATCAGCATCCAAATCCTGACTTTATTTTACTCAATTATGGCATGTACCTCTAGACTCAATTTCAAGCTCGATTTAGTCTGAGAATCGACTAAATCTGCAAAGCTCTGATACCACTAAATGTAACACCCCTAACCCATATCTGTCACCAAAATAGGGTTTTAGAGTATTACCAAAATTTATCAATCAAACAGACATAAATTTCAATCATTTTGTATTATATAATATTTAGGTTAGAAACCAATTAAACTCATACATATTGTCCTTTATTCGAATCCTCGAGGCCCAAAATACGCGTTAGAAACAAGTCAGGACTAATTCAGAAACTCCGGGAATTTTTTGAAAAATATTAAAAATTTTCAAAGCTTTAGGTCTCACACAACCGTGTGACCAGGCCGTGTGACTCACACGTACCTCTCTTAGACCGTCTGGGCATTAGAAACAGGGACACACTGCTGTGTCCCAGGCCGTGTCCATGCTCGTATAACTTTTTGACTTGGGTCACACAGCCAATCCATAAGCCTGCGCGCCAGGCCATGTACCCATTCAAAATGGCCTCGCACGCCCATGTGCTAGCCTGTTGCTGGCCATGTGGACTTAGAATGTACTTTAAACAACAAGTTTACCATTCCCTGCAAGCTTGGACATTAAGTAATTCAAAAATTATTAGTTTAACCAGTTCAAAACACAATCAAACACATTCAAGTCATATCAAAACAACCATCCTAGGTGCCTAACCAATGTACCCTTATTCATACCACATTTATATCATTAAAACATATCATCAAAGTATTATTCAAGTCCAAATTATAAACATACCTAATTTAACTCATTTTGCCTGGTTTATAAATATTTGAACATAAATTTAACATGCCATAATATAACTTCAAACACAAACACATATTCATATGTATATACCAACCAATATTAAACTTATAACCTCATTTACAATCAAACCACAAAATAACTATTATTTAGACACTCTAGGTACATGCCGACACAAAAGATAGACATCGCCACATTTGAGTTCAGGACAATTGTTGGATGTTGAATCGATGATCAAAAGTTAAGTACCTAACCTGCGCACAGAAAACAAAACCATACGCTGAGTAAAAACTCAGTGGTATTTCTATGATCCAAATATTTAAAGACAAACAATATAATAGGCACAATTGAATATTTTAAATCACATTTTATTTATACAATAACAGTAACCATTCAATAATCAAAACATAAATACATCATTTTATACCATATTCAATTTTCATCACTTGCTATACATAATAGCTTTTCACAATTTGATCCACATATCAATTGAAACAGTAACAATATCCAATTCATGAATACATAATTCATGCGTCTCATTTTCATGTTTTGATTCGTTATCCCATTTTCAATTATCGTACAATATCATCCAATATCAATCATAGTACCATTTTATTTAATTACCCCTATTAACACAACTCGGACTCGAACAAATACACGAATCCAACCAACACACCAGTTTGGCATCTAGTTCCTCATCGGATAATTTGAAGTAATAAATTTACACTCAGTGTCTCATCAAATAAATCCAAAGTAATAAATTAACACCTAGTGTCTCATCAGTTAAACCGAAGTAAATTGGCACCCAATGCCTCATCGACTCGAAGTCGAAGAAATCCCTGAACTCTTCCAATCCTATGGCATGCAATTTATATCCGACTCATCCTAATATAGTTAATAGGGTACCAATTCACTTTCCAAACACAACTAATATCCAATTATGATATTTACACGTATATATTCATAATATTTATACATATATCAATTCAATCCAATTCGATCAACTTTAATTCAATTCAATATCAAGTGCCAAATATTCACCTCAACACTTACCATATGCATTAAATTGAATTATAACAAATTTACAACTATGTTCGAATTATAAAAATACAAACCAGGAATTCTGAGCTATTCCATGTCAACTTTATCTTTCCTCTTTTTAGATGAGGATTCCAGTACGATGTTAGCTACGGAATTAAAATAATTAAAATTCATCAATACAACACAATTCAATTTCATATTGCATATTTCAATTTTTGCTCAATATTTGTCTAATTTTGAATTAGTCCCTAAACTGAGACTAACTTTATTTATTTATAATTAATCCTATATTTTTACACAAATTTCACTTTAAACTAAATTTAACTCCTTATTTTCACTTAAATCCCTAAATTTTTGAAATTTTCATAATTTAGTCCCTATTATTCAAAATTTACAATTTATTCTACAATTTAGTCCTTTTTCATTTCTAACTTAAAAATCTATCAATTTAGTCCCTAATACTAAAATTATTCAACATTAAAAACATTTAAAAACTCAATAATTGCTAAGATTTCAACATAGGTCGGGTAGTACTTAACACGGGATTCCAGAAACATAAAAATTACAAGGAAAGGAGATTGAATTGACTAACCAATTGAACTTGGAACTTTGAAACCCCTAAGCTTTTGCGTCTATTTCTTTCTTCTTTCTATTTTTTCTTTTTTCTTTCTTTCCTTTCTGTTTCATTTTACTTTCTCTCTTTCTTTTTTCTTTATTTCATTTACTTATTCATTTGTTTTATTATAATTACTTTATTATTTTATTATATATATTAACTTAAATGTTAAGTAAAACATATTATAATATATATTTTAACTTTAATTTATTAATAATATATATAATAATTTACACTTATTCCATCTCATTAAAGGATAATAGTATAATTGCTTCTTTAGTCCCTTAAATTTTTCCTTAGTCTATAATTTAACTTTCACCCTTTATGCAATTTAGCCCGTATACCTAATTACTCTTAATTCATGCAAATTCACTTAACCAAAATCTAATTAACTACACAACTAATTTCTTAAATATTTTTAATAAATATTTACGAGTTCGATTTATGGGAATAGAGTCTCAAAAATGCACTTTCTAACACTCCTGAATATCAGGTCGTTACAATGTTGATGCTAATTTTGCCGGAGACCTTGATAAAAGAAGATGAATGTAACACCCCTCACCCATATTCGACGCCGAAACAAGGTACGAGGCATTACCGGACTTAAACACAAGCAAACATACATTTTCGAGTAATGAATTTTCGTTCAAATTAAAACTTTTTGTATTTAATCATAAAGTCCCTTATACGAGCCTACGATGACCAAAACATGCATTGGAAGTAGTTCGAGACTAAACCAAGAACTTTACAAAATTTTGCAACACTTAGAAAATTTTTCACTAAACAGGGGTCACACACCCATGTGGATATGGAACACGCCCGTATGGGCAGGCCGTGTGGTCATACACGCCCATGCCTCTAACCCGTGTAACTCTTTGTTTGTCACCCAAGAACAAATTGAAGACACACGGCCAGGTCACACGCCCGTGTTCGAGACTGTGTTGTCGATTTAAAATTTATGAATTTTTATTAAATAGGTGAAGACTTTACACGACTAGGGCACACGCCCTTGTTCGAGACTGTGTTGTCCATACGATTGAGACACACACCCGTGTCTCTGCCTGTATGCTCAATTCTGAGCATTCTATTTTTCAAAATTAAGGTGTAAGGGACACACGAGTGGAACACATGCCCATGGGGCAGACCATGTGGACAAAAATAAGGCTATTTACCAAGCCATTTTGCCACCCTTTAACGCACACACCTACACAACATAACATAGCACCAATTCAAGCATACACATACAACCAAATCAGCCACAACCTAGACATCAACTCATTATTCACCTACTACCATCTATCACACAGAAACATCACATACTCATCAACTCAAATCATGTAAATTCCCACATCCATGAAAGGCATCATCATATAAATTACTTATACCAATAGTAGCCAATTTCAAATAGCCTTATACAAAATGAACTTTCAACCAATATAAGCCAACATATTTGGCCAATCAATTATGACACATAAAAAAATGACAAAGTCCCCTAAAAATGCCATAACTCAAAACTTTAAATTCATTGATACCCAAATAATTTTTTATAGTGTGATTGGATCTCCGACGATCTCCAAATCCTGAACTAGCTTGGTGACACTATAAGACAAAGGAAAGGAAGGGGAGTAAGCTATAAAGCTTAGTAAGTTCATATGCAAATAATAAGCATCATAACCACACATTTAACATATAATTAACATGATGAAAATTAACATGGATGTTATTAAAATCTTATAGTCATAACTTACTCAATCACAGCCTTACCAAGGTTTCATCATATATCGAGCTCATTACGTATGAGTTTTACGTACATACCTATACCAACTCGCAATATAACCATAGTCTTTCACAACTTTGACATTCCCGTTGAACACTTGGAATATTAACGGATACTCACATAAGTGCCATATATGTAGCCAAAGCTACCTCATATCTCATAATATATAGGCTCATTTTCGAGCTATTCACGAGCTTGAACACACAAGCTGTCAGGAATCTGCAACACATGCCGGACTACCCAACCACTAGTAGGACATACGAGACCAACACCCAGATCACATAAGCACATTGGTTCCTAGTGACATGTCACTCGTATCTTATTCTATTCCTAACGTTCAACCGGGATTTCTCGCTTGTCGAAACTTTGTCGAATACGTCCAAAGAGTCATTCACAATTCATACAATATTAAAGCATTTAAAACATAAACATAACAATATTATTTACATACGAACTTACCTCGGTACAAAAATAGTAGAATTGGACCTAATCGTCAAACACTTTATTTTTCCCCCGATCTAGGTCCGAACCTTGTTTTTCTTGATCTATAATAACAATTTTAACTCATTTAATATTCACATTGTTAAATTCAGTCCAAAAATCATATTATGGCAAAAATTAAATTTTTTCCCCTAATGTTTCACATTTTTACAATTTAGTCCCTAGGCTCGTAAAAAGAAATGTATTCAATTTCTTCAAAACTCGAGCCTAGCCGAACCATTTTCATACTCATACTAGCCCACATTTTTCATTTAATCTCACTTTTACTACTCATTTTTGTAACTTTTACAAATAGGTCCTTTTTTACATTTTTACCAAAAATTACTTAGCAAAAGTTGTTTATCTAAGACCAAACATGCATTTTCTACCATTAGACATCAAAATATACAAATATCTAGCATGGGTAAAATTTTAAACTTCATCTTTCTTTCAAATTAGTCCTTGAAATAGCTAGATTAGGCTATAAGGATCTCAAAAATATGAAAATCATTAAAAACGGGGCTAGAACGGACTTACAATCGAGCTTGAAAGTGGCCAAACCCTAGCTATGGCTTCCCCTTCTAAAATTAGGCTATGGTGAGAAAGATGGACAAAGATTTTGGCTTGATTTTTACCTTTTAATTCATTTAATTACTAAATGACCAAAATGCCCTTTTCTTAAAACACTAAAATTTCTCTTACTTCACGTCCATTTTTGTCCACTAACTTAAAAAATGGTCTAGTTACCAACTAAGGACCTTCAATTTAAAATTTCATAGCAATTAGACACTTCTAGCTTCTAAAACACACATTTTGTACCTATTGCAATTAAGCCCTTTTTAGCTAAATTGAGTGCTCAAACGTCAAAATTTTTGAAACGATATTTTCAAAAAATCATTCCATAAAATTTTAGACCATAAAAATAATAAAAATAAATCTTTCTATGTCAAATTCGTGTTCCTGAAACCACCGTTTCGACTAGACTTACAATATTACACCCCTAACCCATACCCATCACTAGAACAAGGTTACAGAGCATTACTAAAATTTACAGAACATATATAGTAAATTCATATCATTTACTTTTCATATCTGAAACTAAACATATTAATCATATTGTCCCTCAAATGGACCCTCGAGGCCCAAATTATGCGTTAGAAACAAGTCGGGACTAAATCGAAAACTCAGGGAATTTTTTGCAAAATATCAAAATTTTTCTTAGGTGCAGGGGACACAAACCCTTGTGGCTAAGCCGTGTGGCTCACATGGCCAAGTGACACGAAACAATGGTTTCGAGACCACAAATCCGAGTTAGAAAGAAAATTTATTTTAATATTATTGCATAGTGTGCATTATGATAGGAAAGACATATGAAAATTTCGTTATAAAAACTTTTACTAATTATATGTTTAATTATAGAAAGGACCAAATTGCATAAACTGTAAAAGTTCAGTTCTAGCAGCTATATGTGGTAAATAGCTATGGAGTTCAAAACTTGAGGTCCTTACATGGCAATTAAACTATTAAATGGAGTTAGTAAATAATTATAATGACTCATCCATGGAAATTCAAGAAAGGAAAAGGACTAAATTGGAAATTGAAATAATTAAAGCTGATAAAAATCTAATATCATCTTATTTCATCATCTTCCCCAATTTATATTTATAGAAACCCTAGCTAAGAGAAAAGATGTCAAGAAAGCTTAATTAGGTAAGCAATCATGTCTCGTTTTTAGTAATTTTTACATTTTCAAGATCGTAATAACTTAATCTATCTATTTTAGGGATCAATTTGCAAAGTTATCAAAGTTTTAAAATTTTACCATGGATGAGTATGTTGAAAATTTGAAATTTATGGTAGAAAATGAAAGGTTGTTGATAGATAAACAACTTTTGTAAGGAGAATTTTGATGAAATTGTGATTTAGGAACTAAATTGTAAAGATGTAAAATTCATGGAAAAATTCTAAATTTTATGAATTACATGGGCTGTAAATGTTATATGAAAAATTTGGCTAGGCTTGGAATAATGATTAAATTGCATGAATTTTATTTTCCGAGTTTAGGGATGAAATTGGAATTAATTAAAAGTATAGGGGAAAATGGTACTTTTCCCTAAGATGTGAGTTGGATTGAATTGAATATGAAATGTGTTAAATTCATTTATATAGATCCGGAAAAATCAAATAAAGAGTTAGATTGAGGAAAGGAAAAAGTATCAGATTAGTAGATTTTCGTATACGAGCAAGTGACGAGGTAAGTTCATGCAACTAAATCATGTATATTAATATGTTTGAATTGAATGTTGTAGATGTGTGAATTGTATAAATGTCTTATCTTATGTATGAAATTGATCACATGTCCAATAATTCCCGAAAAGTAATAAGTCACGTTTGAATAAATGAAACTCGATGGATACAGTATCTCCTGTAATGGTTATGGTCCTACATATGTTGCAGACACACCATAGCTCGAAAGAGCATCCTGTTATAAGCCTCTCAAGCTTCCCGTTACATAGTTCCTGCGAGCATCCCGATTGATATTGATCCTTGATCGTGAGGATTTCGTGATAGGTTTTAAATATTTATAATTACTCGTTCTTGAACTAACTATTATCGCGATGTAGGCAAGTGTACCTATCGAACAGTAGTATAGTTTTAGCAAGACCGGATTGTCGAACCCAAAGGAACTAAAAGTACTAGTAATGACTGTATTTTTATTATCTAGCCTAAGAATAAAGATATATTTTTTTAACTAACTAATTATCTAAACTAAGAACGCACAGAGAATGGAATTGGGGAATTTCTTTTGGAAAAATCGATTGAATGAAGACAATACCTAAGGAAAAATCCACCTAGACTGTACTTGTTATTCTGGCTCCAAATTGGATGATTTATTCATTTAACTTTTTTCGTAAAGATCCCTAAGTTATGTTATTATCCCTATTCAAGACTAATAACGTCTAATCCCTAGATTGAATAACCGAGACTTTTCTCTAATTAACACTCTAGGGTTGCATTAACTCGATCTATGGATCCCCTTATTAGGTTTCACCCTAATCTGGCAAAATCTTGTCACCCTATGTCTAGGTGCGCAATCAACTCAGATTAATTATGAAAAATGTACTCTTAGACAGGGTCTATTCCTCCTCTGAATAAGAGCTTATCTTGAATCGGTATCCTGAATATCAAAACAAGAATTAAGAACACAAAATTAAGAACAAGTCAAATATTTATCATACAATTCAGAAAATAATAACAAGATTCATCTTAGGTTTCATTCCCCTTAGATATTCCTGAATATAAAAACAAGAATTAAGAACACATAATTAAGAACAAGTCAAATATTTATCATACAATTCAGAAAATAATAACAAGATTCATCTTAGGTTTCGTTCCCCTTAGATATTTAGGGGATTTAGTTCATAACTAAATAAGAAAACATCTCAGAATAATAAAGAATACAAAACATAAAGAAAACCCAAAACTCCTGAAGGGGAATTGAGGAGAGATCTTCAGTCTTGATGATGAATCTGACTTCTGAGATGAACCAATCGGCTTTCTTGGAGTAATTCCTTACCCCCTACTCTGTCCTCCTTTTCTTCCTTCTCTAGGGTGTATTTATAGGCTTTGGAATGCCTAAAAGCCATCAAAATTAGCCTTTTCGGAATTAGACTCAACTTGGGCTCAATAGGGACACGCCCGTGTAACACGCCCGTGTGCGATTACTTCAGGCCGTGCTCGAGCCTGCCAAATTGACACGGCCATATGGTCTGCCCGTGTGAAGAGGTCCAGCCCATGTTGATTTGGTACTTTGGCCCATTTTCTCTATTTTTGGCTCGTTTCTCGTTCCTTTCACTCTCTTATGCTCTCTTGAGTGTAAAACATGAAATTAAAGCATTAGGAGAATCGAATTCACCAATTCTAATGGACAATCATCCATAAAATGTATTAAACATGGGGTAAAAATATGTATAAATTACGGTTTATCAAATACCCCGACACTTAAGCATTTGCTTGTCCTCAAGCAAAATTCTCAACTCATAATCAAAATAAATTCTTCTCAACTTATAATTTCTATCGATAATATCTCATAATAATCCATAGGTAATCATACATTTAGAATTCAACTAAAAGAACATAAAAGTTTCAAACATTCCAAGTTGAGTATTTAATCATGCAAACATAGGTGTCTCTCCTCATTTAAGTAATTACCTTTGATTCAGGATATCACAGAGTTTCACATCCTCACTACAGATTCACTCAAATCACTCGAGGTGTTTAAGGACAATAAATGAAGCACTCAATAGTCAATAATGAAAATTCATTACCATAGGCTTGCATGAAAATCAAATCTCCACCACTATAATTTAAGATGATACATTAATCAAAAAGGTCTTTAGAGGGTTGTAATAAGGTTTGGTTAAGGGGTGTGGTCACAAGCTAAAAGAAAGGGTTAGAATCGAGATTGAATTAAAAAATTACCTAACTAGAAAAAGAGTTAATCATCACTTGCGTACAATAGAGCTTCTTCTCAGACTAAGGAATTTAACTTCTGAAGCTTACAAACAGAAGATCACTACTAATATGTATACATGTTTTTTTTAAGAACACATTAAATTACAAAGTAGAATAAAACATAGCTAAGCAACTATTTCAATTCAAATCTCGACAAAAATGGGGCTTAAATTAATTTAGGGGATTTCAAAAATAATGGTTTAAAGGTTAATATTAAGGGAAATACAAGAAATGGCTTGTTAGGCTCAAGGGGGTTTACTAGGGGTTAATCGTGGAGGTAGGATTTTCATGGCATGAGTGGGTTAATCCTAAGTGCCTTAATCATTTTGACATATCAAATCAAATGGTGTGGTCTCGACATGCATAATCAAGCAAGTTCTAGAATAACAGTTCAATACTGACGCACTAAAAGCAATAATAAAAGTGAGCATGAAAAGAATTAATAGATGCTCAAAAGGCTCAAAAATCTCACAAAAATTATGGCTTTTTGATGTCTAACAACTTGTGAATTCCAACTCAAAGTAATACCTAAACTTTGGGGAAACAGCCTAAGATTTTAAATTCTTAAAAATAAACTCATCATGCTTGATTCTCTAATGTCTTAAGGTTTGAACAATCAATGCATAATTGCCTATGTTTTAATTCAAGATATATCAATCAAAATCATAAATCAATTAAAATTTATCCTAAATATGATATAAAAGCTTTTTCAAGAGAACAAGGCAATCATTCAGGGATTTTTCTGATAATGAAATAAATACCCCCCACACTTAAGATGTACATTGCCCTCAATGTACAAAGATAGATATTAGAGTATAAAAATAAGATAGGGAGAGAAGTGAAACTTCTTGTATGATGAATTCCTCGAACTGGAGTTCTGGAAAGTAATTGGTTCGAGAGTGGAAGAGGATACTCCGGCAGTCGTAGAGGTTCATTAGGCCATAAGTCCTACGCCAAAAGGATATTATCTCTAGTGGTAGCTATAGTCGTGGGCGAGTAGGACATGGCAGTCGTGGAGAACCTTTCCCGGTGGAGTTTTAGTTCCTATGTGATGATGAGCTTAAGAGCTCTATATAACTGTGATAAAATTAGGAACTTTTTAGGGGATATTTAGAGGAATAATTACTTAAAAAGAAATAACTGAAATTAATAATTAAAAATAAAATTTCTAAAATCTAATAAAAATAAAAAGTAGTTTTAATAAAAAATTAAAAAAATAATAAATAAATGTTTTTAAACATCTTCATCGCTGGATGGTTCGCGAGGTGGGACTGGCGATGAGATGTAGTGGTGCTGACAAACCTAATAATGCAAATTAAATGATAGAATAATGAGAAAAATGAAGAATAGTTCAAAAGATATGAAGATTATGTTGATACTAAGCATTAGAAATAAGTAAAATAGAAGTGAAAGGAGTAAACAGACGCTAGGGGAAAGAGATTGAGCATCAAAAATGGAGTGGGAAGCGGGGCACGGGCGTGGCAGGGAGCTGTGTGGAGTTGCAGCGGCTAGGGTTAGGGTTTTTGAATGGGGAAGAAAGTGAATAGTGCTGGGTATTTATAGATTTTGGGCCACACGGCCATGGCACACGCTCGTGTTCCCCAATTTTTGCCCTGTGTTTCACGTTTTTCCTATTTAGGTGCATCTGAAATTCGTCCCACGCCCGTGTACCTCGGGCATGTAGGTTCACACGGCCATGTCGCACGACCGTGTGGGAAATCCACATGCCCGTGTCAATCTAACACGTTCGACCACGGGTGTGAGACATGGGCGTGTTGCACGCCCGTGCTAGTTTCTCAGTTTCAACCACGGGTCTTCCACACAGGCGTGTCGCACGCCCATGTTGTTTTGGCAGGCATGACCACGGCCATGTCGCACGACTGTGGCGTTTTACATAGCCTGTGTTTGGGGAAATCCTTGCCCTGTTTTCACACGGCCATAAGCACGCCCGTGTGCTTGGCCGTGACTCTGTGGAAAACCTGTTTTCGAGAGCTTCGTTAGTAAGTTAGATGTTTAAGACTAAATTTTTAAAGAAGTTAATACAGTTAGTGCTCGGGTTGCCTCCCGAGAAGCACTTATTTATAGTCTAAGCTCAACTTACCTCTCTGTTGAATGATCATGGTGGTTTGAGGAGTTTATACTCCTCATTCCTGCTATCAATCTTAAAATAAGGTTTTAAACGGGTGTTGTTTACCTTAAAAGTGCCGAACTTGGGATGACTCACCTCCACCGTACCAAATGGAAAATTACTGAGTACCGTAAGAAGGATTTCTTCATTCGGTGTGGTAGTGACAATGTGGGGATCTGCGACATCTAATAAGACTTTATCTCCAACTTTAAGTTGATTTGGAAAGGTATCAAGCTCATCTTGCCGTAGTTTTGGTTTATCGTGTGTTCTCGGTTTATGTATTCGCCATTCATCTAGCTCCTCTATTTGCAACCTTTATTCTTCATGAATAGATCCTTTACTATTGTTTGAGAGTGGCTCATATACTTCCTTCGGACTTATCCTTGCAAAGTGGGTTGTATCATGTGGTCAGTTTTAATAGAATGGTTTAGACGATCACCTTCAATTTCCGATGTGTTGTCAGAATTGCGAGCTCGAGGGGTGAGTGTTTCGTCTCCTATGCGAAGTGTGAGCTCACATGTGCCAACATCAATAATTGTTTTAGCAGTTGCTAGAAAGGGCCTTCCCAGAATTAAAGGAGTGTTGCTATCCTCCTCTATGTCTAAAACAATGAAGTCAATGGGAAATATAAATTTCTCGATTTTTACTAGCACATCTTCAATAATACCCCTAGGAAATCTTATAGTTTTATCTGCTAGTTGAATGCTCATCCTAGTCTGTTTGGGTTTCCCGAGACCTAGTTGCTTAAACATTTTATAAGGCATCACGTTGATACTAGCCCCTAAATCAGCTAATGCATTATTAACATCTAAACTACCAATTAAGTAAGGAATCGTAAACCTCCCTAGATCTTTTAGTTTGTTCGGTAGCTTATTTTTTAGAATAGTTGAGCACACTGCATTTAGCTCCACATGTGATGCCTCGTCCAACTTTCGCTTATTTGCTAAAAGCTCTTTTAAGAATTTCATTGCTTTTGGCATCTGCAATAGAGCTTCAATAAACGGTAAGTTAATATGTAATTTTTTTAAGAGTTTAAGGAATTTACCAAATTGTTCATCTGAGCGATCTTTCCTTGTTGCGTTGGGGTATGGAACACGAGGTTTATATTCGACATTCATCGTTTTGTTTTAATTGTTATCTACCTCACCTTGACCTTGTAACATCTCGAAATAGGGCCTAAATGGAATAATGGTTGCGAAACCACAAATTTGAGATAGAAAAGTTTATTTCGATTAATTTTTTAATGTTTATTTATTGATTAAAATATTGTGTAAAAATATCGTTAAGAAATTTTACTAATAAAGTGCTTAATTGGACTCTTAAGACTAAATTGCAAAAGTTGCAAAATATGTGTTCTAATTCATAAGTACTTGATTGAAATGGGGTTTTAAAGAGGAGGTCCTTAAATGGTAATTAGACCATTATATTTCATTTGGACAAAAATGGGTATGAATAGGATAAAATTTTAAAGAAAGGCCTTAAGGGCATTTTAGTCATTTGGTAATTAAAAGAAATAAAAAGGGAAAATAAAGCCAAAATTGACTCATCTTTTTCATGGAGGCCGAAATTAGCATGGGGGAAGCCATGGGTAGGGTTTTCAAGCTTTCCAACCTCAATAGTAAGTCTGTTCTAGCCCCGTTTTTCAAGTTCTTTATGTTTTTGGAATCCCGGTAACTTGATTAAGCTTATTCTAGCAATAATTTAAGCTAGGGTTCATATTTGGAAAAATACCCATAGGTGAAATGTGTTTATTTTGATGTTTTATGGTAGAATATGAAGGCTGAAATTATGTTAAACAACTTTTGCTAAGCGGTTTTAAGCAAAAATGAGTAAAACAACTTAATCGGTAAAAGTTGTTATTGTTCATAACAATGTGTTAGAGTGAGAATTTGATGTTGCCATAGAAGGGAAAAATGATCAGCATGTCATAAGACATAATAATAAGGGATGAAGTTTAATTCCCGAGCCTAGGGACAAAAGTGTAAATATGCAAAAGTTTAGGGGCAAAATTGTAATTTTTCCAAAGTTTGAGTTAAGGACTGTTTTGAATAGTACATTAATTAAATAAGTAAAATATGATGTTTTAGATCCCAAAAAATGAGATTTGAATCTAGAATGGGAGAAAAATCAAAAATCGGGAAAGTTGGTAAAATGGCCGTTTTAGTATCGAGGTAAGTTCATATGTATAATAAGCATTAATTTATGCATGTTTCAATGTAAAATTAATTTATTTACTATGATTGCCGAGGTGTTGAAAGTAAGTATAATTATGATGATTTAAATGTTCAATATTAATTCGAAATGGAAATAGGAAAGTATGTAAGTTTGTATGTAAATAATACATTATCTTTATTATGTTTTTATATTTCAGCATATTTTATGTATTGTAGCTGATGTTTGAATCATAATTGACTATTGGAAGAATGGAATAAAGTATTAGAAAGTGAGATACTTCCCGTTTAAACCTTCGGAATTGAAAGATATAGATGGTATGTAGCTAGGTCACATGTGTAATACGGGATGTATACCATGTGTACAAGAGAGCTAGGAGACATTATGAGCTAGCTAGGTTGCATGGGTGATACTATGTGTACACCATGTAGATAAGAGAGCTACGAGATAGATGTAGCTAGGTTGCATGTGTGGTTCCAGGTGAAGGACACCATGTAAACAAGAGAACTATGAGATAAAGTGACTAGGTCACATGGGTGATGCTATGTGTACACCATGTGTACAAGAGAGAAAAAATTATGTGTACAATCGAGCTAGGTCACATGAGTGGTGCTAAGTGAAGGCCACTATGTGTACAAGAGAGCTTCGATTTTAAAGGTGGACTGTGTGCGATACCATCGCGTATCTGTTATTATTCCGAAGTGTTCAACTGGGAAATTGATAAAATGAAATTGTGTATGACTTTGTGAAGATAATTGTAAGTATATACGTGTGTAACTTATGAGTAATATGCTTGATATGTGATTCGAAATTGGAAAGATTGTTATGGGTAAGCGATGAATACAATTGAAGTGTGAAAGATCAGAATTGACAATAAAACTGTTCTGGATAGTTGCAGTGATGAGAATCTAAAAATTTACCAAAAATAGTAGAAATTGAATCAGAGACTGAATGAGATATCAAATTAAATCTTAATGAGTCTATTTTCATATAACAGAAACATAGCAAGCAAAGGAATTCTATATTCTGAGATATTTAAGTTTCTATGAGACTGGTCCAGAATGACTACGTGATCCCCTGTTCTGACTTTTAAAAATCATTAAAAATTGTAAAAAATAATTATGGGATATAATTTATATTTTTGAAATCCTTAATTAGTCTAGTTTCGAATAAAATAAACGATAACATCATATGAATTCTGTACGAAAAGAAAATTTATTTGTAGTGAAGAGTGGCCAGGGCAGTTGAGTAGTGAAATAGGGGTAACTTCAATGAATAAACTATACTAATTGGACAGACCAAAAATTCTAAAAATTTTATGGTAAGAATATACGTGAATCTAGTTTCAACAAAAATTATCGGTTTGTAATTTGTAGTTTTGTAGCTCCAGAAATAAATAATTTAGCTACTGGTACTTTGCTAGATAGCTTTTTTTGAACCTGTTTATAATTGAAATAGTGAAAGTATGTGTGTTTGTGATGATAATGTTCCGGGAACATATTGTGACTTTGTTTAATGAATGATATTGTATTGTTTATTAATATTTACATATTTACTTACTAAGCTATAATGCTTACTCCTTTCCTTTCCTTTTTCCTATAGTGTCGCAGATGTTAGCTCGAGTTGGAGGTCGTCGGAGGTTAAATTACACTATCAAACTATTGATCGATATATAAAGGTTTTAAAGTATTTTTAAGTCTTTGGCATGTATGAGGACTCGTTTAATTATTATTAAGTTGCTAGGAGTTGGCCTAAAATACTGACCTATGTTATTTGAAGGTCTCTATTATATAAAGTCATTTAATGTAGATAGTCTTGAATATGTTTGAAAAGTTTAAAATTGATGAAATTTTATGTCTCGGTTTTAAATGATTACAAGTACTCAAGTCCAGTAATACCTCGTACCCTGTTCTAGGGTCAGATACGGGTAAGGGGTGTTACAGAGCTTTGCTTACCACAGTTTCTTGCCTCAGCTCTGGTTCTGGCTCAACAACTCTTTCTTCATCTTGAATATTAATTGTGTTTAGCTGTTCCCTTGGGTTGGGTTCAGTATTACTTGGCAAGCTAGCTTGTGGTCATTCGGAAATTAGTTTGTAAAGCTGGCCTATCTGAGTTTCGAGCCCTTAGATTGATGCTTGTTGATTTTTAAGTGCTGTCTCAGTGTTTTGGAAACAATTTTCTGACACCAAAATAAACTTTAAGAGCATCTCTTCAAGGTTCGGATTCTTTTCCTGTTGGTAGGGTGGTTGCTGGTAGTCTGGAGGTGGTTGTGGTCTTTGATTTCCTTGATCGCTCCACGAGAAATTGGGGTGGTTCCTCCAACCTGCATTGTAAGTGTTACTATATGGGTTGTTTTGAGGTCGAGGATTATTACCCATTTAATTTAATTGCTCGTTATCCATGTTGTGGCCATAAGGTTGGTATTCCGAATGGCTTGTTCCACCTCCACTTGCTTCGCACTGCATTTACGAAGAACTAAGAAAACCATCAATCCTTTTATTTAAGAGTTTGACCTGATTAGAGAGCATGGTGACCGAATCGACGTTATAAACACTGGCTGTTTTCGTTGGCTTTGTCCTCATGACTTGCCACTGATAGTTATTCAGTGACATCTCCTCTATAAACTCATAGGCATTTTTAGGTGTTTTATTATTGATGGTTCTGCCAGCAGCTGCGTCAACCATTTGTCGAGTCGAAGGATTCAGGCCATTATGGAATGTTTGAACCTGCAGCCAAAACGGTAATCCATGGTGAGGGCACTTTCTTAAAAGGTCCTTGTATCTCTCCCATGCATCGTAGAGTGTTTCTAAATCCATCTACACAAAAGAAGAGATATCATTACATAATTTAGCCGTTTTAACCAGCGGAAAATATATTAGTCAAAATTTTTCGGTCATTTGTTCCCATGTAGTAATTGACCCTCGTGGTAACGAGTTCAACCACTGTTTAGCTTTGTTCCTCAATGAAAAAGGGAATAACCGAAGACGAATGGCATCATCAGAGACACCATTAATTTTAAAAGTATCGCATAGTTCTAAGAAGTTGGCTAAATGAGCGTTGGGATTCTCATCCTGCAAACTATCAAACTGAATAAATTGTTGTATCGTTTGAATAGTGTTAGGTTTTAATTCAAAAGTATTTGCAGCTACAGCAGGTCTAACTATGCTCAATTCAGTTCCTGTTAAAGAAGGTTTAGCATAATCATACATAGTGCGTGGAGCAGGATTTTGATTAATCGTAATTGCAGGAGGTAGCTGATTGCCTTGGTTTTCAGCCATCTCTTCGGTTGGGGGTTGAGTATCGTCTTCTTGCTCGTTCTCTGTGTATCTTAAGCTTCACCTTATTTCTCTTTGATTTCTGCGAACTGTACGATCGATTTCTTCGTCAAAAAGTAATGGTCCTGACGGGTTTCTTCTAGTCATAAACTATAAAAACCTGCCAAAAGAAGGAAAAAGTAAATTAATAAATAATAATAATAAAATTAAATTAAATTAAATTGCCAGAAAAATAAATGGCTAAAGTAATAAAAATTGAGAGTTCCTACTATCTTAGTTCCCCGGCAACGGCGCTAAAAACTTGATCACGAGGATTTCGTGATAGGTTTTAAATATTTATAATTACTCGTTCTTGAACTAACTATTATCGTGATGTAGGCAAGTGTACCTATCGAACAGTAGTATAGTTTTAGCAAGACCGGATTCTCGAACCTAAAAGAACTAAAAGTACTAGTAATGACTGTCTTTTTATTATCTAGCCTAAGAATAAAGAGGTTTTTGTTTTAACTAACTAATTATCTAAACTAAGAACGCACAGAGAATGGAATTGGGGAATTTCTTTTGGAAAAATCGATTGAATGAAGACAATACCTAAGGAAAATTCCACCTAGACTGTACTTGTTATTCTGGCTCCGAATCAGATGATTTATTCATTTAACTTGTTCCGTAGAGATCCCTAAGTTATGTTATTATCCCTATTCAAGACTAATAACGTCTAATCCCTAGATTGAATAACCAAGACTTTTCTCTAATTAACACTCTAGGGTTGCATTAACTCGATCTATGGATCCCCTTATTAGGTTTCACCCAAATCCGGCAAAATCTTGTCACCCTATGTCTAGGTGCGCAATCAACTCAGCTTAATTATGAAAAATGTACTCTTAGACAGGGTCTATTCCTCCTCTGAATAAGAGCTTATCTTGAATCCGTATCCTGGGATATCAAAACAAGAATTAAGAATACATAATTAAGAACAAGTCAAATATTTATCATACAATTCAGAAAATAATAACAAGATTCATCTTAGGTTTCATTCCCCTTAGATATTTAGGGGATTTAGTTCATAACTATATAAGAAAACATCTGAGAATAATAAAGAATACAAAACATAAAGAAAACACAAAACTCCTGAAGGGGAATTGAGGAGAGATCTTCAGTCTTGATGATGAATCCGACTCCTGAGATGAATCAATCAGCTTTCTTGGAGTAATTCCTTATCCCCTACTCCTTCCTCATTTTCTTCCTTCTCTAGGGTGTATTTATAGGCTTTGGAATGCCTAAAAGCCATCAAAATTAGCCTTTTCGAAATTAGACTCAACTTGGGCTTGGCAGGGACACGCCTGTGTAGCAGGCCCGTATGCGATTACTTTAGGCCGTGCTCAAGCCTGCCAAATTGACACAGCCATGTGGTCTGCCCGTGTGAGGAGGTCCAGGCCATGTTGATTTCGTACTTTAGCCTATTTTTTCCGTTTTTGGCCCGTTTCTTGTTCCTTTCGCTCTCCTATGCTCTCCTGAGTGTAAAACATGAAATTAAAGCATTAGGAGCATCGAATTCACCAATTCTAATGAAAAATCATCCATAAAATGCGTTAAACATGGGGTAAAAATATGTATAAATTATGATTTATCAATCCTGTATTTGTTACGGTCATACCGCAGCTCTTTGTGAGCGTCCTATTATATGACCGGTATGGATACTGTAGATAATGCGGACATACCGCAGCTCTTTTTGAGCATCCCAATATAGGCTCTTCATGAGCTTCCTGAAATGGCTCACTTGAACTTCCTGTTATATGGCTATCTGGAGCTTCTTTATAAATACTATTCGGAGTTACCTATTAAGTTCAATGAGCTTCCTGTTTTAAACTCTTATAAGTTTCCTATTATAGCTCGACTAGACTTCCTGTTACATGGTTCACATGAGCTTCCTGTTATATGGCTCGAGAGAGTGCTTCTGATAATGTGCTCTAATAAGTACTACTGAATATGAAGTGCTTCTGATAATGTGCTCTAATAAGTACTACTGAATATGAATTGACGGATTACAGTTTTGTACACTTTAAGTGTACTATATGTGTGTCCATCGATATTTCAAATAAATTCAATGGGCAAAGTTCTGACATGGCTAAAATGGATTTGAAATGATTTGTCATGGAAATGTACATGTTATATAGAAATATGATAAGAAAAGTATATGTATATGAAAGTTATTACATGATGAGCTCATTCATGTTTCTTGACAATTGTGTGAATTACAATGACTAACATGTTTTGATAAAGTTGGGTGTTTAGGCTATTAGCCACAATTTTTGGATGCATTTTGTATGTTTACTTTAATGGGAATGAATGGTAAGTTAAATTTCTAGTTATATGAACTTACTAAGCATTAAATGCTTACTCTGTTTTATTTTCCTTTGTTTTATAGTACTCGGAAGCTCGTAAAGGTTGGAAGCTGGTCAGAGTATCATCACACTATCACTCGGCTCATTTTGGTACAACTAGAAAACTAATTTTGGACATAATGGCATGTATAGGCTAATTAGCCAATGTTGGCATGATAATGTTTTGGTTGTAACTAGCTATTGGAATGGCTACTGTTAAGCATATTTTGATGTAGTTATCTAAGGCCTTATCATGCTTGACATGTGTATTGAAATGGTTGAATGTTGGAAATTACTTTAATATATTAATGGTTGCATGAATGGGATGTTATGACATGTATTAAACTTGAAATTGGCTTGAATTGAAGGTCTTATTGTGACTTGTAATAGTAAAAAAATTGGTTGGATAGATTTATACCAAGTTGGGTGAGAAATAAGGCTTGGAAATGGCCTTATTTTGCCCACACAGACAAAGATACGAGTGTGTTGTTTGGCTATGTGTCTCTTGCATCTTAAAATTTGAGAAACAGAATGCTTCGAATTGCTCACACGGGCAGAGACACAAGTGTGTGTCTCAGTCATGTTGTCACACGGCTTAGCACATGGGCGTGTGACTTGGTCATGTGACCCCTGCACTTAATTATTAAAAATTAAATTGTTCACATAGCCTAGTAGACGGGTGTGTGGTTGGCCGTGTAACCCAAGTCAAAGAGTTTCATGGGTATGGACATGGGCTGGGACACAGCCGTGTGCCTCACATTGAATACCCACATAGTTTGGGACATGGGTGTGTCAGAAGATCTCTCACAGGTTACATCTTTACAATTGGGGTTTGTGCAATCAGTTGGAAAACCACCTTCCAAATTATTGTAACTTTGTCCACCACTGAAGCTGGGTACATGGCAATTACTAAGGCTTGTGAACAAGCTATTTGGTTAAAAGGGCTATTTAATGAACTCAATGAAGACCTTTAAATCCGTACAATATTTTGTGACAATCAAATTGTCATCTTCCTTACGAAAATCAAATGTTTCATGAGAGAACAAAGACATTGATGTACGGTATCATTTTGTTCGTGATATTATTGCTTGTGGTGATATTATTGTGAGTAAACTTAGTACTCATGATAATCCTGCAGATATGATAACTAAGTCACTTCCTATAACCAAGTTTGAGCATTACTTAAACTGGTTGGTGTTGTTGTTGAAAATAAACCTTTAAGGGGTTTCATGGAAGAGGTGAAGAACTTTTTCATTGAGAATTCATGTCAAGATGGATATTGTTAGAGTTGTGGCCCAAATTATTATGAAAATAAAATACAAGTTGCAAAAGAAGAATCCGTATAGAAGTTTACTTCCTATGTTTGACATTGATTTCAATAAGGTGTTTCAACCTTACTACATTACTTCTATTAGTTGTTGATTAGAATAAGGTTTTCTAAACCTATAAATAAACATAGTCTATACTCCTTATATTTATTCGAATTCAACATAGTGAATTTTTTCTCCTCTGCTCTTGGTTTTTTCCTGAAAGGGTTTCCAAGTAAAATCTGTGTGTTCTATTTTTCTCTCTTTTCTTGCCATTATTGACATTCTATTTTTTCAGCATGTACCTAAGGCCAGTTGAGATTTTGATTTTTTGACTTTATTTAATCTGATTTGTAACAACCTGATCTTGGGGCTAGTTAGAATAGTGGTCCCGGGACCACAAATTTAGTGTTGAATAAATTATTTTATTATTATTTTATTGTGAAAGCATGATTTTATGAGTGCATGAAAAGTTGGTGGAGTAATTTTATCATTTGTGAGCTTAATTGTGAAAAAAGACTAAATCGCATAAAGTGAAAAAGTCTTAAATTGATAGCTAAAGGTGTCAAATAGATAGAGAATAAGAATTGGGGGTTTTTAAAGGGAAAATAGACCCAAAAATGCAAGCTTGACCGGCCATAGGAGATATGGATGTTGAAAAGTCAACATTTGGTAAAATGATGTCATATTAGATGATAAAATAATACCCTAAGAGCTTAGCTTCATCTTTTTCATTTTCTTCCTTCCTTCTTGACCGAAAATACCAGCAAAGGAAGAGTTTTTGAAGCTTTGAAATTTCAGCTAGGTTATCCTCTTGCAAGTAAGTGATTTTTATGTTCTTTGTTAATGATTTTTACATTTTTGAGACCCTTGAAACATAAGCTTCCAAATGAAGGGACTATCTTGCATAATAGTGGAAAGTTTAGGGTTTTGCCATGAAAACATATGTGTAGTTTTCTAAAATTTTATGGGAAAATATGAGTAATAGATGTGTAATAAACAACTTTTGTGAAAAGTTTTCTTATGAAAACCCAAATAGGGACTACCTTGCATAAATTGGAAGTTTGTTGATAAATGTGTGAAATAGTGGGAATTTGGAGTTTCTATAAGAGTAAAAAGGGTTCGAATAGGCTTAAGGTACGAAGAAAATTGATAAAAATCAATTTTCGAGCATAGAGGTAAAATGGTCATTTTATTAAAGTCTAGGGGTAAAATAGTTATTTTGCCCAATTATGAAATTTTGAATGTATAAATCGATGTGCCGATGAAATAAACAAATTTTATTTATTTAGATCCAGAAAAAGGTGATTC
This sequence comes from Gossypium hirsutum, assembly GCF_007990345.1. Lineage (NCBI taxonomy): Eukaryota > Viridiplantae > Streptophyta > Magnoliopsida > Malvales > Malvaceae > Gossypium > Gossypium hirsutum. Next base: position 77,617,790 of record NC_053436.1, read on the forward strand.
GAGTCTTGATCGGGGTAAGAACAAAGTTTACGAGGATTAAGCTCGTCTTCATCATTTTGTATCGAGGTAAGTACACGTGTAAATAATGTGTTATTAAAGCTTGCTTTGAAATATGTTGATACTATGCATGTGTAAATTAACTTATTGTGCTATGTATCTAAAGTCTATTTGTTGATATTAATGACATGAAGTGTGAGTAAAGTAAGTTGTGAGGAAGTACGATGCTATTCGGTTAGTTATGAAATCCCGTTAGACATTAGAATTAACATAGGATAAAAAAAAAGGGGTATGCCATAAAAAGTTATGTGTCTGAACTCATGAGTTGAGTCTGAGTTCATGAGATGAATGTTATATTTAACGGGGTCTGGGTACTGATTTTGTGTACAGACCCGTGAGCGGCTCAATGAGCGAACGTTACATGATAGCTATGGGGTTCGGGTCCTAATTTGATAAAAAGGCATGTGAGTAGCTCAAATGTGAGCGTTTCATAGCACGAGGTAGCTTCGACTACTTAGATGGCACTTAGATACAAATTTCCCCTGTATCCACATGTCTTCCGAGAGTTCAACGGGTAATTCAAAGATTTAGTGGTGAAAACTTTGGTGAGGTATGTATACCGAACTCATGAATTGGACCTGAGAAAAGACGAGATGCATCAAGCATACATGAATGAAAAGAAGAATAAGATACGGATGCTAAATCATTTATATCTTTTACGTATGATGAGTTACCATTTGCCGAATATGACTTCCTTTTAATTGCCCTTTATTTGCATATATGTACTTACTAAGCTTCCATGCTTACCTTTCTTTCTTTTCTTTCCTTATAGTGCCGCCAAGCTAACATCGAGGATCTAGTGACGTCAAAAACTTAGATCACACTATCACTCAAGACCTTGGTATGGCTGGTTTAATTGTTTTGTTTACTGGCATGTATAGGGACTTGAGTCTTTTGTTTAGCGTTTTGTCAAGTCACCATAATGTATTAGCTCATATGTGATTTGATACTCATTTTGTATAAGACATGAATGTTGACTAATGTTAATTAATATTAAATGAAACGATGCAAATTTCTAATGGTTATAGCTGTGTTGGTTATGCTCATTATGTTGGTTTTAAATTTGGATTGATCTTATTTAAATAGGTGTTTGTAAGGGTGGCAAAAAGGTTTGGCAAATAGCCTTATTTTTTCCACACGGGCTGTGTGTCCCCTACACGTAAACATTTCGAGTTAGTATGCATGGTAGTAAACACGCGGGCAGAGACATGGCCGTGTGTCTCAGCCGTGTGAAGGGCACGGCCTAGCACACGGGTGTGTGCCTTGGCCATATGGCCCTTAAGGATTGTTGACGTCAGAAACAAAATGTTCAGGCTTTTACACACGGGCTAGGACACGGGCGTGTCATGGTCGTGTGAAGGATACAGGTCAGGGACACGGGCGTGTGCCAGGCTGTGTGAAAACCCCTGTAGGTATGTATTTAGAATTAATTCCACACGTATAAGAGACACAGGCGTGTCCCTATTTTGCTTAGGCCGTGTGATCCACATAGGCTAATAGCACGACCGTGTCAAAATGTCACATGGGCGTCTGCCCTGGGTTAAATGTTATTTTTCAGAGTTTGTTTACGGACCCAGATTGATTCCGAATGGGTTCCAATGGATTTTTTGAGCCTCGTAAGCTCTCATTAAGGAGTTTATAAGTAGAATTGAAAAAGTTTTAATTTGACCATGTTTTGGTATTACGAAAACGTCTATATGCATAAGTTTAAGTTAGGGAATGCCTCATATTCTGACCCGATGTGGGGCACGATTACGGGGTGTTACATGATTTGTTACATAAGTGCTTTTCACTACATTGGCATAACCTTAAGTTAAATTATTAATTTGATACATTAAGATTGATGAATTTTGGTTATTGTCTAAATATATATACAAGGATTCAAGTATTGTAAATTTATGGCTTGTATGTTGTTGGAAGTAAAGGTCTAATTTATCAAGTAGGCTAAATTTTGCATATGTGAGTGTTTAACATATTTTAAATGTGTTGTGAGAATGACAATCGTATTAGATATTTTAGTTATGTGATTGGTAATTCTTTGGGAAATTTTGACATGTTTTGAATATGTTAAAGTTAAAAATTTTGCACTTTTTGACTCGTTTTTGCAATTTTGGGTACCAAGTTTAAAGGCAGTAAGATAATGTCTCAAGACATATGTTGAACTATGTAGGTAAATGTCTCAAGACATGGTGACAAGTCATAAGACTTGGCCTGTAACGGCCCGATTTTGGGGCCCAGTCGGAATAGTGGTTTTGAGACCACTGATCCGAGGGTAGAGAAATTATTTTTTATATTATTTTATGTGTTGTGGCATGATTATATGAGAGTATGGAAATTTTGGTGAATTAATTTTAGCGATTTCATGCTTGATTGTGAAAAAGGACTAAATCGCATAAAGTGCAAAAGTCTTAATTTGATAGCTAAGGGTGTTAAATTGCTATGTATCATAAATTAGGGGTTTTCAAAAGGAAAATAGACCCTATAATAGTGCTTAGCCGGCCATGAGACAAGGAATTCAAAATTAAGTGAGGTTTTCGTGACCTATTTTGACTAGTTATAATATTAAAATAAAAGCAAAAGGTTTCATCTTTTATTTCTTCTCTTCCACCGAAAATAGAAGCCATTAGAGGGGTTTTTGAAGCTTGAAATTTCAGCCACTTAATCTCTCTACAAGTAAGTGATCTTGATGGTTTTTCTTAATGATTTTTGTACTTTTAAAACCCTTGTAGCATGAGCTTTCAAATAAGGGGACTATTTTGCAAAATGGCTGAAAGTCTAGAGTTTTACCATGAGAGTGTTCATGTTGTTTTCTGAAATTTTATGGAAGAAAATGAATCATGGTTGTGAAATAAACAACTTTTGTGAAGTGGTTTTCATGGAAACCCTAACTAAGGACCATTTTGCATAAGTTGTAAAATAGTTGATAAATGTGTGAAACAATGAGAATTTAGGGCTGCTCCTAGTATGAAAAGCATTCGGCTAGGCTTGATTAATGAGAAAATATGATAAAAATTGATTTTCAGACCTAGGGGTAAAATGGTCATTTTGTGAAAGTCTAGGGGCAAAATGGTTAATTTGCCCAATTATGAATTTTAGAGTGTCTAGATTAATATGTTGATGAAATGAATAAATGTCTATCATTTTAAATCAAGAATTACAAAATCCAGGCCTAGACCGGGGAAAAGCAAAACAAGTGGACTAAGCCGAACTAGTCGTCTACATTTTGTATACCGAGGTAAATTGTATGTAAACAATACAACTACATTGTTATTATATGTGTTTGAATTGATATAGCATAAATCGTTTGTTTGTGGAAATGATTATGTATGATGAATATTGAGATAGTAGAACTCCTGTTTGAACCTTAGGAAATAAATCGGATATTCATACCATGACATTCGGGTTATTTGTGTGCTAGTGTAAGACATGTGGGACATGCATCAGCCATATTATGAGAGCCAGTGTAAGACCATGTCTGGGACATGGCATCAGCATTGAGACGATAGCTAGTGTAAGACATGTCTCGGACATGCATCGGCTACGAGATGTGTCAATGTAAGACCATGTCTGGGATATGGCATCGGCACGTATAGAGGTATCAGTGTAAGATCATGTCTGGGACATGGCATCGACACGGATATGTGAGAGCTAGTGTAAGACCATGTCTGGGACATGGCATCGACTTGATGGATGAGCCAATGTAAGACCATGTTTGGGACATGGCATCGGCATCATACCCTATGTTTGAGGTTTAATGAATATCCGATAGCATTCCAAATGGTTCAGTGGTGAAAGTTACAGTTTAAGTTAAACGAGAAAAGTATAACCATGTTGTGAGTGGTACAGGTACCTATTTGAAATGTATGAGATGTGAGCTCAGTATATGCTATGTGAATTGTATTGGATAGTGATGAGTAAGTTGTGCTTATGCCTACTTTTATACTATAAGCATGATGATGAATGGTAAGGTTGTTGTTATATTTATTTGCATGCAACTTACTAAGCTTTATGCTGACTCCCTCTCATTTCCATTTTCTTATAGTGCCGCCTAATTAGCTCGAGGACCATCAGACGTCAGAGGCATCGATCACACTATCACCCGCAACACTTGGTATAGTTAAATCTTTTATTTTGATTATGGCATCTATAAGACCCTGACTTTTGAGTTTCGTGTCATTGTTAATTGGCCAAATGTGTTGGCTTACTTTAGCATTTGATTCATTTTGTATAAGGCCATAGAAAATGGCTAATATTGAAAGTTATTATGTGAATGCAAGCTAGTATTTCATGAATGTGAAGTTGTTGGCATGGTTGAATATATGTAATGTATATAGGTCTTAACTATGGTTTCTTGGTTGAGAAATCATATGAAGTTAATCTTCGATATGTTGGTTGATGTTGGATTGTGTTTTAGGGTGGCAAAGGCTTGGTAGATAGCCTTATATTGTCCACATGGGTAGACACAAGGGAGTGTGTCTAGGCCGTGTGTGACACATAGTCAGCCCTATGGGTGCGTTGTTCGGTCGTGTGTGCCCTATGCATAAAATTTGCAAGTCAAAATGCATGGTAGTAAACACACAGGAAAAGACACAGCCGTGTGTCTCAGCCGTGTAGAGGACATGAGCTCTGGCCACGGGCATGTGCCTTGGCCGTGTGCCCTAATGACGTCAGAAACAAAATGTAAAGGTTTTTAGACACGGGCTAAGACATGGGCGTGTCATGGCCGTGTAAGAGACACAGGCAATGGACACTAGCGTCTGTCAGGCCGTGTGAAAACCCCTGTAGGTTTGAATTTAGGATTTAATTCACACGGGCATGAAACACGGACGTGTCCCTAGATGGTTAGGCCGTGTGTGTCACACGGGCCATCAGCACGGCCATGTTATAATGACCACACGGGCATGTTGCCCTTCCACACGAGCGTGTGCCCTGTTTCAAGGGTCATTTTTATTAAGTCAGTTTAAGGACCCGAGCTAGTTCCGAATGGCTTCCAATGAATGTTTGAGGCCTTGTAGGCCCATATTAAGGAGTTTTAACAAAGTTTGAAAAAGTTTTAAATTTGATCAAGTCTTAGAAACTCGGAAACGTTTAAATGCATGTGTTTAAGTTTAGTAACGCCTCGTATTCTGTCTCGGCATAGGGCACGGGTGCGGGGTGTTACATGGCCAGTGAAGTCTCAACATATTCGAAGTCAATGGCTAAAATTAGCTTCAAGGGAGGCAAGTCTCAAGACATGGCTTCTGTGTCTTGAGACATGCGACCATGTATCGATACATTGGCCCAAGTATTAAGACATTTTAAGTTTTTAGTATTCGGTCCCCAATTGATGTTTTATGGCCTATTTGAGCTTGGTTCTTATTTTTCATGACCCGTGGTTGTTTGAAACATTAAATTAGTTGCTTGTAACTTGAGTTTAAGAGTGGATTGAATGTATGGTTGATTGATTAGGCTGCTCTAATGAAAAATGTAATGCTTTGGATTCGATCGAACTCCCATACTAGGTTTGAGAGTGTTAAGTTGTGCTCTTTTCCTTTATCATTGCTAATGGTTTTTAGCAAGGAAATTTACAATAAAGATTGTGGATTCTTTTTTCCTTCATTACATTTTTATTCCATAGGATTTTTTAAAAAAAAGTTTTAATGAGATGTATTTTTTGTTGGTAGGCATCTAAAGTGGAGTGTTATAACTCATTTTTTATTATGGATTCTCTTAACTATCAATAAAATAATTTATTAATCAATATCAATTATTCTTGAAATAGCCCTCACTCATCTCGATGGCCCATATGAATGGGAGATGCCACCAAAGCATGTACAGGTAAATCTTGATTTTATTTAAGGATTAAGGGTTTAAATCATTTTTTTAAAATAATTAAAATATAATTTAAACAAATTGAAATTTTTAGAATCATTTTTAAAACATTTATAATTGATGTGGAGTTGAACGGGGCTGATTGAGACTTAAAACGGATCTCGAAAGGTCAAAACAACTTGAAATACTGCAAGGCTGAAACAACCACAAAGTCACGACGTGGGACTTATGACGTTGCAACATGATTGATTGAGTCAAGATGTCATGACGTAAGGAATATGAAGTCACAATGTTGGTGACAAGTCACACGTTGCGATTCTATGATCGCGATGTGTCTCATTAAGTAAGCTCAAAATGCTTCAAAATGTTTTCCAAGGTCCCTCTAATTATGATGTATCTAAGACATGCTTAAAATATCTCAAATATAGATACAAAATCCATTATAAAACACTTTAAAATTACAACCAATAATCTCAAAATTAAATTAATCATGCATATCCAAAAGAAGAAAAGGATAATGAAATAAATGATGAGCTTTCAAGCTCAAATTTAAGCAACATTTAACATAAAGATCAAGAAATATAAAATTAACATATTTACTTATATAGACTCCTACTAAATAAGACAACTAAAAATATGTCATTTTCATACTCTTGTAGGTCTCGATAATAATAGCAATCATGGATTAGGTTAGGCTTCAAGACTCCCCGAATCAATAATCTATGTGCAAAAACAACAACGCGTAAGCAAATAATGCTTAGTAAGCTCAAATGGAATTCACTATACTTACCTTGTTGGAGATAAGCATACCAAATGCCATAAGAACATAAACAGTGCTATTAACAATTGCAACACATAAGGCAAAGTAAGCATGAGAACTTTAAGCATTTCAACATTTTCAACTTTCATTATTGATTTATCGTAATTTGATACGTTAAATTAGGCTCTCCATTACACTTAAAGAGCTTATTCTCAAGCAATTTAGGTGTCTTTTATTTACTTTTGTCATTTTTTAGTTTTTGTAGTTAATAAATTATTTTTGTGATTTTTATGATATTTTGATACCTAAATTGGCCGATCGTACCATGGGGAACCTAACAATATGATTGAGCGGTGTAAGGAGTCGATAATGACCCATACTTGAAGAAAACATCACCTAGAAGGGGTATCGTGATATAAAAGCATAGAAGTCATGATACCCCTGGTAGTGTTGAAATGAATAAAATTGATGTCATCTTCAGTGTTATTGTGATACCAAGCATAGGTATCAAGATATCGAGACACCCCAGGACCCCCCAATTCAAGACTGTCGTGCGTATTGCAATACTAAAGCCTAGGTACCGTGATACTATTGCTTGACGGGTGAAAACACTGCAGGGGCAATTTTGTGTCCAAACAAGCTTAGTCTTTGTTTTCATTTATGAACATAATGATCAATTTTAGTAGAATATAAATACCACTTTATAAGCCTTTGAATTCAGATTTTTTTGGCTAAATATTTCTCCTTAGTTTTCATAGTGTTAGGTTAGATTTTCTTTTCTTTTCATTTTTAGATTGGGTTTTCCCTTTTCTTTTTAGATTAGAATTTAATTTTGTTGTTTTGTTTCTTTTTCTTGTTAAAGACTTTACATAAATGAAGATGGATCAAGCTTTTGGGTGTCATTGGTTCCACATCTAAATAAGCATTTCTTACTATTACCTTTATATTATGCATATCAATTGTTTAATAAGATGTTTGTTTGGGTGTTAAGCTTTATTATGTGCTGATATTGCTTGTTGGTTAATTGATGAATTGATTATTAAACTAAGTTAAGTCTATGCTTGATTTTTTGGTTTTCTTTTATGTCAAAATGCTTAATACGCCAGAATTGGCGTCTCTGGTGAAAAATCTAGATAAACGATACCGAAAGGAGAGTTTATCATTGGATAATTCGATATAATTTTATCGAATAGTGAGACCGAGAGGAGAGCTTAGATGGTATATTTTAGTTTAGGATGAGACCGAGAGGAGATTTCTAGTTGAGAGTGGCAAACAATATAATTGATATAGGTTTATTAGCTTAGTTAGCAATTAATGAATCAATGGATCATGGTTTTAATCATTAACATTGTCTAAGATAATAGGAAGAAAGTTTAGCTTAATTTGTTTAATTGATAGTTTAAATTTAGTTTATAAAAAAATTATATTTTGGAATTTGCACTAATAATTTTGACTCCATTAGATTAGTAATTACTTAACTTGTAATTAACTTGATAAACACATTTACCAATTTGACAATCCCTTAGGTTCGGTCATTGGAATACTTGGGTGTTCCATTTTAACGCTTATAAATATTACAACTAACTTGTCACGCTTGTAGTAATTTGCTTTTAAATTATTAAATAGTGTTGATTCTAAGTCCCAATGCACGTACGTCGAGCCGTGGTCAAGTCATTGGTGTCGTTGTCAGGATTGTAACGGAGTAAATGTGTTGTTAAGTCAGTTATTTGAAAAGAGCAATATTAGTTGAAAGACAAAGGGATTAGATAATGTATTACCTATCATGTTTTGTATTTTTCTTGTGTGTTATTTTATTTGTTTACCTTGTTAAGGACTTTATTTAATCATGTTTAATTACTCCAAAAACTACTTCATCATCACCCATTAATATAAACTCTAATATTTACTCACATTTTGGTCCATAATGACCAAAATGCCCTCGAGAATAAAATTACCATTTTGCCTAATGATACAAGTTGCCCAGTCTAATTCAAAGTCAATGATGGAGATATGTTTAGTTTTCCCCAATACCCAATTACAAGATCCAAATCCAAGCAGTTGAACTTATACATTCAAGACTTTATCGCAAAGAAATTTCGAGAAAAAAAGTTGAAAATCCAAGATGATGGACTTTGGATTTCAATAAGGAGTGACGATGAATTAGAAAGGTCTAATTTTGTTTGTCGACTTAAAATCTCAATCCATGATGAAAAGCCTATGTAGAAGATCTTAACAAGCTCAGGCGTTACACTTCAAGAACCCCAATCAAGCTCACACGCCTAGTCATGTTAGAATCAGTCGACTTGCGGAGAATTTTGGAAAGGGATCGCAACATTTTTGAGTCAATATGTCTTCATATCAATCTAAGTCCTGTCTCTTAGCTTCTCAACACATTTTAAATCACTCAATTTTGAGTTCGAGAGCTCAAGTTATGACTGTTTTAGTGAAGATTGCTCGAGCTGAAGTTTTGAGCGGAATTATTACAAAAATTACGAGTTTCGGGCTTTTAATTCGAGTTTAAATCATTTTGGGCCTGATTTTTAGGCTTAATTTTTTATTATATATGAGTCCGATATTATATTTATTAGGTCTTATTAGTTCATTATTTATTTATTCTAAATTTTGAATTTCTTTTAAGTATTTTAAGTTATTTAAGAGTTTTATGTTTCTTAGTTAACAAGAAAGTTTAGTTTAAAACTACTTCTTATTTAAATTAATTAGAGTTTTAGTATATTTGATATTTTTATTTGGACATACTTAGCTAGCCTGTATAAAAGTCTCTTCATTGTTCATTAGAGAGACAATTCATAATTCATTCAACAACTTCCTTGTTTGAGTTTTTCCCTTTAAGAATTTCTCTCGAGTTTTCTTTTAGAAGAGTTTTAACAATCTTTTCAAATTGTGGAGATCATTTTAAAGCTTTTTCTTGCCAAATTTTCTTTCTTGAGGGGAAATGTAACACCCCCATCCCGTAACCGTCGCCGGAATAGGTAAGGGGCATTACCGGACTTGTAACTCATGTCAGAACAGTAAAATTTTGAACTTTTTCTTGAAATAAAGATCATTCATTTAAATAAGTACTAAGCACAGCCAGGGATAAAATTTAAACTTCTCTAAGTAAACATTCAAAAGATGCCATTTTCTCATGGCTTATATACATTAACCAAAATATTCTTCCGCCACTAGTCTATTCTATACATGCCATAAGATAATCCAAGACATAGCAGTACCAAGCAGTGGATAGTGATAGTGTGACAAGCTGCTGACGATCCCCGAGCAAAAGGCCAAATTCAACAATCTATAAAACAGAGAAACATAACAACAGAGTAAGCTTTTATAAGCTTAGTAAGTCTTAAGCAAATTAAAAAAAAACTCTTGAACTCAAATATAACCAATTTGTTTATTTGATTCATATATATAACATTTCATTTCATATCTATAGTTACCCTCATCGGTCAAGTCAAAATGTATATCTCCCAATATCCTATAATATTTCTCCATAACTGTATACCCACATATTCATATGGCATTTTCATATTTGCTTTCCACTTTACAATCATGATTTAATTCTGATGGGTCTAACATGTACAAGTATTTATCACATACCTGACCAACCAAATTAAAGTCGATCTTACGAATTCTCATATAACCTCTTTCTAGGTAAACTGCCCTTTTTGGCCGAATATACACAATTACGTAATACACAATAAGCAGATAAATTCTCACTTGATAGTGATCTCTTATAAACATAGGTACATTACGTATTTTCACCTAACTTTTCACATTGACCAAATGCGCAATAATCATAGAAACAGTCTTATTGTTTTACTCACATATGCATCACATAACAACCTTGTGATTTAATTCAAATCAAGCTTAAATATAAGCTCAAAATACATACCTGTCCAACTTAACGCATTGAACGTATTTATTAACAATTGTTACTGTGAAGTCATATAATCTTACGCTTTACTCGAATCATCAGCGAGGCCTTTAGCTTGGATAATCCCCACACGTAGTCATCGGGTCTTACCCGAACATAATCTCCACACGTAGTCATCGGGTCTTACCAGGAATATATTTCCAAGTTTCAAGTACATTTAATCCCATGTTACAACATTCACATCGACTATCATATTTGTAATTCATTTGCCTCATCAAATATCTACTAATACACACCTTTCACAATTTGTTATTCGGCCACAATATATATACACATCTCATACATATTTCACATTAGCCATTTGGCTTTACCACATATGCATGGCTCATACATATTTCACATTAGCCATTCGGCTTTACCACATATATATATCTTACATATTTTACATTAGCCATTCGGCTTTACCACATATATATATCTTGTACATCAATTTCATCATAACAAAATTGACTAGGTATACTAGTCATTTACGGCTTATAGCCTCACTTTAATACGGATTCGGTACTTTGATTAAAATTTTAATTGATAGTTTATAAGCAACTCAAACAGTTTTATCAATGTTTACTACTTAATCACAAATTCACTACAAGCTGTTTTTCCCGAGCAATAGTCATTAAATTATTCGTAACTGGAGCTACAAAACTCAAAATGAAGTGTCGTTAATTTTTCCTAAAAATAGACTCATACATATTTTATCCATAAAATGTGCAGAATTTTTGGTTTGGCCAATCAATACCAGATTTTTCTTAAAGTTTCCCCTGTATCACTGTTTGACTATACTGACCACTCTTCACTACGAATCAAATTCCTCATTGTACAGAATTTAAAATATGTTCTTTTTTATTTCATTTGAAACTAGACTCATTAAGGAGTCTAAGCATATAAAGTTTGTCTTATAAAAATATTTTTACAATTTATAATTGTTTTCTAAAAATAGAACAGGGGATTTTGGAGTCATTCTGACACTGTCTCACACAACTTTAAATATCTCATTATCAGCAATTCCTTTGCTTACACAGTTTCTTTTATAAGAAACTAGACTTATTAAGCTTTAATTACATAATTTATTCAGCCCCTAATTCAACTCCAACAATTTATGGTGATTTTCTAAATTCACGTTACTGCTGCTGTCCTAAGCAGAGTTATTACAATTTATTCTTAAATTTCCAAAGTTCAAACACTTAAGAACTTACCTTGAATTTGATCGACTTAGTACAAATCGGCTATTCAACTACTTTCTCTTTTCCCCTATCTGAAGTTGGTGTCCTTTGTTCTTGAGCTAGATTTAAAAAAATTCAAATCATTACTAATCCATAATTCATGCACCTTATTTCGGGTATATCAAAACTCATTCAAAACAAGAAGTATAATTATTCACTTATCATTACATTCGGAATTCATATACTCTTTAATAGAAAACCACATCAAATATTAACATCTTATCATATTCATCTAAATAAAAAAATTTCCGATAATTTTATTCACATAGTACATACAGTACTTTCATTTTTCGCTATTTAAACACATATCAAATTAGACATAAATTTTCTAATGACTATATGCCACATAGCTCTTAAATAAATTTAGCCGAATGTCTCTATATTTACAAAGCACATACATAAGGCATATACATATATATAACTATCATAAGAACCTTAGTCTTAACTAAATTATTAGTTTCATTTACTAAAAAAAAATCATTCAACCAAGTATTCAAATATAGCTTAACACCAAACTCACATTCAGCACTCTATTAACGCAACATAACCATTTTCACCTTGTTAACACATAATCGGCAAGGTTAAATCCCATATACACAACTTAAGTCCATCCTTTAACAATCATAATTCACTCTAAGGCCGAAAGCTACCTAAACATCACTCTCAAGTCTCTTTTACCATTTAACAACCTTAAAGCTTACTTAATAGTCAATTTAAAATTAAAAAAAACAACATCCAAAATTTAACACAATGCCACATAGCCGAATACCACTTTTAGTAATGAAATTCATCTTTAACACAAAATTACTAAGCCTCACTTAATAATTAACTATTTAGAACTCTCAAACATCAAATACTTCAAATTTTATGCAATCCACACCATAGCCGAAATGCTTAATGTAAGAAATTGAGTTAAATTTGAGCTAAATTTAAGCTCCCAATCATAAAATAAACTTATAACTTTACACACTTAATAATTTTAACATTATCAAGTCCATCCAACACTTATCCAGCAACTTTTAACTTTAAAAACAAATCCCTAGCTCAAAAACACATGAACCGAACTCAATACGCCACTTAGACCAAAATTAGCAAATGGGTTTCGGCTAGATAAAGAAGTGAAGCTCGTATTCATCAAAATTTAACAAAATTACAATGAAATTACCTTAGAAATTGGCCTCCAAAAGACCGAACATTCCCAAGTCACTTTCCCCTTTTTCTTTCTTTAGTTTCAGCTAGAACCCAAAAACAATGAAGTCTCCCCTATGTTCTTATCACTCACTATCTTTTATTATAATCATTTTACTTAATATAAAATACATATACACATAAATTAAGTGCAATCATGGTCGGCCACTAAAATTAAAATGGTGCATTTGACATGCAAATCCCATCTTTTAAATCATGCAAATATTTGGCCCTTTTAATTAACCTCATACATTTTCAATGTTTCACATATAAGCCCCTTTAATAAAATTCACATCTAAATGACAAAATCAATACACCAAAATTTCACACATGTAATATCACATATAATAGACATGAAATTTAACATTTAATTATTTTTGCCGCTCGGTTTAGTGGTCTCGAAACCACTTCTCGACTAGGGTCAGATTAGGGATGTTACAGGAAATTAGAGTCATTTGAAGGGGGTTATAGATTCATCTGGTTTCCAAGGCTCCGTAGGACTTATACACATCACTTTCCATCTTTTCCATCTATTTTGTTTTGTTTTCTTTGTTTTTCAGTTTTGTTCTTGTTTAATTGTTTCTAATCTTTAATTTAGATTCCTTTTCTTTTTTTCTATATTTTATTACTTGTTTTAATTATTGTCTGTTTTTCCCTTAAATTTGATTTGAATTTGTTTGCGTTTCAGGTTATGTCAAATTTCAAGTTTTCGTTTATTCACCTAAAACCCTAAGTCAAATTTGTGACTTGGACAAACTTGCGATCATGTTTCGTGAACATCCATATCACTAAACGATTCGCATTTATACTCGATTGGGCCCAAAACTTTTCTATTGATCTCAGTCTAAAAATAATAAAATCCATAAAAATGAATTTCTTATAAGATCTAGGGATAAAATAATTGAAATAGCCCCGTACAAAACACTGAAAATGTTTTGGGGTGCTACAATGTTAATAACCTCCAATAAAGTAACCTCAAATGAATTGTGAGAATAAAATCATATTGTCGAAACCATTTTTTGAAAGCGGCATCGACTTTGTTTGAAAGCGAAAATTACAACGGGAGTAGCCACCGATCTTTATTAGGTGTGACCGAATCACTTTTGTTTTAATAAAACATTTTAGTTTACTAAAACAATGTTTATAGTCTATGAAACTCGAAAGAACGGGTTCGGGAGTCAGTTACGTGTGAGGAAGGATTAGCACCCTCGTTACGCCTAAAATTGGTACCAAATTGATTAGTTATTGTCCTAGAGTCGAAAGTTGAAAATCGAGAAATGGATTTAAAATACGATCCTTTTTTATTAACGTTAATTTTAAAAAGTTCGAATTAAATCAAAGAGATTGCTAAAGATTTCCTCGTCTCGAGATATCGAAGTATCACATCCCGTAAGTTAGGACACAATACCATGAACTCCCGAGCGCGATTTTGTCTTTAATTTTAATTGGAAATCCTTGTGTTTTGAAACTCGAAAAGGATATTTTCTATTTAGAAACAACGAGGAAATCGAAACCCCGTAAGTTAGGGCACAATTCCTCGATGTTCCAAAATGCAAAACATTTCCTTATTTGGAAAATTTCGTTTTTGAATAGTAACGAGTATGATATTTAAACGACGTCTATTTGTTTAGGTTAAAATAAAACGATTTATTGGATAAATGTATTGGAGTTTAATTCATGAAGCAATGATATACAATACAATATAATAATGAGTGTGGACGTTAATACATGAATAATATCACGCGAATATACGACGATAATGTGAAAATACAAGTGAACATACAATGACAATAATGACTCGACATACATTATTTACATGCCAACATTAGCAATCAAGGAACAATAAAAATATGTATAACAATCAAGAAAATAAATATTTTAAAGCAAATCAAAATAAATAAAATGTAAAAACCATTTAAAAGCTAATAAATAAGTTTAAAAATAAATAAAGTAAAAACAATGAATTTTGTAAATCAATGATGCATAAAACAATTTACAAAGATGATATATACATGTATATATATATATGAATTGTAGAACAAATAATACACATATATGTACATAAAAGTATAAAATGGGTAATAAAAACATATAATGAATAATAAATAGAATGTCTAAAATAAATGAATAGAATTTTGAAAGACATGTAAAACAATTTAAAGTACTAAATAGCTTTAAATAAATAATACATGGAACGATTTTAAAATAGAAGATAGTATTTTGAACTAAAAATATAACATTTTATAATAATGTTTATGAATAATTTTTTAACATAAGATAAAATGGTATAACGTATTCATAATTGATCAATAAAAACAATTTAAAAATATCATGTGAAAGACATATAAAATAAAGAAATGTAAAAGAAACAAACAGTTTATAAAAGTAAAAATAAAATAAATAACATACGTATATATTTGAAAATATTGATATGTAAAACTTGGAATAAACAACAATAAAACAGTTTCAAAAAAAATAAAAAAAATAAGTGACGAATTTACAAGTATCATATAAAATTTGAAGCTAAATAAAATATAATATCTAAATAAATTATAAATAGGACATATGATAAAATGTAATAAAACAGATGAAATAAAAGGGGAAATGATTAAATTAAAATCAAAGTAAAAGGAAAGGTATAAATTATAAATGACAGAAAGCTGCCGAGGACCAAATCAACACGCGCTCAAAGTTGTGAGGACGAAATGGGACAATATCCCAAGTCCAATGCGCTGCGTTTCACTTGTCCAGGTCAGGGACCAAATCAGAAATGACATAAAACAATAGGGCAGAATTTAAAAGAGGTAAAACGCAAGTCAGGACCACATTGCAATGCGGCTCAAAATCGGAGGGACCAAAGTGGGTATTTACCCATTTAAGGGAAACACGCGGACCCCCTGGAGCGGGTCGGGTCACGCACTGGCACACCGAAACGGTGCCGTTTCGACACCTAGACCCCCCCACCAAAAACGCTGCCGTTTCATGCGGCATATTTAAATCTGTTTTTTATTTTTTTTTTATTTTGCTTCCTCTTTGTTTTAAAAAAATCAGAGAATACTCCCCCACCCCCCTTTCTCTATTCAGCTAGGGTTTCAACACCCATCATCGCCGCCATCGTCATGGCTCTTTGAGGCCACCATGGTTCCCACCATAGACGGTGGTCGAGGGCCACATAAACTTGGGTTATTTAACCCTTTTTGTTCAAAACAAGCCCGACGGTGAGGGTCTTCTAGACCGAGGAAGATCCGAAAGAAGGAACTCCCCCCCGCGACCTCTTCGGGCCGAATCCGACGACAGAGGAGCAGTCTCTGACGACGAGGCTGCTTGGGTTCGGTAAGCCCCTTCTTTTCTTTGATTTATGCCCCCTTTTTATCAAAAAGTTTGTAAAAAAGAAAAGAAAAAAAGAAAACAAACAAAAAACGAAAACAAAAGCAGAGAAGTAAATCGAAGTCCACCTTTTCAAAGTTCTATTATGCTTTTTTATTGCTTAATTTGCGTAAAAAAAAAACAAAGGAAACGAAAATGGCTTTTATAGCCAAATACATGCTCGTTCTTATTCCTATTTTCTCTGTTTCTTCGTTGTTTTTTCTCTTTTGTTTGCTATCATTTTTGTCCTCTTGTTCGTTGTTTCCTTTTGTTTGCGTGCTAGTTTCATTTTGCAGGTGACGCGAGCGACCAGGCGCGTGCAAGGAGGCGTGCGACGGTGGTGGTGTGCGAGGTGGCCAATGGTTGGCCTAGTGTGTGGCAACTGGAGGCTTGGGCTAGGGTTTGCTACTGAAAAATTTTAAGCAAGTGGGCTATTAGGGTTAGTTTGGGTAGTGGGCTGATGGGGGTTTTAAATTTTGGGCTTGGGTAGTTTAGGCCTGGGATTATTATGTAAATGGACACTTATTTTGGACTTTTTTATTGTTTTGGGTTTTATTATTTTATTGACCTAGGCCAAAATTGGCTATTACACATGTTATCTTAAATGTTTTCTTTATGGAACAATGACTTCATTTATTATGTGATGCTAGAAAGCCAGTAAACATACTAGGCTTGTATATCATCTAAGAAATGAATGAAGAGCTCTCTGCTTTGCCTTTTTATTTTATTGATATTTTCTTTTGAATTTGTTTTTTCATTTGATTATTTTATAATAATAGACACATATGCAACTCTAACGAAGGATATAACCATACAGGTAAAAGGATTAGTTTATAGATTTTTTTTGGATCATGTGCCACTTTGGAAAACATTCGAAGAAGGAGAACGTTATGGGAAAGACACGGTGATAGATATTAAGACTAAATTTTGGGAGGTTAATTAAAATTTTTAAGAATTTAATGAGATTTTTTTTCAAAAATATTAAAATATCTAATTCAAATTTTTTAAAATTTTGTGAGATTAATGAGAATTTCAAAAAAAATAAAATTAATAAAAAATTTTGAAAATAAATAAATAAATAAAAAATTTAAAAAAAAATTGAAGGATTTCGACCGTTTGGAAAGGCATCAGTAGAAGTCCAGATAAAAAGCACGAAGATATTTGTTCAATGATGATGTGGGTGGACAGGGATGGCTTCTCTTAACCTTCAAAGGCCCAAACTTGTTTTGCCCACATTTATTGATCTGCTTAAGCCTCACACCTGTTATTTGTTTTCCACGTGAGACAAAGCCCACGATTATCTAAATTTTGCTTCTTAAACTATTTCATTTGCAGTTTCAAATATTTGTGGTAAAATTATCCTTTTAACTCCTTTTATTTTTTAAAAGGATTTATTGATATTGGTACGGCTCAAGATTGGAGATTAGTCATTATGATTCGATGTTTTGCACTGGTTTATGCTTTGAATTGTTGCTTGTTTTTTATGCAAGGAGATTGCTTTGGCTTCAGTGAGTTGCAAAATGTTGTTAGCAGCATGCTCTGTTCTCATATTGATCATGCAAGAAGTAAAGAAATGTAAGACTTAAAAAAGACTGTATAAGCAAGCTGTCTCAAGAAGCACAACCTTAAAAGAACATAGAGGAATGAATCAATGAGTGTTGTATCCCAGAATCAGAGTACAATATGTGGGTGTACGTATATGAAGCTAGAAGAGAGTAAATAATTCTCTACACTACACATGATTCTTTTCATCCATGTTGGTTGAAGTTGAAGATGAAACAAAGGGTTCCCTGATTTGCCATTCATTCTCCAACTCATCTGATGATGTTTTTGATGACTTGTTATTATGCTCCCTGCTATAAATTGCGTATAACAGTAGCTGAGCTATTCCAAGCACAAACCCTATCCCATTTGGTACCTGCAACCATAGCACTACCTTCTTATTTGTGTTATTCGAATGCAGGATATGTGAAATTCCCATGAACACAGGCCTAAATTCTTGCCCTAATCTCAGATATTATTACAACTTACTCCAAGGAAGTAATCTTTGACGAGCACAGCATACAAAGTCCATATGGCTCCGTTTAAGAAGACGAAAAACGAGAGAAGTAAAGGCATGTACTCCACGCTTTTACTTGTCACCACTGTTCTCTGCACAATGTTTCATGTTTAATGATTAGCATCACTCCGATACGATATGATTTCAAACTAATATTAAGGTGATCTTACCATTGCTGCTAAAGGTGAGCCATACATGAGAATATTAAGGCCTGCACACAGAAAACCTATCACGTCAATCCTCATTTCTCCATCCAGAATCAGTTGAGTGCCCAAAACTGTTGCTGCTACAAATCCCACATCAAAAACTCCAAATAGTATCCCAGTTATAGCCTAAAACGCACAAACCATAGCGTGGAAATCACTAAATTGAATATATTTTGAGGACTGAAATATTGAGTTGATAGTTGATGATTGATACCCTGATTCTTGGAGGTGCAAAAATAAGGAACAAAGCTACATAAATCAACTCGACCACTATTCCGAATCCATTTACAGTGGCTACGAGGAGACTTCCAGGCTTTGTAACACCGTAGTAAGTCCATAAGGCTGAATTCAAGAGGGTGCAGATGTAAGGAAAGCTCTCAAATTCTTCAGTTGACCGGTGCCTCACTATTCTGCAGAAAGTGCCCCTGCAATTCCAATCACATGAAATGCATTTACTAATTGAAGTGGAAATGGCTTAGAATCATTTATACATATACTTACAATGGAGAAAGAAAGAGTGAGACTGAGATGATGTTGCCTGATTCATTAACACAAACAATACAAGGTAATTAGATTTTTGTAAATCCCATTGGAATTTGCAATAACATAATCTAATTAATGCTTTTACCTATTACTCCAACCAAGAAACTCAAGCTTGTCATGTTGGTAACAGGCCACTTTATTATGAAAAAAGATAAAAAGGAGGATGGAATTGCTATTTAACAAAATTATCCCAGGATTACTTAAAAAATAAATTGCTGTCTGTTCCCTATTCTGACATATATTTAATGCAAGACATGAATCATGTGCCATTTATATTATAGTAATAATAATAGTTGACAATGTTAAGGGTGTATTAAAATTTTAATTTTACAACGCCTTGCAAGCAACCTAAACCTTTTGTCCTGTACATAATTTCATATATTAAGTTGACTATACGGATGAACTTGGAACCTTTTGGGTATCCCCACTTTTTTGTAAATATTATTTTTCTTTTTGCCTCATTTAAAAAAAATAATAATTAGATGCTTATAAATAAAGCAAACAAACAGAAAATGTTTTCAGATCAAGTTAATTATAATAGATGAGATCTGATTTTAAATAAATAATAAATAAATTTATAAGTTTAGCCATGAGGTTTTCTCCAATTCAATTGTTGGGGGTGCTTTAGCTTTACTGGACAACTAAGCCTAGAAATCAAATAAGATATAGAGTTTGATAAAAAGAGATCAAAAGAAAAAAAAATCTGTAAGGTAAAATTTTTTTTATGATAAATATATATCATAAGCTAAAGGGTGAAAAAAGCACTTAAATTTTTTCAAAAAATAAAAATTAAGCTCTTGTTTTTTTTATTTGGGTACTTAAACTTTTAAAATGTATCAAAAAGGTCCTCAAACCTTTTAAAAAAATCAATTAAGCCCATACTTTTTTTTTGCACTCAATTAAGTACTTGAACTTTCAAAATGCATCAAAAAGACCCTCAAACTTTTTCAAAAAAAGCAATTAAGCCCTTGCTTTTATTAAAAATTAGAAAAAAAAATATAAAAAATTAAAAGCTATAAATATTATTAAATTTTAATAAAAAATAAAATATTAAAAATTTTAATAAAAATTATAAAAAATATAAAAATCGTAAAAAATAAAAATTGTAAAATTTTATAAAAAATATAAAATATATAGCAATATAAAAAAATTATAAAATTTTATAAAGTCATAAGAAAATTATACAAAATGTAAAGAAATATAAATTTCGTAAAAAAATTATAAAAAGTATCATACCAAAAGAAACATTTTATAATTTTTCTGTAACTCTTATTGATTTTTATTTTTTTATCATTTTTCACTACGCTATGTCGTGACACGTGATGACTTTAATTGAAAAAAATAGGGTCATTTATTTTTTTATGATTTTTATAAAATTTTACAATTTTTTTTAAAGATTTTTATTAAAAAATTTCTAATTTTTAGTAAAATTTAAATTTTTTATATTTTTAATAAAATTTAATAATTTTTCTAACATTTATTATTTTTATGATTTTTTTCTAATTTTTAATAAGAGCAGGGGCTTAATTGCTTTTTTATTTTTGAGTCTTTTTGATGTATTTTGAAAGTTCAAGTACCAAATTGAGTGAAAAAAAGCAGGGGCTTAATTGTTTTTTGAAGAAGTTTGAGGGTCTTTTTGATGTATTTTGAAAGTTTAAGTGCTTAATTAGGTACAAAAAATAAAAAGGAGGGACTTAATTGATTTTTTCAAAAATATTTAGAAACTTTTTTACACCCTTAAACCTATATTATATAAGGAGAAGAAAAGAAATACGAAAAAGGAAAAGATTTATATAAAATTTGTCAAAGTTTATAAGTCATTTTAGGTGTACATTTACGTATTTTTGTAAGACATATTTTAATCAATTTTCTCATTTTGCATCCATGTTATATAGTTGTGTACTAGAAATTGTTTAATCAAATGAAATATTATTAAAATAAGAGATTATGGCTAGATTCATTATTAAAATAAGAGATTATAGCTAGATTTATTTTGTACTTTATTAAAATTATCAATGTGGTATAGTTTCAATTTCTCCAATTTAATATCTGTACTTTTGTTCTGTCTAATTTTTTATACCCCAATTTTATAATCAGAAATTTTTGTGTTCTTTAATATCTAATTTAGACTTCTTTGAATAATTTTGAGATGAAGTGAGAAAAGTAAAAGCAAAAGCAGTGGAAAGGGCTCAACTTTTTTTTTTTACTCAAATCTGCAACTTCTTTTTTATTTTCTTATTCATACACAAAAAAAAGGAAAAAAAAGTTTGTCATAGAAGATTTACCAAGACTCAATAAATCTTTTCTTTGTCTTCCAAATAAGTTAGAGATACCAAAAATCCCTACATCAAAATAGTCTGATATTGATATGTGCTAGTCATAGAACAAAAATGATGAGCCCATGATAAATGCTAAAAGTAATATGTTTTAGCCTCATTCTTAATGCATTTTTGGATGATTATTCAATTTAAAATGGTGAATTTTATGTTCGTAATCATTTAAATTTATGTTTCTATACTTAGGAAAGCATTTGGGAGCAAAAGGAGCGAAAACCAGAAAATCAAAGCAAGTTTTGGGAGCCACACGGGCTGGACCCTCCCACACGAGCTGGGCACACGACCGTGTGAGGCACACGACCGTGTGAGGCACACAACCTTATGAGTCACACGGGCTACCATACAACCATGTGCCAGACCATGTGGATTTCGTGAATCACACTCCAAACATGTGGGAAAACGCAATTTTTAGGTTTTTTGGGCATTCTAAGACCTACAAATACCAAGTATAAGAAGATAGAAGTAAGTCGTTATAGAATGTTCAATAAAACAACTCGAAAAATACCATTCAAGCTAACTCTAAAGTAGATCTCCATCAATATTGAATATCTCCTTTTGATTTCTTTGAAGTTTATTATGGGTTTTCTTATCTCTTGTGCTTATATTGTCTTTGAGATGTTTTTATTTGTGATTATGAACTAATTTTCTAAATACCTAGGGAGATAAACTTTAAGATGGATTCTGTTATTTGATTTCTGATTTCTAATTATTTGTGCTTAATTCGTAGTTTAATATTTTTAAACTATTAATCTATGTTTGATGTGCCTAAATAAGAAGAGGAACAGACCCTGTTTAAGAGTAGATCTAACATAATTGAGTGGAGTTGCATGCAATCCTTAAAATAGTACGACATAAATCTACCTGATTAGAGTCAAATATAATAGGGGATCCATAGATCGAGTTAATGCGATAATAGGGGTTTTAATTAGAAAGAAATTTCAATTAATCAACCTAAAGTTAGTTGCTTTTACCATCGAAAGAGATATTAGCATAATATGGGGATTTCTATGGATCAAGATACTAAGTGAAGAAATTGTTTAATTCAGATAGATAATGACAGATGAAATCTAGGTGGATTCTTTCCTGGGTATTGTTTTGCTTCTTGGTTGTTAATCGTTTGTTTTCCTGATTCGTTCTTTTTCGTGTTCTTTATTTAATTAATTTACTTAATTTTAGTTTTAATCAATCTATCCTATTTATCGGTTAAATAATAGAAATATAGTAATTACTAGTACTTTTAGTCCTCGTGAGAACGATATTTTTACTCACTGTAGCTATACTATTAATTGATAGGTGCACTTGCCTTTGTCGAATTTTTTGTTGGTTTACGACTTGCATCAAGTTTTTGATGCCGTTTTTGGGGACAAAATATGAGGAAAACTTTATTTCTATTAATTTAGAATTTTTTATTTTTATTTTTAATTTAATTTTTACATTCTAATTTTTCTTTTTTTAGCTTCTAGCAGGTTCTTTTGGTTTATGACTAGAGAAAACTTATTGTATCCATCACTTTTTGATAGTGAGATTGAAAAAATTTCTCATAAAAATCATAAAGAGGTTAGAGAAGCAAGTCATAGTCAACAAAATATAGTAGATGATCAAAGATGAAAAGGATATTACTGTGGAGATCGGTGATAATCAAAATAATTAGCTACATCTTGCAGATCTGACTTCTTGTACTATATATGATTATGCTAAGCCTACTCTAATTGGGACTGAATCGAGTATTGTGAGACTGACTATTGCTGAAAACAATTTCAAGCTGAAGCTGAACACAATTCAGATGGTACAACAGTATGTTCAGTTTGATAGTTTACAAGATGAAGATCGAAATACTTATTTAGCTAACTTTCTAGAGATTTGCAACACATTCAAGATAAATGGCATTTCTGATAATACTATACGCTTATGGTTGTTCTCATTCTCTTTGAAGAGTAAGGCAAAACATTGGTTGAATTCACTTCCATTGGGTTCTATCACTACTTGGCCGCAAATAACTGAAATATTTCTATTGAAGTACTTCCCATCGGCTAAAATAGCTAAGTTGAGAAATGACATCTCTTCTTTTGCTCAAATTCACTTAGAGACATTATATGATGCATGGGAAATATTTAATAATCTATTGAGAATGTGACCTCATCATGGGCTACCTTTGTGGTTACAAGTTCAAACCTTCTATAACTATTTAAATCCCTCGTCTAGGCTATTAATTGATGCAGCAGTCAGTGGAACATTGAATAATAAAACACCTGAGGTAGCTTAAGAGTTTATTGAGGAAATAGCACTGAATAACTATAAATGACAAGTTATGAGAATAAAATCGATGAAAGCAGCTAGTGTTTTTAATCTAGATACAGTTGCTATGTTGTCAAGTCAAGTGGAAGCATTGAATAATAAAAATTGATGGTTTGAATTTTTCTACGAAGGTGAACCCTACAATGCAATGTGATGTGAATGGAGCAAGGATGATTAATTTAGAATGTTTACACTTCAATTCTAGTATAGAGTATGAGCAAGTCAATTTTATGGGTAACAATTCTAGACCTCAAAATAACCCTATAACAATAACTATAATGCAGGTTGGAGGAACCATCCAAATTTCTCTTAGAGTGGTCAAGGAAATCAAGGATCGCAACCCCTTTCGGGTTTTCATCAACCATATCAGTAAGAGAAGAAACCGAATCTTGATGAGATGCTTGCCAAATTTATTTCGGTTTCCTAAATTAGATTTCAAAACACTGAGACAACTTCAACAAATTAGCAAGCAATGATTTAAGGGCTTAAAAATCAAATTGGACAGCTTATCAAACTTTTTTCAGAAAGACCACAAGGTAGCTTACCTAGCAACACTGAAACTAACCCAAATGAGCAAGTCCACACAATCACTGTTCAAAGTGTGGAAGGGTTAGTCGAGCCTGAATAGAAGCTGAAGCTAGAAGTTGTTGTGAAAAGGGATAAAGTTGAGGAAAGTAAGAAAGATCATAAATAGATGGTCAGAGAATACAAACCACGAATCCCTTATCCGGCAGCATTACAGAGAGACCACATAGAAGAATAGTATGGTAAATTTCTTGAACTTTTAAAAAAATTTCACATTAACTTATCGTTTGTTGAAGCCCTTTCGTAGATGCCAAGTTATATAAAAATTTTAAATGAGCTGTCAAGAAAGAAAAGGAAGTTAGATGACTTGTCGACGGTGGACCTCAATGCAGTTTGCTTAGCCATTCTCCAAAACAAAGTACCCAACAAACTTAAAGGTCCAGGGAATTTTACTATTCTTTGTCTTATTAGTAGTTTAAATGTTGAAAGCTCTTTGGCTAATTTGGGAGTTAGTATAAATGTATGCCTTATAAGATGTTTAAATAAATTGGTCTTAGGGAACTCAAACCTACTAGGATGAGTACTCAATTAGCAGATATATTAGTTAGATGTCCTAGGGGTATTATTGAGGATGTACTCGTGAAAGTTGATAAATTTATATTCCTTGTTGATTTTTTTATATTGGACATGGATGAGGATATTAAGGTACCTATGATCTTAGGTTGACCCTTTTTAGTCACTACTAGAACTATTATTGATGTGGGTACTGGTGAACTTGAGCTTCATGTAGGTGATGAAAAAATTACATTTCAAGCACGTGATTTTTTTAGAGTCCTTAGTGAGCAAGATGATACTAATTGTTATGTTAATGTTAGTAATCATGTGGCTCAACGTTCTTTGCAGGAAACCCCTCATGACAACTTGTTCGAACCATATTTTATTCAAAGTGACAGAACTCAAAGAACAAGTGAAGAGCAAATGGTGTAGCTCGACGAACTAGATGAATGATGAACGAAGGTTGATGAGAAACTAAGAAAGCAAAATGAAGAAACAAATCATTGCCATGATGTGCATGTGAAGATGATGAACCAATTAAAAGTTAGGGACAAAGTACTGTTAGACAAATCAGATCCACGAAATTTTCCTTCAGAATTTAAGTTAAGAGGGCCTAACTCATGTGTGGTAAAAACCGTATTTCCATAAGGTACAATTGAGTAACACATCCTGAACTTGGCACGTTCAAGGTAAATAGTACTTATCTCAAACCTTATTTTGGTGTTAAAACAGATAACGAGACAGAAGAGCTTCAGCTCCAAGATCCGCCTTAACTGTGAGCTTAAAAAGGGAAGTCGAGCTTAGACTTTAAATATGTGCTTCTCGGGAGGCAACCCAATTGTTTTTATTATTTATTTATTTATTTTACTTTCATTTTTTAAAAAAATTAAAAAAAATTAAAATTTAAAAAAAAAGCTGAAAATTTTTAGTATATTCATTTTTATTACCTTAAAAAATTTGAAAAAAAAGTGATCCACATGGTCTAGGGTGATCCACACTGGTGTGTGCTTACTAGAGCTAATTTTTTTTCAATTTTAATTTGATTCATATAGGCACAGAGAATTACTCGACTTGGGTACACGACCTAGGCACACGAGCGTATGGTAGACTGTTTGGCTCACACAGGCTTGCACACGGGCATAGGAGAAGCGAAGGAGCATCGCACACGACCATGTGTGACAAATGGCCTGGACACACGGCTGTGCCCTAGGCCATGTAGTTACTGGGCTTAAAATTTTCAACTTTTTGAATCACACACGATTTAGGTGATTCACACGGCCAGACCATGGCGTACACAACCAAACCACACAGCCATGTGGCTCACATGGCATGGCACAAGGCCATGTCTCCTTTTTAAAGCTAGTTTTTTTTTTCTTTTGTTTTCTTCCTACCCTAACCAAAGTGATTTCATTTAATTTTATATTTTATTTATTTTGTTTTTTGTTTTTTGTTTTTTGTTTTTGGTTTTGTTTTTGTTTTTGCTTTTTTTTGTTTTTAATTTTAATTTTTTTGTTTTTATTTTATTATGCACTATACTTTTATTATTTTGTCGGCTATTTTTCTACTTTGTTATTTCTTTATCTTCTTACTCATTTTTGTCTATTTTCTTACTAGTTCACTCGAAAACATGTGCTTCATTTAGATTCGCCTACGATTCCGGATTTCATTATTCTAGCGATTTCATCCAAATTTCGTAAACATGTGTTTTGTCACTGATTTCATTCATTTTTGTTTTTATTTTAATTTAGATTTGCCTACTGTTTGCCTACGATTTCAGTTCTTTCCCTCTCTTTTGATATTGTGCTTATTTTGTGCTTATATATGTTTGTACATTGAGGACAATATACATCTTAAGCGTGGGGAGATTGTTTATATGTTTTTGATAAAATCCCTGAATTATTTTTTATGTGTAAGTAATTTTCTCATACCCTCCATTAGAGTGAATTTTTTCTATTTAGAATTTTTATTGATGTTGTTTTGGATTTATTTGTGGATATTTGTGCATTGATTGATTTATACTTTAAGGCACGAGAGAGACAAGCATAATAAGTTTTTTTTTCAGAAATAAATATTTTAGGCTATTTCCCTGAATTGAAAAATTATTTTTAAATTTTAAATTTGCAAGTTTGACATCAAAACCATAATTTTTTTTGAGCTTTTGAGCCTATAGAGCATATATTTTATTTCGTACTCGTTTTATTTTTGGTTGAGAGTATGTCAACTTGATTTGTTATTCTAGAACTTGTTTTGATTATGCATGTCGTGACCATATTATTGATTTGATATACTGAGATGATACAGGCACTTAAGATTTAACCCATTTAACCTTTCACCACCTGAACCCCATTGATCTTAACATTTTTTTCTAACTCATTCATATTAACCCATAACTTATAGATATGATGTAAAATTATCCTTTTTATATTGACTTCTTTTTTGTTGAGATTTGATTTGGTTAGTTGCCTAACTATGTTTCTTTATTTGAATTGCTAAATTTTATTTTGTTTAAAAAAAATATCAATCAAATAAAAAAAAAGAGAAAAAGAAAAAATAAAAAAGGGAAAAGGGAAAAAAAGAAAAAAATATAAAAATATAAAAAAAAACTTGATTGAGCTTGAATAATTAGTTTCATATTTTGTTGAAAAGCTTAGTTGCCATTTGTGAGTAGTCTTGTTGATGTAGTTTCTTTTAATCCAACATTTGATTTTTCTAGTTTGGTAACTTATCAACTTGATTCTCAATTATAACAAAATTTTTTAACCTTTTCCATACCCTTAACCTAAACCCCGTTGCAACCTTTTAAAGACTTAATGTTTGGTGTGTCATCTCATTTTCTAGTGGTGGAGATTTGATTTTCAAGCAAGCCTATGGTAATGACATCTCTTTTTCGACTATTGAGTGCATATTTCATGAACCTTAAACACTTTTGAGTGCTTTGAGTGAATCTTTAGTGAAAATGTCAATTCTTGTTGATTTTGAATTTAAGGTAATTATTTAGATAATGGGAGACACTTACGTTTTTGTGCTTTAAAAATTTTGACTTGGATTGCTTGAATCTTTAGTGTCCTTTTGGTTGAGTTTCCAATGCATGATTCTTTTCCAATTATCTTGAAACATTATTTATGAAAATGTCAAATTGGGAAAAGTTAACTTGAAAGTGGGTTGAGAATTTTGCTTGAGGACAAGCAAACAATTAAGTGTGAGGATATTTGATAAATGTTAAAAGTAACATGTTTAACCTCATTCTTAATGCATTTTTAGATGATTATTCGATTTAAAATGGTGAATTTTATGCTCCTATTCCTTTAAATTCATGTTTCTATACTTAGGAGAGCATTTTTGGGAGCAAAATGAACGAAAAACAAGCAAAAATCAGAAAATCGAAGCAAGTTTCAGGAGTCACATGGGCTGGACCCTCCAATACGGGATGGGCACACGGCCGTTTGAGCCACATGGCTACCACACGAATATGTGCCAGATTGTGTGGATTTCGCGAATCGCACTCCAAACATGCAAGAAAATGCAATTTTTAGGATTTTTGGGCATTTCAAGACCTACATATACAATAATAAGAAGAAAGGAGTAAGCCGTCATAGAATATTCAAGAAAACAACTCAAAAAACACCATGAAAGCCAACTCTGAAGTAGATTTCCATCAAGATTGAAGATCTCCTTTTGATTTCTTTGAAGTTTATTATGAGTTTTCTTGTTTCTTATGGTTATACTATCTTTGAGATGTTTTTATTTGCGATTATGAATTAATTTTCTAGATACCTAGGGAGATAAACCCTAGGACGGATTCTGTTATTTGATTTATGTTTTTACGCAATATATACTTGGATCTTATTTTCAATTATATGTGCTTAATTCTTGGTTTAATATTTCTAGACTATTAATCCATTTTTGATGTGCTTGAATCAGAGGAGGAATAGATCCTATTTAAGAGTAGATCTAACAAAATTGAGTGGAGTTGCATGCAATCCTAGAAATAGGATGACATAAATCAACCTGATTAGAGTCAAATCTAATAAGAGGATCCATAGATCGAGTTAATGTGAGAATAGGGGTTCTAATTAGAAAGAAATTAGTTGTTTTTACTATCGAAAAAGATATTAGCATAATCTAGGGATTTCTATGGATCAAGATACTAAGTGAAGAAATTGTTTAATTCAAATTGATAATGACAAATGAAATCTAGGTGGATTCTTTCCCGGCTATTGTTTTGCTTCTTGGTGGTTAATCATTTGTTTCCCTAATTCATTTTTTTGTCCATGTTTAATTCTTTTCAATCATCATAAGCTCTTCCTTCATTGTAGCCAAACATTTTTTTATCAGTTGCAGTTTTTCATCCTTGCACGCTCCATCACAACAACATTACACCTTTGATAGATGTCAGAAAGCGATCGGGTTCCTCGAATAGGTTCATCATCTATGTCATAATCTTCCTTATGAAATTCAGTCTTTTTGTCAGCATCCCAACTTCAGCTATCTGAATTTTTCAATTGGACATCTTTGTTGATTATGACTTTGTTATGGTCTGACAACTAGATTCTGTAGGCATTCGAGAATGAGCTGTAGCGTACAAAAATTCCAGCATCTGCTTTCTTTTCCAATTTGTGTAATGACTCGATAGTCAGGGGTGTCGGAAAATGTATTTTTGGGACTCCATTTTTGTAAACTGAAAAAATATTAACAAAGTCATATTAGATATGAATTAATTTTTGGATTAGTAAATTTTGTGAAATTAGGAGTTGTTAAGGTACAGGGACTAAATTGCGTTAAAGTTAAAAGTTGAATTATAGATTGAAATAAATTAAAAAGACTAATGAATAAATTATACCTTTGTTTCAATTGAATGGGACGGTCATAATGAAACATTTATGCATATATATATAATTTTTATATATGTTAACTTATTATATATATTATAATAATAAAATGAAAATATAATAAAAGAAAGAATAAAGAAGATGGAAAGATAATTGCATGCAAAAATTTAAAAAATAAAGAAAGAAAAGAAAAGGAGAACATGCACGACACTAGGGACTGTAGGGTTCAAAATCAAATTAGTTATTGCAATTTAGTCCTTTTCTTATAATTTTTTTATCTTTGGAATTCCGGTACCTAGGGCTACTCTACCCATGTTGTAAATTTTAGTATTTTTCAAGATTTTATATGTTGACATTATTGAATAGTTTAAGTATTAAGGATTAAATAGATAGATTTTTAAGTTAGAAATGGAAAAGGACTAAATTGTGGAATAAATTGTTGATTTTGAGAAATATGGACTAAATTGAGAAAAATTCAAAATTAAGGGGTGAAATTGGAAAAGAGAGAGCTAAATTTAGTTTAGAGTGAAATTAGTATAAAAATATAAAGTTAAATGTGAAGGTTAAAAACTAGTCTTGGTTTAGGGACTAAATTGAATAATAAACAAAATATAGTGTGAAAATTGAAATTTAATGTGAAATTGAATTGTGTAATATTAATGTATTTCAATTGTTTTATTTTGTAGCGGACATCGTGTTGGAATTCTCGAGTAAAAAGGGGAAGGATAAAATCGACGTCAATTAGCTTAGAATTTACGGTTTTTGTTTCTATAATCCGAATAAAAAAGTAGATTGTTGCATATTTAATTGTTTGCATAATATAAGAATTTGAGGTGAGTACTTTGGTACCTTGGGATTGAATTGAATTCATAGTGGATTTGGAAGGGATTGATTCTGTGTATTATGAAATATATTGATTATATGAATATTGAATTGAATGTATGTGATAATGTGTATATATGTGAAATTGGGACAATTGGTTGCATTGAAAAGTGAAATGAAACCCTATTAACTGTATCGGGTTGAGTCGGATATAGATGACATGCCATAGGATAGGAAGAGTTCAGGGATTTCTTTGACCTTGAGTTAATGAGGCACTGGGTGCCGATTTGCTTTGGTTTAACCGATAAGACACTTGGTGTCAATGTATATAGTGCTGGGCCAGTTATTACTTTGGATTTATCCAATGAGGCACTAGGTGCCAAACTAGTGTGTTGGTTATATCCATGTATCCATCAGAGTCCGAGTCGTGTTAATAGATGAAATTAAACAATGATTTATATGATTGATATTGAAATGGAAAAGATGAGAAATGAATATGAGATGAGAAATGTAATATGAAATGATGAAATGAGATGTGAAACTTGAAATGAATTCAAGTATTGATCAAAGAGATGAATCATGCCATTGTGTGAGTGAAAATATTCAAATGCTATATGAAATGCCTTTGATATATATATACTTGAACATGTGGAATTTAGAGGATGTAATAAAGAAAGAGAAAATTTGTAATACTGATTTGAAACATAAGTGCATAATATTCTTTGTTGCATTCTCACATTTTGATTACTCATATTAAGTTAAATTGTTCGAATTATAGAAATACCATGGAGTTATACTCAGTGTGTGATTTTTTTTTCATGCGCAAGCTAGGTACTTTTTGACTTATTTCTGACTCAGCATCAAACAACAAATCTCGAGCTCAAGTGTGGTGATATCTTATTTTGTAATGGCATGTACCTAGGGAGTCTTTTGTTGATATTTTGGTTTGCTAGTAATATGATGGTTAATTGTATATATGGTTGCGGTGAGGCTATGTTGGTATGTAGCTTAGCTTGTAGTTTGGTATGTGTTTAGCTTGAAATTTTGGTAGCCTAAGTAGCTAAATATTATTTCAATTAATAGCAAAATTGGTATGACGGAAAGCTTGAATGGTTGATTGCTTTGCTAGTGTATTGATGATATAAAATGTGGTACCAAAGTACATTGGTTAGACACTTAAAATGAATTGTTTTGGCTCATTTTAAGCATGTTAATCATGTTTTGAATAGGTTAGATGGCTAGTAATTGAGTTGCTTAGTGCCCAAGTAAGTAAGAAATGGTAAACTTGAGTTTCAAGGTACATTTAGGTGCACGCGGTCTGCCACACGATCATGTGCCACACACAGGCGTGTGCCCTGAGCGTGTTGAACAATAGTATAGGTGTAGTTTCCACATGGGTTGGCACACGGCCTACGACATGGTCGTGTGACCCAAGTCAGTGAGTTACACAAGCTGAGACATGGATGTGCGTCTCAAATTAGAGAGTTACACGGGCTGGGACACGACTGTGTGCCCCAACTTCAAGAGTCACACGGTCTGGGGCATTCCACATGGCCTGGCCACATGATCGTCTGTCCCCTATTTTTAAGAATTTTGAAAAATGGCCCTAAACTTTCAAAATTATTCCAAATTAGTCCCTGATTGGTTTTAAACTATTTTTAGGTCCCGTAGACTCGAAATAGGGGCCGTAAGAGTAGCTTTTACTCTGAATTGGAATGAATTGGCAAACCTGAATTAAGTTCATTCTACTAACATCATCGAAGGTAATAATAGTCGGAGTATGGACCAATACTCTGATGCTAATAATTGGAATAGTCTTGATATGCATCACACTTCTAGCATTCAAGAAGGGATAAATAGTGATAAGAGTGTAGATAGTGGAAGACCAAGTTTAGCATTGCATAGCATGATTCGTTAATCGATTGTATAAGATTCTAGTATGAAAGTATTAGATTGTCGTGACCTGCCCCTATATATTATAATGTTAATGGTTAGCTTACATGTTTAATTATGATTGATTATTTATTTTGATTTGTTAGTAATGCACGTGACCCTCATCCGACATCGGAGAGGGATTAGGGGTGTTAAAATTTGTCTCTTTTAACTTGATGAATGTAAGAGAAACACAAGCAACCAAAGGCTTTTAGATTAAAAAATTTAGGTTTGTAGCCATACCATGATTCAAATGGGGTTCTTTTATGCAAAGCTTTGGTTGGAAGTATATTAAGTAGATAAATTGATGTCTTTGCTGCCTGAGCCCAAAATCTCTTCGACAACCCTTTGTCATGAATTAAGCACCTTGCCATCTCCATAGTTGTTCTATTTTTCCTCTCCATCACACCATTTTGTTATAGAGTGTAGGTTATTGTCAACTGATGCTCGATGTATGCATCTTGACAAAATTTATAAATTTTTTTGGAAGTATATTCAGCTCTGTTATTAGATCTGATCACCAACATCTTACAAGCACTTTGAGTTTCCATGAAAGCTTTAAACTTCCAAAAAATTGTTAGCAACTTCAGATTTCAACTTCAAGAAATAAATCTAACAAAATCTTGTGTGATCATCAATGAAAGCAATGTAGTACTTACTGGCATTGAATGACAATGTAGTACTAACTGTAATTTCTAAATAGGCCTCCAAGCCTTATTTTGTGGAAAAGGGAGTCTTGTTTGTTTCCCATATAGACAAATTTCGCATGCAGATAGCTTTTTCTCCAAATAAGGCTAGCATTTTACAAGATTGTTTTTCTTCATAAAAAGTATAGTGGCATGGTGAAAATGCCCCAACCTTTCGTGCCAAAGAAAAGTATTGCTATCTTCTTTGTGTACAACAACTTGATTTTCTTGCATCAAATCTAAGGCAAAGCTTTTATCTTTCATATGGACTTTGAACACATCGTTGTTTTCTATGTCTTTGATTATGCAATTTTTGTTTTCAAACAACACCTTGTATACTTTTTCCAATAGTTGAGCAACACTTAAAAGGTTTTGATTGATTTTAGGCACATATAAGACATCAGGAATAAATTTCAAAACTGTGTGACCTTCAATCGACACTGTTCATTTGCCTTCCACAATGATATATGCCCCATTTCCAATTCTAGCTCTAGAGACAACAATTTGATGAAGATCTTTGAAGAGTTCACGATTATAAGACATATGGTTCGTACAATCGCTATCTATAAGCCAGCTCTCGGTTGAGCTGTTAGTGGTGAAGTAGGATGCCACAAACATTTGCTCACCATCTTATGGATTTTGAGCAGTATTAACTTCTCCTTGCTGTTGATGAGACCTACATATTTTCTTCATATGTCCTAACTATCCACACTTACTGCATTTCACATCTAACCTCCACCAACACCTTTTTTGTGGGTGATTGGTCTTTTTACAGTAAGGACAGCAAGGAAAACTTGAGTGTTGTTGTCTTTTTCTTGTCATGTGTAGAACCTCCAGTCTGCTTGTTTTTACTCTACATATTTTTCTTGCTTTTCCCACCATTATAACTCTGTGATTTAGTTTGAAAGGCATCCTCTATTGTTCCTTCTTCTCTTATGTGTCTCTTTTGTTCCTGCGCCTGTAAAGCATTCAACAATTCCTCTAAGGTGATTGTTGATGGGTCTTTCATGTTTTCCAAAAATGAAATTGTGGTCTCAAACCTTTCAAGAATTATGATAAGGATTTTTTGAATAATCCTAGAATCAGAGAAATCAGTGCCAAGGAGTCTTACGTTGTTGACAATGCCAAGAAATCTATCGGATTATTCCTTGATCATCTCTGTTTCTTTCATCCTTTCCAACTCAAATTCTCTACAAAAATTCAATGCTTTCATACCTCTGACCCTTTCGTCTCTTTCATAATCTTGCTTTAAGAAATCCTAGATCTCTTTGGTAGTTTTCAAGGTCATTATTCTTTAAAAAATAGAACTTGAGACTGCTGCAAACAAGCTAGCTTTGGCTTTTGATCTTTGTTGCTTCTGATCCTCGTGATTTTTCATTTGAGCCATCGTTAGATTGTTTGGTAAGGGAGGAATTTCATATTCTTGGTTTACAGATTCCCACACATCAATAACTTCAATATAGGCTTCCATTTTAACAGCCTATCCTTGATAATTTGTGCCGTAAAAAATTAGGGGAGCAATTGTAGTGAACGAAGCTTCTGTATTCATATTTCTAATGGTTATGGTTTTGCATTTATGTAGGTTGTAACACCCCTATCCCGTAACCATCGCCAGAACAGGTAAGGGGCATTACCGGACTTGTAACTCATGTCAGAACAGTAAAATTTTAAACTTTTTCTTGAAATAAAGATCGTTCGTTTAAATAAGTACTAAGCACAACCAGAGGTAAAATTTAAACTTCACTAAGTAAACATTCAAAAGATGCCATTTTCGCATGGCTTATATACATTAACCAAAAATATTCTTCCGCCACTAGTCTATTCTATACATGCCATAAGATAATCCAAAACGTAGCAGTACCAAACAATGGATAGTGATAGTGTGACTAGTTGCTGATGATCCCCGAGCCTGTAGCTTCCAAATGAGATCTATAAAACAGAGGAAACAGAGTAAACGGAGTAAGCATTACAATGCTTAGTAAGTTTTAAGCAGTGTCAACAGATAACAATCAAATTATAACATAGTTGTTCGTATATTTTATTTCACTCTTCCTTCGGGCATACCATCCCTTTTCCGAATATGCACATCTCATCATATACAATAGGCAGATAAACTTTCATATAAAAGTGAGCTCATGTGACATAGATATATCGTATGATTTCACATAACCTCTCACACTGATCCAATGTCACATAATCATAGGAATAGTCTCATAGATTGCTCTCGTATGCATCACATAACTACCTTATGATTTAGTGCAAATCAAGCTCACATATAAACTTGGAGTACATACCTGTTTAACCTTTCGCATTGAATATATTTATAAGCAATTCTTATTACGAAGTCTTACCCGGACATAATCTCCACACGAAGTTATCGGGTCTTACCCGGACAAAATCCCCACACGTAGTCATCGGGTCTTTAGAGCTCGGATATAGTACGAGCACGAAGCTTACGGACATTAATCAGTGATAATATTCTCGCATAAAGCCTGCGGGGTTTTAACCCGGATATAGTACTGACACAAATGCCCTTCGGGACTTATCACATTTATACACTTTCACATCCATCACGTTGGCCACTCGGCCCTGTCACATATATACACTTTCACATTCATCACATCGGCCATTAGGCCTTATCACATATATACACTTTCACATTCATCACATCGGCCATTAGGCCTTATCACATATATACACTTTCACATTCATCACATCGGCCATTAGGCCTTATCACATATATACACTTCCACATTCATCACATCGGCCATTAGGCCTTATCACATATATATACACTTTCACATTCATCACATCGGCCATTAGGCCTTATCACATATATACACTTTCACATTCATCACATCGGCCATTAGGCCTTATCACATATATACACTTTCACATTCATCACATCGGCCATTAGGCCTTATCACATATATATAGTTTCACATTCATCACATCGGCCATTAGGCCTTATCACATATATACACTTTCACATTCATGACATCGGCCATTAGGCCTTATCACATATATACACTTTCACATTCATCACATCGGCCATTAGCCTTATCACATATATATACACTTTCACATTCATCACATCGGCCATTAGGCCTTATCACATATATACACTTATCACATATATACACTTTCACATTCATCACATCGGCCATTAGGCCTTATCACATATATACACTTTCACATTCATCACATCGGCCATTAGGCCTTATCTCATATATGCATGTTCACATCCATCACATAGAATCCTAAATCAAAATATAGATTTTCATGTATTCACATCACAATTATCCAAATATACTTCACATACCACAAATACTTTCACGTATACACACTGTCTTGGCTGAATCTACATCTATCATTTTCCAATATCACAATTTAGAATTCACGTATGGGTTTAATCAATAGCTTATGAGCAACTAAAACAAGTTTATCAAGGTTTACAACACAATCTTAAATTCAGCACAAGCTGTTTTTCCTGAGCAATAGTCACTAAATTATTTATAACCGGAGCTACAAAACTCCAAATCACTTTCTGTTAATTTTTCCTAAATATAGACTCGTATATCTTCCATCCATAAAATTTCAAGAATTTTAGGTTTGGCCAATCAATACCATATTTTTCTTAAAATTTCCCCTGTTTCACTGTTTGACTAATCTGACCACTCTTCACTACGAATCAAATTTCTCAATTTACAGAATTCAAAATGTGTTGTATTTGATTTCATTTGAAACTAGAATCATTAAGGAGTCTAAGCATATAAATTTTATCTTATAACCACTTTTTTATAATTTTTAATGATTTTCTAAAAACAGAACAGAGGATTACAGTGTCATTCTGCGCTGTGTCACACAACTTTAAGTATCTCATTATCGGAAATTCCTTTGCTTACACGGTTTCTTTTATAAGAAACTAGACTCATTAAGCTTTAATTTCATGTCTCATTAAGCCTCTAATTCAAATCCATAAATTTATGGTGATTTTCTAAAGTCACGTTACTGCTACTGTCCTAAGCAGACTATTTCAAATTACCCTTAAATTCCCAAGCTCAAACACTTAAGAACTTACCATTTGAGCTTAGAACATATCATGGCCACATCATATCTTATTAAATCAACTCATCATGTCCTATTATAATTGAATTTACTCAACGTTTAATCACTTAAAACTTACCTCGGATGTTGTTGAACGATTTCGGCGGCTATTCGATCACTTTTTCCTTTCCTTTATCCAACTTTGGTCCTCTTTGCTCTTGAGCTTAATTAAACAAATAAATTGATTTAATCATTTGAGCATCGAAAAGAGGAACACAAGGCACTTAGCCCATATTTATACATTAGACATTAAAGTCACATACATGTGAAATCATGCATCAACTCAACATATTAACCCACACTCCCTTTTAGCCGATTGTCCTAACCAAGATAAAGGCATCAATATGCTTGCCTCTAACCGAATGCATGCAACACTAATCTTCTCATGTGGCCGAGTATGCATGTATATGTTGAGGCCAATTATATGCTTAATACTTCCCACAAGTATGGTTACTTGTATTGGTTATATACCATTTCGTTTCAAATTCAAAACTCGGCTAATACGCATTTATACACTAGTAATCAAATGCTAACATTTTGCATTTTATCTTACTACCATTTCACATCTACTTTCTACCATGGCCGAATGCATCAAGACACCATTTACCCTTGCAAGGCATAAATTTCATCATCAAAACTAACAAGCTTATAATCCCATGACCGAACCCTCTAACAACACCAATTAAAATACTTCATGGGTTTGAGGTAAAACCAAGAAAGAAACTCATGAATATCGAGATATAAGCACTAACATTGTTCATCTAGATTTAGCATGACACAACATCCATCACCCTTATATTTACCATAGCCGAAAACCTTACTCATTCCAAAAATTCAAATCTCAACTTGGTCACAAAAATAACTTGATATCTCACCAACACAACATCAACACCAAGTAAGAATGATGCATCCATGGCCGAGTGTCATTTCCATCACATAGCAAGATTTAGACCATGGGCTAGGTAGAACTCAAGCTAACAACTAAAACATGCATGCATCTCATGGAACATCATCAAACATACCTTAGCCTAGTTACATGCATGGCCGAACCTCTTCAACCTTTCTTCTTCTTTCCTCCTTAAAATTTTGGGCCAAGGATGAACCAAAGGATGAACACTTTTTTTTTCTTTCCTTCAACTCACGGCAATGGGGGGACAATCACACATATCCTTTCTTTTTTTTTGTTTCTCATCCTACTAATACTAATATTTTATTGCCCATGCTCTTTATTTTATTGTTTCCTCCCATGATGCACCAACACAACATGTCTATGACATGTTTTGCCCATCACCCTTTGTCCATCCTAATGTCATGGCCGGCCACTACTAGATGGGGGGGAAAATTGACATGCAAGTCCCCCCTTTTCAACATGCACTAATAGGTCCTTATGTTTTGATCTATCACATTTCAAAAATGTCACACATAAGTCCTATTGACTAAATTCACATGCAATTTACTAAATCGAAGCTTAAAATTTTCACACATTTATTTTAGACAATAAATATCATATTCAAATAATTTGGTGACTCGGTTTAGCGGTCCCGAAACCGCTTTCCGACTAGGGTCACTTTAGGGCTGTCACAACTCTTCCCCCCTTTAGGGATTTTCGTCCTCGAAAATTTCTACCGATGCATAGTTTAGGATAACGTCCTCTTATTGAATTATATCTATATAAACATTAGCTCATCGATAGCAATTGTAACTCATTACTGATTTCGCATCGACCTATAAAATCATTTTCTTATCTTAAAACAAATACATAAACATTTCTACAAGTATGCACATATATCTCATTTTCTTGATTTCATAAGCAATAATCACTTAATTTAATTCACAAATGCATTTCAAACACATATTAAGCACATATTAACATGTATAATTCACATCATCAACCTACATACTTGTAACCCACATTTTCATTCATGTATAAGCTGTAACCTGACCGAAAGTACACATATACTCAAACATCCCAATAAATATCCTTTATAACTTTATCACATCTCAATATTCAACTTAACTCATTTCCAAAAGAAAAGTCAACTTCCACGTACCTGAACATTTAGTTCATTTAGCACATTCAATCATAGTTAACGTTACCCGTATACAGTCGAATAGGCATGAAGCCTAATATAATACACTGGCATGAGATTTATTCTAGCGCATAACTCGTATATCCAAAATTATCAACATTCATCAAAAATTCTTTCAAACTTTCGAATGTCAAAACTTAATCAAAATAATTTCTTGAACAAGATTAACAAAATAGTGTCCATTCAGCAATAGCACATATAGCTCTTACAATGCCATATCCTAGATATGGTCTTACATATTCTCACATATCGAGCCGATGCCATGTCCCAGACATGGTCTTACACACTATCTCAAATCAATGCCTTCGTCCCAAACGAGGTCTTACATGAATTCCATTTCACACACTTAGTGCCCACTGACCGATCTCGCACTCATAGTGCTCGGTTAAAGGAATTCACACACACACAGTGCCTCTAATCATTCACATACATAGTGCTCTTATTCATTCGTTAATACACATTGATATGACTTAACCAAGTCTATAAATATCATGTATGTACACTTTTAAACATATCATCTCATTTAAATTTGAATTCGTATAGTAATGAGCACTTAAACTTTGCTCAAATTACCGGCACGAAGCCTACTAGGCACGAAGGCCCGAATACACGTCACCAGCATGATTACTCTTCGGGACCTAGCCCGGATATAACACCAGCACGAATGCTCTTCGAGGTTTAGCACGGATATATTACTAGCACGAATGCTCTTCGGAACTTAGCCCGGATACATCACTAGCACGAATGCTTTTCGAGACTTAGCCCGGATACATCACTAGCACGAATGCTCTTCGAGACTTAGCCCGGATACATCACTAGCATGAATGCTCTTCGAGACTTAGCCCAAATACATCACTAGCATGAATGCTCTTCGGGACTTAGCCCGGATATATCACTAGCACGAATGCTTCTCGGGACTTAGCCCGGATATATCACTAGCACGAATGCTCCTCGGGACTTAGCCCGGATATATCACTAGCACGAATGCTCCTCGGGACTTAGCCCGGATATATCACTCTAAATTCTCATGTACATATACACATATAGTAATACACATTAGTATATCATTTACATTACTTGAATGCAAACACAACATGCTTATCGACCATTCAACTTCCAGTTCCATAGCCACATACAAAAATCACATTTATAGTCATAACACTCTTTCAAAATTGCATCACTTATACCCTTATAATTCAATCCAAATCGAAATTCAAATACGAGTACATGATACGTACCTGATCAACTTAATAATTTAGGCATATCTAAGTGAAGTTATATCGCAAATTCTCATAGTCAGAAGCTTGCTACAGCTCGATCGGGATCAAGATTCATTGCAATACAGCAAACACATTTTAATAGCCAAAAATCATCACACTATCATTTTATCACTTTATGGCATGTATAAATAGACTCACGCGTGCTACGTTAGTCCTAGAATCAACTAAACCGTAGCTCTGATACCAATAAAATGTAACACCCCTATCCCGTAACCGTCGCCAGAATAGGTAAGGGGCATTATCGGACTTGTAACTCATGTCAGAACAGTAAAATTTTGAACTTTTTGTTGAAATAAAGATCGTTCGTTTAAATAAGTACTAAGCACAACTAGAGGTAAAATTTAAACTTCACTAAGTAAACATTCAAAAGATGCCATTTTCGCATGGCTTATATACATTAACCAAAAATATTCTTCCGCCACTAGTCTATTCTATACATGCCATAAGATAATCCAAAACGTAGCAGTACCAAACAATGGATAGTGATAGTGTGACTAGTTGCTGATGATCCCCGAGCCTGTAGCTTCCAAATGAGATCTATAAAACAGAGGAAACAAAGTGAACGGAGTAAGCATTACAATGCTTAGTAAGTTTTAAGCAGTGTCAACAGATAACAATCAAATTATAACATAGTTGTTCGTATATTTTATTTCACTTTTCCTTCGGGCATACCATCCCTTTTCCGAATCATCATATACAATAGGCAGATAAACTTTCATATAAAAGTGAGCTCATGTGACATAGATATATCGTATGATTCCACATAACCTCTCACACTGATCCGATGTCACATAATCATAGGAATAGTCTCATAGATTGCTCTCGTATGCATCACATAACTACCTTATGATTTAGTGCAAATCAAGCTCACATATAAACTTGGAGTACATACCTGTTTAACCTTTCGCATTGAATATATTTATAAGCAATTCTTATTACGAAGTCTTACCAGGACATAATCTCCACATGAAGTTATCGGGTCTTACCCGGACAAAATCCCTACACGTAGTCATCGGGTCTTTAGAGCTCGGATATAGTACGAGCACGAAGCTTACGGACATTCATCAGTGATAATATTCTCGCATAAAGCCTGCGGGGTTTTAACCCGGATATAGTACTGACACAAATGCCCTTCGGGACTTATCACATTTATACACTTTCACATCCATCACGTTGGCCACTCGGCCCTGTCACATATATACACTTTCACATTCATCACATCGGCCATTAGGCCTTATCACATATCTACACTTTCACATTCATCACATCGGCCATTAGGCCTTATCACATATATACACTTTCACATTCATCACATCGGCCATTAGGCCTTATCACATATATATACACTTTCACATTCATCACATCGGCCATTAGGCCTTATCACATATATACACTTTCACATTCATCACATCGGCCATTAGGCCTTATCACATATATACATTTTCACATTCATCACATCGACCATTAGGCCTTATCACATATATACACTTTCACATTCATCACATCGGCCATTAGGCCTTATCACATATATACACTTTCACATTCATCACATCGGCCATTAGGCCTTATCTCATATATGCATGTTCACATCCATCACATAGAATCCTAAATCAAAATATAGATTTTCATGTATTCACATCACAATTATCCAAATATACTTCACATACCACAAATACTTTCACGTATACACACTGTCTTGGCTGAATCTACATCTATCATTTTCCAATATCACAATTTAGAATTCATGTATGGGTTTAATCAATAGCTTATGAGCAACTAAAACAAGTTTATCAAGGTTTACAACACAATCTCAAATTCAGCACAAGCTGTTTTTCCTAAGCAATAGTCACTAAATTATTTATAACTGGAGCTACAAAACTCCAAATCAATTTCCGTTAATTTTTCCTGAATATAGACTCGTATAACTTCCATCCATAAAATTTCCAGAATTTTAGGTTTGGCCAATCAATACCAGATTTTTCTTAAAGTTTCCCCTGTTTCACTGTTTGACTAATCTGACCACTCTTCACTACGAATCAAATTTCTCATTTTACAGAATTCAAAATGTGTTGTATTTGATTTCATTTGAAACTAGACTCATTAAGGAGTCTAAGCATATAAATTTTATCTTATAACCATTTTTTTACAATTTATAATGATTTTCTAAAAACAGAACAGAGGATTACAGTGTCATTCTGCGCTGTCTCACACAACTTTAAGTATCTCATTATCAGAAATTCCTTTGCTTACACGGTTTCTTTTATAAGAAACTAGACTCATTAAGCTTTAATTTCATGTCTCATTCAGCCTCCAATTCAAATCTATAAATTTATGGTGATTTTCTAAATTCACGTTACTGCTGCTGTCCTAAGCAGGCTATTTCAAATTACCCTTAAATTCCCAAGCTCAAACACTTAAGAACTTACCATTTGAGCTTAGAACATATCATGGCCACATCATATCTTATTAAATCAACTCATCATGTCCTATTATAATTGAATTTACTCAACGTTTAATCACTTAAAACTTACCTCGGATGTTGTTGAACGATTTCGGCGGCTATTCGATCACTTTTTCCTTTCCTTTATCCACTTTGGTCCTCTTTGCTCTTGAGCTTAATTAAACAAATAAATTGATTTAATCATTTGAGCATCGAAAAGAGGAACACAAGGCACTTAGCCCATATTTATACATTAGACATTAAAGTCACATACATGTGAAATCATGCATCAACTCAACATATTAACCCACACTCCCTTTTAGCCGATTGTCCTAACCAAGATAAAGACATCAATATGCTTGCCTCTAACTGAATGCATGCAACACTAATCTTCTCATGTGGCCGAGTATGCATGTATATGTTGAGGCCAATTATATGCTTAATACTTCCCACAAGTATGGTTACTTGTATTGGTTATATACCGTTTCGTTTCAAATTCAAAACTCGGCTAATACGCATTTATACACTAGTAATCAAATACTAACATTTTGCATTTTATCTTACTACCATTTCACATCTACTTTCTACCATGGCCGAATGCATCAAGACACCATTTACCCTTGCAAGGCATAAATTTCATCATCAAAACTAACAAGCTTATAATCCCATGACCGAACCCTCTAACAACACCAATTAAAATACTTCATGGGTTTGAGGTAAAACCAAGAAAGAAACTCATGAATATCGAGATATAAGCACTAACATTGTTCATCTAGATTTAGCATGACACAACATCCATCACCCTTATATTTACCATAGCCGAAAACCTTACTCATTCCAAAAATTCAAATCTCAACTTGGTCACAAAAATAACTTGATATCTCACCAACACAACATCAACACCAAGCAAGAATGATGCATCCATGGCCGAGTGTCATTTCCATCACATAGCAAGATTTAGACCATGGGCTAGGTAGAACTCAAGCTAACAACTAAAACATGCATGCATCTCATGGAACATCATCAAACATACCTTAGCCTAGTTACATGCATGGCCGAACCTCTTCAACCTTTCTTCTTCCTTCCTCCTTAAAATTTTCGGCCAAGGATGAACCAAAGGATGAACACTTTTTTTTTTCTTTCCTTCAACTCACGGCAATGGGGGGACAATCACACATATCCTTTCTTTTTTTTGTTTCTCATCCTATTAACACTAATATTTTATTGCCCATGCTCTTTATTTTATTGTTTCCTCCCATGATGCACCAACACAACATGTCTATGACATGTTTTGCCCATCACCCTTTGTCCATCCTAATGTCATGGCCGGCCACTACTAGATGGGGGGGGGGAAATTGACATGCAAGTCCCCCCTTTTTC
Source organism: Gossypium hirsutum (assembly GCF_007990345.1). Lineage (NCBI taxonomy): Eukaryota > Viridiplantae > Streptophyta > Magnoliopsida > Malvales > Malvaceae > Gossypium > Gossypium hirsutum. The sequence goes on from NC_053436.1 coordinate 77,662,220, forward strand.
AACATGCACTAATAGGTCCTTATTTTTTGATCTATCACATTTCAAAAATGTCACACATAAGTCCTATTGACTAAATTCACATGCAATTTACTAAATCGAAGCTTAAAATTTTCACACATTTATTTTAGACAATAAATATCATATTCAAATAATTTGGTGACTCGGTTTAGCGGTCCCGAAATCGCTTTCCGACTAGGGTCACTTTAGGGCTGTCACATAGGTGGATAAAGAGTGTTTATGGGTTTTTTTTTGGTTGTTTGATTTTACAGGTTCTTTAAGAAATAGCTCTTGCTACCAATCTTTTGATAAACTAGAACTGAAAGTATATGAAAGAACTTCCTAAAATTATTGTGTTCTATTGAATTGCCGAGCTATCTATTTATACAACAAGTTTATGGATTTAAAATGCAGAAAATCTTCTATTGAATCATAATCTAAACTATTTTTTGACTATATTATTTGCCTAAAAATAAGGGATGATATTTTCCTAAAGACTATGACAAATTGCAGTTTCAAAAATCATAACAGTTAATAGTTTTAATAGTTCTTGCCAAAATTGGCTGACAAAGATTCTTTCACGATCGAATATTGTAATGAGAAATATGTGCAAGTGTACATAGTCATTCAAGTAATAAGTAAGTAAAATGAGTTATCGTCTCCACAAGGACTGTATAAGCTTAATCAATTAATTGCAAAATTATAAATTCACAATTTGATGAAAACACTCAATACTTTAGATGGTGAGGATTAAACTAAGTAAAATTAATTAGATGCAAAGATTGATCCCTTTGCAATTCTAATCTAGATGCAATTTACCTAAATGTATGATTGGATGGCTTTAGAAACAAAAACAATCAACATTAAATGTGCTAGGATAATTATATTAATCAATTCAATTTACTTCATCATGCTTAACAATGTTTGGAAATACTCCCACAACAACTTGATCTTTCATGAGTTTGGAAACCAAATTAAGTCCTTTTGGATTCTTTTACTTATTTAAATATGCATTTTATTGATCATATTAACTAAGGGTTTCTTAGAATTTATGTAAGGTCACAGGGACATTTACGTTTGCAATAGTTTAATTACATAAACCTAAAAACTATGCAAGGCAATAGAGCTAACTAAAGATATTACGAACCTTAACTTAGTCAGGTTTAAGGATCTAAATTGACCATTGCACTTTTCAATTATGTGTCTACTAGCCTTCGTTTGGTTAAGATCACTCAGCTAATTTGAGTGCACCTAATCATGTATGAATGAAATGCATCTTGATATTAATTGAAAACATGATTGACTGAGGCCTAAACATGTTAAATTTGAATAAAATAGATTTTATTGAATTAAAATAATTATCCTAGCAAATAGGATTTAAAATATCATTGTTGATGTCAAAAACAATAAACTCAAAGCAAACATAATTAAAATAAATAAGAAGAGGAAAGAGTAAACTCTATTCAGTTCAGTAGCCTTTAGGATCTATTCTGACCGATGTGCTCCTTTGTTCTACTTAATGCTTCTTTTGCTAAGGATTTCCTAAGGTGGTCGACCAAAGAATGCTTTTGACACAGCTTTTGTGGGTAAATGATGGAAAGGAGATGGGTGACTATGCAAGGGAAGGAAAAGGCAATGCTAATAAGAAAAGAGAAATGAATTGTGAGGGATAAGGGATTAAGGGATTGGTGCATGATATTTATAGGTGAAGGTAAAGGGTAGAGTTAGCTAAACATAGATTCAAAATTCCTTCTTTTTCTACCATGCATGGTCGACCATATTTCAATGAGAAGGGGAAGGCTTAGTCTCCTAAATTTGAATTCAAACCAAGGCTATTAATAGCCATAGGGTGTACGATTTCAAAAGCAAAGTAGTTGGGTTGATTTCTGATTATTTTCCAACTGTAATGACCTTCAATTAAATACCCTAAGACTTGCTTTTGGGTTGCCATCTACTTATGCCAAAACTGAGCTTTAGTTCCCCTTTGTTGGATGGTTTCTCAGTCCAATAACTTAGTAGACATTTGCATCTTTTAGCACCTCTTTTATTGGGTCAAATTATCAACCTCATGACCCAAATTGCATAGTATTACTGTCCACATGAATTTATTTGTGCATGTCCATATTTCATTCACATTAATCACATCTTCAGTAGTCCTCCTACATAATGAAAAATCACATATTAATAAATTAACATGAAATAATATAAAATATGTACAAAAATCATATAATTAAGCACAATTTCACATACTTTATAAATCCATGCCCAATATTACTAATTAAGTAAAATTAACTTATTTTAATAACAATTACTTAAGATAAACATATTTATTAAGTAAAAAGGTGGTAAAAATATATAGAAAAACCATATATAATTTTGAGTTTACAGATACAACACTTCTAGAACTCTATGCAACCTCCAAAATGTTATCCAAATATGCATGAGAGACCATACTGCCAATAAAAGGATGAGTTAGGGACACAAAGTAGCCATATTTTGTCAAACGATCCACCACAACAAGGATTGTGTCCTTCCCTTTTGATAATGGTAAGCCACCAATAAAATCCAAAATAACCATCGCCCAAGCTCGATTTGGAACGGGTAATGGCTAGAATAAGTCTGGGTATACATTGTTATTAACATTACATCGTTGGCAAACTAGGCATTCTCGAACCCATTGCTTGATGTGCTTGGTGAGTCTCTTCCAATAAATTAAGGCTGCTAGTCGATGTTGGTTGCATGTGTACCCGAATGGCCCCCGATTGAACTCTTATGGAAATACTAAAAAATTTCTTTTCTTAGCTCACCAACGTCCCCAATGACCAATTTTTCCTTTCTACACAATATATGGCCATCCCAAGAATACTTCGGGTGCGATGATACCTGTTGTTAGACAACCAAGCAGTTTTTGTTCAACTTGGGGTCCAACATCCAAGAGTTTTGTGCTCTTTACCCTAGGTCCGTAACTATTGTGCTGCCAGTAAGTTGAAGGAGTTAAGGCTCAGGTGAATAAGGTCACCTAGATAAAGCATCAGTAGTTATGTTGTATAACCCCTATTGGGAGCTTACCACAATATTGTAGCCAAGCATTTTGGCTACCCATCTCTACTGGTAGGGTGTAATGGCTTGCTTCTCTTAAAGGAAACACAACATCTGGTGATCAGTTCGTATGTGAAACCTCCTTCCTACTAAATATGAGTGTCATTTCTTAACATCAAGCAGGACCGCTAACATTCATTTGTTGTAAATAGATAAAGCTTAGTTTATAACACCTAAAGCCTTACTAAAAAATGCCAAGGGCTTCCCCTATTGGTGGAGCACAACACTAACACCTACCTCACTAGTGTCTATTTCCACATAAAATTCCAAATAGAAGTTAGGCAGAGCCAAAATCAGTGTCGTATAAAGAGTCTGTGTAACATCCCAAAAATCGGGGGTTAGTAGATTCGGGTCTGTAAATCAAGTGAGAGTGGTCATGCCTTAATTTTTAAGATTATCTATGCATCTTTAGGAAATAAATGAGGTATTGGTTTGTCGGATAAGTGTTAGTGAAACGTTCCTTGAAACTTAAGTTCAAATTCCTTCTCTCTGACCATTTTTATTATTTTGCTAATTTTGCCTCAAACCCTAGTATATGATATGCCTTGTTTTTCAAATAAATATTGCAAAATTATTTCAAAAATAAGGAAATAGCCTAGTGTTTAATTTTTAAATGCAAAATCATGAAAATTAAATGAGGTCTCATGTTTGAATCCTTTCCCTTGCAAAATAATTAAATTTTGCAAAGTCCTTTGTTTTTTAATGTGTGTGCCATGCATACCCTTGAAGTCTAAGTATAAATACAACTTTTTATTTTATTTTTCAGCATTTAATTCAAAATTTCCCTACCCTATCCATTCACCTTTTTCCTCTCCTCTTTTCTCTTCAATTTTCTTTCTTTCTCCCATTGTTGTCATCACCTACACCTCACATTTTACCATCTCTTTCTTCTTATTTTTGCATCAATATTGTGCACCATATCCTTTACTCTATTTCTGTCATTTATCCTCATCTAAATCAGCCCCAAATCTAAAATCTTTAATTCCAAGATCGATCCTGGACATTGCTAAGAAAGTGTCATTGTCGTTTCTCTCAACTAGCTTGGGTAAGATCTCTTTTCTCTTCAATTTCTTAATTAATCTTGTCAATTAAAAAAAAATTAAAGATCTGGAATTTTGGGGATTTTAAATGATTTCAAAGTTATTTTTCTATATTTTAACGAGATCTCAAACCGTTTTAAAATTTAGCCCCAATTTTGGCCATTATGGATAGTGGTGCGTACACCTATGTGCAAGAAAGGGGGTTGTTTTGTTTCTTGGTTCTTGCCCATATTTTTCCAGAATTAAATTGAGTTCTTGAACCCTCATAAGCAGAATTTAATCATTTGTTAATTAGGGAGATACTTTCTTGATCAATTAGCCAATCGAATCCCACAAATCGTGAAGCGTAAGTGCAATTAAGGATAACTAGTTTGTTATTTCGTCATAGTTGTTGGGTAAAGGTTATGAATTGATTAAATGAAGGAATTTAATCATTAATTAGATACTTATTTTCCATTATATTATTGAATTATGTGCTGACCCAAACACCCCAAATCATCCGTAAAGGCGAAGAATGATTGTATGTATAGTTCGCATCGATATAGTTTAAGGAATCTAACTATTTTGGATTCATAAAATAGTTATAATTTCAATGATTTGTTTGAACTCATAAGTGGATGTTTGGGGGATTGTCTAGTGGTAAATTTATTGAATTTATACTTAATTTTGTTTTAGGTTTGTTTAAGGAATTATTAAGGAAAATTGGAAGATTCGCTAGTGTGCTGTAAGGAAGCGAAAAAATATGGTGTGGGTCCTAAACTCATTAAATTGTTTGCAAATGTTAATTATCATGTTATATTTGATAAATTAGCTTGCTGATTGGATTGGATTGGCTTAATAGCCAAATTATTGATTTTGTGAGTGGTCGAACTAGGTATGTTTCGAGCCTTAAATGATTGACATGTTGGAAAAATTGCTAGTTTGATAGTATGAATGTTTGATTGAGTCTGTAATTGCATATTTGAGTTAGAAGATATGAAAATGTTTGAATGAGTGATATAATGTGCTGAGATATTAAGCTTATATATGATTTAAATGCATGGGATATCTGTTATATTGTGTAAAGAAAAGGGTGGTATTTATGCACAATGAAAATCTGTAAAGTATGTGAAATTGAATGATATTGATTGATACCATCACAATGGTAATTTGAAAGATTGGAACACGTTTCCATTTATGGAAAGTATGTGATTATTGAGGACATGCTTAGCATGTCAAATGAATGTGAAAAGTATTGAGATATGACTATGTATGAGATTGTGTGACATATTGCATATGCATCGGGTTGGGATTTTGTGGTTGACGGAGGAGTTCCATAGAGTGCTGATGGCATATTAAGTTTGCATTATTCGTAGTCAGTGCACTACACATGGAGTACCGAGAGGAATGGCGATTTATCGCATTTTTACTGGCAGCTTGTCTGCATTTTTACTTGTAGAATTTTCTACATATTGTTATCAATGGTTTTAACCACAACGGGCTTAAGCCCATAATGTGTTAGAGTTCAGATAACGAGTTCTGGGGAACTCGTCGTAGCAAATAGTATGGGTAGGAACCTTTTACATTGCATCATGTGCACGACATATTTGAATGTTATTGATTTATGCTACGTATTGTATTTTGTTATATTGAATGATATTGAAATTAACAATTGTTACTCGAATAAATAATGACCCATGCTCATACACTATTTGACATCGATATTGATAATGGTTATGTAATGATATGAAATTCCTATAATGGTTTGGTGTTCTTCTATTAAAGCTAATATGTTTTACTGAATTTGATATTTATGTTTGTTTAAATAATTGTTTGACTCACACTGAGCTTTTCATAAGCTCACCCCCAATAGTGTTTAACTTTTTAGGTAAACCTCGAAATGAGGACCAGACTCAGCATTCAGAGAATCACCTTAGACCTCAGATTATTTTTTAATAAGTATTAATCAATCTCTATTGGTTTTGATTTGAAATTTTTTATTATTTCTGGTCTATAGCTTGGTAACATTTCTTTTGGGGATTTTTGCATGCATGGATTACTCAAGCATAATAATCGGACATGATATCAGGCTTAATTAGAATTTGATATTGTTCCCTAGTTTCTGCTTCATTGCAAATGAACCGTTTTTGAAAAACAAATCAATAAGGAAATTAAGTTTCTAAAATGACTTGAAAACCTGGTTTTCCACTCATTAGTTTAACATCGAGATTTTTTTAAAAGAAGAGTGACAAGCAAACGGTTTTTCTAAAACAACACTATCAACAATAAAATGAATTCTAAGTATATATGACCTAATAAATGAATGCTTTTAAGCTAACTCAAAGTACAACTATAGTTTTCTCTAAAATGAGTTTATTTAAGGTCTTAAAGAGTAACATAAGTTAGCTTAGCCATTTTGGTGGCTTATATAGCCTTCTCAATCTAGCCATAATGTCTAAGTCGGGTTTGGGAGGTTACAGTCTATTTAAGGTGATTGAAAGTTGTTTCGGCTTTGGTGGCCATTACCACCCCTTATCTTTTTTCAGCAAATTAGTCAACAATCGTGCCAAAATACGATAATGATTGATGAAGCGCCTGTAGTAACCAGATAGCCTGAGAATCCCTCTAAACTCGTTGAGAGATGTAGGCCTTGGCCAACTTATTACATAAGCCATTGTGTGTCCGAAATACGGTCTTGAAAATATCTTGTTCCCTCATTCGAATTTAGTGGTACTAGGAATGCAAGCCTAGTTTGGAAAAGAAAACAGCTTTTCCCACCTTGTCAAGGAGCTCTTCAATGATTGGGATGGCGTATTTTTCTTTAATCATCATTTGATTTAATTTTCGATAGTCCATGTAAAGCCACCAACTCTATCTTTTTTACGGACCACAACAATTGGAGAAGAAAAAGGGTTGTTGTTTTGAATCATGTCAGCCTCGAGCATCTCATGCACTAATATCTCAATTTTTTCCTTTTGGGCAGTGGGATATCTATAAGGTCGCATATGCACTTGTCCTTTTCACCTTTTAGGTGGATGTTATGGTCATGAATTCTCACTAAAGGAAGCAAGAAAGAACCTTAAAAACATTGACATACTCATTTAAGAGTTTCTACAAGTCTTTCAGATGGTTGTGAGTGGGGGTTGTCACAACCACTTGTTAGGTTGAAGCCATAAGCAACATGTCAGATCCAAGTGGAAAATGTTTATGGATTGTAGAACCCAACATAATCTATAAAGATCTGGGTTGTATACCTTGGAGGGTGCATGCCTTGTCTTGCTGAAAATGCATGATAAGTGAAGAAAAATCTTATACTATAGGTCCCAAGGCGTGTAACCATTGTAACAGTCTGATTTTGGGTCTACTCAGAATAGTGGTTTCGGGACCACGAATCTAATGAAGAAAGATTTATTTTTATGGTCTACAGTTTCATGAAATTGTTTCCTGAAAATTTCGTTCAAAAATTTTATCAATTGGGCACTTAATTTAGCTAAAATGACTAAATTGCAATAGGTGCAAAATGTGTGTTCTAGAAGCTAGAGGTGTCTAATTGCTATGAAATTTTAAATTGGAGGTCCTTAAATGGTAATTAGACCATTATACTTTAAGTTGGACAAAAATGGACATGGTAGGGTAAAATTCCAAAGTTTTAAGTGAAGGGCATTCTGGTCATTTGGTAAAGAAAGACAAAACTAACTAATAAAAAGATGTCATCTTCTCCAATTTAGTCCTTTGTGTCGAATTTGAAGAGTCACCATAGCTAGGGTTTTTGTCAAAGTTTCCAAGCTTGACTATCAAGAAAAACGAGGTTCGGACCTAGATCGGGGGAAAAATAAAGTGTTTGACGATTAGGTCTAATTCTTCTATTTTTGTACCGAGTTTTGACAAGCGAGAAATCCCGGTTGAACCTTAGAAATAGACTATAAAATGAGTGACATGTCACTAGGAACGCATGTGTATATGCGATTATGTAATTCGGGTACTGGTCTCGTACGTCCTACCAGTGGCTGGGTAGTCCGGCATGTGTTACGAATATCTGGCAACTTGTGTGAGCAGCACTGTGTAGCTACATCTTGACTAACAGCTTGTGTGAGTAGGCCCGTGAATAGCTCGAAAATGAGCCCATATGTATTATGAGATATGAGGTAGCTTCGACTACATATATGACACTTATGTGCAAGATTTCTGAGTATCCGTTAATATTCCGAGTGTTCAATGGGAATGTCAAAGTTGTGAAAGGATATGGTTATGTTGCAAGCTGGTACAGGTATGTACGTAAAACTCATAAGTAATGAGCTCGATATGTGATAAACTCTTGGTAGGATTATGATTGAGTAAGTTATGACTATGAGATTTTGATAACATTCATGCTAATCTTCATCATGTTATTATTTGCATAGGAACTTACTAAGCTATATAGCTTACTCCCCTTTCTTTCCCTTTTTTTATAATGTCACCAAGCTAGCTCCAAATTTGGAGACCGTCGGAGATCCACTCACACTAACAACAATTATTTTGGTATCAATGAATTCAACATTTTGAGTTATGGCATGTATAGGGGACTTGGTTATTTTGTTATGTGTCATAATTGTTTTGGCCAAATGTGTTGGCTTATATTGGTTAGAAGTTCATTTTGTATAAAGCCATTTGAAATAAGCCAATATTGGTTATAAGTATATTCATATAATGACGCATTTCATGAATGATGTGTTTATGTCTTGGTCGTGGATGTTTGGTTGTATGTATATGCTTGGATTGGTGCTATGTTATGTTATGTAGGTGCGTGCATTAAAGGGTGGCAAAATAGCTTGGTAAATAGCCTTATTTTTTTCCACACGGGTAGACGCACGAGAGTGCGTCTAGGCCGTGTGCGACACATGGCTTGCCCCATGGGTACGTGTTTAGGCCATGTGTCCCCCTGCACCTAAATTTTGAGAAACAGAATGCTCAAAATTGAGCACATGGGCGGAGACACGGGCTTGTGTCTCAGCCGTATGGACGGCACGACCTCGAACACGCACGAGTGCCATGGCTATGTGAAGTCTGCACCTAATTTATAAAAATTAAATTTTTCACATGACCTAACACACGGGCGTGTGACTTGGCTGTATAACCTCAATTTGTTCATGAGTTACAAGTTAAAGAGTTACACGAGGTCGAGACATGGGCGTGTGTGACCATACGGCCTACCCACACAGGCATGTCCTATATCAACATGGGCGTGTGACCCCTATTTAGTGAAAAAAATTTTAAGTTTTGTAAAATTTTCTAAAGGTCTAGGTTTAGACCTGAACCACTTCCAATGCACGTTTTCGGCCTTGTAGGCTCGTAATAGGGACATTATGATTGAATATGAATGGTTTTAATTTGGGCGCAAATTTATAAACCGAAATTATAGTTTGTCCGTGTGATAAGTCCAGTAATGCCTCGTACCCTGTTTCGGTATTGAATATGGGTAAGGGGTGTTACATGAATCCCCAAAACAAAATTGCAATTGCATTAGGGAAAAACCATGAATTTCGTAGTGAAAGTATGATTCTAAGGAGTCCAAGTGACTCGTTTATAGTGACCTTGATTCATGGTAACCTCACCATTGGAAATAGTTACCCTTAGAGTGGAAGCATGGTCGACAAGTAACTTTAGTGTTTTAACTAGTTGAATATCCATAAAGTTATAGGTGCTTCCAAAGTCAATGAGCATGGTTACTACCAACGACCCAAAGTGCATAGCAATCCACATAGTTTCTGGCTTTGGCATGGTTTTTGGCCCTTAGGAGCCATGCATATCATGGAAAGATAGTATGGGTACTGAGTTTGTACTTCTTCTTGAGCCAATTGTTCCAACACCTTTGGATAGTATTGGAAGTCCTCTGATTCCGCATCGTCCATAGGTTCTAACAAGAGTTGGTAAAGCTGAGACTTGGTGCATTTGTGTCCAAGAGTATATTTTTCCCCAAGCCAAAAGCCAAGCCCTCACTTTTGTTTGGGATATTTTTGTCCTGGCAGTCCAACACTGGTAATGGAACTCGTATTAACATGAGAACTTGGGTTTGGAATGGAAGTGAGCTCGATCTTAGTAGCTAGAAAGAATGTTGTAGGTTTAGGTTGCCCTTAGAAGACGATAGAAACCCCTTTCTTCATAGAAATAGCCAATATAGTTTCCACCTATCGTGCCATTAGATACACTTCAACTAATTTCTTGGGCTTAAACAAGATTTAATATTGCCCCACCTCTGGTTTGAGATTGCTGGTGAAAATACTCAATGCGTAAGACTCAGGAAAGTTTCCCAACATACCTTTACCATGATCTTGAGACGGTCCTACAAGAGCGACAATGATTAGAGTAGCAGTGAAGCTACCCAAATATTGTTCAAAGAGCCCTTAGAGCTCTGACTTGATTTCCCTGTGAATATCTTCACACAGCTCCTTCATGCGATTCTCCAACCAGCCATCCCATTAAGATATTTCAGTTTTAAGCTGTACAATGTCTTGTTACAGTTAATTGATGTTTTTCTGAAGCTTAGTAGTGATGCCATCACTTGCTATAAGGACCGACTATGTAACACCCCTTACCCGAGTCCGAGGCCGGGATGGGTACGAGGCATTACCATACTTAACCACATGCATACATCCGTTTTCGAGTCACCAAGACTTGATTATATTTAAAACTCTTTCAAACTCTGTTTAAACTCCTTAAAGTGGGCCTATAAGGCCTCAAACTTTCCTTGGAAACCCTTCAGAACCAACTCGGGTCCTTAAACCGACTAAATAAAAATGATTCTTGAGATTGAGCACACACCCGTGTAGAAGGTTAACACGCCTGTGTGGTCGTTATAACATGGTCGTGCTGATGGCCCATGTGACACACACGGCCTAAGCGTCTAGGGACATTCCCGTGTCCCATACTCGTGTGAATTTAATTCCAAATTTGAACCTCCAGGGATTTTCACACTGGTTGACACATGCCCGTGTGCATGGCTCGTGCCCCTCACACGGCCATGACACACCCTTGTCCTAGCCTGTGTCTAAAAACTTTGCAATTCTGTTTTTGACATCAGCATCCAATAAGGGGCACACGACCAAGGCACATGCCCGTGGCTAGAGGCCGTAACCTCCACACGGCTGAGACACACGGCCGTATCTCTACCCATGTGTTTACTACCATGCATACTAACTTGAAATTTTTACGTGCAGAAGACACATGGCCGGACAACACGCATATAAGGCTGACACACGGCCTAGACACACGCCCCTGTGTCTACCTGTGTGGACAACATAAGGATATTTACCAAGCCTTTTACCACCCTGAAACACAAAATAACAACATTCATTATGCGAAAGATCATCATAATATGATTCCTCAATCCAACAACCACATCTAAGGCCTTTACACATTTCATATTTACTAAAACAACCAACAAATTTCCCATTCATGAAATAACTTCTTGTATTCATATAACAACTTTTAACTTTAGCCATTTCCATGGCCTTATACAAAATGAATCAAAATGCTAAAGTAAGCCAACACATTTGGCCAATTAACAATGACACAAAATCATAAAGTCAGGGTCCTATACATGCCACAATCAAAATAAATAGATCTAACTATACCAAGTTCTTCGATTGATAGTGTGATCGATGCCTCTGACGTCCGTTGATCCACGAGCTAACTAGGCAGCATTATAAGAAAATGGAAAAGAAATAGGGTAAGCATAAAGCTTAGTAAGTTAATAAACAACAACTACTTATAATAAGGCAATATGCTCATAACCTTTCATAGCTTATTCATGAACATTATAAGTAGACGTAAATACAACTTACTCATCACCATCCAATACAACTTGTATTGCATACATTGAACCCATATCTCATACATTTCAATTAGGTACCTGTACCACTCATCACGTGATCATAAATCTTCTCATTTCGATATAAATCAGAAACCTTTTTGTTGAACCATTTGGAATACTACCGGATACTCAATAGCCCTAACATGGGTTAAGATGCCGACACCATCTCCTAGAAATGGTCTTACACTGGCTTTCATATAGCGAGGCCGATGCCATGTCCCAGACAGGTCTTACGCTAGCTCTCATCTATCGGTGTCGATGCCATGCCCCAGACAGGTCTTACACTAGCTTGTCTACAGTGAGGCTGATGCATGTCCCAGACATGTCTTACACTGGCTCTTATACTGTGGATGTCTTACACTAGCACACATATCACCCATTATCACAGTACAAATATCCAAGTCAATTCCAAATGTTCAACGAAAGTCTCTATTATGCTAATTCCTCAACATATATTCTCATATTCAAAATTAAAACAATTTATTCCATATCAATCCAATTACACGTCATAAAGATATAGTTGCATTATTAACATACAACTTACCTCGGTAATCAAAATGTAGGCGACTAGTCGGTTTTAGTCCGCTAGCTTTGCTTTTCTCCGGTTTAGGCCCAGATTTTGTAATTCTTGACTATAATGATAAAAATTCACAAATTTAATCACTCTATCGATCTAGGTACTCAAGAATGTAAAATTAGGCAAAATGACCATATTGCCCCTAGACTCTTGTAAAATGACCATTTTACCCCTAGACCCGAAAATTAATTTTTATCACATTTTCTCATTAACCAAGCCTAGCTGAATACTTTTAATGCTAGGAGCAGCCTACAATTCTCATTATCTCACACATTTATCACCCATTTTACAACTTATGCAAAATGGTCCTTAGTTAAGGTTTCCATGAAAACTACTTCAAAAAAGTTGTTTATTTCACAAAAATAACTCATATTGTTCCATAAAATTTTAGAAATCAACATTTCTACTATCATGGAAAAACCCTAGACTTTCAACCATTTTGCAAAATAGTCCCCTTGTTAGAAAGCTCAAGCTTCCATGGCCATTTTCTTGGAGAAAAATCGATGGAGAAGAAAGAGAGAGATGAAAAAAAAGACAACTTTTACTATTTGTTTTATTTTATTCAATTTCAACACCTAATTTCACCAAATTTTGACTTTTGACCACCTTTGTCTCCTATGGTGTACCATGCTATTCTAAAGGGTATAATTTCTCTTTAAAGACCTCCAATTTAGGTTCTCTACCTATTTGACACCCTTAGCTATCAAAATAAGACTTTTTCACTTTATGCGATTTAGTCCTTTTTCACAATTAAGCACGAAATCACTAAAATTACTTCACCAATTTTTTCATGCACTAATATAAACATGTTATAACTAAAAATTTAATAATAAAATACTTTATTTGACTTCAGATTAGTGGCCTCGAAACCACTATTCTGACTAGGCCCAAATTCGGGTTGTTACAGACTATAACTTTGATACCTTTGTTGTGTGGTGTCTAGACAGAGATAAAGAGAGATGAAAGAAGAGGGAAAGAGAGAGAGATAATTAGAAATAGATGAATGTGAACATGAGAATAAAGCTTAATATTCTGGTATGGCCACTGTATACACGTCCCTTTCCTTAAATAACAATAGTAGCTGGTATAACCTTATTACCCCAAGCTATCAAAATTACCCAACTAATAATGAACAACCACAAAAACGCACCGTATTACTAACGATGGTACACACCATTTAACTAAACATTAAAACTCATCATTTTTTTACTTATTTACTTTCTACCTTTGCACGTAAACCATGCAACAAAATTGTCCTATATCAGATTTCTTGTTGACAGTGTTTCTTTTTAAATCCTCGAGACATGAATTGGAGAAGAAAACAATTCACATGAAAGAGAAAGGGAAAGTAAAGTTTTTTTTTTCTTTTAAATCTTTTACTGCGAACAATACGAGTAAATAATTCTTTTTAGTTTCAGATATCTTTTCGGCTTTTTTTGTAGTAGCCCAATTTTTTTGATTAATTACAAAAATAACCCAACTCATATACGTAAATGACCCAATTTCTACAGTGTTTGTTGATGCCACCTGACACACCAGCGGCACCAGCCTCCCATCATCGATTAATGATTGCATTTAAAAAAACAATTTTTTAGTGGAATCGCCTAACAAATTGATGACACCAAATTGAAGCGTAATTATATAAAACATTTAAAGACCTGATGAAGCTGTTACCCTTTTTAGATTGCCTAAAAAAAGGGTATCGCCTGACAGCATGGCAACATTAAATTAAATGTTTTCAACTTTTAGTTTATTTGCATGTTAGGTTTATTCTTTTTTGAAATTAAATTTATATAGACCTTAAAAAAATATAAGAATAAAAAAATAACCCTTCTCATTTTTTTTAAAACAATAAACTTAAAAGAAATATGTAAAATTCTTATTTAAATTATCCATATATATCCTAGGAATTATTTTAGGGATATAAAAATTTAATAAACTTGAGAAATTTTTTAGGGATGTATTTGGGTAATTTAAATAAGAATTTTATATAATTTTTTAAGCTTATTGTTTTAAAAAAATTAAAAAATGAGAATGGTTTATTTTTGCTATTCTTTTATGGGCTATTTAAATTTAACTTTAAAATGGGAGAGTCCTAACATGCAAATAGAGCAAAAATTAAAAAGCACTTAATTTGGTGCCTTCATATTGTTAGGCGACACCCTCTTTTTTCAACCAATTTAAAAAAGGATAACTACTTCATCAGATCCCTAAATGTTTTATATAACCACTTAGTCTGGTGCCGCCAATTTGTCAAACAGCACCACTAAAAAATTATTATTTTTAAATGCAATCATTTGTCGATGATAGGAGATTGGTGTCACTGGTGTGTCAAGCGGCACCGACAAACACTGTAAACCCCTAAAGTTTTTAAATTAGATCATTTTCATAATTAATAAAAAATTTAACTTACATTTAAAAAAAAGCATGTAAAAAATAGTTTCATATTAGATTAATCGTCCCTAAAGTTTTTTTTTAAGAAGATCCCTAAAGCTATTAAAGGTAAGAATTGGGGACATAAATTAAAAAAAGTCATTGTTATTCTTAAACTATAGGGAAAGGGATCTCTTTTTTCTTCGTCTTTTTCTCTTGTCCGTAAAAGTAATATATGTAATTATAAAAAATTGTAATTTTTTAGATGTGTTTGGGTGACAGAGTGTAATTTTATTGTAATTGTTTATGTCATGTTTGGTAATATAAAATGGAATTACATAGTTATTTAATTTACATTTTATAAAAATATTAATTACTATAAAAATTATTAGTATGATAAAAATAATTTTTAAACAAGTAACAAAAATTAAAATCAAATCATCATGTGTATTATGTTAGTCTAAAAAAAAGTTGATAATATGGTTACTAATAAAAATAATAAGAAAATACATGCCATATGCGACTTTATCTAATTGTTCTAGTACAAAATTGTTGGGTTATTCCCTGATTAATATTTAATATATTCTCCTCATCGTCATCTATTAGTTCTTAACCAAGTTCATAATCATTTAAATTTGAATATGCATAATTAGGATTATTACCTTTACCCTTAGAAGTATGGATCATTTCAATTCCATATATGTGTAACGCCCCAAATCTCTTGTGTTTTCCTCTGTAAAAATTTGACACAACTGTGTATTTGCTTCAATGGTTAAGTGTTTTGGGTATGTCTGAGAGGTCTCAAGTTTAAGCCTTACCTTTAGCAATTTTGTTTATTTTTGGAATTAAGCCCTATCTTTATTCAGTGGGCTTATATTTATTTTTCTGTAATTTTATATTAGAATGAGCTTGCTGGTTCAAGTGGTAAAGGAGTTTGTGTGTTGTTTGTAGGTTTTGTGTTCAAATCCTTGCGCAAGCATGGGTATTTATTTTTACTCGGTCCTGCGTAAGTGTTTTAGTACAGTTAAAATTCTGGGTAGTGGGTTAGTGGAGATAATTGGGGGGATTCCTGATAATCTTTTGATTTTTTTATTATTTTTCTTTTCTTTTTTTCAATATTTCCTTTTTCCTTCTAATTTCCCAAGAATCTGATGTGAAGTCTTCTTTTCTTGTACTCTGTCATTCCATCCTCTCTTCGTGTCACCAATTTTGCATTCTTCTTTCTACATTCTATCAATTTCTCGTGCCTTGTTATTTCAGTGTTTTGGTATGTTATTGGTAAGTATGGTGAGTGCGGTTTGTGTTTTGGATAATGAACCTTGATTGATGGAGTTCATTTTATATTTAGGGGAAAATCAAGGGGCTGGAGAAGTTCAATCAGCGCCCCAATCTTTCATAAGCATCATTGTTTGCTTTAAGGTAAGGGTTTTTGGTAAATTTAAGGGTTGCCCTTTGTGAGATAGTTCGGTTTAATAGTGTTTTAAGAGATTAAATTGGGGTTAATTGGTCAATTTTTGGTTCTGGTGATCTCAGAATTGCTTTCACATCGAAAATGAATCAAGTGTGTACCAAAAACTCAAAAAAAAAAAGACTTCGGAAAAAAGATGAAAAATTATTCTGTTGATGCCACACGGCCGTGTGGTAGGCTGTGTGCGACAACACGATCGTGTGATCGATGAAGGCTAGGTCGTGGGCAAGGCACGACCATGTGATGGCCAGAGTGTGGTAGTGTGAGCCACACGGGCTAGGCTAGATCGAGCGTGTCAATTATTGGGCCAGGCCATGTGGGCTACACAGGCAAGGCCAATCTATGCGTGTGGCCTATACAGTCATGTGTGTTGGCCCTCATTACTGAAATTTTCTATAGGGTCGCACGGGTCATCCTAATCGATTGTGGGCCTACCGTAGGGTCAATAAATGCTATCTAACCCTATAACTAAATGATCTGTTAGACTGAAATATGGTTATGAGCATGCGCATGTTTGTTTATTTGTTATCTGTTTATGAAAGCATGCTAAGCATGATTTATTTGTTAATTCTGTATGCATGTTCTGTTACTGAGATTACGATGGGATGATGTATACTGGAGGAAGTGTTTTTAAAGGTAGATTATGCTTAATATCTAGCAGCACAGCTGCATTATATCTAATATGTGACGCATCGGTACAGCGTGGTGTGTAGGGCTAGGTGAGTGTTTTAAACCCTACACGGTGTGTAAGGATGATTGGAGATGGTGCGTAGAGGATGGGGGTAGGATTCTAATGTTTGATTTGCATATCTATATCTCAAATGGGCTCAGGCCCGAATCTGTATCTGTATCTGACAGGGGCCCAGGCCTGATTGTGAACCTGTTTGATTTGTGATATTCTGTATGTGCACATGTTTAACTCTGCTGGGTTACACATTGAGTTTACGTAAACTCACGCTTTTTCTTTTTTTTCGTATAGGTAACCCACAGTCTTAGGCGAATCGGTGCAGTAGAGGACTCGACAGTGACCACCTATTTTACTGTTTTATTATGCTTTGGGGTTATTAAGTTTTGGTTTGAGGTTGTATTTGCTGGGACTCTGGACTCTTTTAAAATTTTGATGTTGGTTTTGGGTTTTGGTTTTACTTATTTATAAGTGTGATGGTTTTCTAAAAATCTTGAATGGATTTTCTGGACACAACGTTTTTACAAGCTTCCGCTACAAACACGTTTTATCTCTAAATGATTATATGAAAGTAAGCTTTGAAATTAATAATAACTCTAAAGGCTAATGAACTAGAAAGATTTTAACTTAACGTCAATGGTTTCTCAACCCATTTCATGTGATACTTCCGGATTCAGCCATAATGTCTAGGCCGTGTTTAAGGTGTTACAATATGATTCAAGTTATAAAATATACAACATGCCAATACAACCCAACCTTTTTCTTATGTTATATTAAGGTGATGTTGCTAATATGGAAATTATTTTTTATATAATAGCAAATGTCTTCTCAACCACATTTCGAAGTTTTGAATGTCTCAAATTAAAAAGTCCGTAAGCTGCCTATGGTGTTTGTGTCTGACACTATTCTCTCAATGGTATTATACCTCATGATATAGTGTAAGAAAAAAAATTTGCATTTGCATAATTAACATCGACCTTATAATATTTAGGTTCATAGTCCAATTAGAGTAGAACTTTAATTATAAAAACTTATGTAAATTTAATTTGGAGAAAGAATTATGTTAGGTTATATCCATTTTTATAAGAAAAAAATTAAATAAATAGTAATATAAATTTTATATATTATAAAATTTATATAATACGTTTTATAAATTATCTAATAACTTTCATAACACAAATAATAAAATTTTTGTCGTAACTTTAGAAAGTTATTTTTTTATAAATAAGTTATGATTGAAAAACTATAATATTATTTATGAATAAGTATATTATTTTTATGATTTATAACAAGAACACATATAAATAAGTTATGTTCATACTTCTTGGCCATAAATTTTTATGATTAAATATATTATATCACTTTCATAACATGTAAATTGTCTTTTTATAATAAACTTTTTTGCCATAAATTTAGCAATTTTTATGATTTAAATAATATAATTTTTGTTATAAAATTATAAAGTAGAAAAACTATTTTTATAATATATATTTTTTGGATTTATAATATAGGAAAAATATTTTTGCCATAACCATCTCAAGGACTCATACATGTTCATATTTATAATATAGTTTGTATAACTTGTATAAAAATATTTTTTAAAATGTGGATTTAAGTGCAATTACTACCATTCTCAACCTCCCCTAATAATTAGAAAGTGTAATTGAGGTGCTAAAATTACACCTAATTTGATAAGACCCACCAGTTACAACAATTATCTAAACATATCACCCTTTTGTAATTACAAGCAATTACACCCGTATCCAATTACTAGTGACTTTCCAAATACTACTAAAATAAAATTATTAATAAAATAAGATGATATTAATAAATGATTATTAATATATGAATAAAGTTTATAAATTTAAAGTAACATATATAAAATGATAATATTTTATAATCAATTAATAACATAGAAATAACTAAACAAAATTTTTAATAAAATAGTTGGATACTTAGTAAGTTATTGATATAATATGATTGCAAAAAATATTGATTTAATACATTAATACTTTTAAAGAAATATAAATATAAAATAATATATAAAATAAAAAAATTTTATAAAAAAATTAATAATATAGAGATAACACTTCATAATGTAGTAATAAATGATTGGGTTCCTTAAAAAAATTATGAGTAAATAAATTTTATAAATTAAAATGGTAATAACTTATATTTATTAATTAAGTACAAAATACATTTTTATAAATTTAACAAACTTTATAACATCTATTTGAAAAGAATATATTTATATTAAAAATTATAATTTTAAAAGATTTCATATGATTAATATAATCACTTATAAATTAAAATTATTATATCAAGCTATTTAATAAAATTTTAGTATAGCAATCTACAATATTTATATTTTAAATAATTCATGTGGAAATACATATTATACCTACATATATGATTAATATAATAAATCAATTATATGCAAAATTTCATGTGTATAAATAATAATTTTCTAAATAAATATACCTTATACTAATTAACATTCATAACTATGTTATGGAATGGGGTCCTCTAATGAATGTTTGTACACAACCCGAAATTATACCCATTGAACATGTTCCTGTTATGGAAATAGTTTTGCCGAGTGGAGATTGAAATTGGGAATTGATAAAAGATATATTGTCACCACTTGTGATTTCATGCATTGCATCTTATAAGCCTCCTTCTGTTAGTGATTTTTTTGGATAAGGTAAGGATAAAAATCACAGGTTTTCAATTTGATCTACTTATTCTTCCATTTGTGGAGTGGAGACGGTTGGGGGTGTAACAGTCCAATTTTCACCCTAGTCGGAATAGTGGTTTTGGGACCACATATCCTAGTCAGAAAAATAGTTAAATAATATTTTCCATGATTATGATGTGTGAATTAGCATATGTGAAAGTTTCGTCTGAAAATTCGATTGTTTGTGTGCTCAATGTGATAAATGGACCTAATCGCGAAAAATGTAAAAATTGCTTGCTACTTGTTAAAAGTGCCTATTTGACTTGGCTTTATAATTTTGAGGTCCTTATGAGGTTATTTGACCATTGAATGAATTAAATGACATAAATGGGCATTGCTTAATGGATTTTAAATGATATTAATAAGGCCATTTTAGTAAAATGTATATTAATATGTAATTAATAATAAAATAAAGCATGAAATTGTTCATTATTTCTCCATGTTGGCCAAATTTACTAAATAAAAAGAATGAAAAACTCAAGCTAGGGTTTCGGCACTTTGATCTTGAATTAAGGTATGTTTTGATCTCGGTTTTTAATAATTTCTACGTTTTTGTAATTGTTGCTTTGTATACTATCAAGCCCATGCCTTAATTTCTGATTTTGATGATGATTTTGAAATGTGCCATGGATAAATTCATGAGCTTTATGTTGTTATATGATGAAATATGAAAGTTTGATGTTGGGTTTATATGTTTTATCTTTGGATTTTTGATGGTTTTGAGTAAAATGGGCTAAATTGTGAAATTTGTAAATTGAGGGACTAAAATGTGAAATAAATGAAATGTGTGGACTTGTATGAGTGCTATGAATATTCAGCCAAGCGTGAGTATATGCAAATTATGTGTATTTAGTGATTTTGTGAATTAGGGACTAAAGTGTTAAAATGTGAAAATGTGAGGGTTAGTTTGAAAATTACCCTAAATATGTGTTTATGGATTGTTTTGAATGAATTTATGATTGAACAAATTAAATTTGAATTTATTTAGCTCAAGAATTAAAGAAAACAGAGTTAGATCGGGGAAAGTTGTCGAGTAACTGATTTCATTCATCCGTATTCGTATTCGTACGAGGTAAGTCGATATACAAATAAGCTTGTTTAAATTGAGTTATTATTATTCATTTGATATTGAATTGTGATGAATGAATGTCTGAGCTAAATATATGTTATTCGAGAAAGTATCGACAGAGTTCCAACGGCTGAAAAGCCCCGTATGAACCTTAGGAATAGTTAGGATACATATGCCATGACATAGGATTCCGTTATCTGATTTCGTGTAAGACCATGTCTGGGACGTTGGCATCGACTTCTGTTTTACGTGTTAGACTATGTCTGGGACATTAGCATTGTATTTGACTTCGTGTAAGACTCTGTCTGGGACAGTGGCATCGATGTTTGATTATATGTTAGACCACATCTGGGATGTTGGAATTGTATATGTTCTCTGAGCTATCCACGTATCCTTATGTTTCCGAACGGTTCAAACGGGCATTCTGAAAAAATGAATAACTTTGTGAAATCATATCGGATACAGGTATGTTTACTTTGTATAGCTTATTTGAGAGTGAAAGGTAAGTATTTGAATATGAGATTTGTGTAAGCATTTGTATACAAAGTATAAATGATTTGATGATACTTATTTGCTTTGAATGATATGTTTATTTGTATATGGCTTACTAAGCTTTTGAAAGCTTACTTTGTGTGTGTTTACATTGTTTTATAGACATCAAAGCTACTGTGAGCTCGGGGATCGTCGAGGACTGTCACCACACTATCGAATCTCATTTTGGTACCTTTTGAAATGTATATAGTAAAGTATGGCATGTATAGGCTAGAAGTACTTTGGATAGGATTTGTAATATTTATATTTAGATATGTGATATGGCTTGATATGGTTGTGCTTATGTTTTGATTTTGGTATATGAAATGTGATGCAAAATGATCTATTTGATGTGCTCATGAATGGCTATGAGAAATGGTAAGTTTGGCAAGTTTTGGTATGAGATTTGATCTTATGTTTTGACACAATTGGGTTGAGTTTATAAGCATGTAAATGGTTGATAATGTTATGGCATGAATGTTGTATAGTTTGGTTTAGAAATTGGTTGAAATTATTGTGTAAATATACTTGGTTTGGTGTTTGTATTTTGACCCAAATAGGGGTGGCAAATTGGCTATTCAAATGGCCTATTTTTTTCCACACGGGCAAAGACACGGGCGTGTGTCTCAGCCATGTGTCACACACGGCTATGTTGCACAGCGGTGTGTCCCCTGGGGTACCCTACAATTGTAAGTCAGGCTCGAGTACGACCAAAACACAATGGCGTGTGGCTAACCGTGTGGCCCAAATCAGATTCGACCACGGCCAAGGCACACGGGCGTGTCTTGTGGCCGTGTGAGCAAGTCAGTATGTACACCCTGTTCCGACACGGCCTAGACACATGGGCGTGTCTATTTCCGTGTAAGGCACATGGCCTATTTACACGAGCTGTGACCTGTATTTATTTGAAAATGTTTAAGTTTTGGAAAAATTAATATGTGTTCGGTTTAGTATCGACTCCTTTCTGATGTATGTTTAAGGTTTCGATGACCTATATATGGGACTTTTTATTGATATTTGATCTTTGATGCTTTGATGATTATGAAATGTATGTTAATTGTTCCAATTCGTCTGGTAATGCCTTTAACCCTAGTCTAGCGACGGATATGGGTTAGGGGTGTTACAGGGGGTGGATAAATCTGGCATCAAATTTGGAATTTACTATGACCTTAAAAGGTAAGAGTTTTTCTTTGGCTAGCTTTTTTCAAATAAGGTCTTTATTAATGAAAGCAGATAAGAAGGTACCTCACTGTTGATGTTAGATGTAAAATTTGTGGACACGTGACAGAGAGCATTAGTCACGTCCACCAACTGTAGGTACATGGTTGGCGATAATCAAGAAAGACAAGAGAAAGGAATTCTTCATTATGAGACTAAATGAGTGGATTAAGATTAACCTGACAGATTTAGATTATTTTGCTAGCGATACGAATGATTGGCAAACCCTCTTTGGTGTTATTTGCTAGCAGCTCTGGATCAAGAGGAATAACTTTGTTTTTAATGATGAATTCATTGAAGGTGAGAGTGTTTTGGAGAAGAGTTACCGGATGATGGACAACTATCTTCAATCCAACTATATGCTACAGAAACGTTCCGAAACCTGCAGATCAGTCAAGTGGATTCAACCTGAGGATGAATGGCATAAGGTAAATATTGATGGTGCTGCTAATAATGTGTCGAGCATTGCTTCTATAGGGGGATTAATTCGTAACCAGTATGGAGTTTGGATTTCTAAGTTTTAAAAAAATGTTTGTTTATGCTCTATTATCAATGAGGAGCTAAGAGATGCTCTAAATAGGGTTCAATTAGCATGGAATTTAGGGATTAAAAAATTGGTGCTTGAGATTGATAATATTAAAACAATTCAGTTAATTAAAACTAATTCAACAGAACAGTATCACTCTGCGGTGCTACGAGCTATAAAGGATCTCTTACAACTTGATTGGAAGATCCATATTAAACATGTGTTTAGGGAGGGTAACAAGGTAGCAGATGGGTTGGCACGAATGGCATCCTCAAGGCTGTTAGGCAAACTAATATATATGCAACCACTGGATGAAGTTCTTCAATTACTACATGATGATTATTCTAGAATGGCTTGGACTCGTCTAACCTAGTTAGGAGTGTCACATCTCAAAAATCGAGTTAGAATAAATTAGATTAGTGAAATGTGAGAGTGGTCACATCCTGATTGTAACACCCCAAACCCGACCTAGACGTTATGGTCGAATTTGGAACTGATACGAAGAAAACTTTAAAACTTCTTTATTATTCGTAAATCATCATAAACCATTGTTACTTAGTATGCCCGATTTGTTTGGAAAACATGTTGATATACTTATTTAATTTAAAATTATTGTTCGTTTACGTCTATCAATTCAAACGAGTATTTTGCAGCGGAGTTTCATAAATCGTTATATTTTTGTTAATTCAAATTGTTACTTCGAAAACCATTATTTCAGAAAAGTTGTTGTTTTCAAAAAAATCCATTTTTATCAATTGTTATGCTAGAAAAACAAAACAAAATTCGAAACTAAAAATAAACCCAAAAAGTTTGGAGAGTCTTAAAGTTACAAAACTAAAAAAAATAACCTAGAAAATTAAACAAATTTTATAAAAATGAAATTTTATGGAAGAGTGGTCACAACTGAGCTTCCGTTGCACCGACCCACCTAAGTCTAAGGGTTATGTAAATAGAACAAACAAACAAAGAGTGAGTTTTGGTAACTCAGTCTGTAACGCATATATAAATAGAAATTCAGATTCAATCTCATGGAAGAACAGACACAGATGTAAGTTTTTTTATAGAATCTGAATTGTACAGAATCATATAGATATAGATATGCATAATCCTACCCCCATTCTCTACACACCAACTCTGACCATCCCAGCACACCACGTGGGGTTTTAAACACCCACCCAACCCTACACACTACGTAGTGTCTATACGTCACTTTTTAGCGTAGTCGCAGTAATACTGCCAGTATAATGGCGAGATATCGCCTCAGAAAAAACAGTTTCTCCTCATAATACAAATCTCGCCCCATAGCCAGATACAGACAGAATGTTAGATAAAACAGATTAAAAGATACCAAAATTAACATATCATGCATGCTTGTATAACAGATATTGCACATGCTTATACATAACAGTGCAGATCATACATACCTTATTTTATAATACTCATATAAATTTTATTTACGTCAATTTCAATCTAATAAAGTAGCAGACTTCATGCCTTAAGGCTTATACCATACATACCGACCCTACGGAAGGCCCACAACAAATCAAGACAGCATGTACAACCCTAAGAAAAAATTCTAAAATTTGGGCCCATATGCCAGTGTGGCTCACACGACCAAAATGGCATTTCCCCTGTGGCCCACACGGCCCAAAATGGCTTAGGGTGTGTGTCGCACATGGCCTACCATACTGCCAGGCACACGGCCGTGTGGCGTCGATAGGCCCTATTTTTAACTTTTTCCGGTCATCGTTTTCTCGAGTTTTCGTTACACATCTCTCTCGATTTCGATGCCAAAACTCTAAACGAATCATCCAAAACCTAGAATCGACCATTAATTCACCAAAATAGTCACTTTAGTCATCACCAAAACAGACACCAAATCGATACATTCAACCTAACATCTCAAATTAATCTCTTACCTTCATATAAAAGTAGCAACCCACCAACAAAGTTAGGTTGCCAGAGGAAAATCCAATGATTCCTGATCCTTACCTAGCCAAGACATGTAAAGAATCAAATTCCTAACTCGCCCTTCTTGCCATATCCAAAAAACACAAACAGCACAAGAAGAAACCAAACCTTAAACTTTACCTTACACCAAGAACCTACCACCAAAGGAATTAACGAAACAGGGAGTAAGATTTCAAAATAAAGTGTTGAAAAGAAATTTTGAAATAGAATTCAACAGATAGTAAAAGAGGAAAGAAAAACTAACGTAAAAAAATAAAATGGAATAAGGGAAAAATATTTTTTTTTTAAAATTGATAGACTTGGGAAAACAATTGTGGAGGGATTTTAGGAGACAAATTAACATCCCACTACTAACCACCTCCTAATAACCAAAATCCCAACATGACCCCACTACTACTACACCACCAACCCACGTGGAAATAAAGTAAATATACCCCCACAAGTCTCGAACTCAAGGCATCGCTCTCCTAATCAAAGCTCACAATCGATGAGGCACACACTCATTTATGACAGAATTTATGAAAATAGAATTAAGAAATCAAGGCGTTAGAACTCTACCCCCTAAAAGAAATTTCAACCTTGAAATTTACCAGATTCAAATAGATGCGGATACTGATGACGGATTGAGTCCTCAGGTTACCATGTGGCTTCCTCAATGCCATGATTTCTCCACAGAACCTTTATCAATGGAATAGATTTCCTCCTCAAAACCTTAATGTCTCGATCCAGAATCTAAACTGAATCTCCCTTAAAAGTCAAATCTGGTCTAACCTCAATCTCCTCAATATGAACAATATGAGATGGGTCCAACCGATACTGCCTTAACATAGAGACGTGAAACACATCATGAATATGGTTTAACTCCGGAGGTACCTCTAACTGATAAGAAACAGGTCCCATACGCTTCAGAATCTGATACGATCCAATGAACCTAGGGCTCAACTTGCCATTATGACCAAACCGCAGAACATTCTTCCATGGCAAAACCTTAAGTAATACACAAACCCCCACATAATGCTTGATGTCCCTCCTTTTCAAATCTACATAAGACTTCTGCCTATCAGAAGTCGCCTTAGGATGATCCTGAACTAATCTAACTTCAGTTTCAGAAACCAACTCAGGACCCAAAACACGTCGTTCACTCAACTCAGTCCAACATAGTGGGGTACAACACTTATGACCATACAGAGCCTCATAAGGTGCCATCTAAATCCTAGACTGAAAACTGTTATTGTAGGCTGCTAATGGCAGAAAATCCTCCCAACTACCTCAAAAATCAATCACACAACTACGAAGCATATCCTCCAGTATCTGAATCACCCTCTCATATTGACCATTTGTCTAAGGATAGAACCCAATACTGAAGTCCAATCTTGAACCGAGTGTCTTATGAAGCTTCTTTCTAAATCGAGAAGTAAAGTGAGGATCTCTATCAAAATAATTGAAACCAAAACCCCATGAAGTGTCATAATCTTAGTGTATTTTGCCAACTTCTGAAGAGAATAATTTATCCGAACAAGAATGAAATGGGTAGACTTGGTCAGTCGATCCATTATGACCCATCCAAAATCCTTCTTAGTAGGTGTTAAGGGCAACCCACTAAGACAGTCTATAGTTACACGTTCCCATTTCCGTAAAGGAATAGTAACTGATTGAAGCAAACCCAAAGGCAACTGATGCTCAGCCTTAACTTGCTAGCATGTCAGACAACGAGAAACAAAATCTGTTACCTCTCATTTTAAACTCGGCCACCAATACAGTTCACGAAGATCCTGATACATCTTATTTCCATTGGGATACATAGCATATGGGCTATTATGCACTTCTCTCAGAATAAACTGTCTAAATCAGAGTTATTCGGTACACAAACCTATTTTCAAAAACATAGAACCCCATCACTATTTAGCCCAAAATCAAATGTACTACCATCCTCTACTTGTTGGAAACGTTGAACTTGAGAGTCATCCCTTAATTGTTTATCTCGAATTTGATCAATCCAAGTTGGCTTAACTTGCAACTCGGCTAACAGACTCCCATCATCAAAGAGACTTAGGTGAGCAAACATCGCCCTTAAATCAGACATTGCTCTACGACTAAGGGCGTCGGCCATCATATTGGCCTTACTGGGATGATACTCTATAGAGCAATTATAATTCTTTAGCAGTTCAATCCATCTACGCTGCCTAAGGTTCAACTTCTTTTGAGTAAGGAGGTATTTAAGGCTCTTGTGATTGGTGTAGATGATACACCTTTCACCATACAGATACTGCATCCAAATATTTAAGGCAAAAACCATGGTAGCCAACTCGAGATCATTCGTCGAATAATTCCCCTTGTGTGACTTAAGCTGTCGGGATGCATAAGCAACAACTTTACCATCTAGCATCAGAAAATATCCCAACTTGACATGGGACACATCACTATATACCACAAACTCTTTACCAAATTCAGGCTATATCAGAACAGGAGCTTGAGTCAAAGCAGATTTCAGCTTTTCAAAGATCTATTGCTGCTCCACAGTCTAGAAAATAGGAGTGTTCTAACGCAACAACTTAGTCAGGGAGCTGCAGTCAACAAAAACCCCTAAACAAATCTCCAATAATAGCCCACTAGACCTAGAAAACTGCGAATATTAGAAACATTCTTAAGCTGTTTCCAATTAAGCATAGCCTCAATCTTTCTAGGATCAACTCGGATCCTCTCTATAGAAACCACATGCCCTAGAAAAATTACTTCCCTTAACCAGATTCACACTTGCTCAACTTAGCGTAGAACTATTTCTCTTGAAGTATTTGAAGAAATACTCTAAGATGCTCATCATGGTCATTTTTGGTCTTAGAGTATACAGAATGTCATTGATGAAGACTACAATGAACTGATCTAAATAGGTTGGTAAACCCAATTCATGAAATCCATGAATGCAGTCAGGGCATTAGTCAACCCAAAGGGCATGACTAAGAACACGTAATGCACATAACAGTCCTAAAAGCAATTTAATAGACATCAACTCCCATAACCTTAAGCTGATGATACCCATAATGGAGATCTAACTTGGAGAACACTGAATCCCCACGAAACTGATCAAACAAGTCATCGATCCTTGGAAGTGGATACTTATTCTTCACAGTTAGCTTATTCAACTGAAGATAGTCGATGCACATTCTTATGGCACCATTCTTTTTCTTTACAAAAAAACCAGTACCCCAACGGAGACATACTAGGACAGATGAACCCACGATCTAAAAGCTCTTGAAGTTGAGTATTTAGCTCTATAAGCTCCTTCGATGCCATGCGATAAGGAGCGATGGACACCGGAGCTTTACTCCTCAGAAGCTCAATATCGAACTCAACTTCCTGACTCAGTAGTAAACTCAGTAATTCCTCGAGAAAAACATCTAAAAATTCCTTAAATATTCAGATGCTCTTGATAGAAGAGTTCATAGAAGTTAAATTACTTACATAGGCTAGATACGCTTTACACCCTTTCCAAACTAGTTTTTTGGCCACAAGAGAAGAGATCACATTGGATAAGTAATCCCACCGCTCGCCGATCATAAGCACCTCCCACCATTTCCAAATATCAGAACTACCCTCTTAGTAGCACCATCCAAACTGACTCGATGCTCCATAAGCCAGTCCATACCCAGAATCAAATCAAATTTTCGAATGGTAGCTTTATCAGATTAGCTGGAAACACGACCCCTTGTACTTCCAAAGGTACATTCCCATACAGTCTATTTACCTGAACAAATTGACCCAACAGACTCAGTACAGAAATCTTACTAGAAGTACTCTCAATTAGAATCCCCAAGTTTACAGAAATAAAACTAGCTACATAGGAGTATGTTGACCCTATGTCTCTCAGCGCAAAATAAGGGGTTTCAAAAATAAAGAACATACGCATAATCACATCAGCGGCATCCCTATCCTCACGGTGTTGAGCAACATATACCAACGCAGGTCGCCTCACCATAGTCTGTTTAGCACCTCTACCCGGTGCTCTATGTCCTTTACCGATACCATTATCACCCTTGGCCAAACCACGGCCCCTAAGCGGCTATTGAACTGCCCTCTAAGGTTGAACAAAACCCGAAGCTGGAGCTTACATTTGATCAGAGTCCTGTGAGCAATCCCTAATACGATCCTCCATCGACCTACATCGTAGATACGCTACCAACCTCCTCCAACACTCTTTCGGATGGTGTTTACCATAGTCATTGCACGATTGAGCCCTAATAGGAGCTACTAGAACTCCAACACTAGAAGGTCCATCAGGTCTGGTACGTTTCTTAGGCCTCTGAACATAACTAGAGGGCTCTGAATACCTCTTATTCTTACCTCACTCTCGATCTTTATTCTAGCGCTCAATGTACTTAACCTCTTCGGTGATCTTCGCCTTGTCCACTAAAACGGCAAACTCCCATTCCTTCTACAGAGCTATCAGAACTCTCAGACTGCCTCTTAGACCATCCTAAAAAAAGATGCATTTCTCATACTTAGACGCCACCACCCCACGAGCGTAATGGCTTAATCTCAGAAATTCAGCCTCATACTCAACCATAGTCCTATCCTCTTGAGTGAAGTTTATGAACTTGAGCCTGCGAGCATCCACATAGCTCGCCCCTACATATTTCCTCTAGAAGGCAGTCTTAAAATACTCCTAATTAATCTGATTTGGCTGAGTACCCTTCTGAACTAATATCCACCACTGGTATGCCTCGTCATAAAGAAGAGATATTGCACCCTTTAATTCTGCTCAGGGGTGCAATCAATGTCATTCATTATCCTCTTGGTGGCCTCCAACTAGTATTCGGCCATAGTTGGGGCGACTCTAATGACGCCCTAAATAGCTAAACACTTTTAGACCGGAGTCGTTCAGTTTCTAACCCGTGGCTCCCAGATCTAGAATGAGGCCCAATGACTCTCTCCAATACTCTAAGTATGGCTTGTGACAATGCGCCATCCCCAGCCGAGCGACTTTGAGTCCCGATCTCAGCTAAAGGTGTAGCTGGTGTCTCATTTGTATCCAAATTAGGCATACTGCCCATCTATGATGACTCAGCTCGAGCACTTTTACAGCACTCGTCGCACCTACGAGTGAAACGACCATGCGTTCTACGAGCACTCATTGTATTCAAAGTTTTATCTACATTACAAAGTTTTATGAATCAGTTTCAATATTTATTGGTAGTATCTTATGCTTCAAATAATTATCGAAAGTAATTTCAAAAAGTTTAGAAATTTCAGTCTCTAACTAATTCAATGCAGTTTTAGTCATTTTAGAGTTTTCTAACTCAAGTATTTCTTACTTATAAGTACTTACAGAATCCGCGCTGAAGGCTCGGTGAATCACATACTTATTTTTCAAATTGCAAAAGTAAACTTTGCTTGAAATCCAATTTTTACAAATAAAATTTCGAACCCAAAATTTCACAGCTCGACTTTTACAACTTGACTTTGATACCACTAAATGTAACACCCTATACTCAGCCTAGAAGTTATGGCCGAATCTAGAACTTATACAAAGAAAACTTTAAAACAACTTCTTTATTATTCGTAAATCATCGTAAACCCTTGTTACTTAGTATGCCCGATTTGTTTGGAAAACGTGTTGATATACTTATTTAATTTAAAATTGTTATTTGTTTATGTCTATCAATTCAAACAAGTATTTTACAGTGAAATTTTATAAATCGTTATATTTTTGTTAATTCAAATTGTTACTTTGAAAACTATTATTTCGAAAAAGTTATTGCTTTAAAAAAAACCGTTTTATCAGTTGTTATGCTTGAAAACCAAAATAAAATTTGAAACAAAAAACAAACCCAAAAAATCTGGAGTGTCCCAAAATTACAAAACTCTAATAAAAAAACCCCAGAAAATTAAGCAAATTTTACGAAAACGAAATTTTACGGAAGAGAGGTCACAACTTAGCTTCCTTCGCACCGACCCACCTAAGTCAGAGGGTTACCTGAACAGAACAAACAAATAGAGAGTGAGTTCTGGTAACTCAATGTATAACGTGTATATAAACAAAAATTCAGATTCAATCTAATGGCAGAACAGACACAGTCTTAAGTTTTTTATAAAATTAAAATTATACAGAATCATACAGATACAAAAATGTATAATCCTACCCCTATCCTCTACACACAAACTCCGACCATCCCAACACACCACATGGGGTTTTAGACACCCACCCAGCCCTACGCACCGCGTAGTGTCTATACGACACTTTTCAGAATAGTCGCAGCAATGCTGCCAGTATAATGGTGAGATATCGCCTCACACAGAACACTTACTGCTCATAATACAAATCCTGCCCTATAGCCAGATACAGACAGAATATCAGATAAAAATATTAACAAATACTAGAATTAACATATCATGCATTCTCATATAACAGATATTACACATGCTTATACATAACAAAGCAGATCATACATATCGTATTTCATAATACTCATATAAATGTTATTTACGTCAATTTCAATCCAATAGAGTGGCAGATTTCATGCTTTAAGGCTTATACCATACATATCGACCCTATGGAATGCCCACAACCGATCGAGAAGACATGTATGACCCGAGGGAAAATTTTTGAAATTTGGGCCCACATGCTAGTGTGGCTTGCCCGTGTGTCCCACACACCCAAAATGGCTTTGCCAGTGTGGCCCACATGGCCCATACACCCTTGTGCCCCACACGACCCAAAATGGCCTAACTCGTGTGTCACACATAGACGTGTGTTGCACACGGCTGTATGGCGTTGACAGGCCCTACTTTTGGCTTTCATCAGTCATCGTTTTCAAACTCCACAAGTCATCTAAAACCTAAAATCGACCATTAATTCACCAAATCAGTCACTTGAACAATCACCAAATTTGACACCAAATTGATACAATCAACCTAACATCTAAAATTAATCTTTTACCTCCAAACAAAAGTAGCAGCCCACCAACAAAGTTAGGTCGCCAAAAGAAAATCCAATGATTCCCGATCCTCACTTAGCCAAGACATATACATAATTAAATTCCAACTCCCCTTTCTTGCTATATCCAACAAAACACAAAAAGTACAAGAAGAAACCAAACCTTAAACTTTACCCTACACCAAGAACCTACCACCGAAGGAACTAACGAAATAGGGAGTAAGATTTCACAATCAAGTATTGAAAAGAAATTTTGAAATAGAAGTCAACAGACAGTAGAAGAGGAAAGAAAAAATATCGTAAAAAAAACAAAATGGAATAATGGAAAAAGAATTTTAAAAAAATGAGATAGGAATTTTAGGATACAAATTAGCATTCCATTACTAACCACCTCTCACTAACCAGAATCCCAGCATGTCCCTACTACTACTACACCACCAACCCACGTGGAAACAAAATAAATATACCCCCACAAGTCTCGAACCCAAGATCTCGCCCTCCTAACCAAAGCTTACAATCGATGAAGCACACACTTGTTTATGATAGAATTTATGCAAACAGAATTAAGAAATTAGGGCGTTACAACTTACCCCTTAAAAGAAATTTCAACCTCAAAATTTACCTAATTCAAATAGATGCAGATACTGACAACGGATTGAGTCCTCAAGTTACCATGTGGCTTCCTTAGTGCCATGATTTCACTGTAGAACCTTTATTAATGGAATAGATTTCCTCCTCAAAACCTTAATGTCTTGATCTAGAATCTGAACCGATTCTTCCTTAAAAGTTAAATTTGGTCTAACCTCAATCTTCGATAAGGCACTGGGTGCTAAACTAGTGTGCTGGTTGGCTTCGTGTATCCGTTCGAGTCTAGGTCATGTTAATAGGGGTAATTAAATAAATAAAAAAGTTAGGTGATTGATATTGAAATGACAAAGTATGTGAATTGGAAATAAAAAAGTGGATTGGAAAAATGAAATGTGAATTATGTTGTGAACATAAATGTGATATATGAGTCATGCACTAATGGATTGAATATGGGTTGGTTTGTGCCATTATATAAGTGAATTGTTAATTGATCTATGAAAAGTTATTTATATAACAAGTGATGTAAATTGAGATATATGTTAAAACCAACTAAGTATGAATACATGTGAAACTTGAGCATAACATGAAATAATATGGTAATATGCATGAAATCAAAATAGTGATATCTTGTAATTACATGTTTAGATAAATAGTATGATTGTATAATTCAATTTGAGTATTCATGTATCATATCATGTTTTTAAATGTTCAGATTATAAAAATATCACTAATTTTTACTCAGCGTGAGGTTTTGCTTTTTGTGCGCAGGTTAGGTACTTCTCTTTTGATCGTCGACTCAGCATCCAACAACGATCCCAATCTCAAGTGTGGTGATGTTTTGTAATGGCATGTACCTAGGATGTCTTTGGTTGATAGTTTTTTTTGTGAATGTGATGTAAATTTAGGTTATAGTATAATAATGGACATTGTATATAAGTATATGTTTATTTTTGAAGCCATATGTTGATATGTTAGTTTGACTCAAGGCTTGATATGAGTGTGTACAAATTTAAGCTTGATTTATCAGATAGCTATATGATAGGCTAAAATGAGTGATTTTGGATTTCATGAAACTTTGATTTAGATAATACCTTGTTGATGTGTTTTGATGATATAAATGTGGCACCAATGAGGGTACATTAGTTAGCACCTAGGATGGTTATTTTGACATGTTTTGAGTATGTTTAATTGTATTTTCAATAGGATAAATGATTGGTATTTGAGTTTCTTAATGCCCAAGCAAGTAGGAAATGGTAAACTTGAGTTTTAAGGTACATTTTTGGTGTGCATGGCCTGGCCACATGATCGTGTGTCACACACGGGTAGCACACACAGGCATGTGCCTTGAACGTGTGGTATAATTGCATAGTGTAGTGTCACACATGGGTTGACACATGGCCAGGGACACGTCTGTGTGGCCCAATCCAGAGAGTTACATGGGCTAAGACACGACCGTGTGTCTCAAGTCAGTGAGTTACACGAGCAAGGACACGGGCTGGGACATGACCATGTGTCCCTAGTTTGAAGGTTACAAGGCCTGAGACACAGGCGTGTGTCTCAGCCATGTGAGGCACATGGCCTGGCTAGACGGCTGTGTAACCTTTGTATCCAAATTTTTGTAACTATTTCCTAGACTTTCCAAATGATTTCAATTTAGTCTCGAGTTGTTTTTTAGGTGTTTCTTGGGGCTTGATGGTCAATATAGTGATGGCGTGTGTATGTATGAATGGTTTATGTCATGCTTATGATATTGAATGAAATTAGGTATTAATGTTTCGATTGTATAGTAATGCTCGTAACCCTAATCTGTGACGGAGAGAGGTTAGGAGTGTATATATTAAGTCAAAACCTAAAAAATAAAAAGAAAACTATAGAAAAGATGCTGATATGGTTGAAAACAAGCTCCTCAAGTGTATCAAGGAAGCCTAATTTACCATATCAAATTACGACAGATCGGTAATTAATATGAGTAATAAAATGAATTTTCAATTACAATTACAATAATGGTTAAGAGGAGGTGGCGAAAGGTTTTGTTGGTGATGTTGATGATGAATAGTGAAAAAGAGTTCACTATGTTTCTAAAAGAAGGGAAAAAGACTTAGTGTTACAGGAAAAAGTCAAGAGGAAAACCTTTTTAATTACCTCTATATCTGATCTGCCAAGTCAAGTTCTCCAAAACATCCCAAGAGTGAAGCTAACCTAAGAACCTTGCCATATTTCGAGATTACTTCCACTTCTTCTACTTTGGTGAAGTGGTACAATGTGAAACATCTTTTGTGGATCAACTCTTGAAATGCAAGACAATGATTGTTCTTGGATGAAAGATGTTCTTGAACAATATTTATTTTGACTTGTTACAAATGTAAATTATTCTCAACATAGTTGTTCTGTGGTGATGTTTTCTTGGTAGAGCTTGTTCTGAATAATGACTCTTTCACCAAAAAAAAAAGAAAACACAATTTCTCTAAATACAAGTTGTTCCAAACAACGGTTGTTCTAAACTTAGCTATTCCTAAAATGTTATTATTCTAAACAATAGTTATTCCAAACTTTAGCTAGTCTAAACAATTATTCTCAAATAACTACATTGGATGACAATTGTTCTAATTAAAGTCTTGTTTTGAATAAAGCTATTATAGACATAATCGTTCTTGAACAACATTTTTTTAATAACAATTATTCTAAATAAGAGTTGTTGCTCCGGAAGAGATATTAAATGAAATGACGATGCTAGTTGTTCCATGCTTGGTAACACAATTTCCTAAAATATAATATTATTTATCTCAAAGAAGAGATAAAATATTAGTAGACAAAATTGAATATTTAAATTTTGCCCCATATTTAAGGATTCTTAGAAGAAGAAGTTCTCATACAAAAAACTTGTAGTAAAAATAAATAAATAAATATATACTCATAAAAAAATTTTCATGGTATGTGGAAAAAGAAAAAAAAAAGAATTTCTCACTTTATTGCCCCTACATGAATCTTTTATTTTGATAAGAGAGAAGAAAAAAAATCATCTATAAAAGTAAAGTGTATTATGGAAAAACATGATATGTTTTCTCTAAAAAATTGAGAATAGCGTTCTAGAACGTTATCTAAAATGTTTAGAATAATAGTATATAAAAATAATAATAAAATTCTTCGAAAAGCAAGATAATGTTGGCGCTAACTTCCATGGCTGAACCTTGATCGTCTGGTTCCTTTACATATTCTACCGCTTCATCTTTCCCTTTTTTAGTTTCCATGGATTTATTTTGTTTAGTTTTTCTTTTCCAAACAATTTTAGTTTAGTATTTTTATTCAATAAAGGTAAAAAAGAATTGCTTACATGTAAAGATGACATGTAAAAAAAATTTGATGCGGTTTGTTTTTATTGGTTAGGCCAATATCTTAGGTGGTGAATAAGACCGATGATATAATTTCCCGTAATAGGGAGTCAAATAGTAGTAGTGCCAATAATGCTAAGATTTCATAAATGATATTGGTCCATTTTAATGGAAGATTTCAATACTATATGCTTTCTCAGTATTCAAAATCGATTTGACTATATCTTTTACTAAAAAAATGTATTTCAAAGGTAATTAAATTTCATAATGAAATTTTTTGTTGCAATGTGAGTCTTTATTTTCTATCCCTGCAATGCCATGTTTTCTATATAAAAATTATTTGAAATATGTTATGAAATTAATAATAAAGAGCGTAAAAGAACTATGAGAGTAAAGAGAAATACATATTTTTATTAATTAATAAATATATTTATAAAACTTCCCAAAAATCTATATTTATAGATATAAGAAATATAAATTAGAGTCCTGATTTATATTAAACTTATCTTGATATTTGTTGGGACGAACACGAACTATGCAACGAACATGAATGAAAACCGAGAAAATTGGACACAAATATTTTCGTGGAAAACCCCCTTCAAAGAGGATAAAAAACCACGAGTAAAGAAAACTTCACTAAAACGACATAAATTGAAAAGTGGAGTATAAGAAACAAATAAACCTGAACCCAAAATACAAAGTTTTCTCAAAATTCCAACAAACTCTCTTAATTTTTTTGTTGTTATTCTAAACCATCTAGGGTTTCTAAGAGGCCTATTTATAGGTTGGATTTCGTGTACAAATGTGACTAAAACATCTCTAGAATAATCAAAGTTAGATTGAGAAAATATATTAGAGTTTAACTAAAAGAAGAAACCAGGTTAAGTGGGGAATACGTTGCCACGTCATGATGTCACATTCGGCTCATTGGGACACTAGGCATTGCGTCATTGGGATGATGGGTTCTTCTTTTCAAGATGTGGTGTAACACCCCTAACCCATATCCATCATCGAAATAGGGTTACAGAGCATTACCCGAGTTTACATTTTAAAACTATCAAAAATTTTAAACATTTAATATCATAACATCAATCATAGCAAAGTCAATCAATAACATACATATTATCCTTTATACAAGCCTTCGAGGCCCTGAAAACACATTAGAAGCAAGTTAGGACTAAATCAAAAACATATAAAAATTTTAGGAAAAAGATAAAATTTTTCAAACTATAGGGTCACATGGCCGTGCGGCCAGGCCGTGTGACTCAACGGCTGAGACACATGCCCGTGTCTCAGCCCGTGTGGACATTCAAAGTGGGGACACACGATCGTGTCCCAACCTGAGTCCGTGCCCGTGTAACTCTCTGACTTAGGTCACACGGCCAAGCCACACGTCCATGTGTCAAGCTGTGTACCCTTCGAAATGGCTTCACACGCCTGTGTGCCAGGTCGTGTGCTAGGCCGTGTAACTACCTAACTTGCAACCTTTAATAAGCTGCAAGGGACACACAGCCATGTCGCCTGGCTGTGTGTCACACACACATGCCCGTTTGGATAAAAATATGTTATTTCCAAGCCACTTTTCTCACCCATTCATGCACATACCTACAATCAATTTTCCACATATAAACAAGCCTTCAAGTTGCACTTAAAACATGCATAATAAAGCTAAATCAATATGGCATACAGTCATACAACCAATATGCCTAAAGGGCTCCTCTAACACAACAACTAACATGCATAACCAAATACCTAGTTTAGCCAAAACTTACCATATTAAGTCCACAATTATATGTACCAAATTTACCATTTAACAATTAGCATCATAAATACCAACTATGTTTTTCATACCAAAGTGACCATGTTCAACTTCTATCATCTAAGCATCATAAAGACTATAAAGTCATCTATCATAAGGTCATATACATATATCAACATATCAACCATTTCAATCATTCAAGAAACCAAATTTACAAGCCAAAACATAATAGCTAAAACATCAACCAAAACACCTATACATGTCATTATAACCAAAACTTAGAAATACCAAAATCTACTGATTTAGCCGCTGGATAGTGTGATAGATCTCTGAATAGCTTCCAAACCAATCGAGTTTTCGATAATCTAAAAAGTAAGAGAAAGAAAATCGTATAAGCAATGAATGCTTAGTAAGCTAGTATAAACTTTAAATAATACAATAATCCATTTCAATAAGAACTTTATAAGTCGTAAATAACCCTATACCAATGCCTCAAGGCTTATCAACTATATAACTATAAATTCACAAATGAATAAGTTCAATAACATCCCGAATAACATAATACGGTCTCATAAGTTGAATTACATAATTATCAGTCTTTTTCTCAAACGGTGAACCATTTCCTTTACTTACTTACCAATCCATTTACTTAACATAAATTTAATTACATTATTAACTCATGAATTAGTGTATTTATTCATGAAATAAGTAAATTCACCTATAGCAAAAGTAATTTTCCTTTTTTACAAGTAAGTCCTTTAACTTGACAATTCTTTTATTTCATCACATTACATCTTAACTATGCACTTATCATTTCATTACCTATTCTCACCCATTTCATTTGCATACACATAAGACATAAACATAACATTAACCATAGCCACAAGCTAGTGCATTTGAACATAACCCTTTTAGAATCAACTATATGATAAATCATTTCATAAGAAATTACACACTTTGATTCTTACCACTTTTCATGAACATAAGCATCTTTCCATTTGTCATTTACTATTTCAATACATAACTTTAAAACTAACATAATATAATCCAACTGCTAGCTTGGCACAAGCCTAAGCATCATTAACCACACAAGTTAGTGATTAAACACAAAACTTAGCAATATCATCACATGGTAAGATAAGGTACATAAACATAGCATCACTTAAATCATACTTTTCATAATCATCAATACTCATACTTGGATCAACAAAAATTCATACATTTTCATATGTTCTTAACTTAGCTTTCAATACACTTACTGTTATTTACCTTTTTATAACTGTTTAACTAGTAACTTGACCCAGATACTTGGATAACTACACCATATTAGGGGCACCATAGATGTACAACAAGGGCACCAAAGTGCAATAAGGAGCACGAATGTGTGATCAGAGGCACCAAAGTGCCAACAGGGGCACCGATATGCATTCAGGGGTACCGAAGTACAAACAGGGGCACGTAAGTGCAATTAGGGTATAATTTATGTAATCAGTTAACTAATTAACTATAAAATAATAATACATATGGAAATTCAATTATAAAATTTAAAACTATGAACTTACCTAGCTAAATTGCATAAATGTCAAAGTATAGGGGCATTTTGGTAATTTTTATTCTCCTCGATTTTCCACCCAGTCTTGATCTAAATTAATAATTTCATTCAATATATTAATTTAGATAGTAAAATAATGTATTTTTTGAAATTTATTATTTTTTATATTTTTACAAAATTGCCCCTAAATTTTTACTTTTATTCAATTTAGTCCATAAGCCCAAAACATGCACATTAACCATTTTTAATGCCAATTTATAATAGCCAAATATTCATGGCACCCATATCAGCCCTTATTTGCAACAATTTCACATAAAATCCTTGAACTTTGATTATTTCAACAAATTAGTCCCTAATCGATAAATTTTCAAAAAATCACTTAACAAAATACTTTTAATTATCAATCAAAATTTCAAATTCATCATTTAACATAAAAAATCACAAGATTCATCAATGGAAACATTCAAAATCTTTAACAGTTTCAAAATCGAAGGTATGGGCTAGCTGGACCTAGCTGCAATGATTTCAAAAACATAAAAATTACAAGAAACCAATCAAAAACGACTTACCAATTGTTGCTTGAAGCTAAATGTGGGCTAAGTTTCTTCTCCCTCTTTTAGTTTCGTCTAAGTGATGAAGAAGATGGATGAATCACCTTTCATTCTTTTTATTATTATTCTTTTACTTATTTAATTAACATATAACATATATTATAATGTATTATAATTTAATAAACATATTTTTTAACTATAACCCTACTAACCATCTATCACATTTTAAAAATGGTATATTAACCATGCAAGTCCATATACTTTCATTCATTAACCCATTTAATCACTCAAATCAAATAGTGATAAAATTTTACATCTTTTACGATTTAGTCCTTTTTAATTAATTAACTATCGAAATGTTACAGTTTTTCAATGAAAATTTAATACCATATTAATGACAATTTGTAAATATTTATGAAAATATTTATGGCTTGGTTTATAGAAACGAGGTCCCTATACATCATTTTCTAAAACCACTTGACATTAGGGTCATACCACTTGAACCTAATTGTTCTTCCAGCATAAATTACCAATTCAAATTTTATTTTAACACTATAACTGAATCATGAATATTAAATAATAATATTTACGGACTCGCTCATCAAATTTGTGGCCCTAAAACCACTATTTTTGACACTACTGGAAAAATGGTTGTTACATGTGGTGTGTCTTCTCATCGAGACATCGGCTCTTCCACATCATGACGTCAGTTCTGTTTCATTCAAAATGTGAGGCACACTCTACAAATCTCCACCTTGACTCGTATTTCTGAAATGCCTTCTTTGTCGAGCCTCGTCAAGGGCCTAATTTGATATTTGTTTAATGCTTGTCAAGTTTAAGCAATGCCCAAACTTGTAAATTGGAAGACTCTTTGTCATCATGTCTTCTGGATTGTTCTTTGTGCTAATTTTCTGAATCTGAACACCTCCTTGAGTGATCACCTCTCGAACAAGTGGTATCAAATATCTATATGCTTTGTTTGTTTGTGATGCATATGATCTTTCGTGAAATGTATAACATTTTGATTATCACAATACACGAAAATTTTTTCATTTTTATCAACCAACTCCCTGAATAGTCCTTTCAACCAAAAATGGCTTCTTTCACATCTTTTGTGAATGCCATGTGCTCAGCTTTGGTAGTTGATAGAGCCATAGTGGCTTGGATGGTGGCTTTCCAACTAATAGTCTAATTTTAGAAGGTAAATAGATAACTTATAAGAGGCCTTCTTATGTCTTTCTCAAGCATAACCTGAATCTACATGGTTGACTAGACCTTAAGAACATCTTCTGAATTCTAAACAAATGTTGGATGTACCTTTCAAATATCTTAGAATCCACTTAACAGCTTGCCATTGTAATTTATCGGTTTGG
Organism: Gossypium hirsutum; assembly: GCF_007990345.1. Taxonomy (NCBI): domain Eukaryota; kingdom Viridiplantae; phylum Streptophyta; class Magnoliopsida; order Malvales; family Malvaceae; genus Gossypium; species Gossypium hirsutum. The sequence continues at coordinate 77,703,422 of NC_053436.1, forward strand.
TCATATATCTACTTACTACACTAATAGCATATGAAATATTGGGATGAGTGCAAACTGTTGCATACATTAAACTTTCGATTGCACTGGAATAAGGAACCAATGACATATACCTTTCTTCGTTTTCAGTTTGGGGTGAGTTTGAATAAAAATTGAAGTTGGCAAACTTTACTGGGAAATTTTGGAAAATTTCTAACCACTGAAAAATTAGTTGAGTTTCAAATATGCTTTGGTTAATATGGAACTGGTTGGTTCCATAGTGGCAGAAAAAATGATTACCGATGGACAACTATATGAGCTATGGAAAACATACAAGAGGAGTTACAAATTTGGGTGAGAAGGGATATTCCTATTAAAAGAATTCTTCTCAATTATGTTTGCAAATTTCTTCCCCTCTACGTCGTCTTCTTCGGTTGTTCTGATGAAGAGAAAAATTTGAAAGAGCTCTACATGGAGTAGTAGTCGAGAGATTTGAAGTCTGGAAGTAGAGAATTTAAGAAACTGGTAAGCTTTCTTGTCTTTATTTACTGGTGGAATTAAAGGATGAATGGGAGTAAGGATTTCCTAATAAGTTTTTGTATAAAAAGGTTCTGGTTTTTTTTGTTAAAATACATTTAATTTAACCGATAGATGGTTATCGTACTTAACTGCCAGGATGATGGAGGCTTTGGCATTTGGAAAAACTAAGTTGACGAGGATTATGAAGTTCAGGTGAGTTTTTGTGCTCAGCCTAAAGTGTTTGTTGATATTGCACTATTTGAATGGTATGTGTCTGAGTGTGTTCTGAGTCTATCTAAATCTGTTGTTATGTATGTAAATGGTAAATAAGCATGCTGAGTATGAATCATGTCGAGTAAGTATGTACACTAGATGTTATATGATTATGAATTTACTAAGTAATCAATGGCATACTATATGATATAGTAATATGTGCAATGAATTAAGTGATATGCATGTTTCTTTTATGCGAAGTAAGGAGGGAGTTACTATAATGTGTTAGTTGAAAATAGGAAATATGGGCGTAATGGAGGAATAGGTGGATTGAAATGGAGATTAAAGGGAGTTTGGGCAGCATCGCAAAATGATATCTATTGGCTCACTAGAGGAACATGGTGACGACAATCTATCGACTCTATGGAGTTACATCACGACGGTAGTTATCAGCTGGTCCTTCAAGGTGACACCGTGTAAATGGTTCATATGTCCTTCGGGGTGACACATCAAGAGCGGTTTTATTGATTCTTCAGAATCGAAAGTCTACCAGGACAATAAACATGGGATTACACTATGTAATACCATAGCTAAGCTATGATAACATATGAAGTCCGCCAGGAAAATAAACATGGATCATACTATGTAAGACTATAACAGGGCTATGGCAACAAATGAAGTCCGCATGATAGTGAACTAAGAAGCCCACCAGGGTATGAAAGGAGAATTCACTATGAGAGTCGTGTGGCAAGTAGTATGACAAAATAATCGTAGGCGTCTGAGAACGTGGGCATATGAGATAATAAGGGAATTCGCCAAAATGCATCAGTGAGTGGAGCTTATGGAAACGCCTTAACGTAGGTATGTGTGAAAGGAAGGAGAAACTCTAACGTATTGGCAAATATAGTAACTGCTCTTGGAGATCACCTGAGTTGATGCGAAACCTACATTGCCTAAGAAAAATGGATTATCGCGATTGAAATCCTAATTGGTGATCGCTAAAGAGGTAGTCAGACAGATGGGTAGTCCACTAAAGGACCACATGGAAGAGAATGTTCATAGAAAGTTGATTGATCAATAAATTCCACTAGAGACTTATAGAAAAAAAAGATGTTCGGATAGAAATATGTAGCACGAGAAGTCCGCGAGGACTATCTAATGAGTAAGGCCATTGAGGACCACTTTGGGTGGAAAATTTTTGAGAAATAACGGAAGAAACAGAAGCCCACCAAGATTATATAACACGGGGAAGAACATGTGGGACTACCAAATATGGAAACTATTGGATCTGATGCCTTAAGTGTAGTATTTTCGTTTAAGTACACTTATAATTTTTCTGAATAGATTGGTTAATAAAACAAATTCATTGATTTCATTAATATACTTTGTATAATTGTCCTCACATGGATTTTGCATGCAAAGTAAATGTTGCTCACTGGTTGTCCAATGTTTAATTAATACTAAGCAGTATTACATGGTCGGATCATAATACAGAAAGATAGCTTATATTAGTAGACAAACCTAAACATGTCCTTAGTCTAATCGAAAATGAGCAAACTGATTGAAAGACTAATATGTCGTCTATCAAGTCCAAATAAATGCTTTTAATTTTGAATATATTTGAATTTAAAATGTTGAATTGAATTTTATGAGTATATATATATATGATGGCCGAATGGTTATATACATGGGAGCAATGTTTACAAGTTCGTTTCGATTGAGTTATGATGTTTGAAAGCCCCGTATGAACCTTAGGAATAGCTAGGATGCATATGTCATACCATAAGATTCCAATATGTGATGTGCTAGTAAGACCATGGCATCGAAATATGTGTGCGAGTAAGACCACGTTTAATACGTTGGCATCGATATGCGACTCTGATATATGTGTGCGAGTAAGACCCTATCTGAGAGGCATCGATATGTAATTTCATGTAATACCACGTCTGGGACTTTGGCATTGTATGATATATGTGATTATCCGAGTATCCTATTCAATTTTGAATATTTCAACGGGCAATGATAAGTTGTGATCGAATGTGTAAAATAAGCTAAAATAATCAAGTATAAGTTAGTTGATTACTTATTTGAAAGTAAGGTAAGTTGGCTATTTGATATGTGATGCAAATTATACAAGTTACTAATGTAAACATATATACATTTGTGTAGTATATTCGGGTATATACTATGTATATATATGTGATGTTATATTTTGATTCATGAGTATATGTATATGAGTGTAAATGTACTTGGTTATATAATGACATTTTGGCTTTGAAATTGAAATATACTTTGTTAATATATATATATGTACATTTGACCATGAATAAGTTTATATGTGAAAGTATATGTTTTACATGAAATTGTAAGCTTGAGATTTAATGTGATTATGATAGTATAATTTGGTTTGGTTTAAATGAGTTGATTATGTCATTAAGTTGTTTATTTTCTTATGACTTACTAAGCTATGTTAGCTTACTCTGTGTGTTTATATTTGCCTCTGTTTTATAGATTTTGGAGATTAGTTATGAGCTCGGGGATCGTCAGCAAAGTCCATCACACTATCGACTGTTTTTGGTATTTTATAATTTTAAACTTGAACTTATGGCATATATAAGCCAGGTATATTTGGTTAAGTTTGAAGTATGTATATATTAAGCCATGAGAAAATGGCTAATATGTTATGTGAGTATATGAAACTTTAGTCAAGTTTATATGTGCTATATGCTTTGGAAATGGTTGGTGATTTTTGGATGTATAAGTGGTTGATTCGGTTGTGATTTATGCATAGATAAAAGTATATGTGAATTTGGTTGTTATGATTGATTAACATATTATTATGTGAATTGGCATTAAAGGATATTTGGTTATGTTCGAACATGGTAGAAATATATTTTGATATGCTTATTATATGGTATATAAGATTTGTGTTTTGGATATATATTTATATTTGGTTAATGACATGAATAAATTATAAATAGCTTTAAATAAGCTTATTTATTGGAGAATGGATGTTTTTGAGTTGTGGTTTGTAAATGATGTCAATTATAGTGTCAATTCGGCTATGCTTTAGATTATATTGAAAATATGTATTCATGGAATTTTTTAATACATGATTATACGGTTAAACCTAGCTAAAATATGGTTGTATGCTTAAAACATGTTTACCATGAATTTGCTATTTAAGTTTGGTCATGAATGGCAATAAGTGAACAATATTTTTAAAATTCATATTGAAGTTTTTTTGAATGACCGAATGTTGACTATTTGTTTGTTAATGAGTATGTAATTTTAGGCATTTTAATTAGCATAAGAAATGAGTGTACTTTTTGGTGGTATTTGTACTTAAAATGGTTTAATTTATTATGATCTTATGCGTATGATCTAATGACTAAAAAATAGGTATGTTTAGTCTTTAATGATGAGTGTTTTAAATGAAGTTTATAAAAATGTATGACTATTGTCGTATGGATGTTTTAATTTGCATTAATGTGCAAAGCATGTAATTTCATTTTGACTATTACTAATGCCGCATATGTAAGTGGTTTTTTTTTAAAGTTGTGTAATATGGCTTATTTAGTTTTTAAGAATGTGTATGTATATTGGTTAAAGAATGTCATATTTGATAGTTGGCAAAAGAAGTAGACATATTGGCATACATTTGATGAATAACTGTAATGTTACATATTGAAATGATATGTGATTTGGTGGCTATATGCATAACTACATAGATGATATTAGAAGTCTGCTTGACCATATTGATAATAATTAATGCTATGTAAATTAATGCATAATATGAAGTGAGTAATATGTTAAAAATTTGTGTTATGATTTGTGTATACAATGTGCAAATCAATGTATGTTTTAAAATGGAAATTAACTATATGCTCTTTATAAATGAGTTTGACTTGTGTGAATATATGAATGTTTGGAATTGCGCTTTTGTTCGGTAATGTCTCGTAACCCTAATCTACCGACGGATATTGGTTAGGGGTGTTACATGTACTCATTCTCTAGTGTTGATAGAATTCCTTGGTCTTTATCCTATCCAAATTTTACTTGTTGCATCAAATATCACTTACCACAATTGGTCATGCCTCCAACTTTTTTTTAACAATGAAGCAATGAAAAATGGTATTCAAACTTGATTCCAAACTTAAAACCAAATCCAAAGCTTTTCTATCCTAGTAGATTTCATAAGGTAGGACGAGGTAGTGGAATAAACTGAGTTCATAAACTATAGGGAACAATCAAACCTACTTGGAAGCATTGATATTTTCACGCACCTCACTTTCATTTGCAAAAGTAATGATTGAACTACATGAAGCATCTATGCTTGATCCTACTCTGAATCACAAACACTTAGGCAAAATTAGTGAAATTTGCAAGTAAACTATACAGATTTTATTACCCATTTATCGAACAAGGAGTTTGGTTTTACTTTTTTATTGCAGAGGCATTTCTGAAAATTTTGATTCTAAAACCACCAAGATGTTATATGATACTTCAGGAATTTTGGCTTATGGTTTATTATGTATTAGATACTAAGATGTTTCACAAAATTAGTATTTAACAATCACATCACTGTATACGCTTTTTTTGGTTTTTTGGACATTATATTCACTAATTACCAGCTATTTTTCCCTATTTTAAGATGTTACAGCTATTGTTAACTCAAACTGCATGCTAGATATAAGGGCTCCTCCTATGAAATTGACATCAAAGTTAAGGCGAAGCACAAAATCTACCATAAAACAAATTAAACCACCCCATCTACATAACAAAAAAGCCAGGAATAGAAAGTGATCTCTTGATTCTGAAATAAATTCAACAAACTTATATGGAAGAGTAAAGTTTGTCAAGGAAGATAGCTAAAGGTGAGCCTGGTGGAATCAATCTTCAAGTATCAGCCATCACCCACAAGTATGTATAATATTGCATGAAACACCAAAGACTGTTCCTGCTTACCTCCCATTTTTAATGCTAAGCTTGTGTTAAAAAGAAAAAGGATTCATGAATGGCATGCATTGATGCATACCTCTGAGGCCAGGGAAGCCTTGCTTCTTATTCTTGACACCAGTGATATCCTGTGAAAGAGAGAAAGATAGGAAATGAAACAGCAGCATGTAAATTTTGCCTGAGAAGAGAATATATGTGACGGTAAGGAAAAAAGGGAAGAAATATTATAAGAAGTTGAAGAACGGAAGAAGAAGAAGACTTACCTAGATGAAGAAGGAGATGGAAAAAGTTGAAGAATGGAAGAAGAAGAAGAGACTTACCTGGATGAAGAAGGGGATGGAAAATGTCTTATAGAAATGAAATCAGTAAGACATTTTCCCTAAATTGTAGATCATTTTACCCGTGTCTAGGAAATCATTTCCAAATGTAAAAAGTTTTCAAGCTTCTAAACACCGTAAAACCAGGAAAACATTTTTCAAAAAATGTTTTTCTGGCTTCCAAACGGAGCCTAAGGTTATAAACCATATGTTTTGGTATGTTTTTGGCTTAAGGAATGACATGATTTGGTATGTGTCACAAGCATGAAATTGTTGTTAATGAAATGGCACGAAGTTTTAATGTTTTGGTTGTGAATTGGTTGAAAATTTGGTATAAAATGTTGTGGATTTGATGCTTATAGGGAGGGCCCAAAATGGGTGGCAAATTGGCCTTGTAAATGGTCTATTTTTGCCCACATGGGCAGAGACACGGGCGTGTGTCTTAGCCGTGTTGCTTGAAGCCATTTCGAAAGGAGCCTAGGCAGACCATACGATCGCACACACACGGGAATGTGCCAAGCCATGTGGCCAAGTCAGTTTTGACCATGGGCTTGACACACAGGTGTATGGTCAGCCATGTGGCTAAGTCATTAGCCTCCCTAATTTTCACACGGCCAGACACACGGGCGTGTCTGGTGGCCGTATGGATAAGTCAGTATGTATGCCCTGTTTTGACATGGCCTAGACACATGGGCGTGCCTAATGCTGTGTGACGCACACGGCCTGTTCACACGGGCGTGTGACCTGTATAACTTTGAAAAATTGTTTAAGTTTTAAAAAGTTTTGTATTTGTTTAGTTTAGTCCCGACCTCTTTCTAAAGCATGTTTAAGGTCTCGATAACCTATATAAGGGACTCTATGATAATGTTTGATTATGATTGTGGATGATGTTTATGAATTATTTGTAAAATGTTTTGATTTGTTCAGTAACGCCTTTAACCCTAGTCGGGGAACAGATACAGGTTAGGGGTGTTACATTTGGTTGGTACCAAAGCTATAGTTTAGTGGATTCTAGGACTAACATAGCGTATGTAAGTCTAGCTATACATGTCATATTTACGAACTGTAATAATGTGATGAATCCTAGCAATAAAAATGTGTTTTTATATAGCAAATGGATCCCGAACGAGCCGTAGCTGACGGTGTTAAGAGTAATATGCCTGCTCCTAGTCAAAGGACAGCGCCATCCGAATCTAGACTGGTTACTAGTAGTCATGACGGAGAGGCTAATTAAGCCTTCTATCAAATGATGAATGATTGGTTTACCCAATATATCCAAAGTAATCTGACTATGCCACAACCTTCACCTCTAGTCAATCCTCCACAAGTCCCTTTCATGCCACAAGCTAATTCAATCCAGTTAGGTAAGCCACTGGTTGATAAGATTAGAAAATATAAGGCTGAAGAATTCCGTGCTACTACGAATGATGATGCCGAGAGAGCCAAGTTCTGGCTAGAGAATACGAAAAGAGTATTCGATGAATTGTCATTGACTCTGGATGAATGCCTTAAGTGTGTCATTTTTCTTCTAAGAGACATAGTGTATCATTGGTGGAAAACACTGATATCTGTGGTTTTGAGAGAGCAAGTCACCTAGAATTTCTTTCAAGTTGAATTTTGAAAGAAATACATCAGTCAGAGATTCATTGATCAAAAATGCAAAGAGTTTCTTGAACTGAAACAAAGCCGTATGTCTGTTACAGAAAACGAACGAAAATTTGTAAGATTGAGCCAGTATGTACGAGAATTTGTCTCGACCGAAGCAATAATGTGTAATTTGAAGATAGTTTGAATGAAGATATCCACTTATCAGTCTAAATTTTGGAAATAAAAGAATTTGTTGTGCTTGTTGAACGAGCCTGTAAAGCTGAAAAACTTGGGAAAGAGAAAAGAAAAGCCGACTTTGAAGCTAGAGATGAAAGAAAGAGATCCACAAGTAAACCATTTCAGTTAGCAACAAAGAAGTTTCGAGATGATTATAGCTATTCAAAGGCTAATGTGGGACATCCGAGAACGCATTCGAGTTTCAGAGCTCCAACTATTTCTATTGCAAGTGTTGAAAATGTCAGATCGGAGCACATCGAGTGTAAACATTGTGGTAAAAGACATCCCGGTAATTGTAGACTGTATGATCAGGCTTGCTTTAAATGTGGATCATTAGATCACTTTATCCGTGATTGTCCCGAGTCTGTTGAGCAAGAGATTGTGCAAAATCTGAGGCCAAATGGCAATACAGCTCGTGGTAGACCATCCAGAAATATGATAAATGTGAGTGGTAGTCAAAAAGGGACTAAAGATACTACTATTAAATCCGAGGCTCGTGCACCTGCCAGAGCTTACGCCATTCGAGCTCGTGAGGATGCTTTGTCTCCAGATGTTATTACTAGTACTTTTACTCTTTATGATACTTCTGTGATTACATTGATAGATCTAGGATCAATGCATTAGTATATATGCATAAATTTAGTATCCAGTAAGACTTTTCCTGTAGATTCTACTGAATTTGTGATTAAAGTATCGAACCCCTTATGTAAAAGTGTTTTAGTTGACCAAGTGTGCAAGAATTGTCCATTAATGTTTTGAGACATTTGTTTTCCGGCTGATCTGATGTTATTACCATTCGACGAATTTGATATAATTCTGGGTATGGATTGGTAACTTTACATGATGCTATTGTAAATTGCAAATGGAAAACTATTGATTTGAGATGCAAGAATAATGAAATAGTCTGAATTGAATCTAGTGATTTGAATGGGTTGTCAGCTGTGATATCTTCGATGAAAGCTCTGAGTATTGTGAGAAAGGGTTGTAAAGCCTACTTTTCCTATGTGATTGATTCGAAAGTATCAGAAAAGAAGCTGGAATCAATACCTATTGTCTGTGCATTCCCTGATGTGTTTCTTGAAAAACTTCCAGGATTACCTCCGATTTGAAAGGTTGAATTTAGCATTGAGTTAGTACCGGGAACTACTTTAATTTTGATAGCTCCATATAGAATGGCACCGACAGTTAAAATAATTAAAGTCTCAGTTGCAAGAGTTGACCTATAGAGGATTTGTAAGACCGAGTTCCTCGCCTTGGGGTGCACCAGTTCTATTTGTGAAATAGAAAGACGGTACGATGAAAATGTACATTGATTATCGTTAGTTGAACAAAGTGACTATCAAGAACAAATATCTTCTACCTCGAATTAATGATTTTTTGATCAGTTGGAAGGAGCAATTGTATTTTCAAAGATAGATTTGAGATCGGGCTACTATCAGTTGCGAGTAAATGACTCAGACATTCCAAAAACTGCTTTCCGAACGAGTTACGACCACTATGAATTCTTAGTTATGCCTTTTGAATTAACTAATGCACCTGTTATCTTTATGGATTTGATGAATCGGATACTCAGACCGTAATTGGATCAATTTGTTGTTGTATTCATTGACGACATTTTGATTTATTCGCGTGATGAAAATGAATTGCTGAACATCTGAGAATAGTGCTACAGACTTTGTTAGATAAGCAGCTGTATGCAAAGTTTAGCAAATGTGAATTCTGGGTACGAGAAGTCAGTTTTCTAGGCTATATTGTGTCAGCATCAGGTATCCGAATTGATCCGAGCAAAATTTTGTCTGTTTTAGATTAGAAGCCTCCGAGAAATGTTTCTAAAGTCTGCAGTTTTCTGGGACTGGCTAGTTATTATCGACGGTTCGTAAAAGGCTTTTCGATGATTGCGACTCTGTTGATGAAGTTGTTTCAGAAAGATGTGAAATTTGAATGGTCCAAAAAGTCTCAGAAAAGCTTTGATCAGTTGAAAGCCCTATTGACCGAAGCTCCGGTATTAGTACAACTAGAATCGGGTAAAGAATTTGTGATATATAGTGATGCTTCGTTAAGCGGTCTGGGATGTGTTTTAATGCAGGAAGGCAAAGTCATAGCTTATGCTTCTCGATAGTTAAAACCGCACGAAAAGAACTATCTGATGCACGACCTTGAGTTAGCTGCGATTGTGGTTGCTTTGAAGATTTGGTGCCACTATATGTTTGGTGAGAAATGTCATGTATATTCTGATCATAAGAGTTTGAAATATCTGATGACTCAGAAAGATTTGAACCTGTAATAGAGAAGATGGCTAGAACTGCTAAAAGACTACGAGCTTGTTATCGATTATCATCCGGAAAAGGCCAATGTTGTTGCTGATGCTTTGAGTCAGAAATTATTATTTACATTACGTGCAATGGATGCTCAGTTGTGTATATCTGATGATGGTTAGATTTTAGCTAAATTGGAAGCGAGACCTTTGTTCTTACGGCAGATTATTGATGCTCAGAAGGTTGATAATAAGATTATAGCAAAACGAACTTAGTGTGATTTTAACCCTGTTTCAGAATTTTGAATTGATAAAGATGATTTTTTAAGATTTTGAGATTGGATTTGTGTTCCTAGAAATCCAAAGTTGATTCAGATGATTTTGACGAAGCTCATAATAGCCGTTTATCTGTACATCCTAGTAGTTCGAAAATGTATAATGATTTGAAACAACATTACTGGTGGTCTGGAATGAAAAGAGATATCTCCGACTTTGTTTCGAAATGTTTAATCTGTGAACAGGTTAAAGTTGAACATCAAGTGCCCTCCGGTTTGTTACAGTCGATTATGATTCCAGAATGGAAATGGGATAAAGTGAGGATGGATTTTGTTTCAGGTTTACCCTTATCTCCGCTGAAGAAAGATGCTATTTGGGTTGTGGTTGACCGATTGACGAAATTAGCTCATTTTATTCCGTTAAGATCTGATTACTCGCTTGATAAATTAGCTGAGTTATACATTTTCGATATTGTGAGATTGCACAGTGTGCCATTATTTATTGTGTCAGATAGAGATCCGAGATTTACTTCATGATTTTAGAAGAAATTGCAAGAGGCTTTAGGTACGAAATTGCACTTTAGTACTGCTTTTCACTCGCAGACAGATGGTCAATCTGAGCGAATTATTCAGATTCTCAAGGATATGTCGAGATGTTGTATAATTGAGTTTGGAGGTATGTGGGAACAGTATCTGCCATTGATTGAATTTTCTTATAATAATAGTTTTCAATCGAGAATTAAAATGGCACCGTATGAAGCCTTATATGGTCGCAAATGCCGTACACCATTGTATTGGTGTAACACCCCGAACCCGAAACCGACACCGGAGTCGGACACGAGGTGTTAACTGGCTTTAACCCCTTATAAAATTTATTTTCCAGACACAGCCCAATCTGTGTACCAGTCGTTTTAAAAATCATATCTTGAGTTTCGTAACTCGAAAATCAGTTTCGTGATTTTTCCAAGAAACTAGACTCATGTTCCCATCTATGTATGTTTTTCTAGAATTTTTGGTCGGGCCAATTGGTACAGTTTATTAGTCGAAGTCTCCCATGTTGCAGGGGTCGACTACACTGACCTTTGCCCATTACGAATTGGATATCTCACTGCACGGGGCTTCAATACTGATGCCGTTTGTTTCTATGAAAACTAGACTCAGAGAGGAATCTGTACATATATGGTACGACCCCTAATTATCTCTGGTTAATTTATTATGAATTTCCAAAGTCGGAGCAGGGAATCCAGAAACCGTTCTGGCCCTGTCCCACAAAAATCTGATTATCTCTTAATATACTGCTCATATGATCTTTTCGTTACTTCCTCATGAAAACAGACTCATCGAGCTTCGATTACATAATTTATTCATCAATTAATTCCACTCCTACTATTTTTAGTGATTTTTCAATCTCATGACACTGCTGCTGCCAGCATCTGTTACGAAAGTAACTAGGTCCATTTCATGCCTACCCTTGATCCAACTCAATCGAACATTCGTGCCATTTTCGCATGGCTTAAAGTTTACATGCCATAATTCAAACACAACGTACTAGCTTATACATGCCAAAATGTTCTTCTAAGCCAACTAAGAAGAAAGTACCAAAACTTGCTATCCGGTGTGATGACTTCGATGACGGCCCGACCACGCAAAAATAGATGAGTCCAAGCAACCTATAATGGGTGACAAGGAAACATCGAGTGAGTTTATAACTCAGTAAGTCATAAGCAATGCACTACCATCTATCAATAACATTATCACAAGAGGAAACAAATGGAACGAGACAATTTACTCCATCCATACCGAACCATATCATAGTTCCTCCAACCTATCGATTCAATTTCATATCAATTCATGCATTCACATTCTAAATACTCATCAATAGGACATTGAAGCAATTTCATAAATCGATTTATTTTCGTTACAATCAAACGACTATACGGCCTTTCACCCATCCTACGATAAATTATATGTACGTGACTTCAAGTATATTTGTCACATAGGTTCGAACTTACCGAGCTCAACACCAAGTATAAGCATAGCACCTATTAGCCACGTACTCAAGACACTTACCCGATCCGCTGTCCGCGATCGACTCAATAGTGTCGCACACATAGTGTCCATAATGATTCACGAATGTATATCGAGTCCGCACACTCAGTGCTATATAATCAACTCGCACACTTAGTGCTACATAATCAAATCGCACACTTAGTGCTACATAGTCAAACTCGCACACTTAGTGCCGCATGGTCAATTCGCACACTTAGTGCATCATATTCATTTCGCACACTTAGTGCAACATAGTCAAATCGCACACTTAGTGCTGTACAATTTAATCCCGCGCACTTAGCACCAATCTCATGGTCATAAATGGTTATCCCGCACGTTTAGTGCCGAGATCAACAACTCAGTACATCTTACCTCTTTTCTTTCATTCAACAATTTCATCATCACATACGTACATGCACATATATATATATATGTATATTTATTCATTCCATTCAGCATCAATACATACACATTATGACCATTTGAAATAATACCAACTACATGCTTAATGACTTACCTCGTGTTGGGTAAGACGGTTCCAACTCGACTACTCGATAACCTTTTCTTTGCCTTTGCTCGATTCACCTCCTTTAACTCCTTGAGCCAAATCAATAATTTAAAATAGTCATTAATCGACTATTCAAGTATTACTTTCAGAATAATATATATATTGATTTGACTTTCACACACATAGCTTATAGTAAGCTTTATAATAGTCAATAAATAACTCATTGGCAAATTTTCATTAATGTTTACAACAAAATCACATATTCACTACGAGCTGTTTTCCTGAGCAGTAGTCGCTAAATTGTTTATAACTGGAGCTACAAAACTCTAAATCACTAGCCGTTAATTTTCCCTGAATATAGACTCGTATATCTTCCATCCATAAAATTTCCAGAATTTTTGGCTTGGCCAATCAATACCAGATTTTTCTTAAAGTTTCCCCTGTTTCACTGTTTGACTATTCTGACCACTTTTCACTACGAATCAAATTTCTCATTTTACAGAATTCAAAATGTGTTGTATTTGATCTCATTTGAAACTAGACTCATTAAGGAGTCTAAGCATATAAATTTTATCTTATAATCATTTTTGTACAATTTATAATGATTTTCTAAAAACAGAACAGGGAATCTAGTAGTCATTTTGACTCAGCCCCACAATACTTCAAATATCTCAAGATCGGTAACTCTTTTGTTTTCATAGTTTCTTTTGTAAGAAAATAGACTCTTCAAGCTTAATGGCATAATTCACTCAGCTTCTAATTCAACTCCTACAAATTATGGCGATTTTCCAAAATCACCTTACTGCTGCTGTCCCCAAACAGATTATTACCGAATCAAATACTAACATTAGCATTGCACCTTAATAGCTAGCTTGCCAAGCCTTAATTTAACATATTTTCATTCAATTTGGTCTAATAACGCATAAATGGGTAAATTACATTTTTACCCCTAATATTTCGCACTTTCACAATTTAGTCTTTATTCCACAAAACACAAAATACACAAAGTTTGGTCACACTCCTTAAGGGCCGAATCTTCCTAGTGCCCATATAAGTCCATACATCTCATTTATTTCACCTTTGAGTCCTTCAAAAATTTGTTTTTGTAATTTAGCCCTAACTACTCAAAATCACCAAAAACTTCAACACAAAACATATTAACCTTTTATAGCCGAAAACCATACTCACCCCCAAAATCGAAATTTCAACATGGTTTACAAAAATCACTTGATAACTCACTCAATATCAACTAAAATTTCAAAAGCTAGTACATACTTCCTTACCTTAATAGTGACTTAAAATGACCGATTGCTCATGTTACCAACAATATTCAAGATTTGAACATGGGCTAAGTAAGGGACTTAGTAACTAGCTTAATACATTCAACAATTTCCAAAAGCTACCATGCATTACATACCTTATTCAAGACTAGAAGGAGTGGCCGAATGTCTTATTTCCCTTCCCCCTTCTTCTTAGCATTTTCGGCCAAGGATGATAAAAGATGAACAAATTTTTTTCTTTCTTCTTTAGAACATTCGGCCAAGGGGAAATGAAGAAAGATGGACACTTTTTTTTTTTGTTTTTCCTTCTTACTTTCACGGCAAAAGGGGAGGAAAGAAACAATTACCACCCATCCTTTCCTTTTTCCATTTCTTTATTTCCCCATCTTCTTATTATATTTTATCCTACATACCTCACTAGGCCAACATGTTCCCAACATGTTTCCACCCATAGCATGGCCGGCCACTACATATTAGGGAGGGGGAATTTGACATGCAAGTCCCCTTTTTCTTCCACATGCACTAATAGGTCCTCATGCATTGACCTATCACATTTTAAAATTTTCTCATATAAGTCCTATTGACTAAATTCACATGCAATCGACTAAATCGAAGCTTGAAATTTTCACACATTCATGATTACATATTCTAGATAATAAACATCGCATTCAAACCTTTCGGTGACTCGGTTTAGCGGTCCCGAAACCACTTCCCGACTAGGGTCAATTTTGGGCTGTCACAACTCTCCTCCACTTAAGAAATTTTCGTCCCCGAAAATCTTACCGGTAAATAGGTTTGGATATCGTTCTTTCATCGAGCTCTCGGTTTCCCAAGTAGCTTCCTCGATCCCGTGTTCGAGCCATAACGCCTTTACTTTCTGTTCGGCATCTTTAATCAAATCAACTCCGAAAATTTTACTTTTACCAAGCTCAGTCCAAAACAATGGTGTGCGGCATTTACGCCCGTACAAAGCCTCGTAAGGTGCCATCTTAATACTTGATTGAAAACTATTGTTGTAAGCGAATTCAATCAAAGGTAAATACCGTTCCCATGAACTACTAAACTCGAGGATGCAACATCTCAACATATCCTCAAGCATCTGAATTATCCGCTCGGATTGACCATCGGTTTGGGGGTGAAAAGCGGTGCTAAAATGCAGCTTGGTACCCAAAGCTTCTTGCAATTTCTTCCAAAATCGTGAGGTGAACCTCGGATCTCTATCCGACACGATAGAAATAGGTACTCCATGTAATCTCACAATCTGAGAGACATACAATTCGGCTAGTTTATCCAATGAAAGATCCGTACGCACGGGGACAAAGTGAGCCGACTTAGTCAGCCTATCAACAACAACCCAAATCGCATCCTTCTTACTTGCGGACAATGGCAGTCCGGACACAAAGTCCATTGTGACTCGGTCCCATTTCCACTCGGGTATCATGATCGGCTGAAGTAATCCTGAAGGCACTTGATGTTCCGCTTTCACCTGTTGACATATTAAACATCTCGAAACAAAGTCGGAGATGTCTCGCTTCATACCATGCCACCAAAACCGACGTTTCAAGTCGTTGTACATTTTCGTGCTCCCCGGGTGAATTGACATTCGGCTACAATGGGCTTCGTTCAGGATCATCGGAATGAGTTTCGAATTCCTTGGAACGCACAAACGACTTCTAAACCTCTAACAACCATCATCATCAATCTGAAACTCTGATTCCTTGTTCGGAACACACTCAGCTCGTTTTGCAACCAATTCACCATCGACTTTCTGAGCTTCACGAATTTGATGAGTCAATAATGGTTTGGCTTTTAATTCAGCTACTAACACATTGTCAGGTAGAACAGACAAGTGTACATTCATCGCTCGCAAAGCAAACAGTGATTTCCGGCTTAAGGCGTCCGCAACCACATTAGCCTTTCCCGGGTGGTAACCAATGACAAGCTCGTAATCTTTCAACAACTCAAGCCAACGTCTTTGTCGCAGATTCAAGTCTCGTTGAGTCATCAAATATTTGAGACTTTTGTGATCCGAAAACACATGGCACTTCTCACCAAACAAATAATGTCGCCATATTTTCAATGCAAACACAATGGCGGCTAGTTAGAGATCATGGGTCGGATAATTTCTCTCGTGTGGCTTCAATTGTCTCGATGCATAGGCCACAACTCGACCTTCTTGCATCAATACGCAACCCAACCCAAGTAGGGATGCGTCACTATAAATGACAAACTCTTTACCCGATTCGGGTTGTACCAAAATTGGAGCTTCAGTCAAATGAGTTTTTAGTTGATCGAAGCTTTTCTAACATTTCTCCGTCCATTCGAACTTAACATCCTTTTGAAGTAACTTCGTCATTGGTGTGGCCATCATCGAGAAACCTTTGACAAATCGTCGGTAATAACCGGCGAGTCCTAGAAAGCTCCGGACTTCGGTAACATTTCTCGGAGGCTTCTAGTTAAGTATGGCTGAAATTTTGCTCGGGTCAACTCGAATACCCGATGCGGATACCACATGACCTAAGAAGCTAACCTCTCTTAACCAGAACTCACACTTACTGAACTTAGCATATAACTGCTTATCCCACAAAATTTGCAACACTTGCCTCAGATGCTCAGCATGTTCGGTCTCATCTCTTGAATAGACCAAGATGTCATCAATAAACACAACTACGAACCGATCCACATACGGCCTGAAGATCCGATTCATCAAATCCATAAACACCGCAGGGGTATTAGTGAGCCCGAACGGCATCACTAAGAACTCGTAGTGACCGTACCTCGTTCTGAAAGCAGTTTTGGGTACGTCCGAATCTCGAATCCGCAACTGATAATAACCCGATCTCAAATCTATCTTTGAAAACACCGATGCTCCCTTTAATTGATCGAACAGATCATCAATACGCGGTAATGGATACTTATTCTTTATCGTCACTTTATTCAGTTGACGATAATCAATGCACAACCTCATGGTTCCGTCCTTCTTTTTCACGAACAATACTGGTGCACCCCAAGGTGAGAAACTCGGTCGAGCGAAACCTCTATCCGTCAATTCTTGCAACTGAGCTTTCAACTCTTTTAACTCGGTTAGTGCCATACGATACGGAGCGATCGAAATAGGCGTAGTTCCAGGTACAAGCTCAATACCAAACTCTACCTCCCGAACAGGTGGCAAACCCGGTAACTCTTCAGGAGAAACATCCGGGTATTCACAGACCACCGGCACCGATTCGGGTTTCTTTCTAACTCCTTGTCATCAAGTACATACGCGAGGTATACTTCGCACCCTTTCCTTACATATTTCTGGGCCAACATTGCTGATATTACAGCTGGCAACCCCCTTAAGTCCGCAGACTCAACTCGGATTATTTCGTTATTTGCGCACCTCAAATCGATAGTCTTGCTTTTGCAATTCACAACCGCATCATGCGCGGTTAACCAATCCAAACCATGAATAACATCAAACTCGTCGAACGTCAAAAGCATCAAATCAGCCGGAAAACAGGATTCTCGGATTATTAGAGGGCATCTCTCACACACTTTATCAACAAGTACGCATTGACCCAAAGGGTTTGATACTCGAATTACGAGCTCAGTAGACTCAACAGGTAGAGTCTTACTGGTTGCTAAGGTTTCGCATACATATGAATGAGTAGAACCAGGGTCAATCAATGCAATCACATTAGTATCAAAGAGAGTGAAGGTACCAGTGATGATGTCGGGGGAGGATGCCTCCTCTCGTGCGCGAATGGCATATGCTCTAGCAGGAGTACGGTTCTCGGCTCGATCGGCCGTATCAGAGGCCCCCCTCTGACTACCACCCCTGCCTCCTAAAATTCTCGGTGGTCTACCTCTAGATGTCACTCCACTAGGTCTTGCACCTTGAATCTTATTCTTCTCATCCAGCTCCGTGCAATCTCTAATGAAGTGGTCCTTCGAACCGCATCCGTAACAGACCCTGCTAGTAGACTTGCCCCAACATTCACCTAGGTGTCGTCTTCCACATTGGGGACATTCAGGTTTCTCGTGACGATTATTGCCCACACTAGTTACCGAAGTAGCTCGGGAGCCCATCGATGGTCTTGCCCTGATGGAAATTCCCGCAGTCGCCCTCGACTTCTTAATGTCCTCCCTGAACTTCTTTACAGCTGAGAACGGAGCTTTACCCTTCGATCTCTTACGATAATCTCTAGCTTCAAATTCAGCCTTCCTCTTCTCCTTTCCAAGTTCTTCCGCCTTACAGGCTCGTTCGACTAGTGTTACGAATTCTTTTATTTCCAAAATACCCATTAGTAGCTTTAAATCTTCATTCAATCCTTCCACGAATCTTTTGCACATAGCAACCTCGTCAGCTACACACTCCCGGGCATACCTACTGAGTCTTACGAATTCATGTTCGTATTCAGATACAGTCATACGGCCTTGCTTGAGTTCCAAGAACTCCTTACGCTTCTGATCAATGAACCGTTGGCTAATAAATTTCTTCCGGAATTCCATTTGAAAGAAGTCCCAAGTTACTCGCTCGTTCGGGACTATGGAAATCAAGGTCCTCCACCAATAGTAGGCTGAGTCTCGCAACAAAGATACAGCACATTTTAGACATTCGTCGGGTGTGCATGACAATTCATCGAACACCCGAATGGTATTATCTAGCCAGAACTCGGCCCTTTCGGCATCATCAGTTACTATGGCCTTGAACTCCTCGGCCCCACGCTTCCTAATCAAGTCTACAGGTGGCTTACTCAGCCTCACAGGATCAGCGACTGATGGCATTACAGGCTCTTGGGGTGGATTATTCAAATTCGGGAATTGTTGGACAGCCGGGTTGGTTCGGGCATATTGCGCGACCCACTCATTCATCATGGTAAAGAAGGCTTGTTTAGCCCCCTCACCTTGATTATTCGCAGATGACTGAGGTTCAACAGGCGGCGTCCCTTGTGCAGGAGCAGCCGCTACGCTCTCAACGTCATCCGCTAGGGTTCTTTCTACACCGGGATCCATTTACTAATCAAAACAAAAACATTTCAACCGTCGGAAGTCATCACACATTTAAACATTAACATTCGGCATGTATAGCTAGACTCATACGCGCTATGGTAGTCCTAGAACCGACTAAACCATAGCTCTGATACCAATCAAATGTAACACCCCGAACCCGAAACCGACACCGGAGTCGGACACGAGGTGTTAACTGGCTTTAACCCCTTATAAAATTTATTTTCCAGACACAGCCCAATCTGTGTACCAGTCGTTTTAAAAATCATATCTTGAGTTTCGTAACTCGAAAATCAGTTTCGTGATTTTTCCAAGAAACTAGACTCATGTTCCCATCTATGTATGTTTTTCTAGAATTTTTGGTCGGGCCAATTGGTACAGTTTATTAGTCGAAGTCTCCCATGTTGCAGGGGTCGACTACACTGACCTTTGCCCATTACGAATTGGATATCTCACTGCACGGGGCTTCAATACTGATGCCGTTTGTTTCTATGAAAACTAGACTCAGAGAGGAATCTGTACATATATGGTACGACCCCTAATTATCTCTGGTTAATTTATTATGAATTTCCAAAGTCGGAGCAGGGAATCCAGAAACCGTTCTGGCCCTGTCCCACAAAAATCTGATTATCTCTTAATATACTGCTCATATGATCTTTTCGTTACTTCCTCATGAAAACAGACTCATCGAGCTTCGATTACATAATTTATTCATCAATTAATTCCACTCCTACTATTTTTAGTGATTTTTCAATCTCATGACACTGCTGCTGCCAGCATCTGTTACGAAAGTAACTAGGTCCATTTCATGCCTACCCTTGATCCAACTCAATCGAACATTCGTGCCATTTTCGCATGGCTTAAAGTTTACATGCCATAATTCAAACACAACGTACTAGCTTATACATGCCAAAATGTTCTTCTAAGCCAACTAAGAAGAAAGTACCAAAACTTGCTATCCGGTGTGATGACTTCGATGACGGCCCGACCACGCAAAAATAGATGAGTCCAAGCAACCTATAATGGGTGACAAGGAAACATCGAGTGAGTTTATAACTCAGTAAGTCATAAGCAATGCACTACCATCTATCAATAACATTATCACAAGAGGAAACAAATGGAACGAGACAATTTACTCCATCCATACCGAACCATATCATAGTTCCTCCAACCTATCGATTCAATTTCATATCAATTCATGCATTCACATTCTAAATACTCATCAATAGGACATTGAAGCAATTTCATAAATCGATTTATTTTCGTTACAATCAAACGACTATACGGCCTTTCACCCATCCTACGATAAATTATATGTACGTGACTTCAAGTATATTTGTCACATAGGTTCGAACTTACCGAGCTCAACACCAAGTATAAGCATAGCACCTATTAGCCACGTACTCAAGACACTTACCCGATCCGCTGTCCGCGATCGACTCAATAGTGTCGCACACATAGTGTCCATAATGATTCACGAATGTATATCGAGTCCGCACACTCAGTGCTATATAATCAACTCGCACACTTAGTGCTACATAATCAAATCGCACACTTAGTGCTACATAGTCAAACTCGCACACTTAGTGCCGCATGGTCAATTCGCACACTTAGTGCATCATATTCATTTCGCACACTTAGTGCAACATAGTCAAATCGCACACTTAGTGCTGTACAATTTAATCCCGCGCACTTAGCACCAATCTCATGGTCATAAATGGTTATCCCGCACGTTTAGTGCCGAGATCAACAACTCAGTACATCTTACCTCTTTTCTTTCATTCAACAATTTCATCATCACATACGTACATGCACATATATATATATATGTATATTTATTCATTCCATTCAGCATCAATACATACACATTATGACCATTTGAAATAATACCAACTACATGCTTAATGACTTACCTCGTGTTGGGTAAGACGGTTCCAACTCGACTACTCGATAACCTTTTCTTTGCCTTTGCTCGATTCACCTCCTTTAACTCCTTGAGCCAAATCAATAATTTAAAATAGTCATTAATCGACTATTCAAGTATTACTTTCAGAATAATATATATATTGATTTGACTTTCACACACATAGCTTATAGTAAGCTTTATAATAGTCAATAAATAACTCATTGGCAAATTTTCATTAATGTTTACAACAAAATCACATATTCACTACGAGCTGTTTTCCTGAGCAGTAGTCGCTAAATTGTTTATAACTGGAGCTACAAAACTCTAAATCACTAGCCGTTAATTTTCCCTGAATATAGACTCGTATATCTTCCATCCATAAAATTTCCAGAATTTTTGGCTTGGCCAATCAATACCAGATTTTTCTTAAAGTTTCCCCTGTTTCACTGTTTGACTATTCTGACCACTTTTCACTACGAATCAAATTTCTCATTTTACAGAATTCAAAATGTGTTGTATTTGATCTCATTTGAAACTAGACTCATTAAGGAGTCTAAGCATATAAATTTTATCTTATAATCATTTTTGTACAATTTATAATGATTTTCTAAAAACAGAACAGGGAATCTAGTAGTCATTTTGACTCAGCCCCACAATACTTCAAATATCTCAAGATCGGTAACTCTTTTGTTTTCATAGTTTCTTTTGTAAGAAAATAGACTCTTCAAGCTTTAATGGCATAATTCACTCAGCTTCTAATTCAACTCCTACAAATTATGGCGATTTTCCAAAATCACCTTACTGCTGCTGTCCCCAAACAGATTATTACCGAATCAAATACTAACATTAGCATTGCACCTTAATAGCTAGCTTGCCAAGCCTTAATTTAACATATTTTCATTCAATTTGGTCTAATAACGCATAAATGGGTAAATTACATTTTTACCCCTAATATTTCGCACTTTCACAATTTAGTCTTTATTCCACAAAACACAAAATACACAAAGTTTGGTCACACTCCTTAAGGGCCGAATCTTCCTAGTGCCCATATAAGTCCATACATCTCATTTATTTCACCTTTGAGTCCTTCAAAAATTTGTTTTTGTAATTTAGCCCTAACTACTCAAAATCACCAAAAACTTCAACACAAAACATATTAACCTTTTATAGCCGAAAACCATACTCACCCCCAAAATCGAAATTTCAACATGGTTTACAAAAATCACTTGATAACTCACTCAATATCAACTAAAATTTCAAAAGCTAGTACATACTTCCTTACCTTAATAGTGACTTAAAATGACCGATTGCTCATGTTACCAACAATATTCAAGATTTGAACATGGGCTAAGTAAGGGACTTAGTAACTAGCTTAATACATTCAACAATTTCCAAAAGCTACCATGCATTACATACCTTATTCAAGACTAGAAGGAGTGGCCGAATGTCTTATTTCCCTTCCCCCTTCTTCTTAGCATTTTCGGCCAAGGATGATAAAAGATGAACAAATTTTTTTCTTTCTTCTTTAGAACATTCGGCCAAGGGGAAATGAAGAAAGATGGACACTTTTTTTTTTTGTTTTTCCTTCTTACTTTCACGGCAAAAGGGGAGGAAAGAAACAATTACCACCCATCCTTTCCTTTTTCCATTTCTTTATTTCCCCATCTTCTTATTATATTTTATCCTACATACCTCACTAGGCCAACATGTTCCCAACATGTTTCCACCCATAGCATGGCCGGCCACTACATATTAGGGAGGGGGAATTTGACATGCAAGTCCCCTTTTTCTTCCACATGCACTAATAGGTCCTCATGCATTGACCTATCACATTTTAAAATTTTCTCATATAAGTCCTATTGACTAAATTCACATGCAATCGACTAAATCGAAGCTTGAAATTTTCACACATTCATGATTACATATTCTAGATAATAAACATCGCATTCAAACCTTTCGGTGACTCGGTTTAGCGGTCCCGAAACCACTTCCCGACTAGGGTCAATTTTGGGCTGTCACAATTGGTCTGAACTCAGTGAGAATAAGATACACGGGGTTGACTTGATTAAAAAGACTAAACAGAAAGTAAAAGTAATCCCAGATAGTTTGAGAGTAGCTTCTGATCGTCAGAAATCAGATGCAGATTTGAAAAGAAAAGACATTGAATTTGAGATTGGCGATAAAATGCTTTTCAAAGTATCCCCGTGGAAGAAAGTACTTCAATTTGTCAAAAAAGGTAAATTGAGTCCGAGGTTCATCAGGCCGTATGAGATTATCAAGCGTATCGAGCCGGTTGCTTATAGATTGTTGTTGCCACCAGAGTCAGAAAAGATCCATAATGTGTTTCATGTATCAATGCTTTGACGATACAGATCCAATCCCTCACATGTGATTTCTCTGTTTGAGATTGAAATTCAGTCTGATATGACCTATGAAGAAGAACCGATCTGTATCTTAGCTCGTGAGATTAAAGAACTGCGAAATAAGAAAATTCCGTTAGTAAAAGTATTGTGGCATCGACATGGTGTTGAAGAGGCCACATGGGAGCCCGAAGATGCTATGAGACAGCAATATCCAAATCTGTTCAAAGGTAAGATTTTCGGGGACAAAAATCCTTAAGGGAAGAGAGTTGTAACAACCCGATTTAGACCCTAGTCGAAATAGTAGTTTTGAGACCAAAAATTTGAGTTAGAAAAATATTTTAATATTATTTTCCATGCTTATAATATGTGAATTGACGTGTGTGAAAGTTTTGTGTGAAAATTTTACCATTTGTGTGCTTAATTTTGAAAAAAGACCTAATTGCATAAAATGTAAAAGTTGTTTGCTATATGTTAAGTGGGCTTATTTGTTATGTCTTTGTAAATGAGAGGTCCTTATGTTGTTATTAAACCATTGGTTGTGTTAATGGACATTAAAGGCCTTAATATATGTGATTTTATAATGTTATTAATCAAGGGCAAAATTGGTATTTAATAATTTAAGTTAATATATAAAAGAAAGCATAAATTAAGTCTATTAACACCTTATATTACCGATTCATCAAAGAAAAAGAAAGAATTCATGCTTAGGGTTTCGGCTATGGTTTTGTTTGATTGAGGTATGTGTTTTGATCCGTTTTTGATAATTTTTACGTTTTTTTTATTGTTGCTTAGAGTTCTATCAAGCCCATGTCTCAATTTCTGATTTTGTTGATGATTTTGAGTTATGCCATTGATGAAATTATGAGTTTTATGAAGTTTGATGATAGTATATGGAAGCTTGATGTTGGGTTAACATTTGATGATAGTATATGGAAGCTTGATGTTGGGTTAACATGATTTATCTTTGAATTTTTGATGAATTTGAGTAAAATGGGCTAAATTGAAAAATTTGTAAATTGAGGGACTAAAATGTGAAATAAATGAAATATATGGGCTTATATAAACACCATGTATATTCAATTAAGCAAGTGTGTATGGGAATTTTGTGTATTTTGTGATTTTGTGAATTAAGGACTAAAGTATCAAAATATGAAAATGTGAGGGATAATTTCTAAAATGCCCTAAATATGTATTTTTGGATTGATTTGAATGAATGTGAGCTTGAATAAGTTAAATTTGAATTTGTTTAGATCAAGAACCAAAGAAAATGGAATTAGATCAGGGAAAGACGAAAGTCGTTGAATAGTCGACTTTGTTCGTTCAAATCCGTACGAGGTAAGCCTATATACAAATAAATGTGTTTGTAATAGTTTATTTATGTTTATATGCTATTGAACAATGATGAATGGCTTACTAAATTGAATATGAGATATCCGAGAAAATATCAACAAAGTTCCGACGCCCGAAAAGCCTCGTACAAACCATAGGAATAGTTAGGATACATATGTCATGACATAGGATCCGATATGTGTTTCCGTGTAAGACCACGTCTAGGATGTTGGCATCGACTTATGATTTACGTATAAGACCATGTCTGGGACATCGGTATCGCATTTGATTTCGTGTAAGACCCTATCTAAGACAGTGGCATCGATATTTGATTACATGTAAGACCACGTCTGAGACGTTAGCATTGTATGAGTTTTCTAAGTTATCTGCGTATCCTTATGATTCCGAACGGTTCAACGGGCATTCCGATAAAAGAATAAATATATGAAATGTGTAACCGAATCAGGTACGTTTGAAATGTATACTATGTTTGAGAATAAAAGGTAAGTACATATGCAAGTGATGATATATGATATAAGTATGAGAAAATATGCTATATGAGCAAATGAATTGAGATTATGTGAATTGTATATGAACTATATAGTAAGTGATAGTATTTGGCCATGAATTATATGAATGGTTTGGTTTATAATTGTGTTATATGATAAGTTTATTTGTATATGGCTTACTAAGCTTTTAAAAGCTTACTTTGTGTGTCTTTCAACTATTTTATAGATATCGTAGCTACCGGGAGCTCGGGGATCATTGAGGATCATCACCACACTATCAAACTTCTTTTTGGTACCTTTTGAAAATGTGAATATTAAAGTATGACATGTATAGGCTAGAAGTACTTTGATTATGTTTTGTGATGTATATATTTGGCCATGTGATATGACTTGGTTTTGGTTGTGATTATGATTTGATTTTGACATACAAAATGTGATGCAATATGATCAATATGATGTGTTTATGAATGGCCAAGAGATTTGGTAAGTTTGATAAGTTTTTGGTATGTGCTAATTGTGGAATTGGTAAGAATGTGGTATGAGATTGAATGAGTATATTAAGGTTATAAACAATATGTTTTGGTATCTTTTTGGCTTGAGGAATGACATGAAATTGTTGTTAAGGAAATGGCATGAATGTTGAATGTTTTGGTTGTGAATTGGTTGAAAATTTGATATAAAATGATGTGGATTTGATGCTCGTAGGGAGGACCCAAAATGGGTGGTAGATTGGCCTTGTAAATGGCCTATTTTTGCCAACATGGGCAGAGACACGAGCGTGTGTCTCAGCCATGTTTCTCGAGGGCCATTTTGAAATGAGCCTGGGTAGACCATACGGTCACACACACACGGGCGTGTTCCAGGCCGTGTGGCCAAGTCAGTTTCGACCACGGGCTTAACACACGGGCGTGTAGTCAACCGTGTGGCTAAGTCAGTAGCCTCCCTAATTTTCACACGGGCGTGTCTAGTGGCCGTGTGGACAAGTCAGTATGTATGCCCTGTTTTGGCATGTCCTAGACACATGGGCGTGTCTAATGCCATGTGAGGCACATGGCCTGTTCACATGGGCGTGTGGCCTGTATAACTTTGAAAAATTGTTTAAGTTTCGAAAAATTTTGTATGTGTTCGATTTAGTCCTGACTCCTTTCTAAAGCATGTTTAAGGTCTCGATGACCTATATAAGGGACTCTATGATAATGTTTGATTATGATTGTGGATGATGTTTATGAATTATTTGTAAAATGTTTTGATTTGTCCGGTAACGCCTTTAACCCTAGTCCGGCGATGAATACGGGTTAGGGGTGTTACAGAATGGGTTGTTTACATAAATTGAACCAAATTTTGATACTAGTCTGTTGGGACAAACACGAATTATGCAACGAACACGAACGAAAACTAAGAAAATTGGACACAAATATTTACGTGGAAAAACCTCTCCAAAGAGGATAAAAAACCACGGGCAAAAAAAACTTCACTAAAACTGAAAAAACCGAAAAGGGGAGTACAAGATGGAGAAACAAATAAACCTGGACCCAAAATACAAAATTTTTTTGAAATTCCCACAAACTCTCTTAATTTTATTGTTGTTATTCTAAACTATCTAAGGTTGCTAAGAGGCATATTTATAAGTTGAATTTTGTGTACAAATATGACTAAAACTTCCTTGGAATAACCAAAGTTAGATTGGGAAAATATAATAGAGTTTAACTAGGAGAAGAAACCGAGTTAAGTGGGGAACATGTTGCCACGTCGTTACGTCGCATTCGGCTCGTTGAGACACCAGGCATCGCGTCATCGAGACGGCAGGTTCTTCTCGTCAAGACGTGGTGTGTCTTCTCGTCGGGACGTCGGCTCTTCCTTATCACAACCGACGTCTTGACGTCGACTCTGTTTTATTCGAAATGCGAGACACACTCCACAATATTGATTGACATCACTTAATAATAATTTTTTTGTAACAAAATATAATATATTTGTAATATTTTAAATATATTAATTACATAAATATTATGGAAGATAATTATTTAGATTAAAAAATTAAGAAATAAAGATATTATAAATTTTATTAAAAAAAAATATGTACAGAAGAACATTTGATTGGATTTAATTTGGTATAAAATATTTTACTTAATAAATTTATGCCTGATGAGGCAAGAAAGAATAATAAAGTCATATTGTAGTTATGTTATTGGAAATATAATTAATTTTTCATTAAATACAATTTTATATTATAATCAAATTTGAAAAAATTGGGTAAGTTATAGTCACCATATAATTTTTTTTAAAACAATCTTTTTATTAACATATAAATTTTACACATAATTATAGGCAATAAATTAATGCCTAGACTCATTAACGTATCTTAAATGGGTCCAACATCAGTGGTTGCACTCTTGAGTCCAAAAATAAGCTTGCAGTCTTCTAATTCATCCTTTTTGTTCAAAGAAGCTCAAATTCTACATTCTTAAAGGTTCAACTCTTCTCGAAAACTTTTGGTCATAAAGCCTTGAATTAACATATTGTGCTTGGTTTAGATTTTGTAATTAGGTCTGAGGAAAATTAACCACAGATTTATCATGAATTTGAAATTGAATCTTAAAACTCCTATCACAAATACCTTTTCCAGACCTCAATTTACTCATTAAATATGCATTATGCCCTTTTCTCTCACTACAACAATTTCGTTATCAACTCTTTCTTTTTTTTTTTTCCAAAAAGCTTTCCGGCTCAAAAGGAAGTGTTAAAAAGAAATCGACTTCCAAAATAAAATACAAAAAATACCTTTCCATGTTACAAAATTTGGCCTTATATTTTCTTTAGGGAAATCAATTATTAGACTAATGTCTAGCCCTATATTTTCTTTTAGCAAATGTTTGGCCATAATGAGCTCAATAATGTGTGTGCACGCCCATATTAAATACAAAATTTTGCTCTCTAATGTTCAATAAAATGTCTCTAAACATATGTATAACTTTAAGAAATTGCCTTTGAAGTTGATTGCCATCAAAGTCTTCATCAATTCAGTTTATAGCCCGTTTCAAATTTGAATGGGGACTTCTATTATATCATGCTTGTAAGGCCAACAGAAAAAGGACTTGAATAACCCTAAAGGACCATCATGGAATTTTAGATGGAACAACTTATAGCTAGCAAACAAATAAAAGCCTGACGATTGGAATACAAAGGACCCCGACACTACAAAGAACCGGTACGGTCAAGCCACTGTGTGGAGCAAGCAGACGAAGGAACCAATCCCAAGGCACATTGGGTGATCATGTGACAGAATGAGGTAAGCATGAAAGGACCCTTGAAAACTATTATCTTGTGGCACTCACTTTATCATTTTCATCCTCTTAAATATCTTTCACTGACCAACCATAAAAGAATGATCGGATTGCCAACTCAGATGCCCCTTAACTCACCCACTTTGATTTTGTAGATCTAGCCGTCTACTAGATCCCTCTTAGTCCACATGTTTACCAACTTAAAAGAAGACACTAACAAAGTTTATACAAGCTAGATTTTAATCTAGTCCACTCATATAATCAACTTTAAAATTATTAACAAACTGAGTTGAACATCTCGTCCCTTTATAAACCTCCTTAGTAAAAAAGGAAGAAAAAAAAAAACTCTTGTTTTCAAGATTGGTGTGTATTCTATAAGTGCAGAAAATGTTGCAGCTGAAATATATATAGGGTGCATTGACATTTGAAAAAGAAAAAAGAAACTCATATCACATTTTGCATTGATGAATCAGTTTTTTTTCTGCATACATTATATATATCTAGAGCATATAATAAATCAGGGTTCTTTTTTGCTTTTCTTGATGTTTCTTCTTAATCATCATTTAACAATTAGGATCTCACGCAAACTTTATTCAAAGGATGAATAAATTTCTTATGTTAATTTCACATGTAGCTTAGTATTGGACAGATTCTTTTATTTCTCATGGTTTTATTTTTAAAACTTTAGAAAGTTGAGATACTATGGACTGAGATAAGCACACAATTACAGCAAAACTGATTAATCATTTGATCCCAAATCTGGGTTATTTTTCACTTGTTTATTATTTTCCTTACCATGTCTTCAATCATGTTGTGTTTATCTGCTTAAGTAAGGTGGTTCGTCTACGGAAATTTCATATAAAAAAAAAGAAATCACAATCATGAACACCGGTCCATGTATATATATTACCCTCCCTGAGAATCATTTCTTTATTTTTCATTTATAGGTTTACAATAGAAAAGCAAGACACATGAAAGAAGGAAAAAAATAAAAAGGGCAGAAGTTTGAAAGCTTTGAAGCTCCCAGTGCTTAATTAACGTCCTAAGATGATGGGGTGATCATTGTTTGGATCCTCTACATCATTGTCACGAGTCCAACCTGGTCGCAACTCAAATGGAGTTAAAGGGACTCTCTTTTTTGTTGTATTGTTGATTAAAATGTGGTCTCGGGAGGCTTTTGCCATTGTTTAGACGTTTCCAAGTGATGAATTCATCTCTATGCCTCTTCTCGCTGGGTGAGCTGAGCCGCCTTCTTCTTCTTCTTCTTCTTCTTCAATTGCCTCACTTGGGTTTGTTGAAACAGGCTTGTTCTTGTATATAACATAGAGAATCAACTGAGCTGATCCTAGAAATAATCCAACTGCATTTGGCACCTGAAATATTTTTGGGTGAGCTTGAATCTTTATAAATTAATAATCTCTAACTTGGTGTGTAATACATATTCAAATATGGATGTATGATATTATCCATTGGGATATACTCACAAAGCCAAGTAGCAAAGCCTATGTTTAGATTGGCGTGAGAGAAAAATCTTCCTTTACTTTGTTCGGATAAAATTTTTAATTTGGGCAAAGGATCTCTTACTTTTTCTTGGACACTCAATTTTTTATTTATCAATTTCATTTACTGATTTTAATTATGCAAAACAAGATAATACGTAACTATTTACCTTTCATTGCTTTTTTCTTTACTACTTTAAATGCAAACGATTTAGGTAATAGAAGATGATAGAAGTCAAATGAAAAATGTGAACTTACACCAATATAGATATCCTTCACAAGCACTGCATAAACAGACCAAACACCAGCATTGAGGAACAGAAACAATGAGAGTAAAAATGGCATATACTCCACACTCTTGGTCTTTACAACCGTGCTCTGTTAAACATTACAAAATTGATACATCACTCCTTGAAATGTAGTTGGATTATGGAGTGTCGGATTTGGGGTTGATATAATAAATTAATTAAATCAAGATATAGAGTAAAAGATAATTGTTTTGTAAGTGATGAATTAAGATGAATTATCCTTTGCTGGTGGGAGTTCAACTATAATCAATATTTGTTTTGCATGTGAGTAAATGAGCAAAAACGGTGCATCGATCTTTAGGCTGAGTCTTGTTTGGATTAAATATATATCTTGTAGATTTAGAAATGCAGGTGGAGAAACTTACCATGGCTGACAATGGCGATGCGTACATGCCAATGGTTAAAGCAGTACATAAAATTCCAACAAAAGTGAGCCTTGTGTTTTTATGAACTGCAAAAAGAGTTACAGCGGTAACCGTTCCAAGGACACCAACATTTACTACACACACCAACTTCGCTGCCTTAACCTGAAAAAACAGAATTTGCAGTCGATTACCTTAATAGCTATTACGTTGCAAGGGAAACACGAAACCACTCACACTCGCATGCAATTTAGGTTTCATTCTCCCTTGCTTTTGGGTTGAATGTTTTTAGAGTTTTATATGATATATTAAATTATTTAAATATTATTTATCATTATATTTAATATATATATTAAATTATTTACATTTCATTTAAATTTATTAATTCTTTTGTCTAAAACAATATTTCAACTTTCCAAACACTTGAATCTAAAAATAAATAAAAAAATCTCTAAACAAAACACTTTTCAACCCGCACAAATATGATGCCTTCAAACTTATAAAGTAATACCACCTTCGCATCTTTAGGAGCATATACGAGAAAGAGGATAACATAGATGAGCTGAAGGATGGCACCAGCTCCATTCACTGTCATTACAAGTAACCCATCTGGATTGATGATTCCATATAAAGTCCACAAGCTGGTGCTCAAAAGGGTTGTTATGTAGGGCTCTCCTTTATAATCCCCCGTTGATTTCTTCTTTATCACCCCCCAAAAGGTTTTTCTGGAAACAAAGGAAAAACTTTGATCTGTCTGATAAGCCTAACCAGTTTGACAGTATCTAATATTTATGCTCTAGTTTATTGTCTTAGATGATGTTTACTCACATGGGAGAAGCAAAAAGCAATATTGAAATTACATTACCTGCGAAAAGAGCAAGAAAGAGACCTCAAAATATCTTGCATTTTGGTTAAAGATTGAATTGCTGATAATATATGCTTACAAAATTAAATCATGAGAAAGAGAGCTAACCAATGACGCCAAGGATGAAGCTCAAGTTAGCCATTGAAGCAGAGGTACGTAACAATAGTTGAAGAAATGAAACAATAGGGATCAGTTGAGAGTGTAGGGATATTTGTGTTGGTTTGATGTGTAAATCAAGGTGAGAGTTCATTAACTTTTTTGCAACACATGATTCAACATTAACTCATATTTATTCAACACGTTTTGTTCCCAAATTATTGTCTTTATATGTATTTGTTGATAAGACAAAAATGTGTACCATCTTTTAGCTACCATGACTGTGTGTTGAGAATTATTTTTAGGTTTAATATTTGACATAGTAATAGGGTTGAATTAAATGTTTTAAAAAAATTACTATCTTTCATTTTTAATAATATATTATTTCAAATGCTGTGTGATCATCTACACCATCAAAAATATTTTTTTATCGTTGAATATGATTTTCCTATAAATTGATTTACTCTCTTAAAAAAATATAATTTATTTTCTAGATAAATAATTTTATATAAAAATTAACTTAAATCAAGTTTATTATTATATTATTAAATATTTTTATTTTTTAAAAATTACTATAAAATATTATAATATCTAATATTATTAAACATACATATTTAATTATTTTTATTTAATAATATGAAAAATTATTAATAAAATTAATATAAATTTATTATTTTAGGGTAAACTGCACCCAATGTCACTAAACTATTTGAAAGTTTTTATTGAAGTCGCTAAACTATTTATAAGTTTTTATTCAATTTGTTGGGTTGTTAAGCTTTTTTTAAAAATAAAAGTTCAGTTAATGAGCTTCAAGCGATGAATCGACGAATGGTATGGTATATTAGTACCAATCGACAAGTAGAAAAACATATCTTAAATCTAATTCGATTTAACGGTTAATGTTAGAGATTAGACAAGAAAGTTGTTTGGACTTGAGTTAAAAATAAAAGACTATTCGTGAAATGTTAAAAGATTAATCACTGTTATTGACGGTGAATACTATTTGGTATTAGAGATTGATAAAAGAATAGGTGGCATAAATACAAAAGAGTTGGATATGAGTCAGTTTTATTTACGCTAGGTGGCCCAAAGCAAACTGCGGTGGCCGAACTACATGCCCTGCTCCTCCTAACTGTTAGTTGAATATGAGAGTGAGGGTTTCCAACTTTTGATTAGGTGTTGGAGGATTCACACAAAATTCCAATCATTCATCAATCCAAATTTGTTTTTGTTTTTGTTTCTATACTATACTCGTAAAACCATTTCACCTGCTTTATCTTTTTTTAAATTAGTTAAATAATGGATTATTCCAATACCTTACTTCCTCTATCTATCTATAATTCCTAAGAAGTTATTTCTTCAATTATTCTTTCTCCACACAAATGCATGCCTAACTGCATTTAAGAAGGAACCTTTGTTTATTTTTCCTAAAATTTGGAAATCATGATAATTTCTCAAATTCATAAATTTCTAAGGATATGAATCTGACAACCTAAATGGTTTTATATGTTACTTTAACTTTCGTGTAGGTCTCATAATTTTAGATACTGTATAATATAATTACAAGATTTTATTATATATGCACTTTATATTTAATATTTAATCTTTTGCATCAATGATAAGAGGATATAAAATATACCGGTTCTCAAATTTCGTTCCCAATATAATTTTCATAACAGATGTGACCTAAGACAATCATTATCACACTATGCCTTAAGTTACTCGTATTTTTAAGTGTAAATATTACCTGTGAACACATAAAGAATTCATTTAGACATAATTAACACCTATTGATAAAGTCTGATAATATAAAGATATGATTATTTTTTATAAATTTAGTTAGGGTTGAATGAATATCCTACCACGTCATATTAATAAAGAAATAATCCCTCCTATAAATACCCAAATAAATGACGAAAAAAGGATTGATCTTTTAGCACCCTAAAGTTATTTTGAACAATAGTTTTCTTGATCAGTCTGTCCTCTTATTCCTATTATGATTCTCTACTTCTTTAAGTGAATCGACCTCCCTTACATCACCGTGATCTCCTCCTTCCTTCTCCTTGTCATTTTCCCTTGTTGCATGCAACATTGACAATTTTTATTGTTTTTAAGCGCTCATGCTTGCATCACCATTTTCTATTAATGTTTATGGTATGCTTAATTAGGGGTGAGCAAAACTCAATTCAACTTGAAAAAATCGAAAAAAATTAAATTTCGAGTTAAATTAATCGAGTTATTCGAGTAAACTCGAATTTTTTTCAAATTTTGAGTTTGAATCAAGTTGAGTTTTTGAATTCGAATAACTCGAATAATTCCAATAAACCAAATATTAAACTATAATATTTTACATTTTTACCTCAAACATTTTTATTTTTCTCCCAAAACTTTTACTCCCCTCCGATCCCATCCCAACCCTCTACCTACCCTAAATCCATTTCCCACCAAATTTTTTAAATATTTTCCCTCCAAAATTTTACTCCAAAAATCTCTCAAAACTTTTTATTTTCCCCAAAAATTTTACTCCCTCCCATTTTCCCCTTAAAACTTTTACTTCCCTCCCATCCCACCCCCATCTACCCCAAACCCATCTCCCCCCCCCACAATTTTTTTTAAAAATATTTTCCCTCCAAAATTTGTAGTAAAGGTGTCAAACTCATTTGGCAAGCATGTGTTAGTTGACAAAATATGTAGAAACTATCCTTTGATGGTTAGAGGTCATTGTTTTCCAACTAACCTCATGCTGCTACCGTTTGATGAATTTGACTTAATCCTCGGTATGGATTGGTTGACTTCTCATGGTGCCGTAGTGGATTGTGGAAGAAAAGTTATCGAGTTGAAATGTGAAGAGGGAATGTTCTTCGGGTCGAACCAGATGAATCGTGTAACATCCTGATTTTGGGCCTAGTCAGAACAGTGGTTTTGGGACCACAAATTCGACAAAAAAAATTTATTTTTATTATATTTTTGTGGTCTACGATTTCACGGAATAATTTCATGAAAATTTCGTTCGAAAATTTTGACTTTTGGGCACTTAATTTGGTAAAAAAGGACTAAATTGTAAAAGGTTGCAAAATGTGTGTTCTAGTTCACAAAGGTACGAAGTACTTGTGAGTAATGGGTTTTTAAATTGGATATCCTTAAATGGTAAATAGCCCATTTTGTAATTAGTGGACAAAAATGGACATGGCATGGTATGTTTTTATATATTTTTCATTAAGGGTATTTTAATAATTTGGCAAATAAAGCCAAAATAACTAAGAAAAAGATGTCATCTTCTTCATTTTCCTCATGCCATAACCGTATATGGAGATGGAAGACATGGCTAGGGTTTGTAAAACTTTCAAGCTTGATTGTAAGTCCATCTTTGCCCCATTTTTAATGTTCTTTGCATTTTTGAAATCCTCGTAACTCAATTTACCCATTTCTACCATTAATTTGAGCTAGGGTTCATGTTTAAAAATTGACCCATATGTGACATGCATGCATTTTGATTTCTAATGGTAGAAAATGAGTGTTGGGTGTTAGATAAACAACTTTTGCTAAGCGATTTTATGTGAAAACGAGTAAAACGACATAATCGGTAAAAATATCTAATGTTCATAAGTACATGTTAGAGTGAGAATTTGATGTTTCCATAGAAGGGAAAATGATCAACATGTCATAAAAAATAAGAAAATAGGATGAAGTTTAATTTTCGAACCTTGAGGAAAAAGTAAAAATATGTAAAAGTTTAGGGGTTAAAATGCAAATTTATAAAAATATGATTTATGGACTCATTTGAATAATGTGAGTAATAAATGAGCTATATTTGTAATGTTAGATCAAGGAAATCGAGATCCGGGCTAAAATTGAGAAAATACCTAGTAGTGGACTTAAATAGTAAAAATGGCTATTTTCTAATGCAAGGTAAGTTCATATGATTTTTAATAATGCAATGTGCATTTTAATGTTGCTTTGATAGTATATAAGATGCAAGTCTATATACAAATAAATGTATTTGAAATGGTTTATTTATGCTTATTTGCCATTGAACTATGATGAATGAATATATGAGTTGAATAAAATGAGACATCCGAAAAAGTATCGACAAAGTTCTGACGTCTGAAAAGCCCCGTATGAACCTTAGGAATACTTAGGATACATATGTCATGACATAGGATTTCCGATATGTGATATCGTGTAAGACCACGTTTGGGACGTTGGCATCGACTTTTGTTTTACATGTAAGACCATGTCTGGGACATCGGTATCGTATCTGATTTCGTATAAGACCCTGTCTGGGACAGTGGCATCGATGTTTGATTACATGTAAGACCATGTCTGGGACGTTGACATTGTATATGCTTTTCGAGCTATCCGCGTATCCTTATGTTTCCAAACGGTTCAAACTGAAATCTTGAGAAAGTCAATGATTTTATGAAATTGGATTCGATTCAGGTACGTTTGCATATGTATATTTCACTCTAGACCACATTTAGCTTCCTCTTTTCCAATTTGACCCCTTAATTTTAATTTTTTCACCATTTAGTCCCTATTGATCAAAATCAACAATTAATTCTGCAATTTAGTCCTTTTCTGTTTCTAACTTAAAAATCTATTTATTTAATCCCTAATACTTAAACTATTCAACAATGTCAACATCTAAAATCTTAAACAATACTAAAAATTACAATATGGGTTGGGTAGCCCTAAGTACCAAGATTCCAAAAATGTAAAAATCACAAGAAAATGGGACTAAATTGACTAACCAATTGAAATTTGAAAGTTTGAAGCCTTGGTGCTGTCAGCTACTTTGTTTCTTTCTTTCTTTTCTTTAATTTGCATGCAATTGTTTCATCTTTCTTTCCACTTTCTTTCTATTTCTTTATTATGTTTTCATTTTATTATCTTTGTTATTATTATCATCATTATTAAAGTTACTTTAATATATAATATATAGACATGCAAATTATTAAACCATAACCGACCACCTCTAACCATTTTAATAAATGGTAAATTTGCTACTTTAGTCCCTTCACTTTTTTCAATATATAATTCAACTTTTAACCCGTACGGGATTTAGTCCCTCTACCTTAATAACTCCTAATTTCACGAAATTTACTAATCCAAAAATTAATTAGCTACTAAGTTAGCCTCGGAAATATTTAATTAAAATATTTAAGGGTCCAGTTTACGAAAATGGAGTCCCAAAAATATAATTTTCGACACCCCTAACTATCGGGTTATTACATTATATGTTTATGCAATATAGCTTTTGAATTGTTGTTTGTGTTTGAGGCATTTTCTCATACTTATCATTAAAGTTAATTTTCTTTAATTCTGAGTTTTTAGTGATTTTGTTTTGGAATAATTTTTGGATTTTTGTGCATTGATTGATTTATACTTTAAGACATGAGAGACCTAAGCATGATAAGCTGTTTTTCAAAAATTAATATTCTAGGCTTTCTCCCTAAATTGAAGAATTATCTTTAAATTTGCAAGTTTGACATCAAACTATAATTTTTTGTGAACTTTTGAGCCTATAGAGCATTTTTTTTTGTGCTCGTTCTATTTTTTGTTGTGATTTGCTATTCTATAACTTGCTTCAGTTATACATGTCGAAATCACATTATTGATTTGATATATTGAGATGATAAAGGCACTTAGGATTTAACTCGCCTAACCTTTAAACAGCTTACTTGTTGTATTAACCTTTAATAAACCCCGTTGATCCTAACATATTTTTTTTCTAACCCGTAAACTACATTAATGTTGTAAATCATTTTTCTTATTGACTCACTTTTTGTCGAGATTTGATTTGGTTAATTGTCTGACTATGTTTCATTATTTACATTGTTGAATTTTACTTTACTCTCAAAGAAAAAAAAGAAATAAAAAAAATATAATTGATTGAGCTTGAAACGTTAGCTTCATATTATAACACCCCTAACCCGTCTCTATTGCCAGATTAGGGTTACGGATCATTACAGTACAATCATAAACTTTTAACATCATAAAATTTAAAAAAATTAAAACATATCATAAACCATTTAATCAAATACATTTCGTCCCTAAATTGAGCCCTCGAGGCCTTAAAAATAGCTTAGAAGCAAATTGGAACTAATTTGAAACAAAATGGAAATTTTAGGAAAAATTTGCAAAAATTAGAAATAGGGGTCACACAACCGTGTGGTTAGGCCGTTTGGAATCACTGCAGGGCATGTAACTTTTGAACAAGGGACAGACGGTCATGTCCCCGTGTAACTCACTGAGTAGCCCCACACGGCCGTGTGCCAGGCCTTGTAACTCACTAACTTGAACAGTAAGAGACTATAACACCCTTTACCCGTGTCTGACGCCAGAACAGGGTACAAGGCATTACCGGACTTGTACACAGACATTCATACAAAACCGAGCCATAAAATTTTTCTTAAAAAACATTTCATTCATACATACGCAATTTGACCCTTATGTGGCCCTACGAGGCCCAAAACATTCATCGGAAAAAGGTTCGGGACTAAATCGAGAACTTTAGAAAATTTTGGGGAACTTTTTTTAATACAGAGCCATACGCCCATGTGCTCTTGACACGCCCGTGTCTTCTGGCCGTGTAACTCTTTGACTATGACGTTAGCACCAATTTAGGGTCACACAGCCGTATCACACGCCCGTGTGGCCAGATTGTGTGGTCAATTAAAAATCTAATGATTTTTCATAAAATGGTGCATACTTTACACTGCCAGAGTACACGCCCATATGGGTAGGCCTTGTCTCTCACACGATCAAGACACACACCCGTGTCTTAGCCTGTGTGTTTACTACTGAGCATACTGACTTGAAAAATTAGGGTGCAGGGGACACACGGCCATTCAACACGCCCGTGGGGCAGACCATGTGTCACACACGGACCAGACACATGCCCGTGTGGACCATTTACAGGCTATTTTCCAAGCCAATAGTCACCCTCAATCATCCCTACACTCAACCTTGTTTCATGACATGCAACATAGCATATTTAAACACTCAATATTCTATGTCATGACATTTCATGCCTTCAAAATATCATCCTAAAGCACATGCAATTAGCCACACCATTTAGAGGCATTCCACACCAATTTCATGCATAACCAAATTTGTTATCCAAATTCCATAATACATATCCTTGACCATGATTATCTTAAGTCATTAAGTCATTTCTTATCTTCTAGCATCTAATCCATACTTCATCATACATTCATCAGGCAATTATATTTCACATCATCAAGACAATAGCTCATACATGCATGGACAATTAAGTTTACAGCCCAACAATCAAATATAAGCCATAGCACATGGCCATTACAAAATGAATCATCAATAATAGGGCCTTTACAACTCGGCCAACTTTGCATGACTCATATCACAAAACAACCAAGTCCCCTATACATGCTATACTCAAGTTATCAAATTAACTCTACCCAATATTCTATTGATAGTGTGATCGAATACTCCGACAGCTTCCGATCCCCGAGCTAGCTTGGCGGAACTACAAAGGATGAAAGGAAGGGGGTAAGCATTAAAGCTTAGTAAGTCCACATGCAAATAATATGCAATGATAGTAAGCAATTATCACACAAAGGCATAATAACATAACCAAAAGATTATCCATCATTCAAGCATTTTG
The DNA here is from genome assembly GCF_007990345.1 of Gossypium hirsutum. Lineage (NCBI taxonomy): Eukaryota > Viridiplantae > Streptophyta > Magnoliopsida > Malvales > Malvaceae > Gossypium > Gossypium hirsutum. The sequence continues at coordinate 77,742,754 of NC_053436.1, forward strand.
GCTTATTTATCAAGTGTTCATATATATACTTTCTCATCACAATCATCCTTTATCAAAGCATTACTCATGAGTTTAGCGTACATACTTGTACTTACTTGTAGTATATCATATAATCATACCTTCTTTAACATGCCTTCTTTGGGGCTTTCATCACATCATCCATTTCCCTACCCATTGAACACTCGGAATACTATTGGATATGCGGAAACTTGTACATAAGTGCCACATATATATACATAGCCAAAGCTACCTCATAACATGTAACGCTCGCAATGGAGCTACTCACGGGCCTGCTAGCATAAGCTATTGGTCAAGATGTAACTACTCGGGCTGCTAACATAAGCTGTTAGGTATTCGATCCACTCAGGACTACCTAGCCACCGGTAGGACACATAAGACCAGCGCCTGGAACCCAATTATATGTATCGCATCCATCATGAACTCAGACCAACTCAATGAGTTCGGATGCCACTTCTATATCACGAACCCAGACCAACTCAATGAGTCCGGATTTCTTAGTTCCTAGTGACATGTCACTTGTATCCTAAACTATTCCTAAGGTTCAAACAGGATTCTTTCTCATATGCACATAACATCTCCATCGTACTTGCTCGTAATGTCATGAACAACGACCATAATATCATTCATACTTACAAAATTTCCATTAGGCGTAGCATACATAACAATGATAAAATATTTATCACATAATGTCAACACATCAAATAATACTACATCATCACATTATTTACACATGTACTTACCTCGGTACAAAATGACGAGAAACGAGCCTATTTGTCAAAAACTTTATTTTTCCCTCGATGAAGACGAGTATCGCGTTTTTCTTGATCTATAATGCTAAATTTAACTTGTTTATTAATCACATTGTTCAAATCAATCCATAATTCATGCTTTGTTAAAATTACCTTTTTACCCCCATCTTTTCACTTATTTACAATTTAGTCCCTAGGCTCGTAAAATGACATGCATGCATTTTCTTTACTACCCAAGCCTAGCCGAACTTCCCTTGTACTCATAAAAGCCCATATTTTTCATAAAAATTAGATTTTTATCACTTATTTTACTCCTTTTCCAATTTAGTCCTTTTTAGTGGTTTTCATGAAAAATCATCTTGTGAAAGATGTTTATCACACACCAAACTTTCATGTTCCTCCATAAACCATCAAAATTCATGCATGCCATACATGGGTAAATTTTCAAAGATAAACCCTACTTCAAAATAAGGGTGGAAATAGGTCAATCAAGCTACGATGACTTCAAAAATGTAAAGAACATTAAAAACGGGGCTTGGGAGCACTTACAATCAAGCTTGGAAGTTGAACAAAACCCTAGCTATGGTGTCTTGAGAATTTCGGCCAAACATGGAGAAGATGAGCACATTTTTGCTTGATTTTCCCTTTTTATTCTTTTAATTACCAAATGACCAAAATGCCCTTAGGGTCTTTCTTTCAAATTTATGCATGCCCATTTTTTTCAAAAATTTTAGAAATTGGTCAAATTGCTAATTAGGACCTTCAAATTTATAATCTAAAGCAATTTCATGCTAAAAGCTTCTAGAACACAAGTTTTGCATCTTATTCAATTTGGTCCCTAAAGTGCAATCAGACATTTTATGCATAGATTTCTTCATGAAACTTTCACATAATGGACCTCATAATAGTCATAAAATAATTATTTCTATCTCGGGTTCGCAGTCTCGAAACCACTATTCTGACTAGACCTTATTTCAGGATGTCACAGAGACTCACAAATGACACACGGCCGTGTTGCTAGGCTGTGTGTCTCACACGACTGTGTTGCCAAGTTGTATGTCTCACACGGCCGTGTGACAGCTTGTATCTCAGGTCGTTTGGACTTAAAATTTTACCTAATCAAAAAATTTCCTAACCAATTCATGCATAACTACCTAATCCATTTGTGCACACTTTCAAGGTACTAATGCGTCATTCAAATACACATAATCATGCCAATTCAAACAACCTAATTCACCTAACCAATATGCCATTCAAAGGCACCACAATTGCATCCAAACATCATTTACCTAAACATGTCAATATAGCCTTATTTCAAGCATAAGAACCTAGTTTAAACATCTAGCAAATCATGTCTCAATTGACCATTTTCAAGCCATTATAAACATACCAAAAAGGAGCCTTATATACAAACACTTATAAGTGATCAAAAGGGACTTAACTTAACAAGTATTACAAGTCCAACAATACATAAACAAAAAGGACAAATATTTCAAATTACCATTTTCACGTTCATTAAATATCATTACAAAATGAGCTATATATGCCATTATAAACATTGGCCAAATTACTCAAAAACTACCAAATTGACTGCTGGATAGTGTCATAGATCTCCGATGAGCTTCTGATAATCTATAAAATAAAGGAAAGATTTTGTAAATTCAAATATTAAACATAGTTCATTATCAATTCCATAAGCATAGTAAAAGCATAAACAACATCACCAACTCATATGTTAGTATGCTTATCCATGATATAAATGAAATTAACCATAAGATTTGTAAATTTCCATATATACTATCATCATTTAGTTCACAAATCCTTTCATAAAGTCATGATTCAATCCATTTGCATACTTACCATTTCATTCCCTTTTCTACCCATTGAACCATCTAGAATTACATCGGATACTCGGGAAAGCTCACACATAGTGTGCCTTTACATATAATCGTAACCTTTCCTTTACATGAATGCTCACACGAGCTGTGAAATGGGCCTACTCACATGAGCTATGGGTTGGAATGTAAGCTGCACGATACCGCTCACACGAGCTGTGGAGAATCCGCAACAAATGTAGGACCTCAGCCACCAGTAGGACATTCAAGACCAGCATCTAAAACATGAAATCCCTAATGACAAGCCATTTGTATCCTAAGAATTCTTAAGGTTTAATTGGGACTCAGTATCTACCAATTCGTCATAGCATTGATATATATATATATATATAAGTTAATTTATATCAAATTAACATAATGAGCATTCAATTTAACTAACATAAAAATGATCATAGTTGATACGAACTTACCTCAATAATTAATGCGTAGAAGTAAAGTCGAGTTAGTCCAAAGCTCTAAGTTTTCCTCGATCTAAGTCCGAACATAGTTTAACTTGATCTAAATAGATAATTTCAATCAATTAAGTACTTCTAGAATTCAATTTAATCCATAGTTCAGATTTATGCAAAATTACCAATTTGCCCTTAACATTTTAATTTTTCACAATTTAGTCCTTATGCTCATAACTTAAAATCTAACCATTTTAACCTAAATCCATGTTAACCATAGATGAAAGGGACCTTGATACAACCCATATTTACCATCATTTCACAATAAAACCTATATATTTACACCTTTAACAATTTAGTCCCTAATTCCAAAATTCATAAAAATCACTTAACAAAACTTGCTTATTTTTCAACAAAAATTCATAATCTATCAATTAATATAAAAAATCATTCAAAATCATTCATGGTAAGTCCCTAAACCTTTAAAAATTTTGCAAATTAACCCTCAAACTAGTTAGATTAAGCTAAAACAGACTCAAAAACATAAAAAATCACTAAAAAGGGGACCGAAATCACATACCATGCAAGATTGGAAGCTTGACCGAATACCCTAGCTCACTTCAATAGTGATTTTCGGTTGAAACAGATGAAAAAAGAAGATGATAACTTTGTGTCATCTTTCTTTACTTAATTTTCTTTTAATTGTTTATTTATCATTTTTTTTCTTTTAATTGTTTATTTATCATTTTAACCTTTAGAAACTATCAAAATTTCATTAAAACCATGTCTATAAACATCAGCTATCTCATTAATTGGTATTATTACCATTCAAGTCCTTTAGTTTAAGGTTTCATAGCCATTTGACCCCTTTAACAAATAGAACTCAACTTTTTTCACTTTTACAATTTAGTCCTTTTTACTTAATTAACTATGCAAACATCAAAATTTCTTAATGAAATTTTAATACAACCTTAATATAGTCCTATAGACATTAAATAAATAATAAAATAATAATTCACTCATTGAAATTATGGTCCAGAAATTACTATTTCTGGCACCACAGAAAACGGGATGTTACACATATTTCATTGAAATGCTCGTTTTCATTCTTTATTTCTTGTTGATGTAAATTCTTTTAATTCAACAAGTAATTTTTTTCTAGTTTGGTAACTTATCAACTCAATTCTCGATTGTAACTAACTTTTTTGACCTTTGTCATACCCTTAACCTAAGCCCCGGTACAACCTTGTAAAGACCTATTGATTAATGTATCATTTAATTCTATAGTGGTGGACATTTGATTTTCAAGCAAGCCTATGGTAATAAAATTTCTTGTTCAACTATTGAGTGCACATTACTTGAACCTTAGACACTTTGAGTGCTTTGAGTGCTCTTTAGTGAATATATCAATTTTTATTGAGTTTGAATTTAAGGTAATTATTGAGATAGGGGAGACGCATATGTTTTTATGCTTTAAAATTTTCTAATTAGATTGCTTGTGTTCTTTAGTGTCATTTTAATTTGAATTTCCAATACATGATTATCTGTAAATTATCCTAAGACATTATCGATGAAATAATAAATTGAGAGAATTTAACTTGAATGTGGGTTGAGGATTTTACTTAAGGACAAGCAAACGATTATGTGTGGGGATATTTGGTAAGTGTTAAAAGTAACATGTTTTAATCTCATTTTTAATGCATTTTTGGATGATTATTCGATGTTAATTGTGAATTTTATGCTCCTAATACTTTAAATTCATGTTTTTCTGCTTAATACAACATAAGGGAGCAAAAAGAGCGAAAATTGAAAAATCAGAGCAACATACAGGAGCCACACGAGTTGACCCCACACGGTCGTGTGACTCTCAGAAGCTACCACACGACCATGTGGTAATCCGTGTCAATTTTGCGAATTTGCACTCTGGACTGCAAAAAATCGTAATTTTTAGGTTTTTCAGGCATTCTAAGACATATATATGACAAAAAATAAGAAGAAATGAGTGAGTCGTCATAGAATACTTAAGAAAACAACTCGAAAACACCATTGAAGCCGATTCTAAAACAGATTCCCGTCAAGATTGAACATTAGGAGATTATCATGAGTTTCTTTATTTCTTTCTGTTATACTATCTCTAGGATATTTTTATTTTCAAGTATGAACTAATTTTCTAAATACCTATGGGAGATGAACCCTATGATTGATCTTATTATTTGATTTTTATTTTACGCAATAAATAATTAAATCTTATTCTAAATTATGTGTGCCTAATTCTTGGTTTGATATTTCTAGATTATTGATCCATGTTTGATGTGCTCAAATCAAAGGAGGAATAGACCCTATTTAAGAGTAGATCTTGCATAATTGAATGGAGTTACCTGTAATCCTAGAAATAGGACTTGCGTAATTGAATGGAGTCTCATGAAATCCTAGAAATAGGACGACATAAATCTACTGGATTAGAGTCAAATCTAATAGGAGAATCCATAGCACAAGTTAATATGATAATAAGGATTTTAATTAGAAAGAAATTCCAATTAATCAACCTAAAGTCAGTTGCTTACTCTCGAAAGAGATATTAGCATAATTTAGGGATTTCTACGGATCAAGTTACTAAGTAAAGAAATTGCGTCATTTAAATTTATAGTGACAGATTTCATCTAGGTGAATTCTTTCCTGGGTGTTGCTTTGCTTCTTAGTTGTTAATAAGTTATTTCGTGATTTATTCTTTGTTGTGTTTGTTAGTTAATTTTAGTTTTTAATCAATCACTCGATTTATTCTGTTAAATAACAAAAAGACAGTAATTACTAGTACTTTGAGTTTTCGTGAGAATGATATCTTTGTTCACCGTAGCTAGACTATTAATTGATAGGTGTACTTACCTTAGTCAAACTTTTAGTTAGTTCACGATGCATTAGCAATCTACAATCCTAAGGTCACATGCATAGTTCACTTACATGAAACTCACATGCATTACTCGCAGGTCACAGCCCGCATGCTTTGCAACTCACAGCTCTCCTGTTCGCATTTCATTAGCTCACACCTTGGCAGATTGCCAAATATGCGAGCTGTGGCGCATTCACTACTAGCGGGAATGAAGTGCGCAGTCCACAGCTTGCAATGTCAGCTCGCCATATGTGCAAGATGTTGCATAGTTAGCCAACTCCAACATGCATAAGAAAGACTTAGTCTACAATCAAAATGTGAAAAGCGAAAATTAAAGAACCACTTCAACCAAAAGAGAAAATCAATGAACTACTACACTTAAAAAGAGAAAAGAAAGAAGGGGGCTCACTAGTATAAATAGGGGCAAGATGTTAAATGTTGAACACATCACAAATAAGAGCATTTGACTCAGAAGTTGGGAGCAAAAAAGAAAAATCATTAACTTTGAGAGAATTAAGGTGAGAACAACACCTAGGAGAGGATGAGAGCCACCGTGAGAGATTAAGCAGAATTTAGCCATGGAGAACCACCAGATTCGACTATCATCTCTTCTCAAACATTTAATAGCCTCGAAAAACCACCATTGGCTATTAATCTTTCATATTTCCTTTATCTTAATTTTTGTTTTGTTGTTGTTTTGATAAACATGATTCCAAATTGCCTTCTTGCTTTCAATTTAATTATCATTGCTTAATGTTGTTTTGTTAGAACGATTATGGATCTTTGATATACTATTGTTGGTTCTTTGCTATTAATGTTTGTGCATATGATTGTTTATTCATTCAAGTATTTTACATGCCCAACTTACAAATGCATGGCCAACATTGGTAAGTAATTGAATTAATTATTTAATCTAAGAAGAGGTAATAATTGATAGACACACAACTTGAATGGTGCATGTTGAGACGATATTGAGAGATAATTGTTATATGCATAGTCCTTATGAATGATGCCTAAGAAGGTGATCATGATGTTAATTTGGCACATATGTATGTTAAGTAACTAAAAGGTTGATGTAGGACTTCGAGAGAACCCTATAGCTTGAAGAAATTGGATTAATAAATCGTCATATTGCCACGAAGTCATCGTAACATTTTCTATCATTGTTTTTAATGATTGCCTGTTATGGAGAAATAATTATTCTAGCCTTTCATGTCATTTTTTGTTAGTGATAAACTTTTCCACTGCTATCTCTTTTGTGTTGTTATTTAATTTGCTTACATACTCAGTGTAATTTAGTTTGAGTCCTTAATTAAATCCTCACATCCAAATCTCTATTACTTACCAAATTGTTAATAATTAACTTTGCAATTGTTGACTTGCATATACAATCCCTATGATAACTCTATAGTTACTACTTTATTACTTGTTTACGAATGTGTATACTTGCACATCATTCGAATATCGCAAATAATTGTCCTTGAATTTAGAGACATTAGCCAAAAAATTAAGTCAGCTACAAGAGGATGCTAAAGTGCAAGTTAGCTTACCAAATTTATATAATCCTAATAGCTAGAAAAAAACCTAAAATCCTTTAAAGAGAGAGAAAAAAAAAGAATTTGATTGAAAGCTATAGCCTCAGTGAAATTTTCTATAGAAAGGATAATTTAAATCACAAACAACAAAGTAAATCAGCTTCAAACTTCAATCTATAATAGTAATATTAAATTAATCGAATAAGTGTTAGCAATTGTTCTTGATAAAACAATTTAAACTCATAACAAAAGAAATTTAGGATTTAAAAATTGAAAGTTAATCGAACATACAAACAATACAACAAAGAGGAAGAGATGGTGATGGTGGCCATTGTACATGGTCTCCTCTTTCTACCTATCTCTTTGTATACTTTCTATAATTAATTAAACAATAATTCAGAGCAATCAAGAGAACCCTTCTTAAAAAAAGGAGAAAACTCATAACAATCAACAACATATGAACTCAACAAACATGAAGCCTACAACATAAGTTTAAAAAAAAAAATCTATAACAATCAACAAACATGAAGCCTACAATAGGTATTGAAAAAAATGAAAAAAAAAATTAAGAAAATCTCTCATTGTAATAAACCATAAAGCAATATGAAGACACAACTAGAAATTGAAAATATTAAAAAAACTGACCTAAATGTGGAATTAAAATTGGGAGGAGAAGGTTACGAATATGGTTTTCAAACTTACAAGAGAAGAAGAGAAGAAAAAGAAGAAGAAGAGATATTTTGGTTTGTCTTAAAATATAATAAAAAAGATTATATTGATAAATATAACAAAAATAGAGGGTAATTTTATTTTAAAATTCAGATTTCACCTGTAATCTCAGATTACCTAAGAAAGAGGCTATAATAGATTACACCCTATATTACAGGAAGGTTGTAATGTGAGATTACGAGATGGTCGAAATGTTAAAATCCAAACATCATAATTTTATTCCAAAATTAAATATTATGAACTATAAATTATATCTAGAGAACCAAACGCTCCAAATAAATTCTAATAATTACCAATAAAAATAAGGGATAAAATATTATTATGAATTCTAATACTTACCAATAAAAATAAGGGGTAAAATATTGAACAAATTTTTATGGTTGAAATATGTATACTCAAACTATTTAAAAGTGCCAACTTTTGTTTCCTCAATTAAATTAAGATTTGCATTAATAAGAGGAAAAAGTTACAACTCATGGTGAATAACAATCACCAAATCAAATCACCTAACACAAAATATATTTGCATAGTAAGCAAGAACAGACCTTTTCCTATTTTCTCAACACCAAAAATAGCTATGTTATATGGCTCCATAATATTTTACCATTGATCTACGTTTTCAATTGAATTTAGGCAATAATGTTAATATTCAAATAAATTTGGATATTTACTTTTATAAGTTTATTATAGATTTGAATTTTTAATATTTCTTTTATTATTGTACACTTGATATTGTTAGGTTAGCAACTATTATTAACATGGAATAACTAACTCAACAATCGTTAATGGTCACATCAACAATATTATTAAATTTAACAGTCAACCATTATGTCTAACAATCAAAGTACTTAATTGATTAAAATTTTGAATTCAAGTGTTCAATTGAGTACAAAAAGTTCATAGAGACTTAATTGATTTTTTGTGAATGCTTCTATAGCTTTTTATACCATTCAGTAGCGAATCCAGGGGACTGGCAAGGGCCCTAGCCCCTCTAAAATGGAAAATTTTCTATTTACATCCTTTTATAATTTATAAAATTTTAAATTAATAATGATAAAATTGCACATTGCCCCAAAAAAATGATAAAAATTTAATTTAATCTTTTAAAAATTATAAAGATCTAAGCCATTAAAATAGTGAAACTGCATTTTTGCTATCATAAAAATTTTCTAGTCTCGCCCTTAGTACGTTAAGCCTAAATTATAATATAGTTATAGTATGTGATAGATTATAATATAGTTAATATAGTATTATATAATATAATAATGCAAATTATAACAATACATTTGTATCGTATTATAATTATATAAAAAAAATTAATTATTATATTGGAAAGAAAAATACTCATAAATTATAAAATATCAAAGTTATTTGAATATGCCCAATTAATTCAAATTTCAAAAACTTTAAGCCCGAAAAAATTGAATTTAAAATTATCCAAACCTAAAAAAAATTTAAATCCATTGACACTTTAATTTCAACCATATCAACCCACCTATTTGTGACCCCTTTAGACAATTTACGCTATATATTTCAGCTCGTGGAATCCATTGAAGGTGATGAAATGACCAAGTCACATAAAAAGAAGCCTTGCACAAATTGAACAGTGATATTATAAGAATAAGAAGAAATAAAGTTTAATCTTAAATTAGACATTAGACCTTGCTTTCTGTTTTACGCCAAATAAAATATTTTAACACCTGTCTCAATTGGAAAATGTTATTCCATTTAGAATAAATAATTTATACGGTCTATAACACCTTTAAATATTTAAATATCTGAATAATTTAAAATTTATTGGTATAATATATTAATGTTTGAAGTTAATTTGAAAAGTTTTTAAATTAAATTTTGTTTCAACGATGTAAGGTCTCTAAACAGAAATTTTATGTTTCAAGACATGCAAGTCAATAATTAATTTGCTATAATTTTCATGTCATGTCTATATATGTCTTGAGACATATTGTCTTGTATCTCAAAATATGTGTTTTTAACAAAAGGACTTTGAATGATGCTTGAATGTTCTCACTTGGGAACCTTCTTCTAAAATAGCTTTTAAGACCTTAAAAAAGTTGTAATGATATATGAAAATTGAACGTCAATTTTAAATTTAGATTTAATATTTTTTTAAATGTTATAATTTTAGCTACATTAATTTTTCGAAAATAATGTTAAGTGATTTTAAAATGTATTTAAATCTCTAAAAATGTTGAAATTCATTTTATGAAAATTTATTATATAGATAAATATTAATTTTTGATAGAGTGACGGTGATCGTTTTGTTAATATGACATTATTTATCCATATTGATTGTTGGGATGGACAAAGGGTGTTACACATGAGCATGTATTCCACAAACTTGAAAGTCAAGGCGTCGACTCAAGCAAATTAAACAATTCTATAAATTGGTTTAATAGATCTAAGGGAGATACCAGTTCAGTTCTGTTAGATATTTTTGAATTTTTTGAACCGTATTATAATTTGATTCAATTCTATTTTCAATTTTTTCATATTTTTTTTTTCTGTTTTGAATTTTTTTTTAGATTTATTTTCACTAGATGAGTTTTGTTTTATGGGTTTTGAATATTATTTGACAAAGTTTCAAAGTGATTTTCATAAATATTTCTAAAAACAATACTTTTCCAAGTAAATAAAAAATAACCAATAACTTTTATATTGTTTTTTTAAACTATTTTTTCATTTTTTTGAAAATGAAATATATTAATTTTGTATCATGAAAAAATAAATTTAACTATAAATTAATTAAAAAAATAAAGTTCAATTCAATTACGAGTAATTACAATTTTTAAACTTGTATTTTATAATTATCTAGACACCATAGTTAAAATCGATTTTGCATGTTTTAAACAAAAGCTTTAGATTGATGATATAAAGGGTTATAGTATAAATTTGTGACTATACTATAAGTGGATAGTAGAACCTAACATTATGTTTTATTTTGATTGATGTTAATCATTATATTTTAAGAATATGAATAAAGTTACCACTTAACTTTCATGTGATTGAATCAGCTATTAAACTTTAAATTTTAATAATTTTTCCACAAACTTTGATTTTTTTTAAATAAAATTTTATAATTAGATATTGATTTTAATAATTTGAAAACAAAATTTATGGAAAAACTATTGCTTCAAATATTTTATTTTAATGGAAGGAAGATCTAGAAATTTTTAAATAATATAAAAAATGATATTTTATCTTTTCTAAATAACAATTTTTAAATTAATTTTTAATTACATAAATAAAACATTTTTATTAAATTTAATTTATTTTAATTGAAATTTGAATAGTAAACTTGACTCAAAAATTTTATAATTCAATTAAACAAAACTGTAATGGCAAAATTGAATGTATAGTAAAGCAGAGTGATAAATTTATCTTTTATAAAAAATAAATTTATATGTATATATATGGTAAAATTACATAATAAAAAATAATTTATTAAGTTGTCTAAAAAATAATAGAATTATAATTTTTTATCTTAAAAAATTTATAATTCCATTCTTTCCCATAAAATATTTGTAGATACGGAATTCTGTTAGTTGGCAAATGGATTTTTTTTTTTTTTTGCCTTTTCATGGATAAAGACATCCTCATAGTTGTTTCTTCCATTGTTAATATATTGATATGAACTTTGTGAATATTATTATACAAACATTTTTGTTTACCAAACTTACTCAACTTTATTACATCAACTGTCATATGAGTTAACTACATCAAACGTCCTTAAATTATCCTTTTTTTTTTAAGTTAGTCTTTAAATATTAATTATATTTTTAAATTATTGATTTTGTATCAATAAAATCTTTCTATTATTAAAATCATTAATTTAACCACTAAATAAGATGTCAAATCTTATGTAATATAATTTAAAGTAAAATTTTTAAAGAAAAGTAAAATATTCCTACATAAATTTTACAATTAAAAACTAAACATAAAATAAAACCGGAAAAAAGAGAGAGTAAATAATAATATCTATAAAAGTTTCGAAAACATTACAGCCAAGATTTTTACAAATCCATTCATACAATATTCATTTAAATTTGTCACGTAAGATTAGACGTGTCATTTAACTATACGATTTCTATAATGAAAAGACCTGATAATTGATATAACATCGATAGCTTAATAATATAATTAAAGCATTTTTGACGTTTAAGAGGATTAAAATGAAGGACATAATAATGCTATTAAGTGTAATATCTTACAAGACAGAAACTTAACTTATAATTTCTATGACTTTTGCATAAAATATGTTTGACCCTTCCTTTCATATTATATTGACATTTGATATTTATTTAGGCTGAATTATAGTGGGTTATGTGTGAGGATTCAGGAGTTAAAGTTATACACTGCACTGAATTCCCATATGGTAATTTAAGAAATTGATTACTTAATTACTGTTATCATATCTTTTTATTTTGGACTTAATTTTGGGAATAATTGTTATGGTAGTAAACAACTCTTTCTGATTCAAAAAAGATTAACAACCTTAGTCTCATCCCTTTAATGCATTTGCTTCTATGAGATATCCCACCATAATTTCCAAGATACACTTTTGAAACCAGAAGCCATCAATAAATAAGAAACAATATCTTTGATTTGGATGAGCTACACAAAACATCAGATCCAAGTCATGGAAACCTTATGTGTCAAATTACCATGTTCTTCAGATACTTGCAGCATCTCACCACCCTCAAATGGTGAAACTCAAAACATGATGAATGCCACTAAACTGAAAGAGAAAGCAAGTGTTGATGATGTTCATGAGCACCCAAAACCATCAGGGTTTCATCTTTCGCTCGGTGATGAATCGGTTGAACTCAGACTTTCCAGTATGAGATCATCACCACAGCCTCAGCAGCAATCATCAAAAAGTAGGGCTTTTACGTGTGGTTTTTGCAGCAAACAGTTCTCAACTTCACAAGCACTGGGAGGGCATCAAAATGCGCATAAACAAGAGCGTGCAATCGCCAAACGACGTAAAGAGATGGATGTAGGGGCGTTAGCTTCTCGACAGTATCCTTTCTATTCATATTCAACCCTGTCTCAAGGCCCTTTCTATGGATCTTTTAATAGGTCTCTTGGGATAAAAATGGATGCCATGATTCAAAAGCCTCCAATTTCGGGTTACCCTTGGAACTCCCTCGGCTATCGTTTCGGCCATGGCGGAATCGTGATGGATGGTTTACAGTCTCAGAAGAGTAGCGTTTTGCCTACATCTGCTTCAACTATAGCACCAAAGAACCCAACAAGCAGTATTGATTTTCCTGTATCTGGAAGTGAGGGTTATCATCGTAACGATGCTGCTGATGACGATGATTCAGGGCTTGATTTGTCTCTTAAGCTTTAGCCTTTTATTTCTTGTTTCCAGAAATTTAATCTTTCATTATGTTATAGAATTTCAGATTAATTAACTTTCATTTCACTATGAAAATTTGTGTTTCAGTAAAAAAAAAAAACTTTTTTTTTTCAAATTTGGTTTGTAATTGGAAATAAACTCTCTTCTGTTTGTGTTTAGTTTTTTTTTTGGTTTGATTAAATAATTATTAGCTTTTTAATTCACAAGATCATAGCCAACTAATTAATTGTTATATTTCATAAAGAAATTATATTTGAAAGTAAGGCATGGGATACTTCCTAATCCACTTTTGCAAATAATTGGTACAAGTTTTTAAAATAATACTTCAACTAGTATCCCAAAATAAAACTAAACGAGCTTATTTGATTTGATAGCTTGGAGAATATGAAAAAATTGAAATCTTTGCATTTTTCAAGGTCTTCGTAGAGTACAAGTGACATTGTTAAGAACTCATTCACTTGGGCAGAATAATTTGCTTCTTTCAATAGAAAAGATCTACCTAGATAGCACTGATGGAACTGGATTAATTTATGCATTGATGGAATGGTGAAAGCTATGACTAGAACTGCTATATCTGGAGGAGTTCTAAGGTTTGGAAATGAGGATTGGATTATGGATTACAACAGATCTTTTGGTAACTGTTCAGTTTTTTATGTTAAATTGTGGGGCATTCTCGATGGGCTAATCTTTATCCAAGATAAGTTATTTAAGGGCGTAATGATTTAAGCAGATAGTTTGGAGGCGGTCAAGACCATTCAAGATTCCTCTTTGACAATTTCAAATTTGAGCCTCATTAGAAGAATATATCGGCTCTTAGCGAAGTTTAGACATTGGGCCATACAACATATTCCCAGGAAGTTGAACGAAATTACAGATTGTATGGCTAAATTGGCATTAGATACAGGTCAAAACTTGACAGTGTTTGAAGAGATCTCAAGAGTAGTGTTAACAATTTTGCCTATGATCCAAGCAAGTATTAGTCTTGCTCAAAGTTCCTCTTTGTAATTAACTTGTCTTAAAATTGGTTTTCTTTAAATAAAAAAAAAACTACTTAATTCTAATTATTATATGTTTTTCAGACGTAAATATGTTTAATTATTATATTTATTAAACCGTTATATTTTGAAGTAATTTTTATTGTTTGCAAGTTTAAAATGAAAAAAAAAATCAGTGAGGATTTATTTCTTATTTTGCAAATATTTAAAATTAAAAGTATTGAATTGTTATGATTCATGATCACTTTGGGATTTATTATACAGCTCGCTTTTACATGGTTTCTCATTAAATTTGATAAAACTTGCCATATTTGAATGTGAAACTTACAAATCTACGAAATAGCATACAAATCCTAATATTTATTAATTTTGGCTCCTCCTATCTAATAAAAACACTTTGAAAAAATACCATTTTTAACCTGATTTATTTTTTTATTGACTTAATTAATTTAGATTTATTTTTAGTTAATTATTATCTGAACTCAGATCTTACAATATCTCTATCTACTGATTTGCTAAGCAGAGAACAGCTCAATTTTTTATTACACCATAGCAAATATATATCTACTAATTTTAAACACATTCATATTCTTTTTTTATATTACTAAAAAATATTAGTATAATTATAAGGCATATTACATTCTCACGAGAGAATGCAAGTTCAAATTTTAGACACGATATTGTTAGAAACGGCACAATAGATTCTAAAAGAGTTAATGTTTATAAACCATAAAATGGACATAAATAATACCTTAGTTATATCAAAAAATAATAATTTTTTTAGGCTTAAATACTCATTTAGCTCCTGACTTTGTCATTTTCTTCCAAGTTGATACTTATGAGTTTTTTTGTTCCAAATTTATACTCGAACTTTTATTCCTTTCATGCTTTTTTTTTTTAAAAAAGCTATTGGTTTAATAAAACAAAACCCAAGACAGGACCTTTAAATTTCCTTAAACACTCCGAAAACAACAATCATAAACAAAAATTAAATCCAGCCCAATATTCTAGACTACTTCAGCAAGCATAGAAAAAATGAATTCTAGAAAAATCTAAAAGCCAAATGTATCTTGATAAACAAATTTCAGGGGAAAAACCTTTCATTTCCTAAAGAAGCACGAAACATATCATCAGAATTCTGCTTCCCCTTTCATCTACAACTATGATTTTTCAATCTAGGGCCTCTATCCATCGGATATCAACTTCTACCATTACCTCTACAAACTCCGACACATCGTTCATCAGGAAAATATTTGTCCTTTATTAATCCCTTCATTCGCTAATTGATGTGCCGCTGCATTGGCCAATCTCTACACATGCATGAAGGTACAAAACTGGAATTCCTTGCTCAAAATTTTCACATCTTCAATATATACCGAGATTTTAGGTCTATCAATCTCATTTTTGCTTGCTTCTTTATCATAGTAAGAGAGTCCCCTTCAACTTCCAAACTTCTGATATTCAGATCTAAGCACATCTTCAAGGCCATAGCACAAGCCACTGCTTTAGCAGTAAACGGCGACAGAATATCCTCGTGAAAGGTAATTTTTGAAGTTATTACCCTTCCTCTTGAATATTTAACAAAATACCAGAACATGAACTCTCTTCATTTTTCCTATAAGCAGCATCAAAATTGACTTTTACACGTGTTTCTCAGCCTTTTCCATCGTTCTATTGCTCTACATTTCTTAGGTAAAATTCTTCCCAAGTCATCCAATTCTCTGATGTAATTCTTTATAAAATTCACAATAGATAGCCCATCTTGACTGCCCCTTTCATGCACCCATTTATTTCTATTCATCCAAATTGCCCATAATGCACACACAAATAGTCGACATTGACTTTGTGAATAGTGGTAAAAAATGTAGGCATCAGTCTTTTTGGCTTGTATTTTCCAATTTTTGGGGCCATTTAAAGCTAAAATTTTCCCAGAGCTCTTTTGTAAATCTATAGTCGCGCAAAGCATGTATGACTGTTTCTGCTTCTTCATCGCATCTAAGGGAACATGTGCTCATCAATATCTTGTAATGTATGTTGTTGAAAGTAGGAATAAAATTGCAAGTTACAGGTCACACTGTAATCTTGATTTTTGGTGGCACATTTAACAGCCATAATTTTTTGTAAAGATTACCTTATGTATCTTGTTCTTGTCTAGAAATAGGGTTTGTAAGGCCTTGTATTAGGAGCTTGTAACCACTACAAACAAAATATTCTTCAGACGCTTCACCTTTTTATGCAATGTGATCATCGCTTGGGCATCATGGCAAAGGAATTTTGAAATTACCCACTCTCCCTGTACCCATTCTTCAACATAGTCTTGCTTGAAGGGGCCCTTTCGCAACCCACACACTTTGCTAGGTATAGAAAGGTAAATTACCTAAACATGCATTAATGAAATTTGTTAACGGGTAATATTTGGATTTTAACATTCTTACTAATAAGGAATTCAAATAAAAAATTAAACGTCATCATTGCCTTGCTAATAACCCTAAATTAAACTTGGTTAAACTTTGAAAGCCGAGACCACCATTATCTTTCAATTTTCACATTGTTCCCCAATCACACCAATGTAACCCACACTTTCCATGACTTTTCTACCACCAAAACTTACCTATAAGGTTTTCCATTCCCACACAAAGAGATTTTGGGAGAAGAAAATAGGACATTGAATACGTTGGAATTGATTACAAAATAGATTTATAAAGACTTCTTTTCCTCCATGCGAAAGAAATCTTGTACCCCAACTGTCAATTTTTTAGTTGATGTGATCTTTAAGATTTTGAAAAGCCCATTGTTTTTCCCTTTCCACCATGTTTGGAAGCCCCAAATATTTTCAGGATTATCTGAACTCCGGACTCCCAAAATGTTTTCCACTAGTTGCCTTTCTCGATCATTAACATTTAAGCTATAGAAACTTGTTGACTTTTCAAAATTAACACATTGACCCGTGCATCTTTCGTACTCCATCAGAATATTTTCAAGCACATTTGCCCCATTAACACTTGTCTCGCCAAACAAAATGCAGTCGTCTACAAACATGATATGCGTAATTTAAAGGCTTCTGCGGCAAACTTTAACCCCTTTTAATAGACCTTCTTCCTGAGCTAATCTCATAAGAGCTGACAAACCTTCGCCAACTCCCTAGAAGGACGAAAAACCTCTTCTTCTTCACCATTCATAATGACCTTGTATAATGTTATGAGAATACACTGAATGATAAGATCAATCAATCTAGCATTAAAACTCATCTTTAACATTATGCTCATAAAAAAACCCCACTCCATGGTCATATGTTTTACTCATATCCAGCTTGAGAGCTAAATAACCCTTAAGATTCGTCCTCTTATTTTTAGAAGTGTGAAAAATCTAATAGGCAAGTAGAACATTGTTAATTATCTATCGACCAGGAGCAAACGCACTTTGTGCCTCATTAATACAAATATCTAACATTTTTTTAAGGTTTTTTGCAAAATCCTTAGAAATTATTTTATACATAACAGTGCATAGGCTTATAAGACGGAAACTTCTCAAATTTGTCGAATGAGATGTCTTTGGAATCAAAACAATATTTGTAACATTAATAGGTTCTAACGATATACCTTGACTAAGGATTCCTAAGAAGTAAGCACTAACGTCTCGTCCCAAAATATGCCAAAATCTCTAAAAAAAATAATGCATGATATCCATCTAATCCCAATGCCTTTGTTGGGCCCATACTTTTTAGCGCCAAATACAACTCCTCTTCCCTATATTCCTCAATTAAAAATTTGTTCTTATCTTCCAAGATACATCTCCCCACGCCTCCCGAAATATGATTCAAATTTTCAACACCATTTGTGGTAAACAAATATTGGAAGTAACCTCGAGCAATCTGTTTCATCGTTTCCATCTCTCTAGTTTCCCTTTCATTTTCATCGTTTAGATAGTGAATATTGTTCATCCTTCTTCGCTGGGATGCAAATTTGTGAAAGAATGTAGTATTTCTTTCTCCATGTTTTAACCAATCTGTGCGCACTCTCTGCTCCCAAAAGACTTCTTCTTTCTTGATCTCCATGTTAAAATATAACTTAACCTCCATTAAATTCACAAGATTTTCCTCATCTCTCTCCTAATTATTTAGAGACTCCATCTTCTTTATAAGATCTTCCAAAAGCCCTCATCATTTCATGTGGATCTTTCTCTCCCAAGTTTTCAAACCTTTTTGCAACAAAATCAATCTTTTCCATATATTTTCAGAACTAGTCTCCCAAAGCCTTCGCATTTCTCCCTCACACGATTTTTCTAAAGTCCACCAAGCTTTAAATCAAAAGCTTTTCGTCAAGCTTCAGCATTCATCATTGTTTGTTTGGATAAAAAAAGACAATGATCAGAGAAAGAATGGGGTAAATGTCTTATCGAAAAATTCAAAAACAAATTCATCCAATCAGTATTGGCCACATTTCTATCGAGTCTTTCTCTAATGTTTGTATCTAGGAGATTTCTCCTTTCCCACGTAAACCATGCTCTCGAATATCCCTTATCCACTAGAGAGAAGTCCTCTAGAGTCTTGCATAAGTCATCCATCCTTTTTTCCTCCCTCGGTACCCCATCTTTTTTTTCATTTGCATACAATATTTCATTGAAGTCCTCACAAACAATCCATGGATGATTTTGATCCTTTCCTAATCGCCTCAATAAATTTCATGTCTTCTCCTTTTCACGAAGATCAGGAGCTCCATAAAATCTCATCATCTACCATTTTGAAGACCACATCTATAATAACATCTTTCCATCCTATAATAGTTTAACTTCATCTCCATAAAGAAGAAAATTTGGGGACAAAATTTCTTAAACATATGTTGAAGTCTTCTAATAGCCTGCAAATTCCTTAGCCCGCGGACATTCCAGCTTAAAAGTTTCATTGCTCTCAGTTAGCTAGCCTATTGGTAGTCGTCGATCTTTATTGAATTTGAGCATTGATTTGCTCCAAACTGGGCCTTATCGAATCTAATAAATTAGAAACACCTAAGTCCATTTTGTCAAACCTGAGCCTTTTCTTCCCATCACCGTTTCTTATTTGGCTATCTTCCATGATAGCATGATCCATTTCATTATAGGGACTCCCATTAACATTATCAGCTTGAATCTTGTACCCTTTCAAGTTAAATCCTAAAATGGGATTGATTGCCATTCCCAATTCCCTTCTCATCAAATCCCTTGAATTTCACCCCCACCATTATTTCCCTAATTAAATTAATCTTCCTTACGAAGCCAAACATTGTTCATTGTTGATGCCCTTCTAGTATTCGGCCTCAATGTTAAGTCCCATCCCATTTCCATCTCCTTCAATCCCTGATTAAGTCTTTTGGGCAAATATTATCACCATGGCACATAAAAAACAAAAGAAAGTTAATTTTTCATATCGAAAATTCACATAAGTGAATTTTAACTGAGAGATCATAATTTTTTTCGTCATTTCAGCGGTTTACAAATGTCTATCTAAACCCGAATACAAAGAAAAAATTTTCATTCTATGATTCAACTATTTCATGTCATAGTTAATAAATTCTCCAATAAAGCCACCAAATAATTTAGCCATGGATTCCGAGAAAAATCCCGAAGGGAGATCATGTAATATCCCGAATTAGGGCCTAATCGGAATAGTGGTTTCGTGACCACAAATCCGAGATAGAAATAATTATTTTATAATTATTTTGATGTTTATGATATGATTTCATGATTGTGTGAAAATTTCATGATGAAATCCTATGCCTAAAGTGCTTAAATTGAAATTAGGGACTAAATCGAATAATTTGCAAAACTTGCATTCTAGGAGTTTTTAGTATGAAATTGTTTTGGAATATTAAAGAGGAGGTCTTAAATAGAAATTTGACCAATTTCTAAGTCTATGGACAAAAATTGGATATGGATGGAATTTTTGAAAAGTTTAGTAGTAAGGGCATTTTGGTCATTTAGTTATTAAAATGAATTAAAAATAAAATTAAAAGCCAATTTTTGTCCATCTTCTTCATTAGGCCGAAATTTCAAGGGTTTTCTCCATAGTTAGGGTTTGTTTCAAGCTTCCAAGCTCCATAGTAAGTGATTCCAAGCCTCGTTTTTAATGTTCTTTACGTTTTTGGAATCCCGGTAGCTCGATTAAGCTTATGCTAGCAATAATTTAACCTAGGGTTCATATTTGGAAAAATACCCATAGGTGAAATTTGTGTATTTTGGTGTTTTATGATAGAATATGAGGTTTTAAATTATGTTAGACAACTTGTACTACTCGGTTTTAAGCGAAAATGAGCAAAAGGGCTTAATCAGTAAAAATACCTAATAGTCATAAGTACATATTAAAGTGTGAATTTGTTGTTGCCATAGCAGGGAAAAATGATCAGCATATCATAAAACATAAGAATAAGGGATGAAGTTTAATTCCCGAGCCTAGGGGCAAAAGTGTAATTATGCAAAAGTTTAGGGGAAAAAATGTAATTTTTCCAAAGTTCGTATTAAATGCTGTTTTGATGAATGTATGTATTAAATAAGATTAATTTGACATTATAGATTAAGAGAAATGAGATTCAAGTCGCGATCGAGGGAAAAACAAAGTTTACGAAGAATAGGCTCGATTGCTATTAATTTTGTACCCAGGTAAGTTCATGTGTAAATGTAGTAACATAATTGTCATTTTAAGTAACTTAATGATATTTATATGATATGATGATTATTATTATGAAATATTATGCTTTGTGGTTATTGTTGAGTAATATGCAAATTATGTTTATTACTTGTTAAATATGAATTGCTACCGAGTATCGGTTTCAATATTCCGTGGAAGACGGTAAAGATGTGTGATCTAGGAAAAATCCCGTTTGAACCTTGGGAATAGATTAGAATACAAGTGACATGTCACTAGGATATTTGAGTTCCGAACTCGTTGAGTTGAGTCCAAGTTCGTGAGATGTAACTAGGCATCCGAGCTCGTTGAGTTGAGTCCGAGTTCACTTATGGATGCAAACGCCCGAGCTCGTTGAGTTGAGTCCGAGTTCACTTATGGGCGGGTTACATGGTAGCTTGGCTACATAAGTTCCGCAGGCTATTGAGTTTGTCTAGCTGCGGGTATGGCTCTTATGTTCATGAGATCCGCGTATTCGAATTATATTCCGATGTGTTCAACGGGTGAATCTTTAGTGAATAAGAAGAAGGCCTAAAACGAAGGTGACATGTTGGTAAGTGTGGTAAATGAGAAAATTTGACAGGTATGTGCTTAAACCCTCAGGTTGAAAACTTGGTATGATGAAATCGTAGAAAGATATTAAATGTAAATGAAACATGAATGTCTTGGTGTTGTTTATGCAAATGATGTTTTATGTGAGATTATGTGATTATGTTACTTGCTATTTGCATGTGAACTTACTAAGCATTTGTGCTTACTCCCTCCTTTTCTTTCATTGTAGTTTTGACAAGCCGGCTTGAGAATCGGGATAGGTTGAAGACTCGTTCACACTATCCGAAGGCTTAAATTGGTAAAATGGCTTGTGTATTTTGAATGTGGCATGTATGGCAAAACACTCACTTTGTGTAATTGATCTTATGATATGGCTATGGTTTGGTAAGAAAAGGGTTTGTAAATGATTAGCCATTAGAATGGCCAATCTAAGTCATATTTGATGTTATGTATATTTAAAATGCTATTTAGTCCATGAAAATCCTTAGTAAAGAAATTTGTGATAAAACAGAATCTGACAGCAGCAGTGATGTAAATTTGAAAAATCACTAAAAATAGTAGAAATGGAATTAAATGATGAGTAAGTTATGAAATTTAAGCTTAATTAGTGTATTTTCATATGGATTGAACAAAATAGGTATATAAATTATATTTTATGAGATATTTGAATTTTTGTGAAATAGGGCCAGAGTGATTTCTGGATCCCCTGTTCTGACTTTAAAAATTCATCATAAATTGTAAAAAAAATAATTAGAAGTAATTATTTGTATGTACATATTCCTTATTTAGTCTAGTTTTAAGAGAAACAAACTTCATAGTCATTGAAATTCTGTACAGAGAGATATCTGATTCGTAATATACAGAGGTCAGAGCAGTCGAACCCTGAAACAGGGGAGACTTTAACTAATAAAATGTACTAATTGGCTTGACCAAAAATTTTAGAAAAAAATTAGTAAATATATATATGAGTCTAGTTTCAGGAAAAAATTATGGAATTTGATTTCGAGTTTCAGAAATCGAGATATGAATTTTTAAGCGACTGTGACGCAGATTGCTAGCTTGACTGGAAATTTTAAAAATAAATTGTTTGAGCTGTTTAAGTAATGAATTAAGTCTGTTAACACCTCGTGTTCGACTCCGGCGACGGTCTCGGGTACGGGGTGTTACAGATCATGAACTTGGATCCAAAACGCAGAGGAAACAATAGGAACTTCTATTGGATTTTCTTCCTTTTTTAATCAGTGAAAAAACAATAGATGATTATTGAAAGTCCAAGAAGCACCCATAATCACACGTTTGATGTCCAACTCATGGAAAATTTTGAACAAATATCGCTTCCCACCCAGATCTGAGATTTAAACTCCTCCTAACGGATGCTAAAGATTTGTCATCGTGTTCTTAATTGCCGGAAAGTGCACCACACACGCTGTTAAAAAAATATCCAACCAAAAAACAATCATAGATCTATTTCCATGAGATCCCATCAGTAGGCAAAATCAAAACTTCTAGTTCTTTATATTGAGATCCCATCCTTTATATTGAGATTTGCTAGTTCTTTTTCCATTTCGACAAGGCTCTAATAGAACACTCTTCAATTGAAAACAGTAGAATAGAACAACATGAATAAAAGGAAAAAAAACAACATGCTATAGAGAGCAAGCTATAACCGTGCTACAGAGAGCAAACTCTCTCCATGCTTTTGATCCTCTTTTAACGGCGTTAAATTCAAACACGTGGCGCTCTGAAATAA
Source organism: Gossypium hirsutum (assembly GCF_007990345.1). Lineage (NCBI taxonomy): Eukaryota > Viridiplantae > Streptophyta > Magnoliopsida > Malvales > Malvaceae > Gossypium > Gossypium hirsutum. The sequence goes on from NC_053436.1 coordinate 77,766,294, forward strand.
AAACACATGGTAATGATGCATCTCTTCCAATTTTATGTTACCGTATCTTTTTCTTTTCATTTCTCTTTGTAGTTCCTCTCTCTCATTTTTCTTTAGATAAAATATCCTGGAATAAATAATAGTTCCAATGGAACTTTCTCTTCTATCAAGTAAGGGTGAGCGTTCGATTTGATCGAGTTGAATCAAGTGAAAAAATTTCGAGTTGGCGAGTCTTATTTTATCATCCTAACTCAATTTGAAAGTTTTTCGAATTGAGTCAAGTGAAATTATTTGAGTTAAATTAAAAAATTAAACATGTCAAATTAAAATTTCGTTACAGTATAACTAATTATATGTTAGAGCATATATATTTGAAAATTTTTCAAAGAAAAATAATAATAATAATAATAATAATTAGTATGATAAACTTGAATCATTAATTCACTTATTTAGGTCCTCAAAATTTTTATTTTCGAAAATTTTTAAATTTTTAACATTTTATATATATTATTTATAATTTTTTTAAATTGTTATAATTTTTAAAAAAAATATATTTTTAATTTTAAAATTATTTTGAATTTTTGAAAATTATTTTGATTTTTTTTTGTAATTTTTGTTGAGAGAGACCAATTCGCTCATTTTCAAAATTGACAGGGACCAAAAGGATATTTATACCAATCTGTTATTCAAATTATTTGAATTGTTCGAGTTATTTGAATTGTAAAATTCAACTCGATTTGAACTTGAAACTCGTATTACTTATTCGAGTTTACTCGAATAACTCGATTTAACTAACTCAAAATTAAAAAAAATCAATTTTTTCAAATTGAATCGAGTTTTACTCAATCCTACTATCAAGGATTGGTCCGTTTATCCATAAGTGAAGACATTACTTTCTATTAGATATTCTCTTTATAGCTATTAACAAATCAAATGATCACAACAAATTATCTTAAAAATTATTAAATTCTATACCTATAAAAAAAGAGGTTTGAAAAAATTAAAAGAATATTTAAAATAAAATATAAAAAATCATTCAAAAAAAATCTAAATCCAAATGAGCCCTGTTGATTATGTTCATACGGATCATCATTCATCAGTATTCAGTTATTTTTCAAAATTGGCTCTTAATAAATGAAATCTAACAATCTGTCCATCTGTTACAGAAGGGACTGAAGCAGTGGCAAGGGACGTTGATGATACACCTGGAGAGGGGAGTAACAACCCAGGAACGGTTAGCAAGACTACCTATGAATTATGCAAGAGCATGAGAGAGAGGAAGGCACCTAAGCCCTTAACAGATTTTGTCCGTTTCTGATAGACTTAGCATATAAATAAGACTAGTTTGTAAAGAAAAATCTATCGAAAATCCTTGAAAAATTCTCAATTCTCAATCTACTATCTTCTTATCTGTTTCTATTTTATTCGCTCTATTTGCATCCACAATATTTGGTGCTTTCGTTGAGCTTACAAATATGGTAAATAACACAGAAGCCATCAAATCCCTTCAGGATACAACCGTCCGCCATGAACAAAACCTCACCTCGCTCCAAGCCCATGTTTCGAACCAAGAATAGTAGAATACCAACACTCAATCTACTCTCCAAGAAATGACTCGTCAGTTACAAGCTATTTCAAACCAGTTGGGCATTTCAGCAATGACATCTGCCGGCGGCGAACTCACGGCCGATAGTGTGATCACTCGGGGAAAGGCAAAGGTACGTTTTGATTCTGATGATATTTTTCCGTTTGCCCCGAGACCGGTGCAAGTTGAGTTACCAGTATTTAATGGGACTGACCCAGAAGAATGGCTAGAATCTACAAATGATTTCTTTGAATTTTACGGAACCGAAGACCATCATCGAGTCACTATGGCTTCCTTTCGAATGGAAGGAATTGAAAAAAAATGGTTTCGTTGGATGCAACGCCAACGACAGTTAGCCAGCTGGAATCACTTGGTTGGAGCTATCAGACAATGTTTCGCTGTGCTAGAACTGGAATCACCTGAAGGACAAATATCAAAATTGGTTCAAACCACAACGTTCGAAGACTATCAAACCCTTTTCGAGGACTTGGCCTTACGAACATCCAATCTGTCTAATGAATTTCTCACTCAGTGCTTTGTCTTCGGATTACGTACCGATATAAAAAACGAAGTATTGAGTCACTGCTCAACTTCAATGAATGAGATTTTGTCCCTAGCCCGCTTTCATGATGCTCATCTTGGTGAGGTAAAAAAATCATTGGGCCGTTTTTTTGGACCCAAGTTACCTCCACTATTACCATCTCCTACTACTAATACATTTGGGCCACGTACACAACCAGGTAGACCACCTCCTTTAGAAACCCATTCTCACTCTCTTCCTGCTTTACAACCTCATCGTATCTCAACAGCTGAGGCTCAAACATGCCGTGAAAAGGGACTTTGCTACTATTGCGACGTAAAGTTTTTTCCTGACCACAAGTGTAAAGATCCACAACTCTTTCTTCTCGACGATGAAGGTGAAGAAGAATCCTAAATCCTGACAATGGTTCCAAACAAAACTGAAGGTTCTGATGAAGCGGCGTGAGAACAGTCTTTGGTTTCTTTTAATGCCCTCGCCGGGTGCTTCACCCCAAATACGCTTCGAGTCACCGGTGAAATTTAGGGGAAGGCAGTGCGAATCTTGATTGATGGTGGTAGTACCCACAATTTTGTTCAATCACGAATGGCCAAATATTTAGGATTAATCGAGTACTAGTAGGTAACGGGGACAAATTGAAGAATGAAGGATGCATCCATAACCTTCATTTAACAGTGCAAGGAACACAGCAGGTAACTGATTTTTATGTGCTTCCTTTAGAAGGCACCGAAATGGTTTTAGGAGTTGCATGGATGGCCACTCTCGTACCTGTAACAATGGATTTTATGAAACTTCAATTTCAGTTTCGATTGGGAACTACAGATCATCATTGGCAGGGGGAATTGGGTCTCACTCCTTCCCAAGTTAACTTTCAGTCATTCCGTCAAATGTCCGAAACTAATGCCTTGGCTGCTTGTTACTGCTTACATCTGGAGGCACCACCAGTGGAAGCACAGGTACTCGATTCTGTCGAGATGAAAGACTTACTGACTGAGTTTACAACAGTATTTGTGCCTCCGCAAGGACTCCCACCCCCGCGAGACACTGACCATGCTATACATCTGCAGCTCATGAGTACACCAGTCAACGTTCGATCTTATCAGTATCCTTATTTTCAAAAGGCAGAAGTGGATGCCAGATTCAACAAATGTTAGACAATAATCTGATTCGCAAGAGCACCAGTCCATTTTCCTCTCCGGTACTCTTTGTCAAAAAGAAAAACGTCACATGAAGCTTTTGTGTAACACCCCGTACCCGAGACCGTTGCCGGAGTCGAACACGAGGTGCTAACAGACATAATACATTTATTTTCACAGTCCATTTGAAAATTTTCTAGACAAGCTGGTTACTGCGTCACTGTCGCCTCAAAAATCATATCTTCAGTTTCAAAACTCGAAAACCAGTTTCGTAAATTTTTCCTGAAACTACACTCATATTTTCATCTACAAATTTTTTTCTAGAATTTTTGGTCGAGCCAATTAGTACAGTTTATTAGTTAAAGTCCCCCTATTTCAGGGTTCGACTACAGTGACCTTTTCGCATTACGACTTGGATATCTCCCTGTACAGGGATTAAATACTGATGCCGTTTGTTTCTAATGAAACTACACTCAACAAGGAATCTATACATATAATGCATGACTTCTAATCATCTCTGGTTAATTTATAATGAATTTCCAAATTCGGAACAGGGAATCCAGAAACCGTTCTGGCCCTGTTTCACGAAAACTTTAACATCTCATAATATACTGTTCATATGTCCGTTCCGTTACTTTCCTATGAAAATAGATTCATCAAGGTTAGATTACATAATTTATTCACTATTTAATTCCATTCCTACTATTTTTAGTGATTTTTCACATCCACATCACTATTGCTGTCAGCATCAGCCTTTAGGGTAAACTTTACCTATTACATAGTTTCCATAATTCAACTAGCCCTTTAGCATATATAGCACAAAATGTGATCATGATTAACCATTCCAATGGCTAATCGTTCCCAAACTTTTCCATACCTCTTAATGAACATCATACAAGACGATTATAATATTAAGCTCAAAGTGTATATAAGCCATTTTCGCATGGCTATCCAAATTTATACAAAACCAAAGGGTCCATGACCAACAACAAAAAGGGTAGTCCTATACATGCCATTTCAAAGTTCAACCAAAAGTGTACCAAAAGGGGCTTTGATAGTGTGGGTGACTTAGACTTCGACACCCCCGAGTCCGATAGCTGACGAACCAAAATCTATAAAACAGAAATTCATAGAACGGAGTAAGCATTTAATGCTTAGTAAGTTTTGAGCAATGAAATTAAGCACAATTGAAGTATGACATTCATATAACTAAACGGATAATTCCATATATACATATTCTCAAATCATTCCTACTTCACATTCCAACCCCTATATTCATACATAAGGGATCATCTTAGTCAAAGACCGGAAGCTCATTACTCGACTGAGCGAATAATATTCGAAAGAAATCAACTATTCCAATGCACATACGAAACATGCCTCATTGTTGGGATTTTACGAGCGTATTAATTGAAATTATTACAGCAAGATCGCTCATTCCCAAATCACGTACCTTCGGAATTTAACCGGATATAGCTACTCGCTCAAATGCCTTCGGGACATAGCCCGGTTATAGTAACTCGCACCAATGCCTTCAGGACTTAGCCCGGATTTGGTAACTCGCACAAATGCCTTCGGGCTTAGCCGGAATTAGTCGCTAGCACAAATGCCTTCGGGTTTTAGCCCGGATATAATCGCTAGCACAAATGCCTTCGGGTCTTAGCCCGGATATAGCAACTCGCACGAATGCCTTCGGATCTTAGTCCGGTTATAGTCACCTAGCACAAAAGCCTTCGGGACTTAGCCCGGATATCATTCGAATAACCATGCACATATATCAATAAATCATGACACATCCATATTTCATTTTCATTACCAAAGCTCAAACACAAAACACTTATCACACTTACAAATTTCGGCTCAATAGCCATATACAAAGAGCATGATTTTGATTTACTTAAGACATAATCTAATCGAATCATAATCTAAGCTCCATTACTCGAAAACTTACATCGGATGTTGTCGAACGATTTCGGCGGCTATTCGATCACTTTTTCCTTTCCCTTATCCAACTTTGGTCCTCTAAGCTCTTGAGCTAATTCAAACAAATTTAACTTATTCAAGTCTCATTATGCTAGCTTATGGCCGAACATGACAATGAATTTGATGGGTCATATGGCCACCTTTAGCTCAAATACAAAATGGTCATACGCATTTTAATCATATTAAGCAATTTAATACAATTCATTCGAACATCAAAAGAGAAGCTCAAGGTACTTAGCCCATATATACATTAGACATTAGAGTCACATATGTACGAAATCACGAATCGAATTCAACATATTAGCTAATATTCCCCTTAGCCGAATTTTCTAAGTCAAGATAAAGCCATCAATATGCTTACCTATGGCCGAACATACACATCAACTTATGTACTCATTCATGTGGCCGAACATGCATGTCTATGTTGAGGCAGATTGCAACACTTAATACATTCTACAAGTATGGTCACTTGTATTGACTAAACACCATTTTGTTTCAAGTTCAAAACTTGGCCAATACACATATATACACTAGTAAATCAAACACTAACATTTGCACTTCACCTTACTACCATTTCTCATCCAAATAACGTGAACAACAACCATATTTCTCTTCTACTTCCTACCATGGCCGAATGCATCACAACACCATACCATTTCAATTTTGGTCATGGTTAAACAAAGAACTTAATGTCTCACTCAAAAATGCTAAAAAGAAGATTCAAGAATCATCAATCCACCATCACATGCATCATTACAAAGCTTCACTTTTAGCATACAAATGACATCAACACAAATCCACCTTAGCCGAATATCATCTCCATGACATAGTAAAGATTTGAACCATGGGCTAGTTAGAACTCAAGCTAACTACTAAAATATACATGAATCTCATGGGGCAACATCAAACATACCTTAGCCTAGTTACATGCATGGCCGAACCTCTTCAACCTTTCTTCTTCCTTTCTCCTTAAAGTTTTCGGCCAAAGATGTTCAAGGATGAACATTTTTTTTTGTTTTCTTTCCTTCAACTCACGGCAATGGGGGAGGAAACAATCACACACATTCTTTTTTTTTCTCATCCTACTAACACTAATACTTTATTGCCCATGCTCTTTATTTTATTATTCCTTACATGAAGCATTAACCCAACATGCTTATGACATGTTTTAGCCATAACATTTTCTCCACCCTCATGCTCATGGCCGGCCACTACTAATTAGGGGGGAAATTGACATGCAAGTCCTCCCTTTTGATTACATGCACTATTAGATCCTTATAGATTAGCCTATCACATTTCAAAAGTGTCACACAAGTCTTATGTACTACATTCACATGCAATTAACTAAATCGAAGCTTAAAATTTTCGCACATTCATATTCACATATTTTAGACCATAAATATCACATTCAAATAATTTGGTGACTCAGTTTAGTCGTCCCGAAACCGCTTTCCGACTATGGTCACTATAGGGCTGTCACAACTCTCCCCCACTTAAGAAATTTTCGTCCCCGAAAATCTTACCGGTAAATAGGTTTGGGTATCGTTCTTTCATGGCATTCTCGGTTTCCCAAGTAGCTTCTTCGATCCCGTGTTTGAGCCATAACACTTTCACTAACGGAACCCTTTTGTTTCGCAATTCTTTCACTTCACGAGCTAGGATACAAATCGGTTCTTCTTCATAACTCATATCGGCTTGAATTTCGACCTCGGAGGTGTTTATTACGTGCGAAGGATCGGATCTGTAACATCGAAGCATCGAAACATGAAAAACGTTGTGGATCCTTTCGAGTTCAGGGGGTAAAAGCAACCTATATGCAACTGGGCCAACTCGTTCGGAGATCTCATACGGCCCAATGAATCTCGGACTCAATTTGCCCTTACGGCCAAATCTGAGTATCTTTTTCCAAGGCAATACCTTAAGAAACATTTTGTCTCCCACCTGATACTCAATATCTCTTCGTTTTAAATCCGCGTACGACTTCTGACGATCTGATGCTGCCTTCAGACTTTCACGAATTATTTTTACTTTCTGTTCAGCATCTTTAATCAAATCCACTCCGAAAATTTTGCTTCCACCGAGCTCGGTCCAAAACAATGGCGTACGGCATTTACGCCCGTACAAAGCCTCGTAAGGTGCCATCTTAATACTTGATTGAAAACTATTGTTGTAAGCGAATTCAATCAAAGGTAAATACCGTTCCCATGAACCACTAAACTCGAGGATGCAACATCTCAACATATCCTCAAGTATCTGAATTATCCGCTCGGATTGACCATCGGTTTGTGGATGAAAAGCGGTGATAAAATGCAGCTTGGTACCCAAAGCTTCTTGCAATTTCTTCCAAAATCGCGAGGTGAATCTCGGATCTCTATCCGACACGATAGAAATAGGTACCCCGTGTAATCTCACAATCTGAGAAACATACAATTCAGCTAGTTTATCCAATGAAAAATCCGTACGTACGGGGATAAAGTGAGCCGACTTAGTCAGTCTATCCACAACAACCCAAATCGCATCTTTCTTACTTGCCGATACTGGCAACCCAGATACGAAATCCATCGTGACTCGATCTCATTTCCATTCAGGTATCATGATTGGCTGGAGTAAACCCGTAGGCACTTGATGTTCCGCCTTTACTTGCTGACATATTAAACACTTCGAAACAAAATCGGAAATGTCTCGTTTCATACCATGCCACCAAAACTGATGTCTCAGATCGTTGTACATTTTCGTACTCCCCGGGTGAATTGACATTCGGCTACAATGAGCTTCATTCAGAATCATCGAAATGAGTTCTGAATTTCTTGGAACACACAAACAACTTCTGAACCTCAAACAATCGTCATCATCAATTTGAAACTCTGATTCCATATTCGGAACACATTCAGCCCGTTTTGCAACCAATTCATCATCGACTTTCTGAGCTTCATGAATTTGATGAATCAACAATGGTTTGGCCTTTAATTCCGCCACTAACACATTGTCGGATAGAACAGACAAGTGTACATTCATCACTCGTAAAGAAAATAGTGATTTACGACTTAAGGCATCCGCAACCACATTAGCCTTTCCCGGGTGATAGTTAATGACAAGTTCATAATCTTTTAACAACTCGAGCCAACGTCTTTGTCGCAGATTCAAGTCTCTTTGAGTCATCAAATATTTGAGACTTTTGTGATCTGAATATACATGGCACTTCTCACCAAATAAGTAGTGTCGCCATATTTTCAAAGCGAATACGATGGCAGCTAGTTCGAGATCATGGGTCGGATAATTTTTCTCATGTGGCTTTAATTGTCTCGACGCATAGGCCACAACTCGACCTTCTTGCATCAATACGCAACCCAACCCAAGTAGGGAGGCATCACTATAAATGACGAACTCCTTGCCTGATTCGGGCTGCACCAGTACTGGAGCTTCCGTCAAGTGAGTTTTCAATTGTTCGAAACTTTTCTGACACTTTTCTGTCCATTCAAACTTAACATCCTTCTGAAGTAGTTTCGTCATTGGTGTGGCTATCATTGAGAAACCTTTCACAAACCGTTGGTAGTAACCGGCAAGTCCCAAAAAGCTCCAAACCTCAGTAATATTTCTCGGAGGCTTCCAGTTAAGTATGGCTGAAATTTTGCTCGGGTCAACTCGAATACCCGATGCGGATACCACATGACCCAA